>NC_073243.2:54545000-55170000 GCF_029281585.2 Gorilla gorilla gorilla
TACAAATTGAATTCATCCTGTACTAGCATTACCAAGAATCCTGTGGCATACTCCTGTGAGTGACTATGCTATAGGTTCTGGTTGTACCAGGAGTGGAATGAGGCCATATGTAATATTGATGACTAGGTGCCTTGGGAAGGTTTCTGTGCAGGTGCTGCTCTGTGCAAGAACATTTATTGTAGTTGTTTCGGCTGAGGTTGAGGATTTTTTGTTTGGCTTTTGTTTTTAAATGTGAGAGGTAAATTTTGCAAGGTATTAAGCCTAATGACACCTAGGGACATCTGGTTATAAATATTACTAAAGGAAAAACCTATTCAGATGCTCCCTGGCATGGATCTGTTAAGGGCATGTAGGCTCCTCCCTCATTCATCTCCTTTGCCCTTCAAGGAGGACAGCGGAAGACTCTTTTCCAGATCTGAGTCCTTAAGGAGGCCTTAAGATGGTCTAGGACAGGAGTTGGTAAATTTTTTTCTATAAAGGACACGTTAGTAAATACTTTAGGCTTTGTGGGCATACGGACTCAACTTTGCCAGTGTGGAGTGGAAGTAGCCATAGACAAAACATAAGTGCATGGGCCTGGCTGTGTTCCAGTAAAAATTTTATTTACAAAAACAGGACATTTATGAAAACAGGACATGGGCTTGGATTTGTTTTATCAGGCCATAGTGTACCGACCCCTGGTCTGCACAGAAGGACTCTAATGTCAGCAACCATAGGGACTTGTACTTCGTACTGCTGTGACACCCATAGGGATACCTCTTGCCTTGTTTCTGAGGAAGTTAATAAAAAGGTCAGGCTCGTTCACCTTAATTTCAGTCTACCCCCACAATTCTAATAAAAAATGTTCTGATCAAAATGGCTCTTTGGACAACAAAACAGCAAAACAGTCTCCAGCCTCTCCTAAACCCTGAAGCAAACCTGCAGTCCTTTGGCAAGGTCATCCAAAGATTTTAACTGCCATAAACCATAGGGGTAGAGACTGAAGCTAAGAATGATAGATAAGGGGAAAGTACTGGCTTTCAAACAGTAGTAAAAAGTTGTATGATAAAAATTGTCCTTAAGACTCACTGAAATGCCAAAAGAAGAAATTTGTTTTATAAGCACTCTTCCATATTAGGAATTCTTTCTAAATATCATCTTAAATTTAAATATACATAATTTAAGAGTGTTTTAATATTAAGATGTTTACATTTTTAATTATTTTAAATGTGGTTATTAGCAGCTTTCTACATAATTTTTATATCATATTTTGATTTCTTTCTAACAGAGTCTCAAAGGTATAAGTATTATAATGAAGGGTATGAACAGAATTAAGGTTCGTAATACATATTGCAAATTGCTTTCTAGAAAGATTGTGCCAACTTATACTTCTACTAGCAATGTGTGAAAGTTCTTATTTCAGCATATACTTTCTAGCACTACTTTTTTCTTTTTTTCCTAAAATATCTCATATTTAGTTTGTAAAACTTTCCTATGGATAAAAATTAGTTGATAGGAGCCAGTTGGCAGGGCAGGTTTCACTTTGAGCTGTTGCCTTTATCTGTTCTGTTATTCTGGGATTGATCTGCAGAATGCGACTAGCAATAGATTCTGATCAGGCTACTACAATATTTGCCATCTGGATTGAAAATACAGCTATCATCTTTTGAATGACCAGTTTGTGTAAACCATTTGTTGACAGTGTCTTTCCAGTGGTAAAGCAGAATTTCTCTTTGTCTGTCTGCCTTTCTTGAGAGCTATGATGAGGATTTCTAAGGCTTGATGTATAGAATCCTTTCCTTAAGTGCCTTAGTCCATTTGGTGCTGTGTAAGGAATACTTGGGACTGGGTAATTTATAAAGAACAGAAATTTATTTCTCACAATTCTGGAAGCTGAGAAGTCTGAGATCAAGGCACTGGCATTTGATCTGACACGGGCCTTGTTGCTGTGTCATCCATGGCAGAAGAGCTGAAGAACAAGCTAGCCAAATGCTATGCTAAGCCTCTTTTGTAAGGGCCTTAATGAGGGGGGAACCCCTCCCGGCCTAATCACCTCCTAAAGGCCCCACCTCTTAATATCATCACATTGGCAATGCCTGAATTTTGGAGGGAACACACTCAAACTATAGCATTAAGATATGGGAAAGGAACAAGAAAGAGTCTATTTTTCTTTGGTGATCTGTTTAAGGAGTAGATGTGTTTCGTTTGCATCACATCTATGTACAGTATTAAAAATAAAATGTATCTCTCTTTCTCTCTCTCTCTCTATATATATACACTGAAACCTTTACTGTCTTTCATTGTCTTTCTAGTTTTTAAGGATAGGAAATTTTAGTTAAAATGCTAGCCTGGCATTTTTCTTATTCCCCACTTTTATTTCCCCCATGGGGAATTGGGTTATGAAACTGGAAATTTTGTTAATTTTCCAGAAATTGTTCTGGTGGGTTTGTGTAAGGAGGAGAGTAATAACTGGCATGGCATTGCAGTTACTCTTTATTTATAATTAAGACATGCTCTTTATTTCAAAATATTAAGTTAATAATACTCAACTTATTGCACTTAAGTAGATTGAGACAATTTGTGATTTATTTTGACATCCTAATAAAGTGGATAAAAGGAGAAGCTGCTTGGAAAACTTTCCCACTTGGGAATTTTTTCCACATTCCTAATTTTCCTTTGTGGAATGTCACTCACCATTTCCCATTTGGAACTGCTCTTTCTAGATAGTAGATGGAATGGAGTGGTTGCAGTGATGGTGGTGGTGGTACTGTTTACATCAACCTAGAGAAAAATGGAAGCATCTTAACTTGGTTAAAATGTTTCTGTTGTTTATATAATTCTTTAAGCCTCATTCCAGTGCTGCTGCTATTAAAAAAAAACAAAAACTAAAAACTTGCATTTCTTTTACTGATCATTTTGTAAACATAAAAATAAGAGATTCTCAGCATAGTAGAATTTTTAAAAATTAATGGATTTTTTTAAAACCAAAATTTAAAAACATAAATTGCATTGAAAAGAATTTTGGAATTTATTCTCAGCAGAATCTGTAATAAAATATATGGGCCGGAGAATTAATTTTCAGGTCAAGTTCTTTGTCTATATGTTGTTGATGAAGTTGTTTTCTTTCAGCTAAGTAACAGTTTGGAATTCTAAAACAGAGAACTCATAATCTTCAACCAAGTGTTTATTAACATTTACTTTCTTCAAAAGCTTTTTCACCATGCCACTTAGTTAAAAAAAAAAATAACAGTCTTAAAAAAATGAGACTGCTTATGTGTGTGTGCATGCAAATATTCATTTGCAAATTATGTACATATACTTCTATACTTACATATTATATACTCTATAAAACATAATAGAAATTTTTAATTGTTAGAAAGACATAATCAATCTTGATAAAATTAACTTTAAATTTGATTTATTGGCAGTATAGTCAATTTTTTGTTTTCACTTTAACATTGTAATAGTCTTTATTATTTAATAGTTTGTCACACAGTAATTTAAACTGATTCAAAGTTTATTCCAGGCCAGGCACAGTGGCTCATGCCTGTAATCTCAACATTTTGGGAGGCCAAGGTAGGAGGATTACTCGAGGCCAGGAGTTAAGACCAACCTGGGCAATATAGCAAGACCTCATCTCTACAAAAAATTAAAAAAAAATTAATCAGGCATGTGGCACATGCCTGTAGTCCCAGCTACTCAGGAGGCTAAGGCAGGAGGATTACTTGAGCCCAGGAGTTCAAGGTAATAGTGAGCCAATGATCATACCGCCACTACACTCCAACCTGGGTGACAGAGCAAGACCCTGTCTCAAAAAAAAAAAAAAAACAAAGTTCATTTCAGTCTTATCCAACAATTACATGTGATGTTTTTTGTTGAAATTTGCATGATGAATTTTCATCCTCCATAATATCATTCAATTCTTACATTTAGTGATTGCAGTACTAGTTTGTATATTTAGTATTCCATGCTATTTTTTAAGCTCAAAATACTAGTGTTTTCATTGATTTAATACTGTTAATTTAGAAACAACCAGTAATTGGCTGGGCACAGTGGCTCATGCCTGTAATCCCAGCACTTTGGGAGGCGAAGGCGGGTGGCACACCTGAGGTCAGGAGCTCGAGATCAGCCTGGCCAACATAGTGAAACCTTGTCTCTACTAAAAATACAAAATTAGCTGGGTGTGGTGGCACATGCCTGTAGTCCCAGCTACTCAGGAGACTGAGACAGGAGAATTGCTTGAACCCGGGAGGTGGAGGCTGCAGTGAGCTGAGATTGTGCCACTGCTCTCCATCCTGGGTAGGACAGAACAAGACTGTCTTAAAAAAAAACAAAACAGTAACCTTGTTCACCTTTTGTGGTTTTCTGTCTAGTCTGAGTTTTTCTCTCTAGCCTGTCCCCTAAGCTCTCCTCTCTTCTACTTTTCTGCCTTCCCCTTCATTTCTGACACCCTCCTAGCTCTACTTTACCACCCAATTGTTCCAGCCACTACCCTCCCTCCCAACACACTACACACACACACACACACACACACACACACACACACACACACAAAATAAAGAAAAAAAAAAAGTATTGATTTAGAGGGACCCCTCAGAAGGTGGCAAGTCTCTCTGTTGGGGGAAGGAGAAGAGTTGATAGACAGAACAATTCTTGGGCAGGCATGTTGGCTCACACCTTTAATTCCAGCATTTTGGGAGACAGAGGCAGGAGGATCAGTTGAGATCAGCCTGGGCAACATACGAACAGCTCCATCTCTACCAAAAAAAAAAATTTTTTTTTTTAATTAGCTGGGCACGGTGGTGCACACCTGGAGTCTAGCTTCTTGGGAGACTGAGGCAAGAGGATCACTTGAGCCTCTTGTTGCTGCTGCGAGCTATCAGCACACCACTGTACTCTAGCAAGGGCGACACAATGGGACCCTATCTCAAAACAAACAAACAAAAAAAGACCTACAATTCAGTAGCTTCTGTACAGAGTGAAGGGGCTGCCTAGCTGGTCTGAAAGTTCCATTGGAGGAGTACTAAACACTTTAGGAAGGTCCTGAAGTCTTTCTGGACTGATTACTTGAGAGGTGTCATTTTGAAAGACTCACTGGGTGGAAGTTTACAGAGGGTAAAGAAGCATTGCACACAGTCATATGGAATACTTTACGTTAGAATCATAACTGTTTAATGTTTATGTTTTTATTTTTTAATGTTTATGTATTTACATATTAATGTTTTATTTGATACTTTATAATGTTTGTAAATTTCCACATTTGAAGTATGTTGAGTATTTAATTTCACTGATTTCTAAACATTGTTATACTTCTGCACACTTTTCAATTAAAATATTAGTATTAATACTTGCATTACATGGAGTAAATACCTAGACACTGGTAGTGCAATTTGCTTTAGAATTATAATTATTACTTTGATTTTTCTGTCATGTTTAATGACAGGTTCAAAGACCATTTAAATTCTTCATTTGGAAGTTTTTAAATCTTAGAAAATTTTGAATCCATGTGTGTGAAATTGCAGATGGGAGTTTTTGTTGGTGACAGACATGTTCAGCAATAAAACCATCTAACAATGGAAACATTTCTAAATATTTATTATCAGAATGTTCTTTGTGTAACATGTTTTTTTTTAAAGCAACTACTTTCTCAGACGATTAAAATACCATCTTTATCTTGAAGGGAGATAAATTAAGTATGTGGGATGGGGTTGTTTTTAATATGTGCTGTGTACCTGCGTAGCATACTATTGACAGCTATGTGTTGTCATAGAAAAAGTCATCAAATTCGGAGCAGTTGTTTCTTGTAGAGAAAAATAGGTAGCTTGTTTAAGTTTGCCACAACATAACCAATAAATTTCTGTATGATACAAAATATTTTTGAGTCTCTCTCAATCTCTCTACTAAATTTTGAAAGGATGTGTCCACTTAAAATCTATTTTTAAAGGCTTATCTTTGATATATCACATGTACAAAGAAGTGCATTGTATATGTACAATTTAAGAAATTTATAGGCCAGTACGGTGACTCTTGCCTATAATCCCAATACTTTGGGAGGCCAAGACAGGAGGATTGCTTGTGCCAGAAGTTTGAGACCAGCCTGGGCAATATGGCGAGACCCTGTCTCTATAAAAAAAATTTTTTTAATCAGACGGGCATGGTGGTGTGCGCCTGTGGTCCCAGATACTTGGGAGGCTGAGGCTGAGGCAGGAAAGTTGCTTGAGCCCAGATGGTTGAGGCTGCAGTAAGCCATGTTCATGCCACTGCACTCTGGCCTAGGCAATAGAGTAAAATCCTGTCTCAAAAAGAAAGTAAGAAAGAAAGAATAATAAAGCCAACACCCATCCAAGCAACATAAGGTCAAAACACAGCAGTAACCTGAAAGTTCTCCATGTGTCCTTCACCAAACACATCCTCCATCCTCCCTAGGGATGACCACTATCTTGACTTTGTATAATAATTTCCCTACGCTTTATAATAGTTTTATTGTCTGTATATCCCTAAATAGTGAATTCAGTTGTACCTGGTTTTGTACCTCATTTGGGGTACAGACCTTCTTAAGAGTGATGGCATTGTTATTAAATTTCAGAGAAGCATAACTGGTCAGTAGGAGGGTGGAGACAGATGTATAAGCCAAAAATTTTTAAGGAATTTAAGGAGTGGAACCTAGAAAAGGTGTTAGGTAGAAATAAGGTTTCTCTGTTTATACATGTATTAAATGAAAATATGAGGTTTGACTCATATTTTAAAATATTTTGTAAATTTTGCTTAATATTAAAAGCATTTTTTCTGTGGCATGACCATAAATATTTATAAGGTAAGACAAATATGACTTCTTTATTTTCAGTGTGGCACAGCTGAACTACATTTCAAATGAGAAGTAACATTGATAGGGAGCAGTAATGTGAAACTATGTTCAAAAAAAGAAAGCCCAAGTTTCAAAAGTCTTATTCTGAATATTGTTCTCTGTATAGTATTGTTTAATTTTAAAAGTGTTTTGAGATCCAACTAAAGTTCAATTTAAAAATATAGTTTATATTTTTTCTTCTCAAATGAAGCTTTAAGCATATGTTTCTAATAATTCAGTTAAATATGCTGAGTTGTATATTTTTTGAAGAGAATCTGTTTTGAAAAGATTCCAAAATATTTGTTTGAACAGGCACTCAGCATCTCGATGAAAACTGTTGGAAAAGAAAAACTTTCAGAGTCATTCTGCCCTCAGAGTAGTCAAGCCAACTAAACTGGTACAGTTAACACTTCTGTAAGAAACCAGGAGCCAAGAAATTTAGCACTTCCTGACTGCTTTTCAGCAAGCAGGCCTCAAACCAACTTAGTGGTTGGAACCAATAATATTGAATTTTTAAAGTAAAAGGCTAGCAGTAGAACATCTACATCTCTTTCTATCAGTATGATATTTATCAGTCTCTTTTGGTAATCCATGACTAGCTTCAATCTTTGCCTTATGTTGGTATTAAAGCTATCATTCTTTCTTGAATTTTGTAGGGCATCATTTTTGCAAAGCAAAAAGAGAATGCACTATAGAGTGTGACCCCAGGTATAATTAAACCATCTGCCAGATATAAATATTTTTATGTTGCTTTTTAGTACCACTGAGTGTCATAGTGGAGATGCAAATTATATTGGACATCATAATGCTTTGGGATAATTGGAAGTTACAGCAGACTACCAAATTTACAAGTAGGGATTGCTTTTTTAGCTTCTGATCCATTCATTTTTATTATATCCCTTTGAAATATATTGACACCACTTAATTCACTTAACAATAATATGCTTAGTGTCTTAGTTCCTTTTATTCTCCTGTAACAGAATACCTGAGACTGGGTAATTTTAAAAGAACAGAGATTTATTTCTTATAGTTCTGGAGACTGGGAAGTCCAAGGTCAAAGGGCCCACATGTAGGGAGGAACTTCTTGCTTATCACCACATCGTGGAAGGGCCAAAGAGTACGTGAGAGAGGGTAGGGGGAAGGAAGGGAACTGAACTCATTCTTTTACCAGGATCCCACTCCTATGATATTAACCTGCTCCCAAGATAACGTCATTAATCTGTTTGTGAACTCCGAGCCCTCATGACCTAATCACCTCTTAAAGTTTCCACTGTTGGGACTGTTGCATTGGAGATTTTCTTCCAACATATAAACTTTGGGGGACATATTCAAACCACAGCACTAGTATATATAATATGTCATATTGATCCCTATATCCACATATTTGCTCTATAAGTGCTCTATTTACATATTCATTGAGTTGACCTATATAGTACCCAGCATATTTAGGTTTTGCGATAGAGAACAAATAATAAAAGATTCAAAGATTCTGTATGCTAACTAGAGAGATAAAACTAAGTTTAACACCTCTGCTACCATTTCTCAAATATCACAGAATTAATAAGAAAAATAGCAGAAATTAAATGTTCAGTCACTTGGTTTTTCAAGTACTTCCCAAAAGATTAGATTAACGGCTGGGTGAGGTAGCTCATGCCTATAATCCCAACTCTTTGGGAGGCCAAGGCAGGTGGATCACCTGAGGTCAGGAGTTGGAGACCAGCCTGGCCAACATGGTGGAATCCTGTCTCTACTAAAAATACAAAAATTAGTCAGGCATGGTGGTGCACAGCTGTAGTCCCAGCTCCTCTGGAGGCTGAGGCCAGAAAATTGCTTGAACCCAGGAGGTGGAGGTTGCAGTGAGCCGAGATCGCGCCACTGCACTCCAGCCTAGGCGATAGAGTGAGACTCTGTCTCAAAAAAAAAAAAAAAAAAAAAGATTAGATTAACAGTATCTCCAGAAATGGTTACCATATGTTACTACATTTTAAGTTTCTTTCAGAACCATAAGTATAGAGGAGTTATGTGGAACCAATGATAAATCTGGATTTTTTTTCTTCTTTCTTTGGATCTGTGCCTGAAATGGCAAATTATGTGCAATTTGGGGCACAGTGTCACTTATGATTTCAAGGAGCCTAAGAATCAGCAGAGGGATACAGTCTTTTCATAAAACTCTGCCTGGTCTTTTCATTTTGGATAGTATATTACTGGAAACTTCAGAAGAAAATGAGGGAGTTTCAGAAAGGAACTGAAGAGGTTGATGACTGAAAAGGATGATTGAACACCAAAATCTGCAGTTGATTAGGATGCAGACGTGGAAAGGAAGCATGTATATAAATAAAAGGGTATATTACTAAAATCCACAAAAAGTAGAATGAGGCAAAATATCTCCATTGTCATGATGTTCCATTTTATACTGAGTTGGATAAGTCTCATAAGGGATCTGATAGTTGAGGTCACTAATCCTTAATACATGAACCAAGGAATAAGAATTCTGTTTATCATAGGAAATAACTTGGGCCCATAAGGAAGGAGTAGAGACTCTTCAGGAGAGGGACATTTTAGTCCATAATTTCTCTGATTTAGTGCCAAAAGCTTTTTTGAGAGACTATTCAAAGCTGTCTTAAGTTTCATTGTTGGAAATTGATAGCTGCTATATTTCTTTTTAATAACTGTTTTAAGTTCTTTCTGTTTTGTCTTCTCAGTTGCTAAATTCCTGAAGATTACAAAAAAGTATGCTTAAAGTAAAAGTGTTATGAGACAAAAGCTTTATTCTGTGGATAGGATAATACTTCTTTTGTGACATTTTCTGTTTGCACCAAAAGTGAGAAGTCAATGCCTTGCCTTTGTGCATCCCATTACTAATGGAGGATAAGAAGTTATTTTCTTCAAAGGCTGACTTCCAGAATTTTTGGCTGAACACTTTTTGTCAAGTGTATATTCCCTTTGTAGGCCTTTCTGTATAGAGCCCACAAACATCGTGAATGTGAATCATGTCATTCAGAGGGTTAGTGACCATGCCTCCGCCATGAACAAGAGAATTCATTACTACAGCCGGCTCACCACTCCTGCAGACAAGGCACTGGTAAGAGACAAAACATTACTAATAGTCTAAAATTCAGTTGAAATGAACAGTGAACAATATAAGCCAGGGAACCTCCCAGTGATTGAACTTCTTTCTGACTGTATTTCAAGGACAGCATCATGCAAAGTCAAAGATAGTAATTAACACACATCCTACACGTCAGGCCAGTTCATTCTTATCTAAATTTGAAACAATGTTTCTATGTTGACAACAACCTGGAGATTTTTTTGGATTAAATTCTCCTGATCCCCATTCCCCAAATCTCTGAGGAGGATAAATTACTTTTGAAATGACAAGTTAGGCCATTGACTAATAGCAAATAATAACATGTTCTGCTTAGTGTGGACAATTTTAACTTTGAAGCTGTAAGGGAAATATTTTTTTAGAAATTTTCTACAAGAATGGGAAACTGGCCAAGCACAGTGACTCACTCCTGTAATCTCAGCATTTTGGGAGGCCAAGGCAAGAGGATCACTTGAGCCCAGGGGTTCAAGACCAGCCTGGAGAAGATGGTGAAACCCTGTCTCTACAAAAAAAAATTTTTTTAATTAGCCAAGCATGATGGCTCGCACCTATAGTTCCAGCTACTTGGGAGGCTGAGACAGGAGGATCCCTTGAGCCCAGGATGGATCCCTTGAGGATGCAGTGAGCTGTGATTGTGCCACTGCATCCCATCCAGACTGAGCAAAAGAGTGTGACCCATCTCTTTTTTTTTGAGATGGAGTGTCGCTCTATCACCCAGGCTGGAGTGCAGTGGCGCAATCTCAGCTCACCACAACCTCTGCCTCCTGGGTTCCAGCCATTCTCCTGCCTCAGCCTCCTGAGTAGCTGGGGTTACAGGTGTGCACCACCACGCCTGGCTCATTTTTGTATTTTGAGTAGAGACACGGTTTCACCATGTTGGCCAGGCTGGTCTTGAACTCCTGACCTTGTGACCCACCCACCTCAGCCTCCCAAAGTGCTGGGATTACAGGCATGAGCCACTGTGCCCAGCCATGTGACCCCATCTCTTTTTTTTTTTTTTTTTTTTTTTTTTTGAGATGGAGTCTCGCTCTGTCGCCCAGGCTGGAGTGCAGTGGCGCGATCTCGGCTCACTGCAAGCTCCGCCTCCCGGGTTCACGCCATTCTCCTGCCTCAGCCTCCCGCGTAGCTGGGACTACAGGTGCCCGCCACCACGCCCGGCTAATTTTTTGTATTTTTTAGTAGAGACGGGGTTTCACTGTGTTAGCCAGGATGGTCTCGATCTCCTGACCTCGTGATCCGCCCGCCTCGGCCTCCCAAAGTGCTGGGATTACAGGCGTGAGCCACCGCGCCCGGCCGTGACCCCATCTCTTAAAAAAAAAAAAAAAAAAAAGAATGGGAAACTGAAATATGTACACGTAAATATAGTAGTTTCGTATTTAGCATTATTCTTTTATTGATCAAAACCAGGAGTCAAAGGGCCAGATATTAAATGTCTTAGACTTTGAGGTCACATGATATTCTTCATTTTGTTTATGATCATCAAAATTATAAATTATAAAATTTATAAAATTATAAAAACCATTCTCAGGAAAGAGGCTGTATAATAATCAGGTTGAAACCAGATTTGGCCTATGGGCCAGAGTTTGTTGACCCTTGATCTTCTAAAAATCTCTATTACTATTTTAGGATAAAAAATATGTAAGTAATTTGGTAGTTTATAAAAACTACCACATATGAGATAGTCAGAAACTTGCAAGTTTAACTGAAAATAAGAACATTCTGGGAGAAAATAAGATTTTGAAATTAGTATTATTAATAAAAAGAAGAGAACCAACATTCATTAACATTTAATAAGGACCAGTGATTGGGCATCACTGGAATGTAGCTATCTCATTTAAGCCTAAACAATAGCTATGTGAAATAAATATTAAGATTTCCTCTTGTATGGCCAAAATAGGGATTTCCAAAATGTTCTGGGTAGGATAATTTTTTTCCCAATTTTTTTTTTGGCTTTTTCCCCTTAGGCCTTGACATCAGTAGTTGTGGCGAACTCTTAGTTCCATAATGGAATTACTTAAGCCCTTGGAGGAGTAGAGGTAATCCTGTATCTCTGGGTCTAGTTGAGACCTTCTAGAGGCTCTGCTCTTGGAAACAAACCTCCAAGATCCCAGCTGAGCAAGTTTATACCTGCATGTATATTGTTTGCCTGGAAATAGAGTCAGCATGTGCACCAAAGTTGAATGCCATTTGTTAACGGACACTAAGATGAGTCTAGGAAGTCAAAGTATATAAACAGTGATGTAAAATTAACAATGATATAACCATTCTTAATGAATGTGTGTACACATCCGCACTCATTTTCTGAAAATCCCAAAACTATTTTGGATTTTTAAACTCTTGCTTTTTTAGTTAGATTTTCTATATTTGAAAAATAATTTTTAAATTCACTAATCAGGGATGCATAGTACTTGCATCCACACTCGTTTTCTGAAAATTCCAAAATTATTTTGGGTTTTTAAAACTCAGATTTTAAAACTTAGATTTTAGTTAGATTTTCTATATTTGAAAAGTCATTTTTTAATTCACTAATCAGGGATTCATAGTACTTGTTTATGATAGTTAAAATGTGTCTAGAGGGCCAGGCGTGGTGGCTTATGCCTGTAATCCCAGCACTTTGGGAGGCCGAGGCGGGTGGATCATGAGGTCAGGAGATCGAGACCATCCTGGCTAACATGGTGAAACCCCGTCTCTACAAAAAAATACAAAAAATTAGCCAGGCGTGGTGGTGGGCACCTGTAGTCCCAGCTACTCGGGAGGCTGAGGCAGGAGAATGGCGTGAAGCCAGGAGGCGGCGCTTGCAGTGAGCCGAGATCGCGTCACTGCACTCCAGCCTGGGCGACAGGGCGAGACTCCGTTCAAAAGAAAAAAAAAGGTGTCTAGAGTCAGGTGTTCTGATGTGTAAAAAATATCCTATTTTGCATTTCCTGGTTCTGAAATTTATCTATGTTTCCTTTTTACCAGATTGCCCCAGACCATGTAGTTCCAGCTCCAGAAGAGTGCTATGTGTATAGTCCATTGGGCTCTGCTTATAAACTTCAAAGTTACACTGAAGGATACGGTAAAAACACCAGTTTAGTAACCATGTGAGTGAAACTGCTTTTTGGAGCATGACTTAAACTGTATATGAATGAAAATTACTGGTTTTTTAAATTTTTGTCTCAATTAAAATGTTTGAAGAGTGAAACTCCATTTTTTTACTGCTATTACTCTGTGTTTTCAGTTTTATGATTTGGAATACCATGATGGGAACATCTATACTAAGCATTCCTTGGGGCATAAAACAGGTAATACTAATTTTTCAGCACACTTTTTGCCTAAATGTTTTTCTCTTTATATTGTAAGTTTTATAACAGAGGTTTTAATAAATCTACATAAAATTCATTAAAGAAAATAGATGGTTATATTTAGTTTTTCATGAGTTGTCAAGTTTTTATCATGATTGTTTAGGGTAAAATAATTGCATATGAATTTATGCTTACATGATGATATATGCTGTTTTATACTTTTATTTTTAAACAGGCTGGATTTACTACTGGAATGTGTGTCATCATACTGATGGGCCTTTTAACACTTTATTGCTGCTACAGAGTAGTGAAATCACGGACTATGATGTGTAAGAATTTGACACAGTGACAATAGATTATGGGTATTAATAAGCATTTCCCTTTGAGGCAGATCACTAGTGTGTATATGCCACATGTGTGTCAGCTGTCTACTTTGTACCTAAAGATTTACTTCTGTAATTCATCGCTTTCAGATAAATTTATTTGTTAATAATATTTAGTGGCTGCTTTTGAAATTCAGAGAAGCTGGGAGTTATTTGCAGAGTGCATTCACTTTGGTGCTAGTTTCTTCATAAGAATCATTTAAAAACTCATAAAATAATGTCTTTGCTAAAACTAAATTGAGAATTCTGTGCTTCCTGTCAATTAATGGTGACTTGTTTTGACCTATTCATACCAAAAGATCTAAATGTTAGAATCTGCTAAAAGTAGAAATTACAACTAGAAAAATATGAAAATGTAAGCAACTCTCTAGTAATGAATATTTGAAGTTGTGTAAACACCTTACCTCTACTCATATCTACAAATTCTGGATCAGGGAAATATCTTTTTTAGGTTGTTTTAAAGTAGTCTAGGACCTAAACAAACATGCATTATTTCATTAAATCTTAGCAAGTATGAATCAACAGGCCAGACTTTGCCTCCAGTTTTTTTCTGTGCCTACTAAGCAGCTTCCTTCTTTATGTTAACCAGATCTCCTATTAGTCACTGGGCAAGTATTTGTTTAAAAGTCTTGAGAAGCCAGTCCTGGTGGTGTGTGTCTGTAGCCCTAGCAACTCAGGAGGCATAGGTGGGAAGATCACTTTAGCCCAGGATTTTGGGGCCAGCCTTGGCACTGTAGCAATACTTCATCTTAAAAAATAAAAAATAAATAAAAAATAAAAAAGTCTTGAGAGAAGATTCATTCTGGTTTCTAAATGGTAAGAGGAGATAATTTTAGCCTCTGGTTTCTAAGGCAAATTGTGGCTGAACTTGGAAGACTTCTTTAAATGTATACGGTAAGTTCATGTCTTATCTAATTCAGCATCTCATTTAAAATTGGAACAGAGCCCCCACAGAGTTCTTTCTATAACTGTTTTTTCTTTTATTTTCCTTTTTTTTTGGAGACAGGATCTCACTGTCACCCAGGCTGGAATGCAGTAGCGCTATCACAGCTCACTGCTGCCCGGACCTCCCGGGCACAGGTGATTCTCCCACCTCAGCCTCCCAGGTAGCTGGGACTACAGGTGCATACCACCATGCCCAGTTAATTTTTTGTATTTTTCATAGAGACAAGGGTTTCACCATGTTGCTCAAGTTGGTCTCGAACTACTGGGCTCAAGTGATCTGCTCACCTCTGCCTCCCAAAATGCTGGGATTATTGGCTCTATAACTGTTAACTTCCATGTTATTAAACTACTCCACACCATTTAAAAAGAAGAGAGGCTGAGGCACGAGAATTGCTTGAACCCAGGAAGTGGAGCTTGCAGTGAGCCAAGATTGTGCCACTGCACTTCAGCCTGGGTGATGGAGTGAAACTCTGTCTTAAAATAAAATAAAATAAAATAAAAAGAATAAAAAGAAGAACTTCCACCAATTCATTTTACAAAGTCCACACACCCCTAACACAAAGCCTGACACTACCAAAAAGAAAGAAAATAATATAGAGACGTAAAATTTATTTGTAAAACATTATCATATAGAATCCAACAGTATATCAAAACAATATCCTGTGTCTAAGATAAGGTTTATTCCAGTAATGCAAGGATGTTTCATTATTAAGAAATCCAACATAATTGACTACATTAACAAATTAAAGAAAAATTCATAATTACATCAATAGATATCAAAAAGGCACTTAATAGAATTCAGCACCTGTTTCTGATTAAAACTCTAAGTGAAAAGCACTACTTAAAAATAGCAAAGTCTATTTATTCCCAGACAAGTACCGGCACCATTCTAAAATTATGAAATGCTAAAGCAGTTTTCATTAAAGTCAAGAAAACATAGAAATATTCATAATTAATCAGTTTTTTTTGAGATATTGTCAAATGCAGCAAAAAAACCCTAAATAATATAAAAACTAGAAGACACTTAGAATTATATTATCAGTCAAAAGATAATTTTATTAGAAATGCTAAGAGTCACTCAGCTCAATGCAACCTCCGCCTCCCAGGTTCAAGCAATTCTCATGCCTCAGCCTCCCGAGTAGCTGGGACTACAGGCGCCCACCACCACGCCTGGTTAATTTTTGTATTTTTTGTATTTTTATTTTTTTTGAGACAGAGTCTCACTCTGTCACCCAGGCTGGAGTGCAGTGGCACGATCTCAGCTTACTGCAAACTCGGCCTCCCAGGTTCACGCCATTCTCCTGCCTCAGCCTCCCGAGTAGCTGGAACTACAGGCACCCACCACCACGCCCGGCTAATTTTTTGTATTTTTAGTAGAGACGGGATTTCACTGTGGTCTCGATCTCCTGACTTCGTGATCCATCCGCCTCGGCCTCCCAAAGTGCTGGGATTACAGGCGTGAGCCACTGTGCCTGGCAATTTTTGTATTTTTTGTAGAGATGGTGTTTCGCCATGTTGGCCAGGCTGGCTCTAACTTCTGACCTCGAGTTGATCCACCTGCCTCAGCCTCCCGAAGTGCTGGGGTTACAGGCATGAGCCACCATGCCCAGCCGAAACAGTTATTCTTGATAGTGATATTGTCCTCATGTTCTTTATCTAGATGTGAATTCTCATATTCTAATGTCCCCAACTTTTCAGGCTTATGACTGCTTTCTGCCATGTACTAGCTGCCATATTTTGCTTCAAAGGTGGCAGAACTTCAGTTTTTCTGTATTCATCAAACAACAATTATTTCAAAGTAGTTCAAAGCATGGGATCATAGAGGAAAAAAGACTGTAAAATTATCCTTTGATGACAATTAAAATACTCTTTCATAGGTTATACTTATCTGTATTCTTTCTTGAACATTGAAATGTAAAACAAAAAGTTTATATTACTAATATAATAATCCTATCATGGAAAAGCAAATGGTTTTAGTTTTTTGTTTTCTTATGTAAATTTCTATCCTAAATGATAGGAATCTCTAAATACATGCTTTTTAAAGTTAATCATATTGTATTTTAGTTGTCTTCTACTTTATCACCTTTTTTTTAGTACATGTTATGTTTCTACAATCACCATTTGTGTCTCTTAATGATTGTATACAGTTGCACATGGCAGCTCTATTGTATTTGCTTAATCATTGCCCTAGGTCTTATGTTAAAGTCATTGCTAGTTTTTGCTATTCTAAAGAATACTCTTCTAAAAATATTTTATATATACTTTCTGTATTCTTTTAAATTACTTTCTTTTTGGTGCAGTGGTAGGATCATGGTTCATTGTAGCCTCAACCTCCTGGTCTCAAGGGATCCTCCCACCTCAGCCTCCTGAGTAGCTGGTACTACAGGTGCACGCTGTCACGCCTGGCTAATTTTTGTATTTTTGTAAATATGGGGTTTTGCCATGTTGCTCAGGCTGGTCTCCAACTCTTAGGCTTAAGCAGTCTGCCCACCTCAGCCTCCCAAAGTGCTAGGATTACAGACCTGAGCCACCATGCCCAGCCCTGTTTGTCTTTTTCATTGTAATTTGTTTCTTCAGTTGCTAGAAGATAAACTTTCATGTTCTATTTCTACATTATGTTTTCTAACTTTTTTATTATTTGATTTCTTTCTTTTGTTTTTTTTCTCTTTTTTTTTGAGATGGAGTCTCGCTTTGTCATCTAGGCTGGAGTGCAGTGGCATGATCTCAGCTCATTGCAACCTCTGCCTCCCAGGTTCAAACAATTCTCATGCCTCAGCCTCCAGAGTAGCTGGGACTACAGGCACGCCACTATGCCCAGCTAATTTTTTTGTATTTTTTGGTAGATATGGGGTTTCACCATGTTGGCCAGGCTGATCTCAAACTCCTGACCTCAAGTGATCTGCGTGCCTCGGCCTCCCAACGTGCTGGGATTACAGACATGAGCCGTCGTGCCCGGCCTGTTTGACTCAGTTTTCTGAAATTTATATTGGCATGTGGTAGAAAGTGTGACTCAAGAAACTTTCCGCAATGTTGTTATCTGAATATGCCAAATATTAAGTAATATTTTCTGGCCCTTACTGATGCATTTGTCTAACCTTAGTTTATCACCTGCTTTTATGAATTATAAAATGTTATGATACTATAATCTGTTTCTCAGGTTATCTGTACTATTTTATCTACATTTCTTTTATTTTTCTATAATGTTTTAATTTTATTATATTATAATATATTCTAATGTCTAGCGATAGAATACCCATAATCTTTCGCCAAATATTTTGAGTTTATTTGGGGAACACAAATTATGAATATGGAATATATGTTCAACATTTAGTTTTATTCTTTCTCTTATTTTATCTAGCTTCGTTGGATACCACTACCTGGGAATATCCAGATGTCTGCAGACATTATTTCGGCTCCTTTGGGCAGTGGTCAAGTCTCCTTTTCTCCTTGGTGTCTCTCATTGGAGCAATGATAGTTTATTGGGTGCTTATGTCAAATTTTCTTTTTAATACTGGAAAGTTTATTTTTAGTAAGTATCTATATCATATGCTTTTAACACAGTACTTTCAAATACTATTACCACTGTAATGTTAGTTCTAGCCTTAAATTCTAGGACTTGGGATAAATAAAATAAGTAACATATATAATTTTGGAAAATATATTTTATTCAGTTTGCTTTCTATGGTTGTGATCTCAAATATAGTGTATGCTTATTTCCAAACATTAATCTTTGAAGGAATAATATTCCTCCAAAATCTTTAGTTAAAATAAAATATGTCTATAATCCAACAGATCTTTTAAGTTTGTTTCACTAAAGAATTTGGTATGTAGACTCTAGGGAAAACAAATTTCAGCCACTTATTTTCAACATGTTAGGATATAAGATTAGGAAGTCAAAGAATAATGGAATTTATGTGATAAATATATTATTAATATTTACATATCACAGAATTATAATTTACCCAAATCAGCTACTTAAATTCTGAGGACAGTCTTAGAAATCAGTCCAAATACTTCTTATAATTTTTTTTAGGTTAGATAGAGGAAGTTCATTTTTTTAATTAATGAATTTTTTTTTTCTTTTTTTGAGACAGGGCCTTGCTATGTTGCCCTGGCTGGTCTCAAACTCCTGGGCTCAAGTGATCCTCCCACCTCAGCCTCCTGGTTACAGACTCACGCCACTGTACCGAGCTGGAAGTTTATTGTATAAGATACCAAACCTTTTTCTGTATAAAGGTTTTACTAACGTTTTCACTAAACCTGAAGTTTAATATATGTTTAGCAGCTTTAAATAAAACATATATTTAAAATCTGGATTTACGTGAAAACCAAATTTCAAAGTAAGTCCTAACATAATCACAACAGCTAATTTCCCTAAGAGCCTTTGAATGAGGGAGATAAATTCTATTTCATTTTAAACATTAAAGAATAAAATTAGCTTTATAATTTTTATTGCCAAGCATTTTTATTTTTGGGGGGGTTTTTTGGAGACAGTCTTGCTCTGTCACCCAGGCTGGAGTGCTGTGGCGCGATCTCGGATCACTGCAACATCCACCTCCCAGGTTCAAGTGATTCTCCTGCTTTGGCCTTCCGAGTAGCTGGGATTACAGGCACCCGCGATAACACTCAGCTAATTTTTGTATTTTTAGAGATGGGGTTTCACCATGTTGGCCAGGCTGTTCTCGATCTCCTGACCTCAAGTGATCCTCCCACCTCGGCCTCCCAAAGTGCTGGGATTACAGGCATGAGCCACCGCACCTGGCCCCAAGCATCTTTATTGTTTAAAAAACTATGAAATATTTCAAACTACAAAAAAATGCAAAAGCTAATATAAATACCAGTATACTGACTAATGAGTTTTTGTGTCTCATTTTGTCATATTTTTATTAGATCTCCTTTTTTTTTTTTTTTTTTTTTTTTTTTGTAGGGACAGAGTATCAGTATGTTGCCCAGACTAGTTTCTACCTCCTGGCCTCAAGCGATTCTCCCACCTCAGCTTGCTAAGAGGCTTGAATTATAGGCACAGGCCAGGCACGGTGGCTCACGCCTGTAATCGCAGCACTTTGGGAGGACGAGGCTGGTGGATCATCTGAACTCAGGAGTTCAAGACCAGCCCAGCCAACATGGTGAAACCCTGTGTCTACTAAAAATACAAAAATTAGCTGGGTGTGGTGGCACATGCCCATAATCCCAGCTACTCAGGAGCCTGAGGCACGAGAATCTCTTGAACCTGGGAGGCAGAAGTTGCAGTGACTGAGATTGCACCACTGCACTCCAGCCTGGGCAACAGAGCAAGACTCTATCTCAGAAAAAAAAAAAAGAATTATAGACACAAGCCACTATGCTTAGGTTGTTCTGTATTCCTATAAAAAGAAAATATTATGGATAGAGTGGAAGCCCCACATGCACTCCTTCTCAATCTCATTTTCCTTCTCTGAATTTGGTGTTTATCAATCCCATGCACTTTTTGGACTTTTACTACATGAATATATGAGCAACATATACTATTTGTTTTGCATTTTTTTTTGTTTTTTTGAGACGGAGTCTTGCTCTGTCACCAGGCTGGAGTGCAGTGGTGAGATCTCGGCTCACTGAAATCTCTGCCTCCCAGGTTCAAGCGATTCTCCTGCCTCAGCCTCCTGAGTAGCAGAGATCATAGGCGTGCACCACCACACCCAGCTAATTTTTGTATTTTTAGTAGAGACAAATTTTCACCTTGTTGGCCAGGATGGTCTCGATCTCCTGACATCGTGATCCGCCCACCTCAGCCTCCCAAAGTGCTGGGATTACAGGTGTTAGCCACGGCACCTGGCCGCTTGTTTTTAATCTACATAAACGCTTTTGCAACTTGCTTTCTGTCTTTCATCATCTCTGTTAATACACAAAGTTCATTCTGATTGCTTATAGTATTTATAATATGAATATACAACTTTTTTATCTGTTCTCGTTGATAAACATTTAATTTGTTTTCACTTATTGTGCTATTACAAGCAAGGCTTTATTAAACATCCTTATTTCTGTCGCCTTGTATACATGGGGGAGAATTTCTCCAAGTTATGGACCTTGTAGACACATTTCTGGAATTTAAGATATTCACATTTTCAACCTTACTTGAAATTGCAGAATTGTTCTTTATCATGCTTGTACTACTTACACTCCTGCCAACAGTTTATGAAAGTTCCCCTTGTTCCACATCCTCACTCACACTCAGTATTATCAGACTTAAATTTTGCCATCAGGATGTGGTTTTAATTTGCATTTCTCCTCATAAGGAGTGGCATTAATCATCTTTTCTTAATTATATTGACCATTAAATAGCTTATTCATATCCTTTGCCCATTTTTCTATCGGGTTGTTGGTCCTTTTCTTACCTATAGGAACTCTGTAAAGTTCGGATACTAACCATTTATCCATTATTGTGTTGCAAATATCTTCTAATTAGTGGCTTGTCTTCTCTTTTTATATGGTAGCTCTGTGTTATTCAAAAGTTTTTTATTTTAAAATTAGTGTTTTTCTCCATTATGATTCACAACTCTTCCATATACATTTTAGAATCAACTAATCAAGTTCCACAAAATTCCAATCAGAACTTGATTGGAATTGCATTGATGTTATCAGTTGGTACACTGTATAGTAATTGATATCGTAGCGTATTGAGTTAGAATTTGATTGACATTGCACTGGATTTATTGATGTGGAGAGAATTGATATCATTTAGATACTGAGTCTTCCTTTTTTTTTTTTTTTTTTTTTTTGAGACGGAGTCTTGCTCTGTCACCCAGGCTGGAGTGCCGTGGCGGGATCTCGGCTCACTGCAAGCTCCGCCTACTGGGTTCACGCCATTCTCCTGCCTCAGCCTCCCCAGCAGCTAGGACTACAGGCACCCACCACCATTCCTGGCTAATTTTTTTGTATTTTTAGTAGAGACGGAGTTTCACCGTGTTAGCCAGGATGGTCTGGATCTCCTGACCTCATGATCCGCCCACCTCGGCCTCCCAAAGTGCTGGGATTACAGGCGTGAGCCACTGCGCCCGGCCTAGATGCTGAGTCTTCCTACTCATGACTTTGGCATGGCATAGTTGTTTGTTTATTTAGGTCTTTAAAAAAAATTTTTTTAAGTTTTTCTTGATAAAGATCTTGTGTATCTTTTTTTTTGGACTTTTTCCTTGGGATCTTAACGTTTTTTCTGTAACAGTAGTTCTAATATACAAATATGCAGTTTTTATTATAAAAAATCTCAAACACATACAAAAAAACAGAATAGTATAATTTCTCCTTACCTAGTTTGAACAGTTATCAACATTCTGTCATTTTTAAATCATCTATAGTAGTGTTTTTCAACCATTTTTTCATTATTGTCCCTTCAAGGAGCCTTTTAGATATTTTTTTCTGATCACCCCTCCCATGAAATTTTAATACCAAAGATATACTGTAAATCTCTTTATGAACTGTATGCATATATATGCTTTATCTGTAGGAAGAGTTTCTTTCACACCCTGAGAATGAATTTTGTCCTTCTCGAGAGTAACATCCATTAAGAAGACATAATCCATGCTATTCCCACTCCCCACCTAGTTCAGCTATTAGTATATGTATAGTTCTTCTTTTAGATAGAATTTATTCATTGAAATAAACAAGTCTTAATTATACATACATACATCTATACACCTCCTTCAAGAAATAGAACATTTCCATCTTCCCAGAAAGTAATGATAAGTTTTTGATTATACATTCAAATTATTTGTTGCTATTATAAAAGAACCTAATTACATTTTGAATGTTTTTTTGAGACAGAGTTTCACTCTTTCACCCAGGCTCTGGGGTGCAGTGGTGTGATCACAACTCACTGCAGCCTTGACCTCTCCAGGCTCAGGTGATCCTCTCACCTCAGCCTCCCGAGTAGCTGAGACTACAGGCAAATACCACCACCATGCCTGGCTAATTTTTGTATTTTTTGTAGAGACAGGTTTCGTCATGTTGCCCAAGCTGGTCTTGAACTCCTGAGTTCAAGCAGTCTGCCCGCCTTGGCCTCCCAAAGTGCTGGGATTACAGGCGTGAGCCACCGTGCCCTGCCCCTTGAATGTTTATCTTTAATCTAGCAAACTTGCTGAACTCTTACTGATTCTAAAAATTTTGTAGCCGGGCGTGGTGGCTCATGTCTGTAATCCCAGCACTTTGGGAGGCCAAGGCGGGCGGATCACGAGGTCAGGAGATCAAGACCATCTTGGCAAACACGGTGAAACCCTGTCTCTACTAAAAGTACACAAAAATTAGCCGGGCGTGGTGGCGGGTGCCTGTAGTCCCAGCTACTTGGGAGGCTGAGGCAGGAGAATGGCATGAACCTGGGGGGCAGAGCTTGCAGTGAGTGGAGACCGTGCCACTGCACTCCAGCCTGGGCAACAAAGCTAGACTCTGTCTCAAAAAAAATAAATAAATAAAAAATAAAAATTCTGTAGATGCACTTTGTGTTTCCTATTTAAATAATCATATCATCTGTGAATTAAAAAAGCTTTCTGTTTGGGCTTAGTGGCTCACGTCTGTAATCTCAGCACTTTGGGAGGCCAAGGCAGGTGGATCACCTGAGGTCAGGAGTTTGAGATCAGCCTGGCCAACATAGTGAAACCCCGTCTCTACTAAAAGTACAAAAATTAGCCAGGCGTGGTGGTGGGCACCTGTAATCCCTGCTACTCAGGAGGCTGAGGCAGGAGAATTGCTTGAACCCAGGAGGTGGAGGTTGCAGTGAGCCAAGATCGTGCCACTGCACTCAAGCCTGGGCAACAAGAGTGAGACTCCATCTCAAATCAAAATAAAATTAAAAAAAAAAAACCTTTCCAGTTTTTTTAATAGTTCATATATGTATACATACATTTATATTTATATTTATATACGTATGTAATTATATATACAAACAGACATATACGTATAAATGTGTATCTATATGTACATATTGATGGGTTTTTTTTAGTGTGAAGTTGCATTGAAGCAGTGCTTATAGATATCCTTATATTGTTCATAAGGAAATCTTTCTGATGTTTCACAAATATTACGTTTGTTGTGGGATATCAGTTGTACCCTTTAATAATTTAAAGACATTCCCGCCTATTGTCTACTTAAGCATTTTTATTAAAGTGGTTGAATTTTATCAAGTATTTATTCTGTATCTCGAGATAATCAAAAGATATGAAGAGACAATCAAGAGATTATCTTAATTAAATTTCCTCCTTTATCAATATGATGAATTAAATGAATACTTTTTGTAAAATTTAAACCATCCTTGTATTGTGGGGTAAACTTAAATAAGTTCATTAGTCATGACATATTTTTCAAATGCCTTACTGGATTGAATTTGCTTTTTTGGAGGGGTAGGAGCTAATTGTTTAGATCTTTTGTGTCTTTTCCTAACAAATATTGGCCTATGGTTTTTCTTTTTCATGCTGTCCATGAACCTTGGTGTGTTAGTTTCCCAAGGGTGCAGTAACAAATTACCATAAATATGCTTACAACAACACAGATTTCTTCTTTCATAACTATGGAGACTAGAGATGTGAAATCAAAGGGTGAACAGGGCCCTGATCCCTCCTAAGGCTCTAAGGAAGAATCCTTCCTTGCCTCTTCCTAACCTTTGTTGGTTGCTGGTGGTCCTTGGCATTCCTTGGCAAGTGGGTACATCACTCCAGTTTCTCCCTCCATCTTCACATGGCCTTCTTCTCTCTGTGTGTCTGTGTCCAAATTTCCCTCTTCCTATAAATTGGGCTGGGCGCGGTGGCTTATGCCTGTAATCCCAGCACTCTGGGAGGCCAAGGCAGGCAGATCACCTGAGGTCAGGAGTTTGAGACCAGCCTGGCCAACATGGTGAAACCCTGTCTCTACTAAAAATACAAAAATTCGGTGGGTGTGGTGGCAGGCACCTGTAATCCCAGCTACTCGGGAGGCTGAGGCAGGACAATTTCTTGAACCTGGGAGGTGGAGGTTGCAGTCATGCGACTCCACCCCAGCCTGGGTGACAGCAAGATTCTGTCTCAAAAAAATTAAAATAAAATAAAATAAAATAAAAGACATCAGTCATTGGCTTTAGGGCCCACCCTAATCTATTATGATCTCATCTTAACTTGATTGTATCTACAAAGACGCTATTTTTAAATAAGGTCACATTCTGAGGTTTCTAGTGGACATAAATTTGGGGTAAGGGGAATGCTATTTAACCCAGTACACTTTGTGTCAAGATTTTACTAGCCTTATTGTAAGTCTTTGGCATCAAGAAATTACACAAAGATTCATAAATTCCAATCTTAAATCATAAACAACCTTTGGAGATATTATAAAAACCCAGAGTACTACACTGTTTCTTTTATTCTATCTTGAGAAACATACAGTGAAGATGAATAATTTAACTATTTAACTTACTTTTATGACCTTAAAACCTAACCCAGCACCTTTTACTATCTTATTCAAGTTTCACAACAAATACTTTTATTAATGCTTACTCAGGTTATAGAAGGTTAATATAAAACAGAATAAAGTAAACCCCCTGAGGCAAGTAAACACATTCTCTGCCTGTTCTCTCTTTCACTGTAGAATGATGAATGCTCAGCCATCTGCATGTGCTTTGTTCTTTGTTACTTCCTTTAGTCTCAGTGGTTCTTATGTAAATAACAATTCGCATATGGCCTTAGATCTATAAAAGTATGTATTGTACTTTGTAAAAAAAAAAAAAACTTTGATTTTCCAGGTAAGATCAGCTGTGTATGAGTGTTGGTTTCCCCTTTTTGCACACTTTAGAACTGTACTCTGTGTGAAATATAACTTTAGTGTGAGGATAAGAGAAAACTTACATACATATCTTTATTCTGGGGCTTTAAACTATCATTAATTCAGTGTTGTGGATAGATTTTTTTGAAATCTTCAATTTACACGTAAAGATTTTCCACAGTGGAACTGTGAAGACACTAACATTATCATGCCCATAAGTGAAGAAAACTGTAGAAGGTGAAGCTATGTTAACAGTGAAGTAGTCTTTGTTCAGTGTACTAGATTACTACACAGATATTAAAAGATTTTTATAGGCTGGGCCCGGTGACTGACTTTGGGAGGCCGAGGTGGGTGGATCACGAAGTCAGGAGATCGAGACCATCCTGGCTAACACGGTGAAACCTGTTTCTACTAAAAAAATACAAAAAATTAGCCAGGGGTGGTGGTGGGCGCTTGTAGTCCCAGCTACTCGGGAGGCTGAGGCAGGAGAATGGCGTGAATCTGGGAGGCGGAACTTGCAGTAAGCCGAGATCGTGCCACTGCACTCTAGCCTGGGCAACAGAGCAAGACTCCGTCTCAAAGAAAGAAAAAAAAAAAGATTTTTATAAATAAAAGACCTTAAAGGGTAATAGATTTAGTATCTTTCATTCAGTGTTAAACTATATTTTTTCCTTTATTTTTAGATTTTATTCATCACATTAATGACACAGACACTATACTGAGTACCAATAATAGCAACCCTGGTAAGTAGTTTGGGATGTTGTTTGTTTCTTTACTCTCCACCTTGCTCCAAAAAGGATTTAAGGTAGAACGTGTGACCTTATTTTAGGTAAACGATTAGTAGAAAATTATTATGTTTACTGAGCTGCTACTAAATTGTTGGTAGTGTGTTTAAAAAAAAAAAGAACCTCCAAAAAGGCTGTGTTAATGTAACCAAGCAATAGGTTGTATTAATGTGAGCTAGGCAACATTTAGTTCATATTATACAATTCACAATTTTATCTACAGTATCCATATTTGCCTGTGAATAATCAGTATTTTCAAGAACCTATATCACTATTAATTATATCAGATGTCTAGAAGCATAGTTCTCAGTTTAACTTAGTTTTAGAGATCTATTGTTTTAGTTATTAATATATATGCTATACAAATTTGTAACCTGTAAAAGAAATTAATTTCTTAGAAATTTTTCTTTATTTTTAAAAAATAAACCCTTGTGGGCCAATGAGTTTAATCCAGTATGGCCATTACAGGGAAAGTGAATATAAACATTAATATAACTTTGGTAACAGTTATGCTGTTAAACTTGAACATCACCTAAAGCTTTATGTATTTAGATTTCAGGGATACTAAATTGATGTCATGTTGATGGAGATGCACATTGATCACTAAGAGGATGATTCATTAAACACATTTATTAAGCCTACTATGTGTCAGGAACTGTTCTAGGCTCTAGGGATATAATAATGAACAGACAAAAGTCCCTCCTCTCATGAAGTTTACATTCCAGTGTTTGCTACTCAGTGTCTTACTTTTCCCCCTAATTAAACCTGTCTTTTGTTAATGCTAGAAAATGAGTGAGTAAAGTACTAGCTTTTATTCCTGTGGACACATACACATATACCTTTGAATTGTTATCCTAAAATCTCTTGTGCCCTATCCCTTACTTCAGAATTTTCAAAGGACCAAATAACATCCTTGTATTTAAAGAGAAAATTATTTTACTATACCTATTCTGATATTAATTGATGAAACTAGTTTACTAATATCTAAAGTTAATAGTACTTCTCCAGTAGGGAGTCAGTTCATCCTTAGGGTAATAAATATTAATATCACAGTCACATTGATGATTTAGAGAACCTCATCAGCAAAGTCAGTTTACTTTATATAGTGATATCTTATATCCAGCACTTCTTGATTTCTCTGCTAATGTTTATTTTGAACAGTGTAGTAAACAATGAGAGTATGAAACAATCCATTTCAGTTAATGTAAAAAATTTTAGCTGCTGAGCATGGTGGCTCACGCTTTTAATTCTAACACTTTGGGAGGCCGAGCCAGGAGGATTGCTTGAGCCCAGGAGTTTGAGATCAGCCTGGGCAACATAGCAAGACCCTGTCTCTACAAAAACAATTTTTAATTAGCTGGCCATAGTGGCATGCGCCTGTAGTCTGAGCTACTCTGGAGGCTGAGGCAAGAGGATCACTTGAGCCTGAGGGGTTGAGGCTACAGTGAGCCATAGTTACGCCACTGCCCTCCAGCCTGAGTGAGTGAGACCCTGTCTCAAAAAAAAAATTACAGCTAACATTTATTGAATGTTAACATTTATTGAATGCCTGTGTGCAGGCATTGCATTAAATGTTTTATAGCAACCTTAAATGGTAGATACTGTCAACTCCATTTTCCAGGTGAAGAGACCAGGGAACATAGAAGTTAATTTCATCCAAGGACACCTAAATATTAAGTGGCAGAGTTGGGATTCATTATTCAGTCAGTTAACTTCCATCCACAGCCTGTGCTCTTTTTTCTTTTTTTTTTTTTTTTGAGACAAGATCTCTCTCTGTTGCCTAGGCTGGCCTATAGTGGCATGATCATAGCTCACTGCAACCTGGTGCACCTGGGTTTCAGCAATCCTCCCACCTCCACCTCCCGAGTAGCTGGAACTACATCCCATCCAGCAAAATTTTGTTATTCTTTTAGAGACAGGGTTGCCATGTTTTCTAGGCTAGTCTCAAACTCTTGGCCTCAAGTGATCCTCCTGCCCCAGCCTCCCAAAGTGCTGGGATTAAAGGAATGAGCCACTGTGCCCAGCTGCCATAGCCTGTGCTTTTAACCACTATAATTAGCACAAGAAAATTTCTGTCCAGAGCGTAGAAGAAAAAAAGCACACTAAAATGTTGACTAAGAAGGAGAAAGAAAATTAAATGTTTGGCTTTGTGGCATGCCAAATAATGGATAGAGAATAAAATTAAAAATAGAACCGACAATGAATATTCCTTCTCTTTGACAAATGATGAGCATAAGGATTATTTAATACGAGTATTTTCTACCTGCATTAAGAGTTCTTTACGAAAAGCTGATTATTAGCAAAAGCTCTACTGTGACATTAGAAACACAATGAGAATGGCTGGTACTCTGTCTGATAACAGAAGAAATTGCCACTTGTAGATCAGTATTTAAGAAACATACGTTTAGGCCCAGTGCGGTGGCTCAGGCCTATAATACCAGCACTTTGGGAGGCCAAGGTGGGCAGATCACGAGGTCAAGAGTTGGAGACCAGCCTGGCCAGCATGGTGAAACCCTGTCTCTACTAAAAATACAAAAATTAGCCTGGCATGGTGGCATGTGCCTGTAATCCTAGCTACTCAGGAGGCTGAGGTAGGAGAATCACTTGACCCCGGGAGGCAGAGGTTGCAGTGAACCGAGATCGCACCACTGCACTCCAGCCTGGGCAACAGAGCGAGACTCCATCTCAAAAAAAAAAAAAAAGAAACATACATTTTACTGATTTCCCAGTCATCTGGATACCATCTGGACTCTTAGGCTTCTATCAAATGTGATCAACTTCCAGAATTATTTTGGATTGTTGGGATTCAAGATTCTTGCATTTTTATCATTGATTATGATATCATGGCAACTGTTTCAATGATGTTTGCTTTTTATTCCAAACCCATATATTTTGTTTGTTGTTAAAATAAATCTGCTCTTTGGCCTTTTTATGGGTTATTCGTGTAATAAACAGTCACCCTAAATGATATTTTTTATATTATTGTGTAAATAAGACCAAATACCGTCCAGCCCAGTATTTTCTCTCTGGCAATGGAACCAAGGGATATTTGGTGGGATATTTTTATAGTTTCCAGTAGAGTTTAAAGATAATATCTCAGGGCTGGGCTCAGTAGCTCACGCCTGTAATGCCAGCACTTTGAGAAGCCAAGGTGGGTGGATCACCTCAGGTCAGGAGTTTGAGACCAGCCTGACCAACATGGCAAAATGCCCTCTCTACTAAAAATACAAAAATTAGCTGGGCATGGTGATGTGCGCCTGTAGTTCCAGCTACTTGGGAGGCTGCGACAAGAGAATCGCTTGAATCCAGGAGGCGGAGGTTGCAGTGAGCCGAGATCACGCCCACTGTACTCCAGCCTGGGCGACAGAGCGAGACTCTGTCTCAAAAAATAAATAAATAAAAATAATGATAATATCTCAGAAATTTTAAAGATTCCCTCACCCTTATTTATTTTTAGGTGAAGGAGTTCTAATATTCCTAAAATTAACCCTCTATTTTTTCCAGAAAAGAGAAATTTAGGCTCCTAGGAAGAGTTGAGGTTGGTAGAGCAAGTGTCTGTCTCTAGAGGCAGTCATTTTCTGTTTTTTGTTTGTTTTGTTTTGTTTTGTTTTTTGTCATCTTCTCTAATCTGGTGCTTTCCTATTGCAGTGATTTGTCCAAGTGCCGGGAGTGGAGGCCATCCTGATAACAGCTCTATGATTTTCTATGCCAATGACACAGGAGCCCAACAGTTTGAAAAGTGGTGGGATAAGTCCAGGACAGTGCCCTTTTATCTTGTAGGGCTCCTCCTTCCACTGCTCAATTTCAAGTCTCCTTCATTTTTTTCAAAATTTAATATCCTAGGTAAGTAGTAGCACTGAATTATGGAGACTTTGTGTAATAGAATACACGGTGGAGTCTAGGGAAATATGGTCTGATTGGGGAGTTACCTTCCAAGCCTGTTCATCTGTGTTTAATTTGTTCATTTTTTTCTTTTTCTTTTTTTTTTTTTTTTTTTTTTTTGAGACGGAGTTTCACTGTTGTTGCCCAGGGTGGAGTGCAATGGCTCAATCTTGGCTCACTGCAACCTCTGCTTCCGGGGTTCAAGCAATTCTTGGCCTCAGCCTCCCAAGTAGCTGAGATTACAGGTATGCGCCACCACGCCCGGCTAATTTTGTATTTTTGGTAGAGGTGGGGTTTCACCATGTTGTCCAGGCTGGTCTCAAACCCCTGACCTTAGGTGATCGACCTGCCTCAGCCTCCCAAAGTGCTGGGATTACAGGTGTGAGCCAGCACGCCTGGCAATTTGTTCATTCTTATGATAACCTGATTTTTTCTATTTTTTTAATCGAGTTTGGCATGGAGAAAAGTGTAGATGACCATTTTTGGTTTTGTTGTGTTTTTTTTTTTTTTTTGAGACATGAATTATTTGGTTTCTCATTCTAAACTTACTGAACAATTCTTCCTCATTTTCTCTGAGGATACAACTAGACGAAATACACGAAAATTTCAGGAGGAGAGATCCAAATTGGATATTATAGGAATTCTCGATTCTAACGGTTGGAAACAGTACTTACTAAGGAAAGTTATAGAATGTTTTCTCCTACAGTCTCTAAGAGTATTATGCAGAATTGTCACCTGACTTTGAACCTGGGAAATCATTCTCTATCTCAGGCTTCTTAGGTTTATTCTGCTTTTGCTCTCTTCCTCAGTGCTTTTTTTTCTTAGAACGCTATTGCCTTCTTCAAGGAACAGACTTCTTTCTGTGAGCCCTGCTTTTCAGAAACCACTAAACGAATGTTTTTACTCCACTTAAGATGGCAAAAGGGGCCAGGTGTAGTGGCTCACGCCTGTATTCCCAACACTTTGGGAGGCTGACGCAGGTGGATCACGAGGTCAGGAGTTCAAGACCAGCTTGGCCAAGATGGTGAAACCCTGTCTCTACTAAAAATACAAAAATTAGCCGGGCGTGGTGGCTGGTGCCTGTAATCCCAGCTACTTGGGAGGCTGAGGCAGAGAATTGCTTGAACCTGGGAGGTGGAGGTTGCAGTGAGCCGAGATTATGCCACTGCACTCCAGCCTGGGTGACAGAACGAGACTCTGTCTTAAAAAAAAAAAAAAAAAAAAGATGGCAAAAGGAACCCCCCCAGTGAAAGTTCAGATCTGGCTAACCAAGGACAAGGATATCATTCATAAGGAATCGATAACTCCACATAAACCATACGATTTCACTTCCTCCCTGTGGATGTGATCTCTGGCAGGCAGTCTAGAGCATAAAATAGATAGGCTGAGTGCAGTGGCTCACGCCTGTAATCCCAGCACTTTGGGAAGCTGAGGCAGGCGGATCACCTGAGGTCAGGAGTTCGAGACCAAGCTGACCAACATGGAGCAACCCTGTCTCTACTAAAAATACAAAATTAGCCAGGCATGGTGGCGCATGCCTGTAATCCCAGCTACTTGGGAGGCTGAGGCAGGAGAATTGCTAAAACCCAGGAGGCGGAGGTTGCAGTGAGCCGAGATCATGCCATTGCACTCCAGCGTGGGCAACAAGAGCGAAAACTCTGTCTCAACAAATAAATAAATAAATAACCCATCATATCAAGGAACAAGGCAGTGGCTTCTAGGTTTCCAGAAGACCAAAGGAAAAGTTAAAATTATTTCTCTTTGCCTGTCTGCCTCAGGAACAGGATTCACTGTAAGCTGCCATAGACACACAGAAGATGAAGAGTTGTGGTTATATAAGCTCTGGCATCCTGTTTTCATCCTCTCTGAATCAGCTAATCTCCAAACCCACAGTACTGCTTATATCGCTCATTCGTGGTTTCCTGATTTGCTTGCCAACTTTTCTGTGAAACAGATCTTTTAAAAGAATATAAACTTATAGAAGGATTTGCTCAGTTGGGCACAACAATCACCAGACTTCCAACCAGGTTGATTGTTCATTCTTCAGCTCCTTAAGGATATTCTGCTTTTGTTCTTTTCCTTGGTACTTTCCCTTTCTCTTAAAACCATAGCTTCATTAGAGGAATTAGCATCTAAGGGCTTCCTGAATTTTCTGACTCTACTCCATAATGACTAGACTTAATTTCTTAAAAGGAATAATTTTCTACCTTCTACACTACTAAAATATTCTGAATGCCCATTTTACCTTGTATATAATACCTGAGAATGGAGTCTGGAATCTCTGTCTAGCAAGTAGTGCTACCCAATCAAAACCTCATCTAGATACTAGATCAGGATTGTTCATGTATTTGGCTTCTCACCTTTCTCAAATATGCTTTTGATCCACATTCACTGCTTTTCTTTCTTTACCTTCTTACCATCTCACATTAAATACCATGACAGACTGACTCTAACACTTCCAATTCAAACAATAAAAGTAAGTTTCATATTGTTTTTTTCAATCCTATGTAATCCTACAATTTTGTAATGGACTCTCTGCTTGTATCTTCTGCTTAAACTCAACTCATAAGTAAATGAAGCAGTTTTGCATTCAGCAATGTATGAGCTACCTTCATCTGATTCTTCTTTTCTTATTCTTTTTTTTTTCCTTTGAGATGGAGTCTCGCTCTGTTGCCCAGGCTGGAGTGCAGTGGTGCAATCTTGGCTCACTGCAAACTCTGCTTCCCGAATTCAAGTGATTCTCCTGTCTCAGCCTCCCAAGTAGCTGTGATTATAGGCGTGTGCCACCACACCTGGCTAACTTTTGTATTTTTAGTAGAGATGAAGTTTCGCCATGTTGGCCAGTTTGGTCTCGAACTCCTGACCTCAGGTGGTCTGCCCACCTCAGCCTCCCAAAGTGCTGGGATTACAGGTGTGAGCCACCATGCCCAGCTCATCTGGTTCTTCTTAGGCCTACTACATAGAGTGTTTTTGTTTTTTTTCTGGTAACTCCCTCAGCTTGTTTCTAGTCTTTAGATCCCAGCTGGGTGTTAGTGGAGATAATCAATGCAGGTAACAGTTTCCCACACTTTGCTGAGACTATGGAAACAATGCTTGATTTTAAAATAATCTGTAAAACACACAAAGATAATAAATAGTTTCTGAATTTTTTCCTCACAGGCACAGTGTCTGTCCTTTATTTGATTTTCCTTGTCACCTTTAAGGCTGTTCGCTTGGGATTTCATTTGGAATTTCATTGGTTTATACCAACAGAATTTTTTGTACCAGGTGAGCTGTTTTGGCAAAATAATAAATTATAATAATGTGATCTTAACCATTGTCATATGCTATTCTAAAACAAGTAATGATTTTTTTTTATGCTGAGCATTTTTATAAATGCTATTAAGTAAAAAACAGGACTACAGTTGAGATTATTTTGGATTTCCTGCAGTTAGTGGTAACCAGGGCCCTTTGTCATTTCTACTTGTTAGTTGAAATTCATTTAAGTTATAGTGCACTAATACTTGCATTTTCTGTGTTTTTCATCTAGCCTTTCTTATGGGTATATAATGTGCTATTACATTGTGGTTTTGTGGTTTTTAATTAAAAATTTTTATTGACATATAATAGTTGTACATATTTGGGGGGAACATATGATATTTTAATACCTCTATGCAATGTGTAGTGCTCAAATCAGGGTAATTGGGATATCCATCACCTCAAACATTTATCTTTTTTGTTGGGAACATACAATGTGGTTTTAATTTGCATTTCTGTAATGATCAGTGGAGTTAGCAACTTTTCATATGTTTATTGGCCATTTCGATTTCATCTTTTCTGAAGTGCTTCTTCTGTTTTTCTATTTAACTGTCTGTTTTTTTCATACTGATTTGTAGGAGTTCTTTACACATTCCAAATATGAATCCTTTCTCAAATACATGTAATGCAATTATCTTCTTCCTGCTTACATCCTTTCTTGATATGCCTTTTCAAAGGAATAAAGTAAGCAGTTTGAAAATGATGAGAAGTTTGGAGCTTCTTTAAAACCATTTTGTGAAGGAGTCTGTTATTTAATGTATTATGTAATAATCATGGTGTAAATGTCTATGTTCTTTAAAAAAGTGTATTTTCCACACAAAAACTTGTACATGCATGTTTATAGCAGCATTATTCATAATAGCCAAAAATAGAAACAGCCCAATGTCTATCACTAACAAATGGATAAATAAAATGTGGTATATCTTTCTTTTTTCTTTTGAGACAGAGTCTCACTGGGTTGCCCAGGCTCGAGTGCAGTGGCGCAGTCTCAACTCACTGCAACTTCCCCCTCCCAGGTTCAAGTGATTCTCCTGCCTCAGCCTCCTGAGTAGCTGGGATTACAGGCGCGCACCACCATGCCCGGCTAATTTTGTATTTTTAGTAGAGACAGGGTTTCACCATGTTGGCCAGGCTGGTCTCAAACTCCTGACCTCAGGTGATCCACCTGCCTCAGCCTCCCAAAGTGCTGGGATTACAGGTGTGAGCCACCACACCTGGCCAAAATGTGGTATATCTGTACAATGGGATATTATTTGGCAATAGAAAAGGAATGAAGTGCTGTGGTTATGGTTGTACAACTCTGTGAATATGCTATTCAATTAAAAATTAGTTGTACACTTTAAGTAGGTGAAATATGAATTTTATTTCAATAGTGCTGTTAAAAAGAATCTCAGGTTTTCAAGAAATTTTCTCAAAAAGATAGCTTTTGTTAGTTAATGGGAAAAAGCTGACTATTTACCCACTGTAATATGACAAGTTAGAAACCTAACAGTGGTCTTACTTGCCTTAATTAGAAAAGATAGAAAAGGATAGCTAACAAATTGCTTTACAGGGTATCTTAACTAAGTAATAGAATTGATTACTCTGAGAGACAGGAAATTCAGCTAAATTGAAAAGAACGTGTTGAAAACTAATAGATCTTATTTTATTTAGATTTATTTATTTTATTTTAGAGCTAGTGCTTGATTCTTAATTGTTTTCTCTTCTTTTCCTAAAATAATATAGCAGAGTCAGTGGACTTTTTATACATTTCTACTTTTTACACTAAGGAATCCTCTGAGATGGGTTTGGCTAGACCAGCAGTATTTTCAAGTAAATCATGGTTTTATTCTACATAAAATCATTTTTTTCTTTCTATTAGCAGTCAAAACAGAAATTGGCAGTGCTTTTGCAATGTTATTTTATTCTCACTTTAAAGTAGCTTTGTGTTTATTGCAGAACATTTAGAGATTATAGGTAAGTGGTTAATTTAAAATAAATTGCAAAAAAATAAAAAATAAAAAATACAATAAAATAAATTGCATAACCTGACATAACCACTATTTATATTTTTGTGGATACCCCCTCACCAGTCTTTTTTCTTTGCATACACACATCTATATACACACATATATTTTAAAAATGAAAGTAGGCCAGGCACAATGGCTCATGTCTGTAATCCCAGCACTTTGGGAGGCTGTAGTGGGAGGATTACTTGAGCCCAGGAGTTCAAGACCAGCCTGGACAACATGGTGAGACCCTGTTTCTACAAAAAAATAATTCTTTTAAACTTAGCTGGGTGTGGTGGCATGCACCTATAATCCTAGCTACCAGGGAAGCTGAGATAGGAATATCACTTGAGCCCAGAAAGTTGGGGCTGTAGTCAGCTGTGTTTGTGCCACTGCATTCCAGCCTGGGTGACAGTGAGACCCTATCTCAAAAAGAATAAAACAATAAAAAGTAAAATCACAGTATGTATGCTATTTCAATCATAGGGAAAAAAAGAAACTGCCTCTACAACATAATTTTTGATACCATATACCACTGCACAACTATCTCAATTTAATGAATCCCCTGTAGGTGGACATTTATTTCTAATATTTTTAAACAATGTTTTTTAGATTTGTCAGTGAAGAATGTTAAATGACCAGTTTGCCATTTCATAATTCCTTTTCTAGAGGTACTTTTCTGGCAAATTCAGGTATTAAAAAAATGAAGGACTTTAAAGTCAGACAGACCCTAAATTTGAATCCTGCCCTTCTCCATACCAATTTTATGACCTCAAATAGGAATAATTGATATAAAGCGCCTGCACAGAGTATACTCTTTTTTTTGAGACGGAGTCTCGCTCTTTCACCCAGGCTGCAGTGCAATGGCGTGATCTCAGCTTACTACAACCTCTGCCTTCTAGGTTCAAGCGATTCCCCTGCCTCAGCCTCCCAAGTAGCTGGGATTACAGGCTTCCGCCACCACGCTAATTTTTGTATTTTTAGTAAAGACAAGGTTTCGCCATGTTGGCCAGGCTAGTCTCAAACTCCTTACCTCAGGTGATCCGCCCACCTTGGCCTCCCAGAATGTTAGGATTACAGGTGTGAGCCACCACACTCAGCCAGAGCATACCTTTTTTTCCCCCTTTTGAGTGCTTCGCACAAGTATAATGCTGGCCTCGAGGAACTTTGTAAAGACATTTTAATATTCTTATTCCCTGGATAAAACAGTGACAACTGATTTTTAGTAGTCAACTTTTGGCTACCAATACTCATTTTCTAATTGTCAGTTTTAATGTTCTTGCTTTCATTTTTCTCCTAGAGATAAGATTTCAGTTTCCACAGCTGACTGGAGTGCTTACCCTTGCTTTTTTTATTCATAATTGTATCATCACACTCTTGAAGAACAACAAGAAACAAGAAAACAATGTGAGTAATTATCTTTGGAATTGACTTTTGTATCTCCTGAGGATAAATTTTTTAAGTCAGTATTTGAGGCACTTTATATTTGGAGTACAATTAGGCAATTTTGTTACAAGATCTTAATTTTTAAACTTAAACCATAGAGTAGTCATCAGCAAATTTTTCTGTAAAGGTTCAGATGATAAATATTTCAGGCCTTGTAGGCCTTATGGTTTTTGTTGCAGCTCCCCAACTCTGCTGTTATGTTATGAGAGCAGCCATAGATAATACATAAACAAATGCGTGATGGCATTGTTTCGATGAAACTGTTTACAAAAACAGACATCAGACAAGATTTGGCCCATGAGTCATAGTTTGCCGGTGCCTGCCATAGAGCAACCACTGAAAAAATAGAGGTATGGCTAATAAGCCATTAATGGTGGTAAAATCTTTTAAAGATACCCTGGACGTGGTGGCTCAGGCCTGTAATACCAGCACTTTGGGAGTCCGAGGCAGGAAGATCACTTGAGCCCAGGAATTCGAGACCAGCCTGGGCAACATGGTTAGACCCTGTCTCTACAAAAAAAATTAGCCTGGTTTGGTAGCACATGCCTATAGTCCCAGCTACTTGGGAGGCTGAGGCAGCAGGATTGCTTAAGCCCAGGAAGCCAAGGCTGTGGTGAACTGTGTTCATGCCACTGCACTCTAGCCCGGTCAACAGAGCAAAACCCCATCTTAAAAAATAAATGCGGCTGATAAAAAATGATGAGTTCACGTCCTTTGTAGGGACATGGATGAAATTGGAAATCATCGTTCTCAGTAAACTATCGCAAGGACAAAAAACCAAACACCGCATGTTCTCACTCATAGATGGGAATTGAACAATGAGAACACATGGACACAGGAAGGGGAACATCACACTCTGGGGACTGTTGTGGGGTGGGGGGAGTGGGGAGGGATAGCATTAGGAGATATACCTAATGCTAGATGACAAGTTAGTGGGTGCAGCACACCAGCATGGCACATGTATACATATGTAACCAACCCGCATATTGTGCACATGTACCCTAAAACTTAAAGTATAATAATAATAATGTGGCTGGGCATGGTGGCTCACGCCTGTAATCCCAGCACTTCAGGAGGCCAAGGCAGGTGGACACGAGGTCAAGAGTTCAAGACGAGCCTGGTCAAGATGGTGAAACCCCGTCTCTACTAAAAATACAAAAATTAGTCGGGCATGGTGTTGGGCGCCTGTAATCCCAGCAACTCAGGAAGCTGAGGCGGAGAATTGCTTGAACTGGGAGGCGGAGGTTGCAGTGAGCCGAGATAGCCACTGCACTTCAGCCTGGGCAACAGATCCAGACTCCATCTCACAAAAACAAACAAACAAAAAATGCAACTGATCCAAAAGAAGCCATGGAAAAGGGACCAAAGAATAGATGTGACAAATAGAAAACAAATAGCAACATAGTAGATTTAAACCCATTGTATTGATAATTACATTAAAAGACACTGCAGTTAAAAGATTAAAAGAGGCCAGGTGTGGTGGCTCACACCTATAATCCCACCACTTTGAGAGGCTGAGGCAGGTGGATAACTTGAGGCCAGGTGTTCGAGACCAGCCTGGCCAACATGGTGAAACCCTGTCTCTACTAAAAATACAAAAATTAGCCAGGCATGGTGGTGCACACCTGTCATCCCAGCTACTCAGGAGGCTGAGGCAGGAGAATTACTTGAACCCAAGGGGTGGAGGTTGCAGTGAGCAGAGATCGTGCCACTGCACTCCAGCCTGAGCAACAGAGCAACACTCCATCTCAAATAAATAAATAAATAAATAAAAGAGATTTTCAGACTTGTTAAAAAACAAAGCCTAACTATATGTTGTCTACAAGGAATTTATATTAAACATAAAGATATACCATGCAAATATTAAACATAAGAAAGCTGGAGTGGCCAAATTGATATCAGATGAAATAGACTTTAGAACTGGGAGTATTGCCAGAGATAAAGAGGAACTTTACATAATGATCTGTAGGGATCAGTTCATCAAGAAGACATAATAATCCTAAATGTATATGTACCCAGTGACAGAGCTTCAAAATAAATGAATTAACAATTGCAAAACTGAAAAGAGAAGTAGACAAATCCACAATTATAATTGGACATTTTATCACCCTCCTTCAAGTAATTGATAGAACAAATAGATTAAAATCAGCAAGGGTAGAGGAAGCATGAAAAACACTGTCAACCTACTTAATCTAATATATATTTATAAAGTTTTCTCTCAACTGCGGAATGCACATTCTTCTTAAATACATAAGAATATTTTCCAAGATAGACCATATGCTGGGTCATAAAACAATTCTCAATAAATTTGAAAGGATTTAAATCATACAGAGTATGTTCTCTAACCATAATGGAGTGAAGATACAAATCAATAACAGAAAGAAATTTGGGAAATTCACAAATTGTGGAAATTGAACAGCATACTCTTAAATAACCAATGGGTCAAAGAAGAAATCACAAGAAAAATTAGAACTACTTTGAGTTTACTTAAAGCAGTGCTTACAGGGAAATGTATAGGTGTAAACACCTACACTAAAAATGAAGATCTCAAAAACCTAACTTTCTACCTTAGACGATAGAAAAGTAAAGCAAACTAAACCCAAGGCAAACAGAAGTTAACCAGTTACTTGTTGGCTTGTCTGCAGATTTTGTGCTCAATTTAACAGCTTCTGACCTTGTAAACAAAAGTCATAATGAAGTTCTAATAGAGGTCTATACAGTTGTTACTGAAATGCAAAAGAAGGAAGGATTTGCTGTGCCTGGAGATTCTGAGAAGGCTTTGAGTAAGGGGTAATGTTTAGCAGTCATTAAGAAGGCAAAAACCTTTCTAAGTAGAGGAAGTAAGCTCTCTAGAGCAAAAATATAAATTAAGCTTTTCCATCTTCATCTTTACTGACCATACATGTAGCATGTTACCTGTAAATGGAGTTGGACTTGAGTCAATCTGGATTTTTCATACTTCCTATCTTGGTGAACTTATCTCAAATTCCATTTTTGTCATATGTAAAAATTATAGCTACCTATCAGGGTTGTGATGTTAACATGATCTAACATACAATAGAGGCTGGAAATTTTTAGTATTTTTACCCCTCTTACCCTTTCTTTCCTGATATTTACAGTCTGTTCTTGTAAGCCAAGTTAGCCCAAGTGCCCTAGAAACTCATTTTGTTAAGTAGAATTCTCATCTATTGGATGATCCTATCCATAAGGCTGTGCTTCTCAAACTTTACCACCAAAGTCTCCCTAATAACAGAACAACCTCATATACCTAGGAATCTAGGGAAGACAAACACAATCTTATTGAAGTGTCATGTTTTATCTTAAACATTTACACATATTTTTATCATGCTCATTATTTGTTTGTATTACTAGAAAACAGTCTCAGGCTGGGCACGGTGGCTCACGCCTGTAATCCCAACACTTTGGGAAGCCAAGGCGGGTGGATCACAAGGTCAGGAGATCGAGATCTTCCTGGCTAACACAGTGAAACGCCGTCTCTACTAAAAATACAAAAAATTAGCCGGGTGTGGTGGCACATGCCTGTAGTCCCCACTACTCAGGAGGCTGAGGCAGGAGAATCACTTGAACCTGGGAGGTGGATGTTGTGGTGAGCCGAGATCACGCCACTGCACTCCAGCCTGGGTGACAGAGTGAGACTCCGTCTCAAAAAAGAAACGAGGAAGGGAAAGGGGAAGGGGAAGGGCTCAAAATGAGTTAGATTACAGGCAGTTCTCATGTTGCATGGTTCTTACATGCACCAGTTTCATTAATCTGGTTTAGTTAAATTACATCAGTTCCTCCTAACAACATTTGTTCAAATCTCAGTTACCAAAGAATTTGAACTATTAGTACTTGTAAAGTAGTAGCTGCTAGCCCTCACTTCACAAAGCACTACATAAATAACAAGTGCACGTGATAATTAGTAACCAATCACATAACTTCTTTCAAAGTCTGTCAATGGCTGGTCACTGTGTATGTTTTTCACTGTACAGTCTGCAAAGCAGATAGTTGTGTTAACTCCTTGTCTCCCAGTGATAAACTGACATGATATTTTACAAAAAATGGATACTTGAACGGGGAATTGTCAAACAAAGTGAAAGTGCTGCAATGAAACAAAACAATAATGCAAGAAGTGAAATTTGAATTGAACTCTATATAGAGAGTTATAAAAGAAATAGCCAACTGTGGAAATGTTGACACTGCTGCCATACAAGAGACTCCAGATATGCAGCTAGAGAAACTTAAGGAAGGTGAGCTTATCAACGTGCATTCGGAAAGTGGTTATGATTACAAGAATGAAGATATCCCAGAGGAATTGACATTGTCAGAAAACTTCACATTAATCGAATTCTCAGAGATGTCTCACAACATTGAAAGCACAAAAGATGAAATGTTAGAAGCTGGTGCACAGTAAGGATAAAGGAGTATGGCAGTTCACCAAGGCATGGAAAAGATGCCTGCTCCATATTGTTAAGTTATACAGTGAGAAGAAGGAGGCGAACATAGTTCAGACTACTCTTGGTACGTTTTTACCAAAAAATAAAATATTTTAAGCTCAATATTTTTGACATTGCAATGTACTTTAAAAGATGTTGGCCGGGCACGGTAGCTCATGCCTATAATCCCAGCACTTCGGGAGGCCGAGGTGCGTGGATCACCTGAGGTTGGGAGTTCGAGACCAGCCTGACCAACATGGAGAAACCCCATCTCTACTAAAAATACAAAAAAAATTAGCTGGGCGTGGTGGCACATGCCTGTAATCCCAGCTACTAGGGAGGCTGAGGCAGGAGAATCGCTTGAACCTGGGAGGCGGAGGTTGCGGTGAGCCGAGATCGCGCTGTTGCACTCCAGCATGGGCAACAAGAGTGAAACTCTGTCTCAAAAATATATATACATATTTTACTTTTTCTTCATTTCCCTATACATTTATAACTGACAGTAAGAGTATTTAATGTTTTGACAATTGTTAAAGATCTTAGAACAATTATAATTTTTCCCATTGATTATTGTGATCACTTTGCACAGTTTCAGATTGCATAGTAATTTTTATAATCTCATACTACCCTGCAAAGTGAGGACTGTCTGTGCTTAACTTTTCACTCGCCAAAATTCTCAAGTTGAATTGCTTTTCTGGAAAGTCACACCAGTTTATCTGGAGATGTATACGCCCCATTGTGAGAAGCTCAGGGCTGGATTGAGATGGGCGTTCTTAGTTCATGGTCTCCCAAAGACTGAGGACATGTCTTTGCCTTTCTTAGTAGGACACTCAGTGGGCCTTGAAATCCGTATTTCATATGTAAATACCATAAAATGAGTTCTTTCCACTTAGCATTAGGACTAGGGCTTTGTAGAACTATTATGTTAGGTTCAGCTAATACAATTTGATTCACCTTTTGTCACTTGTGGAAACTATTTTTAAAACAAAGGCTTAAAAGCAAAGGTTTAAATGGCTGGGCATGGTAGCTCACACCTGTAATTCCAGCACTTTGGGAGGCTGAGGTGGGTGGATCACCTGAGGTCAGGAGTTTGAGACCAGCCTGGCCAACATGGCAAAACCCCGTCTCTACTAAAAATACAGAAATTAGCAGAGCATGGTGGTAGGCCCCTGCAATCCCAGCTACTTGGGAGGCTGAGACAGGAGAATCACTTGAACCCAGGAGGCAGAGGTTGCAGTGAGCTGAGATCACACCACTGCCCTCCAGCCTGGGCGACAGAGCGAGACTCCATCTCAAAAAAAAAAAAAAAAAAAAGCAAAGGTTTAAATGGATTTTTTTTTTTACTGTCTTAATTGAAATTGGGTTATGAAGTGATGGTCTACCTTTCAAAAAACTAGTTGTACTTCATGTTAACTTCTTAAAATATTAATAATTGCTAAGGATAAAGCTAACATTTATGAAGCACTATGTGCCAGCAACATTCTAAACACTTTGACTATATGTAAATATATATATTCTCTTTTTGATTATACTGAAATTGGCTTTTATGTTAGCAAAAATCAACCTAAATGGGTACTATATTCTGAGGAAAACTTTTTGTCATTTCATCTATTTAATGATTATACCTCTCAGCAAGTTTCAGTAAGTACTATGAAAGAAGTCCTGTTAATATCATGGCATAATATTTTCTTGAGATTAAAGTCAGAAAATGTAAAGCTTGCCAGGGACTCTGAATTCATAATGTGGATACTGGATCATTCCAAGCTCAGTAAACAAGAGTTTGAAAATAGAAAAGAAGACAAAAGAATAGAAAAGGTCTCCTCTTCTGTATAAACTATAGCTGGACTTGGAACTAAAGACATTTGCAAAGAAAGAAACAAACTCCTAAATAGGTGTAGTGAGCAAATTTTCCAGGTTTTCCAAGTTCAATTTCATTTCATACATTTTTTTTTCCCACGAAATGTAGTTTGTTATATGTGTAAATGGGATATCATTTCTATTCTTTTTTTTTAGACAGTTTCGTTCTTGTTGCCCAGGCTGGAGTGCAGTGGCACCATCTTGGCTCGCTGCAACCTCTGCCTTCCCGGTTCAAGCAGTTCTCCTGCCTCAGCCTCCCAAGTAGCTGGGATAACAGGCATGTGCCACCACGTCCGGCTACTTTTGTATTTTTAGTAGAAATGGGGTGATCCGCCCGCCTCGGCCTCCCAAAGTGTTGGGATTACAGGCGTGAACCACCGCGCCTGGCCATCATTTCTATTCTTTTGTCGTATCTTACCAAAAAAAGGGGATTAGGGAGCTGAAGACCATCCAACTAGTTTATCACCAGAATATGTAGTCCCTATAACCCTCCTGGTTGTGTGGATTGACTTCTTGATATTTCCTCATTGTATTTGAATCAGAACCTCTAAGTGCTTCTTTTGTTTGGTTTTGTTTTGTCTGTGTTTAGTTGTATTACCCTGCTTTGTTCTTTAAAACGATTTGAAATACCTCATATTGTGATTTGTTATTTACTTTTTCCTTCTTCGTATGAATCTGTGGTTTACTTGGCTATATACCAGGAGAAGTTATGTAAATGTTTGGGGTCAGTCTGTGTGGTCAGTTTCTGTCATTTTTGTTAGTAAATGCTCCACTGAATAGTATTTTCACTATGAACGGTACGTGGAACAAATAATAAACCATGTCTGACAAACAGAATGTGTTCCCAAACCTACTTCTGGGCCTGTTGTAGATCCAGTTTTCATTCTGACTTGACATTCTACCTGTCTTTAGTTTTCTACCGTCAACCCTGCCAGCCATTTCTTATTCACAAGACAGAATCAGTTACCTTATTAATGTATAGGCTTCTTGACATAATTACCAGCTTATATTGTCACTTGTGTCTCTTTTTAAATATATTTTTTACTTTGAGCCTCGTTTTCTAAATAATAGCTTTTTTCTATCCTGTTCCATTAAATGGGCTTTCAAGGCTGTTCCATTAAATAGGCTATATCTTTAGGCCTAATGACTTGTGTTTGAGCCAGAGAATAGCAAAGCCCACATATGTATATACTGTTCATAAGTGGCATGTTTCCCTGTGTCATGCTAAACCTCAGCTGCTTTTATAATAAAAGCATAATTTCTGTTCATTGGAGTATTCAGATGAAAACACATATGCAGCTCCTGAGCCACTTTTACTTAAGGTATGTTGGAGTACTGTGAAATAAAACTTTTCTGATTTTAGTATCTCAAAATGGAAGCATCCCTGTATGTGTTCTGTTGTATAGTTGTTACTCATAACTTGTTACCTCTCTTTTTTTATTATTATTGTTTATTAACTATGACACAGTTGCATTGGAGACTGGTCAGCTCTCCATCATAGTAGCTAAGGACCTGCAATCTGGAACTAAAAAGATCTTGATTTGAATATTGGTTTCACCAGATACTCACTTTGCAGCCACAAACGAGTTTTGTAACCTTGCTGCACTTAGTTTACATCTGTAAAATGAAGAAAATGACAGTATCTACATTATAAGGTTGCAATGAGGATTAAATGAGATGACACTTGTAATGTGCTTAGCAATATAGCCTGGCACCTACAAGCACTTAATAAAGCCAGTGTGGCTATTATTCTTTATCTACATTTACCAAGTTCCTCCTATGTACCAGGTGTGGTCCTGGGTATTGGGGATACAAAGAAGAAAAAGACGTGGTTTCTCTCCTCAGAATCCCAGAGTCTTGTGGTACAGACACATTTGGAGAAAAATTAAAATACCAACATGATGCAAGAACTATTAACCTTGGCTATTTTAGGGATGTCAAGGGACATTTTATTTCCACTTGAAATTCTTTATATCATGCACATGGTTTACTTTTATAATAAAAATTAATGACTGTCACAATACAGTAGAATAGTTGCTGTATTTGAGATATGTATATAGTGCCGTGAGAACAGAGAAGCGGAAGGGAAAAGTCTTATTGGAAGCTGTGCACCATAGCCTTTGCATCTTAATCAGATTTCCCCCTAGGTATGCTATGGTACACTTCTTTGCAAGAAGTCAGACCAAAATAACGTGGTGATCAGGTAGTAGATAAGCTGAAAACTGTCTATGGGATGGTGGCTGTCCCACTTTACAGAGAGCTGTCTCAGGCCCAGCTGCTTTGCCTCCCAAGATTTTTTTACAAGGCTACCTCTGTTCTTGAGTGGCATTGAGTAGGTTGAGTGTAGAATGACTTTCAACCATCATAATGGGAAACTACTACTTTTGACAAAAGAGTAGATTTGGCCTGGTTCATTGCTGTTCATCCCACACAAGATCATGAGGCAACCCTAGGGGTGACTGAACTCTGACCTCCCGTCAGACCTAGAGCTTCATGAACTAAAGAGGAATGATTTTGAAACCGCGCCCGGTCATCCTCTTCCTCATTCCTAAGCAATTAGACGCATTTTGAGAGGGCTGGAACCAATCTGCATAAGCCTTTAGCTCCATGGGCTTATCCACCATCTAATTTAGGGTTTAAAACCCTTGACTTACTTTCAAGCTGATTGTCAATTTAGACCTGACCTTAAGATTTCTCATAACTTGTTACTTGCTTTTTAACTGAATTTGTCAACATTCAAGTTTATAAAACTCTACTACGTTAGCTAGCCCATTTAAGGAAGAAAGTAATCCAAAAAGTCAGAAATGTTCCCTAATACCAAATGTCTAGTTTTTTTATTGTGCTATCAAATGTTTTTAAGTTTATTTTTTTCTAATTTGTTTCCTTAGCTTTCAAAGTAATTTTTGTTTAAAATGAAAAACGAATAGGCTTGTTGCCATAATTTAATTGTGCTGAATTGTTTGGCCATAACTTTAGTGGTGATGAAGACCAGATTTTTGAGCTGGGGAATCTGTTCTGTTTGGATCTGACAGCTGGCTACGTTAAATATCTTGGAGCTTTTTACTTTGCATGGAGATGGGAGGTTGGGAGGGTGGGAACCGCAATAGAAGAAAGCAGTCCGCTTTATTTAATGTTCTGCATTTGTTTGCTGATTCCAGTAACATTGTGCAGCTGTTTGAACAGCTGCCTTTTGATTTCCTTTTGTTTACTGTTTAGATTTATTAAGCTTGTCTTTAATACTGCTTGTTGTCTGTTCTTTAACTAGCTTTCTTTCTTTATTAAATATATTTTAGTATGTTCTGCTCTGCTGTGGTCTAGGCATGTTTTAATAATATAAGTTAATTTACCAAAGGACGAATTTTTAAAATGTTGCAGACCATACTGAAGTGGCTATGCTTACTTTCTTGTTGTCCCTTAGTTTTATTATTGTAGTTAAATATTTTGTAATTTGGCAACTAAATTATCTTTTGAAATTAAGTCAGAATTTCAGTCATGTTAAACCACTATTTTAACTTCTAAGTCTGCCAACAGGTAGCTTAGTCTACATACTTCAGAGTACTTTTTTAAAAAAAAATTGGCAGACTAATTGTAAAGTGTGTGGATTTTGTTTTAACTACTTTCTGTGAACAAATTGAATATCTAGAAGTATATACACACATGTACAAGGTAAAAAGACAAATTTTATATTTATTTGTTAGTCTCCTTAGCCTATTAAGGTAGACTTACTGCAAGGTTCTTCAGTATTATGGGACTTTTGTTCTGTATTTACAGGTGAGGGACTTGTGCATTGCTTATATGCTGGTGACATTAACTTATCTCTATATTGGAGTCCTGGTTTTTGCTTCATTTCCTTCACCACCATTATCCAAAGATTGTATTGAGCAGGTAAGGCACCGTGTACCCTCTCTGTGTGATTGTGTACACTTTCATGTATTTATAGTAGGTAGGGTGATACAGTGGCAAGATATAACATCAGATAGGCCTGGGTTTTAATACCATCTCTGCTATCTACTCCAAGTATGGGAATTTAGGCACCTTCCCTTTTCTTTCTGAGCTTTATTTTTCTTTTCCATTAAATAGTATAATAAGTACCCCCATTTGATTTTAGATGGACTCTGAGATAATGTACTACATGCCAGACACCTTGTGGTACTCAAATAAATGTCTACTATTATGTACATATATTTCTCTTTTTGTGGGGAACTGGTACAAGTAGTTCTCATGTAGTTATAAAACCTCACAGAGAATACATTGAAGGAACTCCCTATTTTTAAAAGCCTGTATCAGGAATGCCTTGGATAAACTAGAGTCTTAGTTTATCAGACTCTAATGATTAATCAGACTCTCATTCTTATGTTGAGTGACAGGCAGCAAAACAAAAAAAGAGTATTTGGCTGTTAAAAAAAGAGAGAGAGATGTCCTATGAGTCACCAGAGGGTTTAAAAAAAAAAAAAAAAGAGACAGAGTAAAAGAAAAAATATTTTAATAAAAGATTGCCATAACTAATATTTTCTTTGATTTAACCCATCAAAAACTTAGCAATAGTATAGTCTTTAGTTATAAGTGACTGAAGAGTTTCTCACAAAAAACAACATTTCACAAGTGACTTTCTGGTCAGAAGAAATTCCTCTTATAGAGTGCAATGGAATATACAATGTGATTTATTACAGCTGAATTATAATGGTTATTTCAGCAAAATAATGTTAATAGTGTTCTCATCTTTATAAGAGAAATAAGTTTGAATTACTGCTATTATGGCAGCTTGGAAATGTTCTTATTTTCTTGATTTCCTTGACTCCAGAAGTTCTTTGGCAGCCAAATGTTTGCTGGAAATTTCCCTGATATGAACAAACTCATACAAAGCCTACTCCCTTGGGAATAGGAATATTTGTGGTATTTGTATTTGAAAGAAAAGATAAAAATTCTGAGTAATTAACTTTTTTTTAAGATACCAAACCAAAATGGAGAAAAGGGTCATGAAAGGAAGTAGAGATAAATCCTTTTCAATTTAGTGATAGACTAAACAATGATGTAGTAGGTGATAGACATACTCTCACCTTATTCTGTCATCTTTACTTCAAAAGTGCTTGCAGTGCTTCAGAGGAGGAAAGCAAGAAAGCCAGAGAGGGTAAAATAACACTGAATTAAATTAGCTCTTTAAATCTTTAAAGCGGACTGGTATTTTCCTTGAACCACATAAAGCAATGCTTTCTCGATCTATCTGTGGTGAAGGACAAAATTGTCTTTGCTGTTGCTTTAATGTTAAATAAATTGCAGGCTGATACTTTTGTAAAATAGAATAAAATTGTGGCAATGTCAGATTTCTGTAAACGTTTCTGAACACTTTCGATTTCTATACTTACCTCATTGAAAAAATACTTAACAAGTAGTTGTGGATGGGCACTAGTCCACAAACCACAATTGGAGTAGCACCTGTGTTCAAAATAAGCAGAAGACATTCCATTTTATGAATGTGTGTACTGAATTTGATTTTTAACATGACCTCATTATCTTTCTTGGATTAGAATTTTTTAGACAACTTCCCTAGCAGTGACACCCTGTCCTTCATTGCAAGGATATTCCTGCTGTTCCAGATGATGACTGTATACCCACTCTTAGGCTACCTGGCTCGTGTCCAGCTTTTGGGCCATATCTTCGGTGACATTTATCCTAGGTAAGGGCTCTTCTCTTGACCAGCAGGATGTGCCAAGCAACAAATGACTGTGCAAGCAGGTCAGTTTAAAGTGTGACTGATCCTTTTGATATAAAAATGCCTAATGCAAGTGGTGACTAAAGATAGATCATTGGTGTCCTCTTCCCTGAAGAGCTTTAAAAATAGAAGCCACTCCCTTGTCTAGAATGATTTAAAGTTCATTCCTTCCAGTATAGTTAATGAGCTCCGATACCATTTATATTTATCTTATTATTTAATTGCTATTGATTTACATATTGTCAAGAAGTTTATAGTGTATAGTACCTATGTTGGCAATGTGTAGCTAATGAGAAGCAACACTTTTAATTATTGGTCATTGAAACTATCAGGGCCAAGGGAAAACTTCCCCTTTGCCCTCTGAAGTTTTGTTGAAAATGACCGACAAAAGGCAGATTAATAGGCAAAAAGGGCCCAGCTCAGTGGCTTATGCCTGTAATCCTAGCACTTTTGGAGGCCAAGGTGTGTGGATCGCTTGAGCCCAGGAGTTCAAGACCAGCCTGGGCAACATAGTGAAACTCCATCTCTACAAAATTTTAAAAAATCAGCCGAGCATAGTGGGCATGCTTGTAGTCCCAGTTACTCAGGAGGCTGAGGTGGGAGGAGGAGGATCGTTTGAGCCCGGGAGATCGAGGCTGCAGTGAGCTGAGATCACGCCGCTGCTCTGGGTGATACAGTGAGACCCTGACTCCAAAAGAAAAAAAAAAAAGGAGAAAAGGCATATAAATGTATTTGAATGTGGTTTTATGTTACATGGGAGCCTTTAGAAAGAAGACCCAAAGATACAGGGGAAATTGTCCATTTTTGTGGTTATGTTTATGTGAACAGCCATGTCTAATGCTAATAGACTGCGTGGGGAACTCCAGCAAGGCCCCTCTGTCTAGATTCTTAGCCTCTCTGAGCATGTGTTTTTTTCATCTGCGTCTGGGGCAGGACCCTCTCTGGAATGGGAGTCTTATGACCTGCAGTCAAACAAGACAGGTCAGATCATTTCTTTATGGCTAGTTTTTACACAGAAATAGAGGGAAATTGGAGTGATATTTTTAGGTTTTACGGCCAGCTTGAGGGAAAAGGTTTCCATGTTCCACTTTGGGGAAGAGGGATTCTAGTTTCTAAGCTAGCTTCGGGAGAATGGGACTGAGATTCAGAAGGTCAGAGAAAAACTTTTGTTTCTGAGGCTTTCATTTTAGGGTATGGTTTTCTGAGTCCAACAATCCTTACTTTTATATTCATTAACATTTATGCAGGTTTTTTTGTTGTTGTTTTTTGTTTTTGTTTTCTGAGACTGAGTCTCGCTCTGCCGCCCAGGCTGGAGTGCAGTGGCGCGATCTCGGCTCACTGCAAGCTCCACCTCCCGGGTTCACGCCATTCTCCTGCCTCAGCCTCCTGAGTAGCTGGGACTACAGGCGCCCACCACCATGCCCGGCTAATTTTTTGTATTTTTTAGTAGTGGTGGGGTTTCACTGTGTTAGCCAGGATGGTCTCAATCTCCTGACCTTGTAATCCGCCCGCCTCAGCCTTCCAAAGTGCTGGGATTACCGGCGTGAGCCACTGCACCCGGCCTACATTTATGCAATTTTACATAAATGATCAATTGTTTAGAATTGAAGGTCAGATATATAATTAATTTTTATTTGATATATAACAAGTTTAAATTACTGCTATAATTGTTAACCTCTTATTAGGGATGAAGGAGTTGTGAGTTCTTTTGAAAATCTTTTCAAAGCTGGTTACCCTCATCCAAGAGAAATTTCTCTTTTTTTTTCTTTCTTTTTTTTTTTTTTTTCCAAAAGAAATTTCTATATGTCATTTCAGAGTTTCCCAGCAGCCTTCTTGTGGACCTTTGGTTAACTCCTACCCTTACATTAAGTCTTTTTATAGGTTCGTCCTAGTGAAAAGAACCTAGTCCACTTTTATTAGGAATATGATCTTTTAAAGAAAGATAACTTAAATAAAATTTGAAAAAAATTGCATTTACAGTAAGCAACTAAACAAGTGGTCTTAATCAGTTCTTGTTTAAAATGAACTGATGTAGTCTGCTTCTTCAATAAATAATTTTTGCCATAAATATGTTGGTTTCAAAACAAAGCAAAAGTCAGGAGTTACCAGGTCTCAAGCACTGATAAGTATAGCAGCAGCTATGGTTCTAGTGTTATTATCCAGAAGATTGGAGCTCAATAAATGTAAGCCTCTGATTGTGTTTCTACTCTGCTGTATTTATATTCATCAAAGAAAATAAATACAGTGAAGTCATAGATGAAAAAATGCTAAGCAAATACATTATTCCTGTTTTCTACCATTATTTTGCAGAATTGTGGCTATCTTTACAAGAATGTTTTTTCTTCTTGGAAAAAGTCAGAGATTTCCCTTTTGTTTTCACATTACAGTTCTTCCCCTACCACCAAGAACACACTGTCATTTTCATTTATCCAACAGTTATAAGCACTCTATAGAGTGTGCATACTTTGGAGCATAATTTTTGGTCTCAGGACCCTTTATGCTCTTAAAAATGTATTGAGGACTCCAGGAGCTTTAGTTTATGCAGGTATAGCTATCAGTATTTAAATATTAAAAAATAGAATTTAGGTTTTTTGTTTTTTGTTTTTTTGAGACGGAGTTTCACTCTTGTCGCCCAGGCTGGAGTGCAGTGGCATGATCCTGGCTCACTGCAACCCCTGCCTCCTGGATTCAAGCAATTCTCTTACCTCAGCCTCCCAAGTAGCTGGGATTACAGGCACCCACCACCATGTCTGGCTAATTTTTTGTGTTTTTAGTAAAGATGGTGTTTCGCCATGTTGGGCAGGCTGGTCTTGAACTCCTGACCTCAGGTGATCCACCTGCCTCAGCCTCCCAAAGTGCTGGTATTACAGGCATGAGCCACCGTGCCCAGCAAAGTATTTTTAATTTCTTTACAATCAATAATAAAACCATTACTTGTTAACATAAGTAACATTTTTGTAAAAAAACACTTTCAGGGGATGGATACCCCAGTCTCCACGATGTGATTATTATGTATTACATGCCTGTATGAAAACATCTTATGTGCCCCATAAATATATACACCTACTATGTACACACCAAAATTAAAAAAAAATAAAAATAACTGCTTTCAAAAATTTTTTAATTTAGCCGTGCGTGGTGGCTCACCTGTAATCCCAGCACTTTGGGAGGCCAAGGCGGGTGGATCATGAGGTCAGGAGATCGAGACCATCCTGGCCACCATGGTGAAACCCCATCTCTACTAAAAATACAGAAATTAGCCTGGCGTAGTGGCAGGCGCTTGTAATCCCAGGTACTCGGGAGGCTGAGGTAGGAGAATTGCTTGAACCCGGGAGGCGGAGGTTGCAGTGAGCCAAGATGGCACCACTGCACTTCAGCCTGGGTGACAGAGTGAGACTCCATCTCAAAAAAAAAAAAACAAAAACAAACAAAAAAAAAACCTTTAATTTACATTTGCAAAACTCTGATGTTTGTTTTACTAGCAGACAATTGGATTCTCCTCTCTACTTCTGCATTCCATGTTATAATATCCTGTTTTCGTTTAGATTTGTGAAGAAAATCCAGCCTCACATAGATAGTTGGAAAAAGAAAGAGTACTTTTAATAGCCTTTTCATATAATTGTGGATATTCTTCTTTGATACTGTGCCAAAACCTGACGAGTGGTAGCTTCTTATGAGTTGCAACGTGGAATCTGAAACTTGTTTACACTAAAACCAATTGGTCTATCGTGCACTTTGGATCTTTTACGCATGCATGATTTTGTAACATCTGTTTGATCATTTGGAAAATATTGGTTCACTGAGTTCTGTGGATCTTCCAAATGTTGACACACTTCATTTTACAATATCGAAACCCACTTTCATTAATACTATCACTAATTTCATCACAAGAGCCTTTAAACATTGGGAAACTGTCAAGCTCAGGGTAGCAAATACAAGTTTTCCAAAATTCTAGTTTTTATTTGAAAACTTTAATTTTATCTTTGGCAACAAATACTGCCAGTTGTTTTCCTTGAAGTGACAAGCTTATATAATTCATTTTTCTGGAAAATATCTGTCAAACACCTGAGTTTGAATGACCATAGTTTGACTGCAATTCAAGTAAAAGTAGCATTTGGTAGGCAAAACAGCTAGGTCCCCTTCAGCTCAGCCACACAAGTACTTTTCCTCAAGACTTCCAGCGTACTGTACTGTAGTATGCGCAGATGTGCTTTATTATGACCTTCCTATTTGATCACATAGAATATTTAAAAGATATATATTCAAACATGAGATTTAGCAAAATTAATGTTCTACTCCTTTATCAAGGACCTTTTTTATACTTTGGAGAGTGTTTGGCATTAAAGAATACAGTATGGAAAGCATGGGTGTTAGCCGGGCATGGTGACACATGCCTGTAGTCCCAGCTATTCAGGAGGTTGGTTTGAGCCCAGAAGTTCAAGACTTCAGTAAGCCATTATTGCCCCACTGCACTGCAGCCTGGATGACAGAGCAAGACCCTGTCTCTTAAAAAAATAATAATAATTAATTAAAATTTTAGAAAAGGAGTACAGATGGATGCAACTGCCTCCCTCTGTGTATACAAAGTTGTTTCCTTTTATAATGCAGAAATAACAAAAGCCCAGCCAATACCTCAAAGCTCTGAAGCAATTTTAAGGTTAGAGTTTCTGGGTAAACAGTAAGATCTGTAAGCCTAATATCTTTCTAATTCATCAGGGTATATGACTAACCACTTATTTATATAAATAATTTTCTTTGTTTTTAATTCTCTGTAATCTTTATCTGGGATTAATTAACCTCTGATAACTTGGGCCCAAAGGGTTGCTTTGATGTGTACATTTGGCTTTTGAGAATCATTTTCAGGGGAAATGGAGTTATTTCTTCAGCATCAGATTTTCATCTACATTATTTTTGTTTGTGTCCAAAATTGATTCCCAAACCTTGAATTGTTAATATCTAGTTAAAGTATTTAGTAAATATTCTCTTCATGGTAGTGAGTAGCTTTAAGTTCTTTCTTTATGGTCAAAGTATGAAGTATGACCACTTCCTTTAAGTGGTTAAATCTGGAAGATAAAAACCTGCCCATTTTGTCTTTCCCTTAATATAATGTGTTTAATATAAAAGTAATTTGAACACTTTATGAAAAGTTTGTTAAATATAGAAAGAGGGAATGTTATCCAGAACCCCAAATTGTAACATAATCACTACTGCCTTCTCAGTGTATATCCTTCTGATTTTTTTTTCCAAATGTTTTTGGGGTTTTCTTGTGTAGTGAAAACCTAGCTGGCTTTTTTTCTGAATTGCCTAGATAGTATTTTACCTGACAAGGTAATAGTGATGTTATTTTAAATAATTTTTAACATATTCTGTCAAGTAAATTATTGTCTTGCTATGTCCAGGATTCTTCTGTTTTTTCATAAATATCTTGATATTCATAGCATTTTCATTGTTTGGATTATTTTCTCAAGATATTCCAAATGGAATAATAGATCAAAGAATGTGAATTCTGATACACACTACCAGTGTACTTCTACAAAATTTAACCAGTATAATTGCACAGAAGAGCTAATTTCACTTTCTCATTACCACAATTGAGGACTACTGTTACCTTCTATTTTTGCTGTGATTTTATCAAGCTTAAGACATTTTGATTTTAACGATGTTAAGAATGAACTGTAGTCTCATATTAGTGGTTATAATTTGCCTATTTTTATATTTTTTCTTTCCTCCAAACTCTCTTCTCAACTTCGAGCATTTTCCACGTGCTGATTCTTAATCTAATTATTGTGGGAGCTGGAGTGATCATGGCCTGTTTCTACCCAAACATAGGAGGGATCATAAGGTACTGCCTTGTAAGGGAATGGTGCCCTTACATATATTCGTCTTTATTTTTAGGCTTTTCCTGTTGTTGTTGTTGTTGTTTTAATTTAATTGTATGAAATTCCTATGAGTATTTAAAACTAGTAATATTCAAATGCAGCCCCTTGGTATCGGTTAAGATGCTCATTATCTTCCCTTTCTGTTTGTTCTGGTGGATAACTCACTCTAGAAGCTCCATTATCCCTTAGCCTCAGGCATCATTTTCTTTTTCTTTCTCTCATCATCTTCCACTTTATTTCCTCTCTATATCCAAAATTAAAAGTTATTTTTAATATGTGTATAACTTTTTGGGATTACCTGGGAGATCCTTTATTTGTCAGAGCTTCCTTAATCCATTCTAAGTTCCTTAATCCATTTCTACTCAAAAGTATTTTTCAATGTCAATTGTAGTCAAAAAGTAAGAGTTTAAGTAAGAGTTTAGACCCTAGATGGCTTTCTTTAATATCCTTTTCCTAAAAACGTGACAGGATGAATAGAGTAGCAATAAAGTTGTACCTCAAATTCTCATGGGAAATTGGGATTTAGAATGATCTGATTTCTCTTACTATAGACAGCAGGAAGGAGTCATTTTTTTTGGAACACTCTTACCTAAGAAAGTAACAAGGAACAAGAAGGGGAGATTGTTAGCCTGATGCTTACTGAATATAAAGGGCTTACAAGTTCCTATTGAACTGTTCCTCAAGAAAACCCAAGTATAGAGAAAAGGAGAAGAAAGTGCATATTTCTCTGTCACAGTCTCATGTTTAAGTATTTTTGTTATTATCTTTCGTAATCATGCTGAATGCCATGGTAGCATTTATCTGTTCTTATACTTAAACCGGGATGCTAACGGTCCCTCAGAAACTGAGAATGAGTAATTAGTTTATAAAAGATCAAAGATAGGAGGCCTAGCTCCAGATGTTTCTGAGGAAGTAGCCACAATCACCAAATACAGAGGAACTACAGAGATTTGAGGGATGAATAAAAAGTCTTTGTTAAGCAGATGCTATAAAGATGAGCAGGAAATCATATTTTATATTAACTTAGCAAGTAAAGTAAGTTTTAAACCCAGATGTTTTATGTCAACAACAAATGAATCAAAAATAATTTTTGTTGCTATCAGACTGAGGAGGATTTAAATTGTACTATGTTTACCTTAATTGTAAATCAGAAAAAAACAAAGTGCAAGATGAATATTAACCCCAAAAGCTTTTATTTTGCAGATATTCAGGAGCAGCATGTGGACTGGCCTTTGTATTCATATACCCATCTCTCATCTATATAATTTCCCTGCACCAAGAAGAGCGTCTGACATGGCCTAAATTAATCTTCCACGTTTTCATCATCATTTTGGGCGTGGCTAACCTGATTGTTCAGTTTTTTATGTGAAATACCTCAACTGTTTTTTTCAAGAGCTCTCATGATATTTTGAGCCTTGACAACAGTTCTATATAAATTCACTTGTAAATGCTGCTGTTGTGTAATTCTAAATATTTTCTAAGATAATTTGAAAGCAAGGGAAATAGTGGCCCCTTAATAAGTATTTTTTTACTGGGGTGGGGAAAGGGGCAAAAAGAATGATCTTAATGTCTTTACCTTTCTCATATTAACTCACCTCTTTATTCTGTGGTCTTTTCTGAATAGAAATGTATGCCCTAGGAAGAAATCATGCTGGGTTTTGCTTTTAGAGATAAAAGGTGGTGGATTTATTTTGCCTGCAGTAAAGATTCTCAGGGTGTCAGAGCAGCATATTGCCAAATCCTGCTTCTGTTTTATGTTTCAGTGTATTCACTTTCATTTTCTTACTTACTAGACCATTTCTGCAGTTTGCCCAAACCTCTAATGTTTGGGACAGTAAGCCAAATACCTCATTTTTAAAAAGAAGTTTTCATGGCATCAGTGTTAATAAAGTACATTTTTAACTGAGTCTTAATCTCTATTTGAAGAAAAAGTAGAGAGAAAAGTAATGTCAATGTAATCCCCAGGATCATGAAATGTATACAGAATAAATAAAGTAGGAGAGTTTGTTGCTGTCTAACTCCTCTTTTATTTCTAATCCAGTACCAGTGACTTAGATCGAAATTACAGTTCCCCAAGCCAGACTTTGCATAGGAACAAGAATGATTGTCCCCATAGACCCAGGGGGTGCTTTTGCTTTTTGGATCCCTGAGATCCCAGCGTAGGCTGTCATGATGGACCCAGTGGGGAAAGCATGGCAGAGAGGAGCCTGAGAGGCCCATAGGGGAGAAGGCGAACAGAGAAGGGGCCAGGGAGGAAGAGGCCTCAGCCCAGCATATTTTGTGTCCTCTGGGGGTGGACTGGTTTCTGCACCACAAAAAAGGATTGATTTTGTTTGAGGTATGACCTTCAGAAAGAGACCTCCATCTGCTTACTTCTGTAACTGGCAGTACTGTTACAGGAAAGGGGTCCTGATCCAGACCGTGAGAGAAAGTTCCTGGATCTTGCGCAAGAAAGAATTCCAGGCAGGTCCATAGAGTAAGGTGAAAGCAAGTTTATTAGGAAAGTAAAGGAATAAAAGAATGGCTACTCCATAGACAAAGCAGCCCCGAGGGCTGCTGGCTGCCCATTTTTATGGTTATTTCTTGGTGATATGCTAATCAAGGGGTGGATTGTTCATGCCTGCCCCTTTTAGACCATATAGGCTAACGTCCTGACATTGCCATGGCATTTGTAAACTGTCATGGCGCTGGTGGGAGTGTAGCAGTGAGAAGACCAGAGGTCACTCTCATTGCCGTCTTGGTTTTGGTGGGTTTTAGTCGGCTTCTTTACTGCAACCTGTTTTATCAGCAAGATCTTTATGACCTGAATCTTGTGCCGACCTCCTGTCTTATCCTGTGACCTAGAATGCCTTAACCATCTGAGAATGCAGCCTGGCAGGTCTCAGCCTCATTTTACCCAGCTGCTATTCAAGACAGGAGTTGCTCTGGTTCACATGCCTCTGACAGTACAGAGTTAAAACCCTGTGAGAAAAACTCCTTAAATCTGAGAAAAAGATTAAGGAATCTGGATCCTTGGAATTGACACTCTTCCCTTTTTTCTTCTGAACTAAAAGCTAAACTAGTATCCACATTCACGTTTTCCAAGTAATACAGCCTCTGTGTCCAGGTCAGGATACAACATGGTGATTTTTTTTTTTCTGAAAAAATTAGATTTCTCTAATTTTAAGCTAAAGTTTAAAAATCTATTGTATGTTCACCTCTCAGGATAGTGTATGGATTTGTGTTATTTCCTTCCTTTGAAAAAGAAAAATGGTTTTTGCAAACCTAGTAAGGAGCCCAGATTCAAGATCAGCCTTAATTTCTTTCAGCAAAGCTTTCTGTCCTATTCATAAAGCCATAGACCTATATTAATGATGAACTGTATTTCCTAAAGCTCGTTTGTTTTAATAAAAAGTCTCATTATGAAAATCTCAAGCCCACACAAAAGTAATATGGAGTAATATGGTGAACCTCACAATGCCTATCCCCTAGATTAATAGTTATAAAACTTGGCTGTATTTGCTTCACCTATCTTTTTTTTTTCTTTTCCACTGAAATATTGTCAATCTCAGATGTTATTTCATCACTACAAACCTTAATTTACAGCTATTAGTAATAGCCTTTTGAACATAGTTACATTGATGGAAATAGTCTCAAAAGTTTTTGTTCACATAAATTGCTGGTAGTAGGAGTTCGGTTAATTGGAAAATTCTGCAGTAGGTGTCAGATCACTGTGTTAATTTCTCTTAGAAAAGGAGTATAATGAATGGAGAAAGTGCTTCTCTGTGCTTGAGAGCCCCTGAATCTTTATGACTTCAGAATCTTATTCAGTTAAGAGACATAGGATTCAAAAGCCAGACAGCACTGTGAGCGATCTAGGCTTAATCCCAGTTTATCCCCAGTCACCTTCCTTCTCTGTAAAAACTTCAGAAACAGGGCTGGGCACTGGCTCATGCCTGTCATCCCAGTTCTTTGAGAGGTGGAGACAGAGTTTTCATTGCCACTTTTCAATAATGTGCTTGAATGTTCTAACACATGGAAAAAATGAGTTAATATATTTTTGTCCATTTAATGAACTAAGTGAATATGACAATGAATGTGGTATTTACTAAACTAAAAGACAATGTGAATCTTTGCTATTGTTTTCTTTAAAAGACTTGATGTGAGGCCGGGCATGGTGGCTCATGCCTGTAATCCCAGCACTTTCGGAGGCCAAGGTGGGTGGATCACATGAGGCCAGGAGTTCAAGACCCAGCCTGGCCAACACAGTGAAACCCCGTCTTTACTAAAAATACAAGAATTAGTTGGGCGTGGTGGCATGCACCTGTAATCCCAGCTACTCAGGAGGCTGAGGCAGGAGAATTGCTTGAACCCAGGAGGTGGAGGTTGCAGTGAGCCAAGATCACGCCACTGTACTCCAGCCTGGGTGACAAAAGCGAAATTCCATCTCAAAAAGAAAACAAAACGAAAAGACTTGATGTGGGCATGGCTGTGATCCCAGCTTTTGGAAGACTGAGGTGGGAGGATCACTTGAACCCAGGAGTTCAAGACCAGCCAGGACAACATAGTGAGACCCTGTCTCTACAAAAAATAAATTAAAAAAAAATTAGCTGGGCACAGTGTCATGCAGCTGTAGTCCCAGGTACCCAGGAAGCTGAGGTGAGAGGATTGCTTGAGCCCAGGACATCAGTGAGCCCTGATTGTGCCATTGTACTCCGGCCTGAGCAACAGAGTAAGACCCTGTCTCAAAAAAACAATTTTTTTAATTAAAGAAAAAAATAATTGGCTGGGTGTGGTGGCTCACACCTGTAATCCCAGCACTTTGGGAGGCCGAGGCAGGCAGATCACCTGAGGTCGGGAGTTTGAGACTAGCCTGACCAACATGGAGAAACCCCCATCTCCACTAAAAATACAAAATTAGCTGGGTGTGGTGGCGTATGCCTATAATCCCAGGTACTCAGTAGGCTGAGGCAGGAGAATCGCTTGAAACCGGGAGGCAGAGGTTGCAGTGAGCCGAGATCGTGCCATTGCACTCCAGCCTGGGCAACAAGAGTGAAACTCCATCTCAAAAAAAAGAAAAAAAGACTTGATAATTTAGAACTTCTAAAATCTTGTATTAGACTTATGCTGTATGACTTTGCCTTCTTAAGTTTTTTTTCATGAGATCAACTCTTTGGCCTATTATTTGGCTTGGTCAGAGAACTCTTTGTAAGTGTGTATATCCTGGCCCACACATTAGAATGATGAGATATGAAGTCATTCATATCACAACTAATTTTAGACCTTCTTTGTCTGCTGTCATCTCTTTGAATTTTCTAATTGAATTTCTTTCACTTTTTGCTCTCATGCTTAACTCTTGAATTTAGCTTAACACACAACTGAGGATATTATTAAGTAAAATATGGATTATTTAGAGGGGTCTTCCTTAGAAAGTCTATATATGAATATGTGGTATGCTAATAGCCAGAAAGGACAAAGAAAATTAAGTTTGACACCTGTGGGTGATCATCCAAAATCAATTTTATCATCACACCCAAAAAATGCTTTGATGTAAGGAATAAATTTATTCATAAAAGGGGACTATATTAAAGGGAAATACTTTATTTATATTAAGTATATTTTGTAAATGCAATGCAGCTACTAACTATAGAAGTAAAAGACTTCTGTCCAGTGCTTTGGAGGAGATAAAGATGTATAAGATATCATTCATATCTGAAATGAACTTTTAATCTAGTAAAGGAACTGTGTATATAATTAACTATGATGCAAGGCAATTTATACTGAGGACTATTAGAGAAACAGATCCCTTTCAGCTGGGAGCCTTGAGGAGGGTTGATAAAAGAAGCCGAGAGGTCAAGCAGCAACGACCCATTTTCAGGTTCCTCCTCATAACTGTCCAAAATTTAATATTTGGTACCTTCACCAGCAAATGCAATCATATAGGTTAAATGTATTCACTTTTAGTTTGGTAAATTTCCTCTAAGATAAGTTTTCTGCGACTTGTTTAATGCTTCTGTATGCTATTTATTCTCTGCATTTTGAACACATTGCATTATTCTGTTAATCTTGGACAGCAAAGCACAATGGATTAATAGGGCAAATAATTAGTAACACATTGGGTGGTACAAACAGAAAAATGTATAAGTTTTTCTCACCAAAGATTTGACTTATTTAAATATCAGTATTCAAAGTGTCAAATGTTTGAACTCATTGATAAGAGCAGAAAATATTGATGTTGTATGTTTTCTTTACAAAGCACTGACCTAATTGCTTTTTAGAATCTGGTGGTGGTGGTCTTTGTTTTTTCTAAACTCAATTTCATCCCCATTTGAATATCCAAAACCAAATCCAAATCTAGTTGACACCTAAACAATAGAATGTTACATTAGTTTGCGATCCAAAGTGAAATTAATCCCCCACATGCACACAAACTGGCCTGGCTGGCCGGTTTTACAGTCCACTGCTGCCTTCACTTCAGATTATGTAAACACGTGTTGTGAAACAGCTCTGACGGGAACCTTATAACCTAAACATTATTCTCTGAAATGTAATTTGTTGTCTTTTTTTATAAAAGAAGAAATTAAATCAAAGATAATTTGAAGGAAAACAACTCTGGGATTTTGTTTAATTGAATTTTGATGGGAAATATTATTGCTTGGTAGCACTGGCCCCAAGGTCAGGAAGAAGCTGGGTTCCATCTTTCGCCGGGTCAAACTTCTCAAGTGACTTTGCTCCTGTGCCTCACATCAGGCCCCAAGGAGCCCCGCAAAGTGTTCTGATCCTAAAGAAAGGCATTACATTATGTTAACTGAAACCTAAAATGACTATCTCTTTAGGACAATATACTGTTGTGACCTCTCCCTCTAAGAATATTTCCCATGAATGTTAAGTAGAGCCTAGTTCCTGGAAGAGCTTGATGTCCTAATCCTCCAGAGCCACTTAAGCCAATAGAGGGCTCTAATTTTCCACCTTCTCTAAGTAATATTACTTCTTCCCCAGTATTATTTGTCTTTATGTTCCAGCTCTTCGGCAAAAATAAAATAAGGCTATGTCTTTTTCAACTTCTCTATTCTTTTTTGAGATGGAGTCTCGCTCTGTTGCCCAGGCTGGAGTACAGTGGTGCAATCTTGGCTCACTGCAAACTCCACCTCCCGAGTTTAAGCAATTCTCCTGCTTCAGCCTCCCAAGTAGATGGAATAACAGGCACCAGCCACCACAACCAGCTAATTTTTGTGTTTTCAGTAGAGACGGGGTTTTGCCACGTTGGCCAGGCTGGTCTCTCTCAAACTCCTGACCTCAAGTGACCCGCCCCAACTCAGCTTCGTGGAGTGCTGGGATCACAGGCCTGAGCCACAGCGCTTGGCCATTCTTACTTATCTCAGGCCATAAAGTACAGGCCTGTGACGGGGATGGGAAATTGCTCACACTCCAGATTTTTCCTCCTTTGGCTCTCTCTCAATCCCAAGTGATCCTATTGTTTGGTCATAGTAGGCACTCAATATACACTTGTTTAATCAATTAATTAACTAGTCAGGATTCTTTATGGAAAATAATAAGGTAATTGCTATTATCTAGGATGTTGTTCCATAGCCCCAAAACCATTACAAAATAAAATTGGGGTCAGCAGGTTCAATATTAGTCATTCAGTCAATAACTAAGGACTGACTGGTTGCCAGACCTTATGCCAAGCACTGAGCATACAGTGGTGAACAAGCCAGATGTGGCTCTGACACTTTAATATCCCTCACCAACCTCTAGGCATCAACAACCAGGTCATCCTTCCAGGTGTCACCGAAATGCCAGGCTATTGCCCCTTCCTGCTGCCTGTCTCAACTGAATGCTGGGCTGTGGCCACATCATACACATGTTTTGAAGAGAAGAATATAGGACAATGTTGCAATAAGTAGGTCTCTGTAAAGTGAATCATTTTTATCAAAATAAAACTGCTTTCAAAAAGTTAGAGCTGGGTGCTGTAGCTTGCACTTGTAATCCCAGGTACTCAGGAGGCTGAGGTGGGAGGATCACTTGAGGCCAGGAGTTTGAGACCAGCTTGTGCAACATAATGAGACGCTGTCTCTGAAAATAATAAAAGAAAGTTAACCAGGCATGGTGACACACGTGCCTGTAGTCCTAGCTACTTAGGAGGCCAAAGCGAGAGGATCGCTTGAGGCCAGGAGTTCAAGGCTGCAGTGAGTTGTGATTGTACCACTGCACTCCAGCTTGGGTGACAGAGCAAAAAAAAAAAACAACAACAAAAAACCTAGGTTAATGATAATCACATAAGGTTATGTGGTCACAGAATGAACATGAATGACCTTTTATGGGGGATTCTAAGTGACTCATTTATGTTATTACTTTATTATTTGCTTAACAGATTTTTCTAAAAAGATGTCTGTCTAAGATAAATCATGGAAAAGAAGACTTGTAGAAATATAGCTACAGTCAACCCATTAAATCAAGAACCTACCGACGGAGAACCTTTAGGATAGGTGAGAAAGATCCTTGGTGAAAGGGGTAGATTCAGGTTTTGTGGGGCCTGAGGCTTATACAGTTTGGAGTTATCTCTTTAAGGAAATACACAACATTAGGAGTCCCAAATTAGAAAGGAAGCCGACCAGGCGCAGTGGCTCACACCTGTAATCCCAGCACTTTGGGAGGCCGAGGCGGGCGGATCAGCTGAGGTCAGGAGTTCAAGACCAAGCCTGGCCAACATGGCAAAACCCAGACTCTATTAAAAATACAAAAATTAGCCAGGCATGATGGCGGGTGCCTGTAATCCCTGCTATTCAGGAAGTTGAGGCAGGAGAATCACTTGAACCCAGGAGGCAGATGTTGCAGTGAGCTGAGATCGCACCACTACACTCCAGCCTGGGCAACAAGAGTGAGACTCCGTTTAAAAAAAAAAAAAAAAGGAGCCCATGCAAGTGAGGAGCCTTGACAGCAGCTTTAAGGCAAACCATCGACAAACCACTCTGCGCAGGGGCAACTGGAAGGAATGTTAGAAGGAGGAATAAGAAGAAATGTTTCAGTCACCTTGTTTGATTATGTCAAGCTCTGAGTTTCTCCACTACCTTTAAGAACTGCAACTTTTACCAAACCTAAGCATTATTTCTGGAACAGTTAAATTGGATTTAGCAAAATAGCATGGGATACAAATTCAGTAATGGTTGAGATCAAAGTAGGACATTTTTCTTTTTTAGATTGGAAAGTTTTTACCTGGGTATGGGTCTTTTAAAAGATACTTTCAGCAATAATAAAGAATTCAAAGGACTGTTTAATTTTCAAAGAGTTACTAGTATTAGTCCATCTTAGCGATGAGGAACCTTTTAAGGGCTCTTGATGCATAAAACAAACAACCAAGAGCAACATTAGAGTAAGGCAACATTTCTTTATACTCCATCTTGTTCCAGAAAGGATCTAATTCTACTGCACTAAAGTGCCCAGCTTTAAAGGATTAATGTTAAGTTTTTTTTAGAAACTAAATTAGAAATTTATGACACTCCTTGAGGAGAGGAAACTAAGACTTAATTCAAATAAATAATTTTATCACTCCTCGGTGCTGTATTATATATAAAACCTTTATTGCAGATTAAAGCCCAATCCAATGCAGTAAACTTTTACTCATTGTCCTAGAGTTGGAAATGCAAAGACACAGCCATCATTTCTAGTGCTGCCAGAGTTATCTTTAATTAATATGAAACTGATTATGCCCTTCTCTGTAAAATCCTTCAGTGCCCCAGTAGAAAAATAGGCACAGGGCTGAACATGGTGGCTCACATCTGTAATCCTAACACTTTGGGAGGCCAAGGCAGGAGGATCACTTGAGCCCAGGAGTTCAAGACCAGCTTAGGCAACATATCAAGACCTCATCTCTCCTAAAAATTAAAAAATTTGCCAGGCATGGTGGCATGTGTCTGCAGTCCTGTATCCAGAGTTGGTTCCTTCCAGTGGGTTCTTGGTCTCGCTGACTTCAAGAATGAAGGTGCGGACCTTTGCGGTGAGCGTTACAGCTCTTAAAGGTTGCACAGATCCAGAGCAAGCAGGAACAAGATTTACTGTGAAGAGCCAAAGAACAAAGCCTTGGAAGGGGACCCAAGCGGGTTGCTGCTGCTGACTGGGGTGGCCAGCTTTTCTTCCCTATTTGTCCCCACCCATATCCTGCTGATTGGTCCATTTTACAGAGCACTGATTGGTTCATTTTACAGGGTGCTGATTGGTCCATTTTACAAACCTCTAGCTAGCTACAGAAAAGTTCTTCAAGTCCCCCTCCTGACCCAGAAGTCCAGCTGGCTTCACTTCTCAATCCCCCCTCTAAACATGACACCCCAACTACTGTTGGGAATTGGGCAATGACCACTCTAGCTACTTCCTGCTGGATAGGGGCGAAGAAGGGGCCCTGCAGTGGTAGTATCCTCCAGAGGGGAACTCTCTAGGCCAGTCAAAGATCCAGGGGTCCTCAGTAGAAGTTTTGAGTTGAGCTCATTTGGGGTTCCATTTGTAAGACCATCTGTAGCTTGATGGCCTCGATCCTGGAGGAAACAAATTTGACAAGCAGGTTAAAAATACAGGGCCCGAAGGTGAGTAATAGCAAGATGGCTGTCACGGGACCTAGAAAGGGGAGAAGCCATATTGCCCAACTCCAGAGGTTGGTATAAGAGTTTGAAAGGTGTTGTCTGATTCAGAAGCCTTTTCCTGTAAATGCCAGGCAGCGTCTCATACTATCCCTGACTGGTTAGTGTAAAAGCAACACTCTTCCCCTAAGAAGGCACACAGTCCTCCTTTCTCAGCAGTGAGGAGGTCTAGGCCTTGGCGGTTTTGGAGAGTTACTGCTGCCAAAGAGTCTATTTGGCATTGTAGAGTAAAGATAGATTTTGTTATTTCTTGTAAACTGTCAGAAATCTTTTGAGAGTGTGTGGTAGTAGGATAGTGAAGTAGATAAACTGGCTATTCTGGTTCCTGTAGCAGTGGCCATTCCTAACCCTTTAAATAGGGGTATTAGTTGTATGGCTCTGTGCTAACTGACTTGACCTTTGAGGGGTACTGATAGGGTCTGATTTCCACAAGCTTTGAAGTTAGGATAACACATTTTATACTGTTAACTTTTAGCAAACTTTACTTCTGTTGAAAACCTTGTAAGTTTGGGATATCAATTATTCTTTGCTATTAATAAGACCTCATTCAGTCCATATTAACTTAAAATTGGTATAGATGGCTCCTTCCTGATTCTGTAAGTACTTTAAGGTTTAGCTGAGTGCAAATAGCTTGCATGTTTGAGCAGATCAATTATTAGGCAATTTTCCTAACTCGCTTTTACAAGAGTTTCCTTATCACTTACTGAATACCCATTGTTGTCTTTTTCCCTTAATTGCCTGGGAGGAACCATCTATCTTCCTGTCCTGAAGGGAGTTCTTCCTAAGTCTGGTCGGACCTTTGTATAGTAATTAACTAAGATTTAGATCCCCTGTTAGGAAACCTGCTGGGTTAAGGATTTTTGATAGGAAGGCTATGGGTTGTCAGTGCCTCAGTGTTTTTGGGCTATGCCCTTGTTTACACTGACAAGGTGGTAATGGAGTGTTATAGGGTCATGGAGAAGACATTCAATTATCAATTATAGGTTTTAAATTTACCCTGGCTTTTAAAGGAATAGGGTACACTGTTTTTTCTTTACTACTTCTCTCTTTCTCTCTGACTCCTTGTCTGTCTCTCTCTTTCTCTCTGACTTCCTCTTTGTCTCTGTCTCTTCCTCTCTTTCCTTCTCTCTTTGACTTTCTGTCCTCCCCCCCATTCTCTTTGACTTTCTGTTTTTGCCCTCTCTCTCTCTCTCTCTCTCTCTCTCTCTCTCTGACTCCCTCTTTGTCTCTCTGTCGTTAAGCACCCCGGGGGAGACAACTATGCCCCCGTGAAAGTCCCTATTCTGTTTCAGTCGGGAATACTGGGGCTTAATCTCTTGGAGAGGGTTGTTCTATACCAAGGGTCCTTCCGTAGGTATTTCCGATGGGAGGTTCTGCCTGGCAGCAATTTTGGCCTCAGCATCTGCCCGATGGTTTCCTTCTGCCTTTTCTTCTTCACCTTTTTGATGGCTTTGGCAGTGTAAGACTGCCACTTCCTTGGGTCTTTGCACTGCATGCAATAGCTTCATGATTTCCTTGTGGTATTTAATGGAGGTTCCCCCAGATGTTAGGAATTCCTTTTCCATATTGCAGCATGGGCACGTAGGATTAGATAAGCATACTTGCTATCTGTATACACATTTATCCTTTTTCCCTTTCCCAGTTCTAAGGCTCAGGTAAGTGCCACTAGTTCTGCTAACTAGGCGCTGGTTCCTCGGGGAAGAGGCTTACTTTCAAGTACTGTTACATTACTAACTATGGCATAACATCACTAACTATGGCATAACCTGCCTTCCGTATCCGATTATCCACAAATCAACTTCCATCGATACATAAGATTAGGATTAGCTAAGGGGACTTCTAAGAGATCCTCTCCGGTGGCATAAGTCTGGACTATAATTTGTTGGTAGTCATGCTTGATTGGTTCTCCATCCTCTCGGAGAAAAGTGGCAGGGTTGAGGGCCGCACACATGTGTATTTGAAGCACCGGTCCCTCAAGGAATATCACCTGGTATCTAAGCAGGCGGTTGCCTGATAGCCATAAACTTCCTTTGGCACCTATGCCATTTACATCATTAGTAGTCCAGACGGTGAGATCCTTTCCTTGCATTATTTTGATAGCCTTTGATACTAAGATGGCCACCGCTGCAACTACCTGTAAACAGTGAGGCCAGCCTTTTGCTACTGTATCAATTTCCTTACTTAGGTATGCCACTGGTTGCAGGGTTGTCCCACAGGTCTGAGTAAGGACCCAGAGCCCTTTCCCACAAAGCCTGACACCTATGTCTTTAGTCTGGTGGCCGCGCTAGTTGCTTTTAACTGGCCGACAGGTGCCCGGTGTTTAGCCCCCAGATTCTAAGGAAAAATAGGACAAAATAGCAAGCAAAAGGGGTCCAGTTGTGTCCGGAATTGGTGGGTTCTTGGTCTCACTGACTTCAAGAATGAAGCCACGGACCCTCACGGTGAGTGTTACAGTTCTTAAAGGTGGTGTTTCTGGAGTTTGTTCCTTCTGATGTTCGGACATGTTCGGAGTTTCTTCCTTCTGGTGGGCTGGTGGTCTCGCTGGCTTCAGGAGTGAAGCTGCAGACCTTCGCAGTGAGTGTTACAGCTCTTAAGGCAGCGCATCTGGAGTTGTTCATTCATCCCAGTGGGTTCATGGTCTCGCTGGCCTCAGGAGTGAAGCTGCAGACCTTCGCGGTGAGTATTACAGCTCATAAAGGCAGTGCGGACCCAAAGAGTGAGCAGCAGCAAGATTTATTGCAAATAGTGAAAGAACAAAGCTTCCGCAGTGTGGAAGGGGACCCGAGTGGGTTGTCAATGCTGGCTCCGGCAGCCTGCTTTTATTCCCTTATCTGACCCCACCAACATCCTGCTGATTGGCCCATTTTACAGAGAGCTGATTGGTCCGTTTTACAGAGAGCTCATTGGTCCATTTTGACAGGGTGCTGATTGGTGCGTTTACAATCCCTGAGTTAGACAAAAAAGTTCTCCAAGTCCCCACTAGATTAGCTAGACACAGAGCACTGATTGGTGCATTTACAAACCTTGAGCTAGACACAGGGTGCTGATTGGTGGTTTACAAACCTTGAGCTAGACACAGAGTGCTAACTGGTGTATTTACAAACCTTGAGCTAAACATCAAGGTTCTCCAAGTCCCCACCAGATTAGCCAGATACAGAGTGCTGACTGATGCATTCACAAACCTTGAAGTAGACACAGAGTGCTGATTGGTGTGTTTACAAACCTTTAGCTAGACACAGAGCACTGATTGGTGCATTTACAAACCTTGAACTAGACACAGGGTGCTGATTGGTGCATTTACAAACCTTGAGCTAGACACAGAGTGCTGATTGGTGTGTTTATAAACCTTGAGCTAGACACAGAGTGCTGATTGGTGTATTTACAATCTCTTAGCTAGACATAAAGGTTCTCCAAGTCACCACTAGACTCAGGAGCCCAGCTGGCTTCACCTAGTGGATCCTGCACGGGGGCCACAGGCGGAGCTGCCCGCCAGTCCTGCGCCATGCACCCACACTCCTCAGCCCTTGGGCAGTCAATGGGATCGGGCGCTGCGGACCAGGGAGCGGCGCTCGTCGGGGAGGCTTGGGCCACGCAGGAGCCCATAGCGGTGGGGGGAGGCTCGGGCATGGCAGGCTGCAGGTCCCGAGCCCTGCCCCGTGAGGAGGAAGCTGAGGCCCAGCGAGAATTCGAGTGCAGCACCTGCGGGCCAGCACTACTGGGGGACCCACACACCCTCCACAGCTGCTGGCCCGGGTGCTAAACCCCTCCCTGCCTGGGGCCGGTCGCACTGGCCGGCTGCTCCGAGTGCAGGGCCCACCGAGCCCACGCCCACCCAGAACTCGCACTGGCCCGTGGGCACCACACGCAGCCCTGGTTCCCGCCCCTGCCTCTCTACACCTCCCCACAAGCAGAGGGAGCTGGCTCTGGTCTCAGCCAGCCTAGAGAGGGGCTCCCACAGTGCAGCAGCAGGCTGAAGGGCCAGAGTGGGCACCGAGGCTGAGGAAGCGCCGAGAGCAAGCGAGGGCTGCGAGGGCTGCCAGCACGCTGTCACCTCTCACAGTGGTACTCACTGCTTGGCGATAGTCCCATCTGGGTCACCAAGATGTGTCCAGAGTTGGTTGCTTCCAGTGGGTTCTTGGTCTCACTGACTTCAAGAATGAAGCCACGGACCTTCGTAGTGAGTGTTACAGCTCTTAAAGGTGGCACAGACCCAAAGAGTGAGCAGCAGCAAGATTTATCGTGAAGAGTGAAAGAACAAAGCTTCCACGGCGTGGAAGGGGACCCAAGCGGATTGCCACTGCTGGCTCGGGTGGCCAGCTTTTATTCCCTTATTTGTCCCCATCCATGTCCTGCTGATTGGTCCATTTTACAGAGCACTGATTGGTCCATTTTACAGGGTGCTGATTGGTCCATTTTACAAACCTCTAGCTAGCCACAGAAAAGTTCTTCAAGTCCCCACCCAACCCAGAAGTCCAGCTGGCTTCACCTCTCAGTCCCAGCTACTCAGGAGGCTGAGATGGGAGGACTGCTTGAACCTAGGCGTTCGAGGTTTCAGTGAACTATGATTCATTCTACCACTGCACTCTAGCCTAGGCAACAGAGCAAGACCCTGTCTAAAAAAAAAGAAAAGAAGAGTGGGCAAGGGTCTTAACAGACTTAACTGAAAAAGGCCAGATGCAAAAGACTACATATTGTCTGGTTCTATGTATATGAAATGTCTAGAAAGGGCAACTTTATAGAAATAGAAAGCAAAATAGTGGTATCCTAGGACTGGGATGGAAGCAGACGTTAAATGGCCAGAGGGGAACTTGCTAGGGTGTTAGAAATGTTCTAAAAGCAGATTGTGGTGATGGTTGCAGACTATATATTTTCTAAAATCATTAAATTGTACACTTATATTGGCTGAATTTTATGATAATTTATGGTAAATCAATGGCTTCATTTTATGGTATTTTAATGTAAATTGTCTCTCAAAGTTGTTAAAGAAAAAAGTTCAACTTCACTATTAAGGAAAATTTTAATATTTTTTGCTACTTGCCAAATCTAGTATTACTAATACCCTGAAAAAAGTGTGGAACATGGACACTCATACACAAATGGTAGCTGTAAATGTGGGGACAGACTTTTGGAAGGTAATTTAGCAATGTATATCAAAGCCTCAAAATGCACATATGCCTTGAATCATTTCCAGTGTAATATCCTAATGAGACCAGGCGCAGTGGCTCATGCCTGTAATCCCAGCACTTTGGGAGGCCAAAGTGGGTGAATCACCTGAGGTCAGGAGTTCAAGACCAGCTTGATCAACATGGTGAAACCCTGTCTACTAAAAATACAAAAATTAGCCAGCCGTGGTGGCAGGCACCTGTAGTCCCAGCTACTCGGGAGGCTGAGGCAGGAGAATCGCATGAACCCAGGAGGCAGAGGTCGCAGTGAGCCGAGATCATGCCACTGAACTCCAGCCTGGGTGACAAAGCGAGACTCTGTCTAAGATATATATATATATATATATATATATATATATATATCCTAATGAAATAATTGGACAAATGTAGAAACACACACACAGATGTTCATTTCTTTAATATTTGCGATGGAAAAATTAGAGACAACCTAAACATCCAACAGTAGGAGGTAAATTAGGAAATATTTATCTCTTAGAATACTGTGTAGCTATCTTAAATGGTGATGCAGATGTATATATGTAATGTCAAAAAGATGTTTATAAATATAAGTAAAGAGATTACAATTAAATATGTGTAAATTAAAAATGTTTGTTTATATACATATGCATAGAAAAAGGGCTGGAAGTTTAACAAATGTGAACATTAGTTGTTTCTGAGTGCTAGAACTATTGGATGTTTCTTTTTATTGTCTTGTTTATCTGTATTTTCTAAAGTTCTAAAGTAAAATGTATCATGTCTTATGGGGAAAAGGAAATAAAAGTTTTTTTCATAAGAAAAAATCTCTGGCTGGGTGCGGTGGCTCATGCCTGTAATCCCAGCACTTTGGGAGGCCGAGGCAGGCAGATCACGAGGTCAGGGGTTCGAGACCAGCCTGAACAACATGGTGAAACCCCATCTCTACTAAAAATACAAAAATTAGCTGGGCATGGTGGCACACGCCTGTAATCCCAGTTACTCGGGAGGCTAAGGCAGGAGAATCCCTTCAACCCGGGAGGCGGAGGTTGCAGCGAGCTGAGTTCGTGCCACTGCACTCCAGTCTGTTCGACGGAGCAAGACTCCATCCATCCAAAAAAAAGAAAAAGAAAAAAATCTCATTGATTTATCACTTAAAACTAATTATAAGGACTTCTTTCGACATTAATAACAAAAATCCTTTGTACCTTCACACAATAGTAGTTGTACTTTTAGTGTTTATTGATTGATAGAAATAATGACAAAAAGCTACTCTAACTTCTAAACCACTTACACACAGCTTTGAATGTATTATTACAGTGTCTACAGACATTTAAACAATTACACACACATTTCAGGCTTATTTATTTAGTCTACGTTACAAAACCTTTTGAAACAACTCTGTGGCCTGCAGGTTTGGCAGGACCAAACTAGAGAATAAAGTCTAAATTCTTTAGCTTGGTATCCAGGATCCTTTTTATTGCAATTTTCATACTTGTCCAACTTCATGCCAGTTCACACAGAACTACTTATTATTCCTGGACTGGCCCTGTTCCTTTATTGCATCTACATTTATATAAGGTATGCCCTGGGCCTTGAATGTTCTTTTTCCTCCATATCTTTCAGGACACTGCTTGAAAATCTCCCTTCTTAAGTACTTAACTATCTTATCCCAGATAGTTTTAATGTTTCCTTTTCTGTGCTCTCCAGAACTTAATGCATGCACTTATCACATTGGATTGTAATTAGTGGCTTATGTATCTTTTTCCAAATAGATTAGGAACTTCATCTTTGTATCCATAGGGTTTAGCAAGTTGCAACAGAAAGAGGTACTTGCAATAAACCTCAGCTGATTGAATGAGTGCACAGAAAAAGACCCAGCACTTGCCCTTAGTGGCTTTCAGGCTGCTTAGGGAGACAGATACATGTCCAATATATGATTAGTCTTGTAATAAAAGATGTCAATGAGCCGGGTGCAGTGGCTCACGCCTGTAATCCCAGCACTTTGGGAGGCCGAGTCAGGCAGATCACTTGAGGTCAGGAGTTTGAGACCAACTTGGCCAACATGGTGAAAAACCCCATCTCTACCAAAAAAAAAAATATATAAAAATTATACACACATGGTGGCATGCCTGTGATCCTGGCTACTCAGGAGGCTGAAGTGGGATAATCACTTGAACCCGGGAGGCAGAGGTTGCAGTGAGCCAAGATCGCGCCACTGCACTCCAGCCTGGGTGACAGAATGAGATCCTGTCTCAAAAACAAACAAACAAAACAATAACAACAACAACAACAAAACAGAAAAAAAATGTGAATGACTACACAGAAGAGGTAGTGATACATTCTGACAGGGTGATTAAGAATTGCTTCCCAAAGTAGGGTCCATTTGAATTAGACTCATTTTGACAAGAAAGGACAAAGAAAAGCCTTGAGTTTATTCTATAGAAAAATGAGGGTGACTTATTTTGCACCCTCAACCTCAACTCTCTAGCTATCCTCACTGCCCCAGCTTCCCTTCTCATCTCACCGTCAAAAGTGACTGACAATAAATTCCTTGTCAGGATGCTGAATTGGCACTCTAATCTCCTAGCAGAGTTTGCTTACCTGGCCAGATATACATTTGAGTGGTAAGAAAAAGTGCTAGATGAAGCATGCAAGAATAACTCATTTCTCATCCTGGGTTTGTCATAGTCTAGCTGATTAGACTGGATACATGATGCATCACGTAGCTTCTTGATTCTCAGTTTCTTCTTTTGCAAAAGAGGGGTAGTTATAATAATGACAATCCTCTCTAAAGTATATCACAGTTGTTCAGAAGAATTTAGAACATACTATATGTAAAAGCACTTTTCTAAGCTGATACACTATACCAATACTCAGTGTTAGGATTATATCATTACATTTCTGAGAATACTTGTTGGAATTGGCCAGACCACTCCTCCTGAGGGGCTTTCCAGCTTCAGGAAACTTTGACAGTGGTTTGGGGAAAGAAATCCTGTCTCCCTTGTATAATCAGATCAGTAGTGGTTTTCAAGTGAATTTAGGTAACAAAGTATCTGGTAATCATAGAAACAAAATATTGATGTATTTAATTACATCACCCAAATCAGGACTATGTATTCCTAATTTTATTGGCAAAACGGTGAGTCTATTACATGTATGTAAATAAAAAGTAATGGAGATACCCTTCTCTCCAGTTCCTGCCACAGTCTGAGCCCAAGTAGTTACCTTAGCTATGTACTCACTATGGTAGTCAGGGTTCTCCAGAGAAACAGAACGAATAGGACAAATGCGTATATAGATGTAGATATGTGTGTGTGTGTGTGTGTGTACAGGGCTACCTCAGAGATATTGCAAGTTCCATTCCAGACCATTGCAATAAAATGAATATCACAATAAAATGAGTCACGGGAATGTTTTGGCTTTCCAGTGCACATAAAAATTTATGCTTATACTATATACTGTAGTCGGTTAAGTGTGCAATAGCATTACGTCTGAAAAACAATGTACATGCCTTAATTTAAAAATACTTTTTTTTTTTTTTTTTTGAGACGGAGTTTTGCTCTTGTTGCCCAGGCTGGAGTGCAATGGCGCGATCTCGGCTCACCGCAACCTCCGCCTCCCAGGTTCAAGCAATTCTCCCGCCTCAGCCTCCCAAGTAGCTGGGATTACAGGCATGCGCCACCATGCTAGGCTAATTTTTTTGTATTTTTAGTAGAGATGGGGTTTCACCATGTTGGTCAGGCTGGTCTCGAACTCCTGACCTCAGGTGATGCACCCACCTTGGCCTCCCAAAGTGCTGGGATTGCAGGCGTGAGCCACCGCACCTGGCAAAAATACTTTGTTGCTAAAAATATATATATATATTAACAGGAGCCTTCAGGGAGTCATCATATTTTTGCTGGTGGAGGGTCTTGCCTTGACCTTGATGGCTGCTAACTAATCAGGGTGGTGGTTGTTTAAAGGCCAAGGTGGCTATGGCAATTTCTTTCCTTCCTGCCTTCATTCCTTCCTTCCTTGCTTGCTTCCTTTTCTTTGAGACAGGGTCTTGCTCTGTCACCCAGGCTGGAGTGCAGTGGCACAATCATGGTTCACCATAACCTCATATTCTGGGGCTCAAGCAATCCTCCCATCCTGGGAGTAGCTGGGACTACAGGCATGGGCCCCCATACCTGACTAGCTTTTTTTTTTTTCTTTTGAGATGAAGTCCCGCTCTTATCCCCTAGGCTGGAGTGCAATGGCAGGATCTCTGCTCACTGCAAACTCCGCCTCCTGGGTTCAAGCGATTCTCCTGCCTCACCCTCCTGAGTACCTGGGATTACAGGCATGTGCCACCAGGCCCAGCTAATTTTTGTATTTTTAGTAGAGATGGGGTTTCAGTGTGTTGGCCAGGCTGGTCTCAAACTCCTGCCCTCAGGTGATCTGCCTGCCTCAGCCTCCCAAAGTGCTGGGATTACAGGCATGAGCCACTGTGCCCAGCCACTAACTTCCAAACAATTTTTTGTAGAGACAGGGTCTTGTTGGGTTGCCCAGGCTGGTATCAAGCCCCTGGCCTCAAGCAATCCTTCCACTTCAGCCTCCAAAAGTACTAGGATTACAGGCATGAGTCACCAGACCCAGCTGTTGTGACAGTTTCTCTTTTTTTTCTTTTTCTTTTCTTTTTTTTTTTTTTTTTGAGACAGAGTTTTGCTCTTGTTGTCCAGGCTGGAGTGCAATGGCGCAATCTCAGCTCACGGTAACCTCTGCCTCCCGGGTTCAAGCGATTCTCCTGCCTCAGCCTTCTGAGTAGCTGGGATTACAGGCATGCACCACCATGCCCGGCTAATTTTGTATTTTTAGTAGAGACGGGGCTTCTCCATGTTGGTCAGGCTGGTCTCCAACTCCCGACCTCAGGTGGTCTGCCCGCCTCAGGCTCCTAATGTGTTGGGATTACAGGAGTGAGCCACTGCGCCAGGCCAACAGTTTTCTTTTTCTTTCTTTTTTCTTTCTTTCTTTTTTTTTTCTTTTTGAGATGGAGTCTCTCTCTGTTGCCCAGGCTGGAGTGAAGTGGTGTCATCTCAGCTCACTGCAACCTCTGCTGCCTGGGTTCAAGCAATTCTCGTGCCTCAGCCTCCCGAGTTGCTGGGATTACAGGTGCCCACCACCACGCCTGGCTAATTGTTTGTATTTTTTAGTAGAGATGGGGTTTTGCCAAGTTGGCCAGGCTGGTCTTGAACTCCTGACCTCAGGTGATCCACCCACCTCGGCCTCCCAAAGTGCTGGGATTACAGGCTTGAGCCACTGCGCCCGGCTGACAGTTTCTTAAAATAAGACAACAGTGAAGTTTTCTGCATTGATTCTCTTTCACACACAAAAATTCTCTATAACATGCAGTGCTGTTTGATAGCATTTTGCCCACAATATAGAACTTCAAAATTGGAGTCAGTCTTCTCAAATCCTGCTGCTGCTTTATCAACTAAGTTTATGTAGTATTCTAAACCTTTCTTGTCATTTCAACAATGTCCACACCATATTCACCAGGAATATATTTCATCTTAAGAAACCACTTTCTTTACTCATTCATAAGAAGCAACTCATACGTTCAAGTTTGATCATAAGATTGCAGCAATTCAGTCACATCTTCAGGCTCCACTTCTAATCCTAGTTATCTTGCTATTTTCATCTCATATGCAATTCTTCGTCTACTCTAGTCTTGAATCCCTCCAAGTCATCCATGAGGGTTGGAACCAACTTCTTCCAAACTCCTGTTTTGTTGTTGTTGTTAGCGGTTTTTGTTTGTTTTTGTTCTTTGTGAGATAGGGTCTCACTCTGTTGCCCAGGCCGGAGTGCAGTGGTGAGATCTCAGCTCACTGCAGCCTCAGCCTCCCAGGCTCAAGATCCTCCCACTTCAGCCTTTCAGGTGCACACCACCATGCCCGGCTAATTTTTAAATTATTTTTTGTAGAGATGGGTTTTCGCCATGTTGCCCAGGCTGGTCAAGAACTCCTGAGCTGAAGCGATCTGCCTGCCTTGGCCTCCCAAAGTACTGGGATTACAGGCATGTGCCACCACCACACCTGTCACCGATTTTGCTATTTTGACCTTCTCCATGAATCACAAATATTCATTTTTTTTTTTTTTTTTGAGACAGAGTTTTACTCTTGTTGCCCGGGCTGGAGTGCAATGGCGTGATCTTGGCTCACCACAAATTCTGCCTCCTGGGTTCAAGTGATTCTCCTGCCTCAGCCTCCCGAGTAGCTGGGATTACAGGCATGCGCCACCACGCCCGGCTAATTTTGTATTTTTAGTAGAGACAGCGTTTCTTCATGTTGGTCAGGCTGGTCTCAAACTCTCAACCTCAGGTGATCCGCCCGCCTTGGCCTCCCAAAGTGCTGGGATTACGGGCGTGAGCCACTGCTCCCAGCCCACAAATATTCTTAAAGGCATCTAGAATGGTGAATTCTTTCCAGAAAATTTTAAGTTGACTTTGCCCAAAGGCATCTAGAATGGTGGATTCTTTCCAGATTTTCAGTTGACTTTGCCCAGATCCATCAGAAGAATAACTGTCTATAGCAGCTATCAACTTAAGAAATGTATTTCTTAAATAATAAGACTTAGCCTGGTGCGGTGGCTCACGCCTGTAACCCCAGCACTTTGGGGGGCCAAGGTAGGCAGATCACCTGAGGTCAGGAGTTCGAGATCAGCCTGACCAATGTGGAGAAACCCCGTCTCTACTAAAAATACAAAATTAGCCAGGCATGGTGGCGCATGCCTGTACTTCCAGCTACTCGGTAGGCTGAGGCAGGAGAATCGCTTGAACCCAGGAGACGGAGGTTGCGGTGAGCCAAGATCACACCGTTGCACTCCAGCCTGGGCAACAAGAGCGAAACTTCGTCTCAAAAAAACAATAATGATAATAATAATAATAAGACTTTAAATTTGAAATTATTCCTTGATCCATGGGGTACAGAATCAGAATGGATGTTGTATTAGAAGGCATGAAAACATTAATCTCCTCTTACATCATTTTTTTGGCAGGGGGATGTGGTGCTTGAATGGATCCTGGGGTCGGCCATTGCTCAAGCACACCACCAAACAGTGCCCTTGCAAAGCAGGCCTCATCCCTGTCCACCGGGCCCAGCACCTCCCAGGTCTAACTCATCTCAGACAGCCCTGCTACTCTGAATCCTGATTTGAAATCTTGGTGAAGGTATGTTTTGTTGTTTTTCTAAGTCTTTTAAAAAGAATTATCTTGGTTTCTTTGCTCCTGATGACTTTTTGCCTAATAGCTGGAGCATGAATAATGCTCCATGACTAATCAGATTTAGCCTGCTGCAGAAACTGTTTTAGTTTATCAACTTAAGGGGCATTCTCTGGGAACAAAGTTAAGATTTCAAGAGGTTCCAATGGTTCGCAACCCTGCCCGACTTCGCTTAGGCTTAATACTGCGCTGAGAGCAGTCAAACCACCTTATGACAGCTCTCCCCAGTTGCATGAAAATCACCTGTTGTCACTCGCTCATATCTCCTCTCCTACTCTAAGCATTTTGGTTACCATTTTATTCCTAACAACTACATCTTGTCAGACTCAGAAGGGCACTCAGGAAATATTTGTTGATGAAATGAATAAAATTTCTGATAAGAATAAAGAGTTCATTGTAAAAAAAAAAATCAAACTGCAAACAAAATAGATGAAATTATACATGAATTTCTCTCAACTCTCTAAGTATAATGTTAAATCAAGTTTAGCCTAAAGTTGCCCTATTACATATTTTAAATTTGGCCTAAAGGTTTCTCTGTACATCATGAGCTATAACCTAAATGGAAGGGTAAACAGACTATAGTCTACTCTTGTACCAGTCACTGAGTTTTGGCCGATCAAATGTGGCCAACTGTTCAAACCACGCTCAAAGAAGGCAAACAGCTGAGCTGTAACCAATCTAGAGCTGTTTCTGTACCTCACTTCCGTTTTCTGTTTTCGTTTTTCTGTCCAGAAATCTTCTTCCACCACGTGGCTGCGCTGGAGTCTCTGAGCCTACTCTGGCTCAGGATGCTGCCCAATTCACAGATCATTCATCACTCAATTAAACTCTTTTGAATTTAATTCAGCTGAAGTTTTTCTCCTAATGGTAAAAACTCTCCTAAGTTTAAGAGCCATAGTGGAAATCACATGGAAAAAGCTGTAGATTTGATTACATAAAACTGCTAAACTCTGTAAATCAAAAAAAATCACAGACTAAATTAAAAGAGATTGAACTGGGAAAATATTTGCTACATATATGATAGATTTACATGGAAATAAGTAGGGGCACCTAAGATATTCCGGGAAAAAATAAGAAAAGAACATGAAACAGACAATTCACAAAAGAGAAAGTATGAATGGCTAACAGCTAGAAAATAACTAAAAACTATTATTAACAAAAATTTAAAAATTAATTATAGTACTCATTTCTGACTGGGGCACAGTGAGCTGGGCACACTACTTCTTTCTAGATCTTCAGAGCCAAGTTTTTAAAACTCAAAGCTAGACATTGACTCAGTTTCTTTGTCTGCATTTTAGGTGTTTAGACCCCACCTGAGGAGCTGTACATAACAAAAGCCCTCAATGCCACTAAACTAATGGGAGAGGGGTAAGAGTACAAAGAATTTAAAACCACAATAGACTCATATTATTCTATTACCAGTAGATAGAAATCAAATACATTTTATCAATTTGAAGAACGTTTTCCACGTCATCCAGTCACCCAGGCCACAAGATCCTCAGTGACGACAGATAATTATGAAATTAGTTGTATTATTGATACTGCTTTTTCCTGGGTATTGGCTTCCCAGAGGTACTGAGAGAATGATGGAATAAAGCATCGACTTTGTCATATAGAGCCATGTATTACAAGTAAAACTTGCTGTTTCAAAATCTTTTCCTTCTCTTTCAAAAAAAACTATCATTTTCTTCTCTCTGAGCAGATTTTGATAGAGTTCATCATTAGCAGGGGCCTCAAAACAGAACATTGCAAATCATGTCAGTTTCAGAATGATTTTTTTTTTTTTTTTGGCTTGCTGATCGCAAACTGCAATGTGAATTTCTGCAAGAGCACAGTGCCATGTCATAAATCATTAGTCTGGCTTCAGAGTCTCTTGCTATTTTCCCTACATGGAGGACAGATGCTTTTTTGTTGAATCAGGACCATAATTTGCATCTGGTAGGACAATGGATCATATTCTCTTCTGTCCACACACAGAGCTGCATTGACAACAGCAAGAGTTGCTCAGAGATAGAGGCAAAGTTTGGCTCAGCCAGTGCTAAATTCAGCTTGATTTTTAAAAATAAATGATCCAGTTAAAATCCAGTGAAGAGCAAAGCACATAGTGGATTTGGAAGTTTCCTTTGAAATTTCCAGCTCAGTGTATGAAGTAATTCCAGACTCTAATGAGCCTCTCCGACTGCAAGCAACTGAGACCCAAAATGATTGTCTGTATCAGATCCAGGGCTTTCTGTGACAGCAGACAATTTATTGTTATGCTTTACACCCTGGTTTTCCGTCTGTGATTGATGTGTGCTCTTCCGCTTTCAAAAGACTTTTCTAATAGTCACGTTTCTTCCAACTGACCCTGCAAGATGAGTCAAAAGTTCCATACTTGCTTTCCACATGGGGAAGGGAAGCTGGGGACCCAGAAAGTTGAAGCAAATTTGCTACTCCCACAAGGAACTCTGGGTTTGCAAGTGGTTATGGAAATTTTGTCAAAATGGAAATGAAACTTCTGCTTCCTTAGGTTATCTTTTCTGTTTAAAATGAAATTCTTTCCAGTTCATCGGTTCCTGGGAGACTGGGTTTTTTGACACATGTAAGTTTAGAATCCCTTCTAATTATTTTATTGTATGTATTTTTTTTTTTTTTTTTTTTGAGACGGAGTCTTGCTCTGTCACCCAGGCTGGAGTGCAGTGGCACTATCTCGGCTCACTGCAAGCTCCGCCTCCCGGGTTCACGCCGTTCTCCTCTCTCAGCCTCCCAAGTAGCTGGGACTGCCGGCGCCCACCACCATGCCGGCTAATTTTTTTGTATTTTTAGTAGAGACGGGGTTTCACCTGTGTTAGCCAGGATGGTCTCAATCTCCTGACCTCATGATCCACCCGCCTCGGCCTCCCAAAGCCCTTCTAATTATTAAAACCAGTTTTCTTCAGGACACTCCAGTCTCTGAATTATGAGCACCCTCTTTTTAGGCCTCTTCTCCTACTTAGAAGCACAGCCCTCTTCTGGCTGAGCAGATAATTGTTGATAAATTTCACCAATATTTTAGAGAGGGTTTAGGGATCCATTTAATTGTTGGCTCTGGTGTATATTGTCTTTGAAACTCATGTGTTCGGGTATTTTTTTTTTCTCAGTAAAACTGTTGAAACATATTTCCCTTCAAAGTTTCCTTGATTAATTTTAGATTCCAAGATGCTTTGATCATTTGAATTGGGAAAGAAAGCAGATTTAACTTTGATGAAGGAGAAAAGGTAGAGAGGGAGTGCATTAGTATTGTGAATTTTAGATTTTCCCAAGGAAAAAAGATGAAAAAAAGATTTTTTTTTATTTCAATAGCTTTTGGAGTGCAAGTGGTTTTTGGTTACATGGATGAATTATATAATGGTGAATGATGAGATTTTAGTGCACCCGTTACCTAAGTAGCATACACTGTACCCAACATGTAGTTTTTTATCCCACACTTATCTCCCACAATTCTATTTTTTAAGAGTATAAAATTCTTGGCCTCTATGACATACTTCCCTTTTCAGAGGATGAAGTTAAAAGAAATCTTAGAGATCTTTTGCATCTTACAGATGAAGAAACTGAATTCAAATAAGTTGTGACATGTCTTAGAGCTATTCCTATGACAATATGTACAAATTTACCTTATTACTATTATGCTAATGATGATGTTAGAGATGTGGTCTCACTGTGTTGCCCAGGCTGGTGCAGTAGCTATTCACAGGTCCAATCATAGCACACTACAGCCTTGAACTCCTGGCTTCAAGTGATCCTCCTGCCTCAGCCTCCCTGTAATTGAGACTACAGGTACACACCACCATGGCTGACTTTTATCTTATTCTCTTATAAAGCTGCATAACATTCTATTAGAATTAGTTAGCATTTTTTAGACATTTTTGTTCAATGAATATTTTGGTTATTTCTAATTTTTCACTATTATAAATAATGCTGCAATAAATAACCTTGTACAGATATCAGAGTTCAATGTGTATTTTTATAGGACAGATATCGGAAGAGAAGTCAAAATTTTAGTAGAAATAGTCCTCCTATGAGATGGTATCTGTGGCTGCATATCCTTAACGACACTGGACCTCATTTATTTTTTGACTTAAGTCCTTTAAGTAACTGTGATCTTTTACATTTAGCTCAATAATCTATTTGAAATTTACTCTAGTGTATTATGTGAGGTGGGCGGAACCTTTTTTTTTTCAGTATTTAACGTAGAGGAGAAACGGAGCGCTAGGTGTCAGAAAAATAAGGGAGGTAGCTAAAAGCAACCTCCAGTGAATTTTGCATAATCCACTCTGCAAAATAAAAGCCATCAGGTGGCCAGACCTGCCCCCTGTGGCCACCTAAGAAGGCTAGTTAGGGACCATCCATTGTTACAGTAAAGTTGCATCATATATGCATTTGGAGATTTAACTATTTGGCTTTTAAGCTTCTTAGGACCGGATACTAGTGATTTGTGGACATTGTTTTAGAGGCTTTTAAATGTAATTTTGCCTAAGTGATTTTTACCTTCCTTGTTGATAATAGAACCTGAAATGCCACCTCCACCCCCAACAGATATACCCAAGATGTGACTAGAGCATGACTAGAACATGCTGCCGTTGGGGGTTTCATTGTTTCCCTCACCCACAATCTTCAAGGATCTTATCAAAATATTCCTTCCAATCACATGTATGCTCATATAGTAAGTTCCTGAAAGGAATTCGAATATATAGTTTGGAGTTTTGGAGTTTTCCAGTGATTTCTTTTTTCTGCACCCCTTATGGGTTGGTATTAAATACTTAGCTGACCTAATCCATAATCAGCCTACTCTCTCTCCCTGAGCCTCAGAATCTCAACATAGTGCTTTGGGCAGCCACTACCGATTGATCAGAGCTGGCACACAGGTGAAATAAGTTTGCCATCTCTGGTCTAGATCACTGTTAATAAACATCCCACAGTATAGAGCGGTGGGAGATTTCTGTGGTGAACATATGCGGGTTATCGATATGATGTAAATATCAGTGATCTAGCCCATGGATGTGAGACAAAGATTATTGGAGGTCATCTGGCCACCCATGGAAAAGTAGAATGTAGCTTTTGGGGGAAGAAGTCTCTTCCCTTTTCCATTAAAAGGCCGAGATGAGTCATAGGTCTTCCTACTTTCTATGGAAGGGCAGTGTCGGTGATATAATTTCAAATCAAGAGTTCAGAGGTTGCAGAAAGGAAGTACAGCAGAGGCCTTCGGTGCCACATCCATATCCGATAGGCACTCACTGTTATCTTGACAGCAGGTGGCTTATGTGACTCAGACAAAAGACTTGCTCAGGAGCTCACATGATTTGTGCATAGGGCAGGTGGAAAGTGTTGGGTAATCTATGCCATCAGGGGCAGAACTCAACCAATAACAGAGGGGAATTATGGTACAACACACCAAGGTATAACTCCAATGGGTACTCCTTGCAGTTTTCCAGGGGTCTTCAGTTACCCTAGTGGGTAATCAGCTCATTAACACATGCTGTCTAATTAAGGCAACTTCCCTATCTCATTCATTCCCCTACTGGGATCCCCTTCCCAATAACCTACTTACGCTTCAATCCTTGTCTCAAAATCCATCTCTGAGAGAAACCAACCTAAGGCAAGAGGGAACATCAACTTTTTTTTTTTTTTTGGAGACAGAGTCTCACTGTGTTGCCCAGGCTGTACTGCAGTGGCACAATCTTGGCTCACTGCAACCTCTGCCTCCCGGGTTCAAGTGATCCTTCTGCCTCAGCCTCCTGAGTAGCTAGGACTACAGGCGCGTGCCACCACACCAGCTAATTTTTGTATTTTTAGTAGAGACAGGGTGTCACCATATTGGCCAGGCTTGTCTCAAGCTCGTGATCCGCCCACCTCGGGCTCCCAAAGTGCTGGGATTACAGGTCTGAGCCACCGTGTCCAGCCAACATCACTTTTTAGTGTAGGAGAACATGTCATTTTGAAGAGCTGATACTGCATTCTAAGAAGCTACCTGTAAGTAATAAAGAATTTCACAGGGGGAAATGGGGATGATTAAGGGGTGCAAAAAATAGAAAGAAGGAATAAGAGTTAGTATTTGCTAGTATCAGAGGCATGTGAACCAGGGGCTGCTCTGTCTATAGAGTAGACATTCTTTTATTCCCTTACTTTCCTAATAAACTTGCTTTCACTCTACTCTGTGGACCCACCCTGAATTCTTTCTTGCGTGAGATCCAAGAACCCTCTCTCAGGGTCTGGATCAGGACCCCTTTCCTGTAACACTAGCACAACAGGGTGACTATAGTCAAAAATAATTTATTGTGCATTTTAAAATAACGAAAAGAGTATAATTGGATTGTTTGTAACACAAAGGATAAATGCTTAAGGAGATGGATACCCCATTTACCCTGATGTGCTTATTACACATTTCATACCTGTATCAAAATATCTCATGTACCCCATAAACAGATACACCCGCTATGTACCCATAAAAATTAAAAACTAAAAAGAAAAGAATTTTAATTCTTCACTCTGCAACGGGATACAAAGACTTTTGGGGGTGGAATGTGGAGGGGGATCTGTTTTTGTAGACACAAGGGAGGTACAAAAGGGAGAGGATGAATCTCAGGCAGGGAACCCCTACCCTATTGGACCCCTCCTGGCTGAAGCAGTGAGTATGCTGGGATTGCTAAGAGGACTCGCAGACTTCCTGTGCCACATGCCCCATGAGAGCCTGGGACCTCAAGGAGAGGGGCCAGGCTCAAGCGCCAGGAACCGCACCAGAGGCGGCAATGATAAGTAAAAGATTACACTGTGATTTTTTCCATTTGGAAAAAACATTATAAATACTGTATGTCCTTTAAACAAACAAACAAAAAAAGTCACTTTAGGGTTGCCAAATGTCATTTGATGGAAAGGTTGTCATTGTTCTTAGGTCTTGTATTTTTAAAAATTGTTAAAATTTCCCTATTTTTAGGAAATGCCGTTAATAGAAGAAACTTTTTCTTTTTTTGTTTTTGTTTTGTTTTGAGACAGGGTCTAACTCTGTTGCCCAGGCTGGGGTGCAGTGCTGCAATCAGGACTCACTGCAGCCTTGACCTCCTGGGCTCAAGTGATCCTCCCACTTCAGCCTCCCAAGTAGCTGAGACCACAGGCACGCACCACCACGTCCGGCTAATTTTTAATTTTTTTAGAGATGGGCTCTCCCTGTGTTGCCCAGGCTGGTCTCCAATTCCTGGGCTCAAGCGATCCTCCTGCTTCTGCCTCCCAAAGTGCTGAGATTACAGACGGGAGTCACTATGCTTGACCAGAAGATACTATTCTTAATAATATTCTTATTTAGCAGAAGTAAAAGCTGCCAACCATTTTTCACTCTCCCCTTCGGTGGGGTGGAGGGGCGGTCATGAAATCCTAATCTCTGGGAGCAGCTGATCACATATCCACATGGACACACCCCTACTGTGATACAAGGATTTATACAAGCTGGCCACGTGGTAAAGCCAATGTGTGACCAGCCTCTAGCAGCATAGACCAGCTCAACTAACATCGTTTGGGTGGAAGCAGAGGCACAGATTTCTCACCGTATTCTTCTGCAGCCAGCTGGCTAATCTCCATTCCCTCATGCCCAGTGTCTGTCCCTGGCTCTTCACTGGTCCACCAGGCTTTCTCCAGGAAATCCCTAAGCTTGCACCAGGCCGTGAGAATGCTTTATGGTGCCTGCCCCTCCCTCAGCACCCAGACAGAAGGGAGCATAGAGCCTTCTCAAGTTCTCAGACAAGTCACCTGATCTCTTAATGCCCTCTTAGGGGGACCTTACTTTGGAAGAAAGTCTAGCTTAATAGTAAACGTTGTTTTTGGCTGGACACAGTGGCTCATGCCTGTAATCCTAGCACTTTGGGAGACCAAGGCAGGTGGATCACCAGGAGTTTGCAACCAGCCTGGCAACAGAGTGAGACCCCATCTCTACCAAAAACAAACAAATGAAAATAGTAAAGGCTATTTTTGTTGTTGATGGTGTTTTTCCAACTTCTTTGAGGTCAGAATTTCACTCTATTGTGAAGAGTTATTGCAAAGTATTCATATCATATCATTCCTCAAATACATCCCTCCAAAAATAAAGTGCCATTGTTTATCTGTATAGAAATGGAATTCAAGCCCACCATTCATGATTTTATGATGCCATTAATAACAAATAAGGGACTGGGTGCAGTGGCTCACACCTGTAATCCCAGCACTTTGGGAGGCTGAGGCGGGCAGATCACTTGAGGTAAGGAGTTTGAGACCAACCTGGCCAATATGGTGAAACTCCGTCTCTACTAAAAATACAGAAATTAGCTGGGTGTGGTGGGGGGACACCTGTAGTCCCAGCTACTTAGGAGGCTGAGGCAGGAGAATTGCTTGAACATGGAAGGCAAAGGTTGCAGTGAGCCGAGATCACGCCGCTGCACTCCAGCCTGGGTGACAGAGTGAGACTCTGCCTCAAAAACAAACAAAAAAAAAAGGAACACAACTTTGGGGTAGAAGTTGAGAGTGACTAAGCTGAGAAAGTTCTCACAAAAAGAGATACTGAAAGAGGAACCTGTGGGCCTCTACTTACACACACAGGTTCCAGCATGGATGATCAGAGATGTTCCTCGCCAAACGTTTAGACAAATTGTCCCTCCTGAAAAGCACCCTGATTTTCTGTAAAAATAATCACATAGTACATCTCTAGTCTAGGGGGCAATGAAACCAGAAGGAGCACAGGACAGGGAGTCAGAAGACCCAACTCAGTCATTTTAGAACTGAGATTCCAGGTGTATTAGTTTGCTAGGGATGCTGTAACAAATGCACAAAGTGGCTTAAACACAAACACATTGTCTTCTAGTTCTGGAGGCTGGAAGTCCAAAATCAAGGTGTTGGTAAGGTTGGTTCCCTCTGAGGGAAGTGAGGGAAGGATCTTCCTTTCTTTGTGCCTTTCTAAATCATCTCTAAATATGGAGATGTTGTCGGGCATGGTGGCTCACACCTGTAATCTCAGCACTTTGGGAGGCCAAAGCAGGTGGATCACTTGAGGTCGGGAGTTCAAAACCAGCCTGGCCAAAATGGTGAAACCTGGTCTCTACTAAAAATAGAAAAAATTAGCCGGTATGGTGGCACAAGCCTGCAATCCCAGCTACTTAGGAGGCTGAGGCAGAAGAATCTCTGTAACCTGAAAGGCGGAGGTTGCAGTGAGTTGCGATCACGCCACTGCACACCAGCCTGGGCGACAGAGCGAGACTCCGTCTCAAAAATAAATAAATAAATAAATAAATAAATAAATAAATAAATAAATAAATAAGGAGATGGTTATACAATTGCATTCTTCTCAACTTAAAAGCCTCTCTCTGAGCTGGACGCGGCCATTCACGCCTGTAATCCCAGCACTTTGGGAGGCTGAGGCGGGTGGATTGCCTGGGTCAGGAGTTCGAGACCAGCCTGGCCAACATAGTGAAACCCCATCTCTACTAGAAATACAAAAAATTATCTGGGCATGGTGGCATGCAACTGTAATCCCAGCTACTAGGGAGGCTGAGGCAGGAGAATCGCTTGAACCCGGGAGATGGAGGTTGCAGTGAGCCAAGATCGTGCCATTGCACTCCAGCCTGCGCAACAAGAGTGAAACTCCATCTCAAAAAAAAAAAAAAAGCCTCCCTCTTTGGCTTGTAGATGGCCATCTTCGTGTTCATATGATGCTCTCTCTGTCTGCGTGTCTCTGTGGCCAAGTTTCCCCTTCTTATAAAGACAGCAGTCATATTGGATTAGGGCCCACCCCAGTCAACTCATTTTAACTTGATTACCTCTATAAAGACCTATCTCCAGATAAGGTCACATTCTGAGGCACTGGATATTGGACTTTAATATATGAATTTTGGGGAGACACAGTTCAGCCATAACACCAGGCAACCTCTCTGGCTTTGGTTTCTTCATCTTTAGAGGGGAATGTTGGCCTTATTGCTCCTTCAGGGCTCTTTCAATCCCAGTGTTCAAGATTTGCTCAGCCCTTTTGAAGCTGCCAAGCCTGTCCCTGCTATCCCCAGGGTTATAAATATAAGAATTTTCCCTCCCCGGGCCTGCCAACCAGTCCTGGAGGGTGGGAAATGAACAGAGAAATGCTGCGAGGGTGGAGTTTTCCTTTAACCTTTTGTCACTTGCATGAGTGCTGTAATCGGACAAACATTCAGGGCGTGGTGAACTGGGGTTCCTGACATCCTAAAGCAAATAAGCAAATGACATTTGTTCTTTTCCAAGTCCCGAGGTTTTATGTGCTCCAACTATAGATGACAAAATAGTTCCAGGAGAGCTGCAGTGTTTTGTTCTCCCTGCCAATTCATTAGCAACAGAACCGTTGCCGGGCTCTAATCCAGCCCGGCTGACAGCAGTTCCCCAGTAAAGCAAGGACAGAACTGGAGCTGTCTGTGCAGCCAACAGGGATCAGGAGTGCTCAGATGTACTGACACGTTGGCAAAAAAAAAAAAAAAAAAAAAAAAAAAGAATTAAAGAAAGAAAGGAAACTTACAAAAGTTTATTGAACTGAGAAGTTCACCCGGTTTCTTCAAGGAACTCAGACAGGAAGGTAGGAAGGAGGGGCCCCCGGCATGGTGATAACACAAATTAGGGGCTGGCCAGCATCATCTTTGGTGAAAATTTAGAAAAATTGGGGTTTTCTTACCTATAAATAAAAACTGTTGGTTTTAGAAACCTAAACTAAGAGTATGTGTGCAAAAGGAAATCTATATAAGGAAGCAGGGCTGGACTGTAGTTACAGGAGGCCCAGGAACAGCCCACTTCCTTTCTTTGTGCCTTTTTAAATCATCTCTAAATGTGGAGATGGTAATACAATTGCACTCTTCTCCACTTAAAAATACTTTTCTTCTAAATCACCTGACACATCTTTTTTTGCCCCTGCATGGTGCTCATAGCCAGTAAGAGATCTTTCAGAGCCTCTTTATCAGTCTAGTAGATCTTGCTGGAAGCCGCCAGCACTCCAGATGCTGAATGCAGTCAGACTATAGCTCAAGCACTGACCCTGACCATCCTCCTGGTCTTAAGAATGTGCCAAACCTTTATGTTCGAGCTGCTTTATTAGGAACTTCTTGAGCTTTCTTTCCATGCAATTTCTCCATTCCTACTTTAAACTTTTCCACCCAGCTTTTATGATAATAATGAGCGAGGCTTGGATGCTGCTTTATGGCTTTTGAAAAGCCTGGATAGTATATGAGTGTGTCCATATCTTACTTTTTGTTTCTACCATGTGCAGCAGTGCAGGGGAAGGAAAAAAGCCATTCTTGTGGCCCCCTCCCGGCTTCCTGGAAGCTGCAATGTGCCTGATGGGACAGGCATGTTCCTGGCTACACTGTAGCTGAGCAAAAGGTCTCTGCATACAGAAGACCAGGAGACCGTAAGTTCACCATCAAAGAAAAGTCTGCAGCTGGTGGGTTGAGCCTGAATAATAATACATGCCACAACTCACTGCTGTTCAACTCATTCCTCAGCTGGGTTCACTGACTTGTGTACCTCAAAATGCTATGTTTTGCTGTCTCTTCCCATCTATACTCTGAGATACTAACTCTTGAATCCTCCCAATTAAATAGGAGTCTTGGATACTAAACCTGGCCCTTTAGAAATCACATCCATTTATTTGTTCCTGTAGTCATTAATTCATTCAGAAGCAAGGAGTGGATGTCTCCCACCTACCAAGCACAGGACTCAGCCATAGGGATGCACAGAATAACAGGAAAGGCTTTTCCTGCCTCAGAGGAACTCCTGGCCAATGGTCTCCTCTGACGCATGAAGGCTTCTGGACTTGGATTTTCATTCTGAGTTTTTGAACTTGTAGTACCCATGCGTCCTTTTCAAGGAAGAACTTGACTTCCTTGCTAACGCAGAGCGTAGATGTCTGCCAAATCCCTGTACTCAATCAGACTTCCAGTCCTGATTTCTCCTAGTCCTTCCTGTTCCTATTCCTGAAGCCCAGCACAATAGCCTGAAGTGTCCACTTGAGTTTGGAAGCTCTGTCCCCATGGGAAGGGTCATACACTAGAGCCTTTGGGGCTGAGGAGCCTCTAAGACATGGCTTCTTTGGAGTCTCTGTCTTGTTTGTTTTCTCTTGGATCCACCCTGAGCATGACCACCACTGGACTACGATAGAATTTGAAGAGCCCAGTATATGTGAGAGGTCATCTGCAACAAATGAAAATGGGGGCCAAAGGGCAAGTTTTAGTTGTCAGAGTGGTATCTGGTGGCAGCAACCCTGCCAGTTCCCCTGGGAGCCCAGGTCTGCCCAGCACAAGTTCCTCAGCCATCCTTGCTGCTTTGCCTTCTGCCAGGCTGGGAAGAGGAAGGGGATGGTTACTGTGCCGTGCAGAGAAAGGCAAGTGGGCATTGGTCATAGCCTGTGCTTAAGAGGCAGTCACACCTGTCGAGTATTCCTGCCCAAAATGCTTAACCTGAATCAAATTGTGACGAGATAATCAGATGTCCAAAAAACCCCCAATTGGCCTGAACTCTTCAAAAATGTTGATGTCAAGAAAGAATTTTTTTTTTCCTTTGAGATGGAGTCTCACTCTGTCGTCCAGGCTGGAGTGCAGTGGCACAATCTCGGCTCACTGCAACCTCTGCCTCCTGGACTCAAGCAATTCTCCTGCCTCAGCCTCCCAAGTAGCTGGAATTATGGGCAAGCGCCACCACGCCTGGCTAATTTTTGTGTTTTTAGTAAAGACGGGGTTTTGCCATGTTGGCTAGGCTGGTCTTGAACTCCTGAGCTCAGGTGATCCGCCCACTTCGGCCTCCCAAAATTCTGGGATTACAGGCATAAGCCACCATGCCTGGCCAGGAAATATTTTTTTTACAGGCAAGGGAAATGGGCTGGGTGCAGTGGCTCACACCTGTAATCCCAACACTTTTAAGGATCTGAGGCAGGTGGATCACTTGAGGCCAGCAGTTCGAGACCAGCCTCACCAACACGGTGAAACCCTGTCTCTACTAAAAATACAAAAAATTAGCCAGATGTGGTGGCACACACCTGTAATCCCAGCTACTCGGGAGGCTGAGGCATGAGAATCACTTGAACCCAGGAGGCAGAGGTTGCAGTTAGTGGAGATCACGCCATTGCACTCCAGCCTGGGCAACAGAGGGAGACTGTCTCAAAAACAAAACAAAAATAGCAAGAGAATTGTTCTACATTAAAGAAAACTAAAGAGACATGACTAAATGTAATGCATGATGCCAATTTAGATCTGGGATTGGAAAAAATATAGCCATAACAGACATTATGGGGACAGTTATGAGTGTGTGTGTGTGCAGGAGAAAGAAAAATGTGGCAAAATGCTAAAAATTAGTAAATCTAAATGAAAGTATGTGGCTATTCGTTGTACTGTTTTCTCAACTTTGCTGCAGGCTTGGAATTTTTCAAAATAATAAGTTTAGAATTCAAGCATCATCCAGTGGCAGGTAAATGGGCAGTAAGATGGAAAAAATGGAGTGAGCAGACAGCAGGATCCAGGTGGCAGCATGGCAGCCCCAGACAACTTCTGGGCTGGGGTCTAGTCCCAGTAAAAAGTCAGGACCCAGGCTAAAAACCAGGCAGGCAGACAGGCATGAATACAGGGAAGCTGCAGCTTAGTGTGCACCTGGAAGCCTCGGGCCAGCCCCACCATCTGGGGACCAGGTGTGGGTACAGCAGGTAAATTCCAGATCCACAAACAAGCAAATAACTCCCAATAATGCCACCTGTAGCCTTTGGAGGCTCAGGACTTACCCAAGTCCTGAGTGCTGAGTGATCAAGAGGCCAGACAGGACTGGAGCCAGCAGGAACTAACATGTCTTCCTGTTGCCCAAGGATGACAAAAGCTCAAGGCGGAGATGGGGACTCCTCAGGAGGTAGGAACCTTACTGGGTTCTGTTTCCTCTTAACTGGCTACGTTCTGCGTTGCCAGATTAAGTTACTGATTAAACCCACAGATGTCACTCTAATTTCCAACTTTTTCCATCTTTTCTGCCTCCTAGTCTCTATTTGCAATTCTTCCTAGCTGTCCTTGTTCTTCTCCTAGTTTTATGCCATTACGATGTGTGGAAAATATTAGACAACCTCTCTACAGTGTCTTAAAACGCCTGAGGACAAAGATTCCAAAACAAAATTTATCAAAGCTGGTTTTGGACTCAATAGTGTGACACGTAGTTTCCAAAGGTCATAAAGCTGAGTGCTAAAGTGATCAAGCTCCCAAGCTCCCTGGCTTTGTCATCCTTTGGCATTTTCCCAAGTTTTCTGGTCCTTAAAGGAATTGCTGATTTCTCCTTCCTGACTCTTTTTAATCTCAGCTGTGCTGAGCAGAGCTTCCCAAATTCTGGGCAGGCCAGCAGCTTAGCCTTCTCCTCTCCAGGGCTCCTGAGCATTCCCCCTGTACATAGGGATGGACAGTGCCGGAGGTCAGCCAGGGGTTGGTGGGATGGATCCAGTCAAACTCAGCTCTGCTTGGTTTCCACCATGTGGCTCAGCAACAAAGCAGCCATGACACGTGTTGCCAAGACCATGTGTTGGGAGCCAGGAGTAGATGAATTCCTGGTGTACATAAGGAAAACAGCAACTGAGTTTGCTACAACTGTGATTAACATGCAAGATTCATCCTGGAGATAGCTCATCTTGAGAAAACATAAGATTTGCAGAAGGGGATTTAAAGAAAGCCCCAGTGGCTTTTCATCTCAATCTTTCTCTCTCAATTTTTTAAAGCACCAAATCCCTATGTTCAAATATAACTTTTAGGCAAGAACCAATATACAGGCCAGGCATGGTGGCTCACAACTGTAATCCCAGCACTTTGGGAGGCTGAGGCAGGCGGATCACCTGAGGTCAGAAGTTCGAGACCAGCCTGGCCAACATGGTAAGACCTCCCCCCCGATCTCTACTAAAAATACAAAAAATTAGCTGGGCATGGTGGCATGCACCTGTAATCCCAGCTACTCGGGAGGCTGAGGCACAAGAATCGCTCGAACCCAGGAGGCAGAGGTTGCAGTAAGCTGAGATGATGCCACTGCACTCCAGCCTGGGCAACAGAGTGAGACTTCATCTCAAAAAAAAAAAAAAAAAAAAAAAAAGGAAAGAAAGAAAGAAAAGAAAAAAGAACCGATATACAAAAGAGATAACCTGGCTTGTCTGATTTTTGTGTGTGTGGGAGGGGGACCACAGACCTATGTGGTCTTTCCCAGTAGCCCAGGATACTTTCAAAGTATTATTACGGCTCTCACGGGATCCAGGGTTTGAGAACCATTGCTCCCATCTTTCCTCCCCACATGCAGAGGAACTATGGCATCTTTGCTGATGCCTTCTTTAATGTTTGTTGCTCGAGCTATTTTTTTTTTTTTTTTTGAGATGGAGTCTCCGTCTGTTGCTCAAACAGCAGTACAGTGGCATGATCTCAGCTCACTGCAACCTTCATCTCCCAGGTTCAAGTGATTCTTCTGCCTCTGCCTCCCAAGTAGCTGGGATTATAGGCGTGTACCACCATGCCTGGCTAATTTTTCTATTTTTAGTAGAGACAGGGTTTTGCCATTTTGGCCAGGCTGGTCTTGAACTCCTGACCTCAGGTCATCTGCCCACCTCAGCCTCCCAAAGTACTGGGATTATAGGTATGAGCCACTGCGCCCGGCTTTTTTTTTTTTCTTTTTTTTGATGGAGTCTCACTCTGTCACCCAGGCTGGTGTGATCTCAGCTCACTGCAGCCTCTGCCTCCCAAGTTTAAGCGATTCTTCTGCCTCAGCCTCCTGAGCAGCTGGGACTATAGGTGTGTGCCACCACGCTTGGCTAATTTTTGTATTTTTAGTAGAGACGAGGTTTCATCGTGTTGGCCAGGCTGGTCTTGAACTCCTGACCTCAGGTGATCCACCCGCCTCATCCTCCCAAAGTGCTGGGATTACAGGTATGAGCCACCGCGCCCAGTTGAGCTATTTTTATGCTTCAATGCATACCAGGACCTCTATCATATGAGATGTTTTATTTCTTTCTTAAATGTCTAGAAAGGTCCTTTGATGGAAAATGAATAACTCATGATATCTTCAAAAACCAGCATTGGCCTGAAGTTAATATATTGCATCCTAATAAAAAAATAAGGCCAGGTGCAGTGGCTCACGCCTGTAATCCCAGCACTTTTAGAGGCCGAGGCGGGTGAATCATGAGGTCAGGAGTTCAAGACCAGCCTGACCAACATGGTGAAACCCTATCTCTACTAAAAATACAAAAATTTGCCAGGCGTGGTGGCACACACCTGTAATCCCAGCTACTCAGCAGGCTGAGGCAGGAGAATCTCTTGAACCCGGGAGGCGGAGGTTGCAGTGAGCTGAGATTGTGCCACTGCACTCCAGCCTGCATGACAGAGCAAGACTCCATCTCAATAAAATAAAATAAAATAAAATAAAATAAAATAAAATAAAAGTGTGATCACAAAGTCTCACTTTCATGATGCTGAAAAGGCAGAGCTCATGAATCCTTCCCTTTCCTCCCTTATGTGATAGAAGAACCCCAGGGTGTGGCTCTTCTCACAGGTTCTGTTGCACTGGCTTTCTGTGAACTCAACATCTTGGATTCAGTTGAACTTGCTTCATTTTTTTATTGTTACACACTACGTCATTCATTACTTTTCCTGCCATTGACTGCTAGTTACATTTTCATCTATAACCGCAAACATCATGGGATAGAAAACCGTGGGAAAGTTAATCTCTAAAGCAATGGGAAGTTCCCACATGTGAGAATAACAGGGCAACCCATGGTGGGAAAGGCTACTCAACAGCTTTATTTCATCACAATAACAATGACTCTTGAGATGGAAAAAATTTTTATTTGATAAGGCTACCATTCATCCCAAAATGGACAATGTGTATTTAGTCATTCAATTCAAATTTGTGTGGCTCATTCCTCAGCTACTTAGTTATTTTTCATTAGATTTCATTAGTGGTTAGACTGTATTTCCCTAGTCCACAGCAGCCAGAGTGCTGTACACTATTAACATACAAATGGGGATGTCTCCTGCCCTTATCATCACTTGGAGTCCCCATCAGTGTTCCACCTGGGAGTCCCTAGAGAGCCTCTCACCTGAACTCACCAAAAACTTTAGGACCACCATAGGCTTCTACCACTGTCTTCTTCTGCTCGGTCCCTCTTCAGTGATGTCAGCTTCCCAGGCCTCACCACCAACACAGCTAATGAAGGTGTTTCAAGGCTACCTCTAGTGTCCTCAAACGACCCCCTTTACAGGCCCATTGTCACTGCCACCACCCTGATACATGGGTACATGTGGTGTACCAATATGGAGATGAATACTCTGAAGGTCATGGCATTTGTTGCCCAAGTGAGAAAAAGCCTCTCTCTATTTCATGTAATGTACATTTTGTGTAATGTACATGGGCAATTACTGAGGCAATCTTCCCTTGCATCCAAGATCTTAGAGTTTTTAATGAAAATAGGGGCTGGGCACGGTGGCTCACGCCTGTAATCCCAGCACTTTGGGAGGCCGAGGCGGGCAGATCATGAAGTCAGGAGATCAAGACCAGCCTGGCCAACATGGTTAAACCCTGTCTCTACTAAAAATACAAAAATTAGCTGGTCATGGTGGCTCGTGACTGTAATCCCAGCTACTCAGGAGGCTGAGGCAGGAGAATTGCTTAAACCAGGAAGTTGGAGGTTGCGGTAAGCCAAGATCACGCCACTGCACTCTAGCCTGGCGAGAGGGTGAGACTCCACAAAAAAAAAAAAAAAAAAAGAGAGAGAAAGAGAAAGAAAGAAAATAGGGCCAGGTGTGGTGGCTCATGCCTGTAATCCCAGCACTTTGGGAGGCCAAGGCAGGCGGATCACCTGAGGTAAGGAGTTTGAGACCAGCCTGGCCAATATGACGAAACCCTGTCTCTACTAAAAAAAATACAAAAATCAGCTAGGCATGGTGGCACACGCCCATAATCCCAGCTGCTCAGGAGGCTGAGATAGGAGAATCGCTTGAACCCAGGCGGTAGAGGTTGCAGTGAGCCGAGATCAAGACACTGAGTCACTGAGTGAGCAACAGAGTGAGACTCTGTCTCAAAAAAAGAAAAGAAAAGAAAAGAAAAAAGAGTTTTTAATGAAAATAAGGCTTTCAGATTTTAACATAGGCCTTTCTCTTCTAGGATTCAGTCCTGAGTTCATGGAGGCAGGACTAGGGTTGGGGGGGCACAGTCGAGTATATTCAGAACTGGCCCCCCCAACCTTAACAAGCTTTTCTGGTTCAGTCTCTCTTCCTTTAAATGAGTTCTCTCTCCCCAGCCATCAGTTCCTCTTAAAAATCGGCTTTTGGCAGCTCAGTCTACAAAACAGGTCTAGACACGTCTGAATCCCAGTGGGAGATGGCTTAGGTTTAAACTAAGGCTGCTATCACATGACTTTCCACTTAAAATTTACTCAGGCTCTTTTACCCATCAATATGCGTAAAAAAAGAAAGATAACTTCGCTTACATCAAGCATTCATTCTGAAGTTACTAATTTTCTTTTGCCTTGTCCTTATGAGCTCTTGGATTTCAAATGGTAGATTGGTGAGGTTATTACTGATCATTTGACTCATACACATTAACCACATGACTATTAAGTATATAATTTCTATTTCTCCGTGTCAGCATTCTGTTTCCCTAAAATAAATTTACTCAAATGAATCTTCAATAGGATGAGGAGAAATTGGAACCATCGTACAATGTTGGTGGGAATGTAAAATGGTACAGTCATTTTGGAAATCAGTTTGGCAGTTCCTCAAAATGTTAAACATAGAGTTACCACGTGACCCAGCAACCCCATTCCTAGGTATACCCAGAGAATTGAAAACATAATCACACAACAACTTGTACACAAATGTTCAGTATGATTTCCTTTAGATGAAGAGTTCAGAATAGGCAAATATGCAGAGACAGAAAACAGATTAGTGATTGCCAGGGACTGGGAGAAGAAGGGAATGGAGAGTGACTGCTAATGGACATGGGGTTTCTTTTTGGGATGATGAAGATCTGAAATCAGATAGTGATGATGGTTGCACAACCTTGTGACTACTCTAAAAATAACTGGATTATATATTTAAAGAAGGTGAATTTTATGTGAATTATGTGTCAATTTTTTTAAATGGATCTTTACGATATATTAAACAATCAGCAGCCTGCGTTTTATAGGAAAAATTAAATGGTTGCTTTACTGATGTTTATAACAAATTACAGCCTTCTTGTAAAAGGCAAGATCCTTTGAAAGCCCAAATAGAAAGAATAAATGCTTTGGCTGCTTGCGGTGGTTCATGCCTGTAATCCCAGCACTTTGGGAGGCCAAGGCAGACAGATCACCTGAGGTCAGGAGTTCCAGAGCAGCCTGGCCAACACAGCAAAACCCCATTTCTATTAAAAATACAAAAAATTAGGCGGGCATGGTGGTGCACGCCTGTAATCCCAGCTACTCGGGAGGCTGAGGCAGGAGAATCGCTTGAACCTGGGAGGCAGAGGTAGCGGTGAGATGAGATCATGCCACTGCACTCCAGCCTGGGAGACAGAGGGAGACTCTGTCTCAAAAAATAAATAAATAAACGCTTTTAAAATTTATTCATTTGGCAACCATTGAGCATGTAGTATGGCAATGTGCCAGCATTGCAGAGATAATGGTGACCAAAACAGACACAGAGATATGGGCAGTCTCCAGACAGTCTGAAAAATAGCTATGCCCGGAAAAGCACAAGGCTTGGTGGGAGCATGTGAAAGGAACATTCAACTCACACGCGAGGGCTCGGGGAGATCTTTTCATAGCCCCTGACTCCTATCAGAGCCCTGGAGTTGAGCCCGAGTCAAGGATGCAAAGAGCAGAGGGAGGAGTGTTCCAGGAGGAAGGAATGGGGTGTGCAAAGACCCTCAGGTGAGAGAGAACGTGGACTATCCTGGGAACCCCAAACCGTTTGGAATGGCTCTTGAGAAAAGATCCAGTCTAAGTATTTGGTCTGAACTGAGTCTTGTTCAAACTTTACTCTGTATGTCAATTAGAATGTTTCAGCTGCAAGTAACAAAAAGTTTGACTTCCACAGACTTAAAGATTAAGGACATTTATTATTCCACCTAACAGGAAGACTAGAGGTTGGCAGACTTCAGAGTTGGTAGATTCAGGGGCTTAACCATGAGGAACTGTCTTTAGGGACCCAGCTTCTTTCTTTTTTTTTTTTTTCTCCCTCTGTCCCTCTCTCCCTCTCTCCGTCTCCCTCTCTCCCTCTCCCCACCCCGACACACACACACACATGCTGCCACCACCTTCTAACTGTCTCTCTGCTATCCTCCTGTTCAGCTTCTTTCTAAGACAAGTTCCCCTTGAGGCCACATGACCTGGGACAACATGCTTTCCTATTCTCTTTCAGCAAGAAAGACACTTCTCTTTTCTGAAAGTCCCTAGCAAGCCTCCCCTGATATCTCATTGGCACAAATTTCTGAACTGACCCCTGGCGAGAAAGGAGGAGTTATCCTAAGTGTCTTGGATTCATTATCTAGCAGTGGAATGAATGCTGGGGGGTCAGCCTCAATGTGGCCACAGTGGGCCATAAACATAGTTGGCTGCCTTGGGCTGGCACTGCCTTCACCAGCCCCTGCCTTGGGGCCTGTCTCCCCCTTTTGCATCAAAGACATGGCCAAGTTGAACTTTAAAGCATGACGTATAATGTGGTTTTCACTGCAAGTTTTGTGAGAATCAACTATCATACTGATAAACTTCTCAAAAATTATCTTTAAACCTCTTCCTTTCCTCAAATTTCCACTCCTTACCACACCCACCACATCTCTTTCTCTCCACCCCATCTTCCTCCCTAGGCCTGCTACAGCCATACTGGCTGTTACCTATTTTTCCACTCCTTTTCTTTAAACCACTCAGCTTGCATTTTCCATCCAGCAGAAGCCAGTCCCCTCAGCCCCCATGCCAAGGAACAGAGTTTCAGGCCACCTTCTACATGCTCCCCAGGGTCTCAGTTCTCGCCCTGCCTGGAATGCAACAGGAGATCTGCAAGCTGACTTCAGTGTTTCTACCAAAAAACCCCTGTATTCTGTTTACTTCAAACTCTTTCAACCCAACAGTTTCATTAACCATCAATCATTATTAAAAGCTATGAAGACATCACACAGAAATTGTTCTATGTGGAAAAAAATGAACTTTAATATGGCTTAAAAATACCACAAACCCCCACAGAAATACAAACTACCATCACAGAATACTACAAACACCTCTACGCAAATAAACTAGAAAATCTAGAAGAAATGGATAAATTCCTCGACACATCCACCCTCCCAAGACTAAACCAGGAAGAAGTTGAATCTCTGAATAGACGAATAACAGGCTCTGAAATTGTGGCAATAATCAATAGCTTACCAACCAAAAAGAGTCCAGGACCAGATGGATTAACGGCTGAATTCTACCAGAGGTACAAGGAGGAACTGGTACCATTCCTTCTGAAACTATTCCAATCAATAGAAAAAGAGGGAATCCTCCCTAACTCATTTTATGAGGCCAGCATCATCCTGATACCAAAGCCAGGCAGAGACACAACCAAAAAAGAGAATTTTAGACCAATATCCTTGATGAACATTGATGCAAAAATCCTCAATAAAATACTGGCAAACCGAATCCAGCAGCACATCAAAAAGCTTATCCACCATGATCAAGTGGGCTTCATCCCTGGGATGCAAGACTGGTTCAATATAAGCAAATCAATAAATGTAATCCAGCATATAAACAGAACCAAAGACAAAAACCACATGATCATCTCAACAGATGCAGAAAAGGCCTTTGACAAAATTCAACAACCCTTCACGCTAAAAACTCTCAATAAATTAGGTATTGATGGGATGTATCTCAAAATAATAAGAGCTATCTATGACAAACCCACAGCCAATATCATACTGAATGGGCAAAAACTGGAAGCATTCCCTTTGAAAACGGGCACAAGACAGGGATGCCCTCTCTCACCACTCCTATTCAACATAGTGTTGGAAGTTCTGGCCAGGGCAATTAGGCAGAAGAAGGAAATAAAGGGTATTCAATTAGGAAAAGAGGAAGTCAAATTGTCCCTGTTTGCAGATGACATGATTGTATATCAAGAAAACCCCATTGTCTCAGCCCAAAATCTCCTTAAGCTGATAAGCAACTTCAGCAAAGTCTCAGGATACAAAATCAATGTACAAAAATCACAAGCTTTCTTATACACCAATAACAGACAAACAGAGAGCCAAATCATGAGTGAACTCCCATTCACAATTGCTTCAAAGAGAATAAAATACCTAGGAATCCAACTTACAAGGGATGTGAAGGACCTCTTCAAGGAGAACTACAAACCACTGCTCAATGAAATGAAAGAGGATACAAACAAATGGAATAACATTCCATGCTCATGGGTAGGAAGAATCAATATCATGAAAATGGCCATACTGCCCAAGGTAATTTATAGATTCAATGCCATCCCCATCAAGCTACCAATGACTTTCTTCACAGAATTGGAAAAAACTACTTTAAAGTTCATATGGAATCAAAAAAGAGCCCGCATCGCCAAGTCAATCCTAAGCCAAAAGAACAAAGCTGGAGGCATCACACTACCTGATTTCAAACTATATTACAAGGCTACAGTAACCAAAACAGCATGGTACTGGTACCAAAACAGAGATATAGATCAATGGAACATAACAGAGCCCTCAGAAATAACACCGCATATCTATAACTATCTGATCTTTGACAAACCTGACAAAAACAAGCAATGGGGAAAGGATTCCCTATTTAATAAGGGGAATTAAATGGTGCTGGAAAAACTGGCTAGCCATATGTAGAAAGCTCCCTTCCTTACACCTTATACAAAAATTAATTCAAGATGGATTAAAGACTTAAACGTTAGACCTAAACCATAAAAACCCTAGAGGAAAACCTAGGCATTACCATTCAGGACATAGGCATGGGCAAGGACTTCATGTCTAAAACACCAAAAGCAATGGCAACAAATGCCAAAACTGAGAAATGGGATCTAATTAAACTAAAGAGCTTCTGCACAGCAAAAGAAACTACCATCAGAGTGAACAGGCAACCTACAGAATGGGAGAAAATTTTCCCAACCTACTCATCTTACAAAGGGCTAATATCCAGAATCTACAATGAACTCAAACAAATTTACAAGAAAAAAAACAAACAACCCCATCAAAAAGTGGGGCGAAGGACATGGACAGACAGTTCTCAAAAGAAGACATTTATGCAGCCAAAAACCACACGAAAAAATGCTCACCATCACTGGCCATCAGAGAAATGCAAATCAAAACCACAATGAGATACCATCTCACGCCAGTTAGAATGGCAATCATGAAAAAGTCAGGAAACAACAGGTGCTGGAGAGGATGTGGAGAAATAGGAACACTTTTACACTGTTGGTGGGACTGTAAACTAGTTCAACCATTGTGGAAGTCAGTGTGGCAATTCCTCAGGGATCTAGAACTAGAAATACCATTTGACCCAGCCATCCCATTACTGGGTATATACCCAAAGGACTATAAATCATGCTGCTATAAAGACACATGCACACGTATGTTTATTGAGGCACTATTCACAATAGCAAAGACTTGGAACCAACCCAAATGTCCAACAATGATAGACTGGATTAAGAAAATGTGGCACATATACACCATGGAATACTATGCAGCCATAAAAAATGATGAGTTCATGTCCTTTGTAGGGACATGGATGAAACTGGAAATCATCATTCTCAGTAAACTATCGCAAGGACAAAAAACCAAACACCTCATGTTCTCACTCATAGGTGAGAATTGAACAATGAGTACACATGGACACAGGAAGGGGAACATCACACTCTGGGGACTGTTGTGGGGTGGGGGGAGGGGGGAGGGATAGCATTAGGAGATATACCTAATGCTAAATGATGAGTTAATGGGTGCAGCACACCAGCATGGCACATGTATACATATGTAACTAACCTGCACATTGTGCACATGTACCCTAAAACTTAAAGTGTAATAATAATAAAATAAAATAAAATAAAAAATACCACAAACCAAATCCAAAGACAAAAATTGAGAAGCAGTTGTAAAATACACAATAGTTTTTTATATAATCACTCAGAAATAAAAGAACAGCCAGGGCAAAGGATATGAGCTGTCAGTTTATGAGAGAGAGAGAGAACATTTATTTCAATTGTTTGCCTATCAGATTGATAAAGATTTAAAATCTTACTAATATCCAATGCTGGAGGGAATAAGGAGCAATAGGCACTTTTTTTTTTTTTTTTGAGGCAGTGTCACTCTGTCACCCAGGCTGGAGGGCAGTGGCATGATCTCGGCTCATTGCAACCTCCGCCTCCCGGGTTCAAGTGATCCTCCTGACTTAGCCTCCCAAGTAGCTAGGACTACAGGAGCATGCCACCACACCCAGCTAATTTTTGTATGTTTTTTTCGGTAGAGATGGGGTTTCACCATCTTGGTCAGGCTGGCCTCGAACTCCTGACCTCAAGTCATCCACCCACCTCAGCCTCCCAAAGTGCTGGGATTACAGGCGTGAGCTGCCATGCCTGAACAATAGGCACTTTTGATGGGAACATTAATTGGAACAACTTTTCTGAAAGACGATCTGCATTTATATCAACATTTAAAATATATTTACTTTTGATCAAATAACACTTCTAGGAATTTATTCAAAGGCTATATTCAGGCAAGAACACAAAAATATAAGTACACATATTCGTCATAGATCTTTTCATAGTAATCAAAATTATAGGGAGTTAATTAGTGAATTATGGTAAATTTGTGTTTTCAAAGACTTGCTTACCTATGACTACCTCCCCAGAATCTAGCTCAGTGCGTGGTCTATATATGAATATTTACTGAGTAAATGAACAAATAAATATAGTAGGAAATTCTATAGCTATTAAGAATGATGATGTATAGGCCAGGCACAGTGGCTCATGCCTGTAATCCCAGCACTTAGGGAGGCCAAGGCAGGCAGATCACAAGGTCAGGAGCTCGAGACCAGCCTGGCCAACATGGCAAAACCCCATCTCTACTAAAAATACAAAAGATGGCACGCGTCCATAATCCCAGCTACTTGGGAGGCTGAGGTAGGAGAATCACTTGAACCCGGGAGGCAGAGGTTGCAGTGAGCCAAGATCGCGCCATTGCACTCCAGCCTGGGTAACAGGAGTGAAACTCTGTCTCAAAAAAAAAAAAAAAAAAGAATGATGATGTATAGATGTATTTCTATATGATGTATATGTATCTGTGTATGACGATGTATAGATGTATTTCTATACATCGTATATTTCCATAAATTTTCCATTTATTACAATGGAAAATTATCCATCATATCTTACTAAAAGGAAAAGCAGATGACAAAACTGCATAGATAGAATCATCTCATTTTTGTATAAAAAGCAAATGTGTGTGTGTGTGTGTGTGTGTGTGTGTGTATCTATGGAAAAAAGTTTAGAAGTATATACCAAAATATAAATTGTGATTCTTTCTAAATGGTGAGATTATAGATGTTGTTTGCATTCTTATTTATACCTTTAAGTAATGTCTGGATTTTTTACAATGAGCATAGATTAACAGATGTGACTTCAATAATCACAAAAATTTCATTTTGAATAACAAAAATACTGCTGTCTATGAATATATGTGCTACAGAAACACACATATATGAAAGTAAGTATAAACTACTTTGCAGTTTTGTATATCTTTCCAGGATCACCTGAAGATGACAATGTCCTTGTAGCAAGTTACTACCAGGAAAAATCAACAAGTTGTCCAAAACTCGTTCAAAAGAGGCCAGGCATAGTGGCTCATGCCTGTAATCCCAGTACTTTGGGAGGACAAGGAAGGAGGATCAGTTGATGCCAGGAGTTCAAGACCAGCCTGGGCAACATAGCAAGACCCTAGGAGGCTGAGGCAGGAGGATCATTTGAGCCCAGGATTTCAAGGTTAGAGTGAGCTGTGACTGTGCCACTGTACTCCAGCCTGGACAACAGAGAGAGACACTGTCTCTTAAAAATATTCAAAGAAAATGCAAACAAAAAGTCTCAGGGAGTTCTTCAGCAGCACATTGTGTACTAATGCACTAGGTGGACAGGAGGTGGACTGGATCAAGACAGACCTTTCCCAGGCCAGACACTATAGAGGGCCCAGCTGTGATTATCCTCCAGCCATGGTCCTCCCCCGAGGGCCAGGAATCCAAGGAGCCAAGCTCTCTCCCTTCTAGATTGTGTTCCAAGTATCTTGGCACTAAAACAGCACCCCTGCACCTGCTTCTTGCACAGACCATTTGCTGAAGTCTGAATACCAGTGGGTCAACTGTGCCTCTAGTGTACACTTTCCAAGCCAAAGAGTTGGCCAAGGGGGATTTATGTATGGGGGTATGAATAACTAGGGTATCCACACATGTGTGCAAGAGTCCCTGGAAGAGAGATGCAGGGTGTTCAGGGGAGGGAGGAGAATGGAGAACAGGCTAGAGGCTGTTTTTTCCCCATGTTGCCACATTCCAGAGTGAAACTCTGATAATGCCAAATTTGAAGCCAGCCTTCCTGCTCATTATGAAGGTATATTTGTAAATGTAGGAGGATTAAATATGCCATTTACAGCTATATTGGCTTGATTTATAACTTTTAAATATTTAGACACATGGTATGTGGGCCTTCATTTGTATTCTTGCCCTGCGTTCCACAAATGTTAGGGATAGAGCCTGGAGACAGAGAGAAAAACCAGTAGATCAGTTTGCCCTGTGAGAAGTTCCAACTGTCAACTGAGAGGGTCTGCAGAAGAGCATAGATGTTGCTCTCTAACCTCATGGACAACTTAGACCTAGACCAATCTTGGATGACATCCATGGCTTCCCAGTAGGTTCACTGGTATCATCTGGACTCTAGTGAATATGTAAAGCAGAAAACCAATGATGAAAGAGGCCTAGGATGCATCCAGTCCATCAGTGGAAGCAATGCTTATTAAAGGTTAACTCTGATAGGCTAAGCATTTGCTAAGAATGGACAATAGGATTCCCAAGCACTCAAGAGCCTGAAGCTGTATAGATAGCTCGGATTTATTTAGTAAAGAAAAACTGCTTCCCATACAGCTTTCTGGAAAAGCACTGCTTCCTGGAAGCCCTGACGTGGGACTCTGCCTGAGTTTGAAGCATAGTCAAAAATAATAACAAAGGACAACTCAATAGAAAAGGAAAGGAAAATACATTTTGAATATATAAAAATATTTTCAACCTCACAATGTGAAGAAACAAATTTAAAGTATGCTTTTCACATGCACATTATCAAAGATTGAATGATTTGATTATATGAAGCATTAGGTTAGATGTAAGACAATAGGCAATCCTGTGCATTTTGGGTGGAAGTATAAAATGTTACATCCTCTTTGAAGTTATGTTTTGGCAGAATCCATCGAAATGCAAAATATTCAGGCGAGCAGATCACTTGAGGCCAAGAACTCAAGACCAGCCTGGCCAACATGGCAAAATCCTACCTCTACTAAAAATAGAAAAGTTAGCTGGGCGTGGTGGCACACACCTGTAATCCCAGCTACTCGGGAGGCTGAGGCAGGAGAATCACTTGAATCCAGGAGGGCAGAGGTTGCAGGGAGCCAAGATCGCACCACTGCTACTCCAGCCTGGGAGACAGAGGGAGACTGTCTCAAAAAAAAAAAAAAGAAAGAAAGAAAAAAGCAATACATTTATACTCTGACACAACCACCTCACTGCAGGAAATTTATCAGACCGATACATAACTCTTTGCATATGTACACAAAGAAATTTGCATATTGCATATTGTGTGTAGTAGGGAAAGATTGGGAACAATTTGAAAGTTCATCGTGGCCGGGCGCTGTGGCTCACACCTGTAATCCCAGCACTTTGGGAGGTCGAGGTGGGTGGATCACAAGGTCGGGAGTTCAAGACCAGCCTGGCCAATATGATGAAACCCTGTCTCTACTAAAAATACAAAAAAATTAGCTGGGCGTGGTGTCACATGCCTATAATCCCAGCTACTCGGGAGGCTGAGGCAGGAGAATTGCTTGAATCCGGAAGGCGGAGGTTGCAGTGAGCCGAGATCGTGCCACTGCACTCCAGCCTGAGCCTGGGTGACAGAGTGAGACTCTGTCTCAAAAAAAAAAAAAAAAGAAAGAAAAGAAAAGAAAGTTCATCAATATGATACTGGTTAGGTAAATTATGCCTCATCCATTTAGTGGAATGCTATGTGACTGTTAAAAAACAAATAGGATGATTTATGAACTGCTTGAAATGCTCTTCAAGATAGATTATTGAATAAAAGATTAGGGTGCATGAAAAACAACCGGCCTGTACTCTTTGACAAACATCATGAAAGACAGGTGAAGTAAAGAATGTATCACCGTGAAATTGACTAAAGTCTCATGACAGTCAAATGCAGTGGGTGATACTGGATTGGAGCTTAGTGTGAAGAAAAAGACAATTGCCACAAAGGATAGTATTGGGACAACTGAAAAAATTTGTATTTCAAACTGTATATTAGATAACAGTATTGTATCAATGCCAAATTTCCTGAATCTGATCATTGTGTCATGGTTATGTAGGAGAATGTCCTTGTTGTTAGACAATATACTAACAAGTACTTAGGGATAAAGATGTCTGTAACTCACTCTGGAATGGTTCAGTAATAATAGTAATAATCAAAATATATGTATGAATATATAAAATACAATTGTGGCAAAATGTTAAAAGTTGATGAATCTACATAAAGGCATATGAGAGTTCATTTTACTATTTTTGTAACTTTTCTGAAGGTTTAAATGTTTTTTAATAAAAGGTTTTTTAAAAAGAAAAAGAGGTGTAGAAGAACCTCTAGTGTATTACTTTTTAGGAGAAATTCATAGACTGGAAGAGAACAGAAGAAACTGATATCAGTGGTTGCTTCTGGGATATCAGAAATTGGCCTGAGAGAGCAGGTAGAAGGGAGATTTACTATATTGTGTACCTAACTGTAATGTTGGGACTAAAAAATTTTTTTTAAATCTTGTGTACGCATTTCCTATTCAAAATGAGAGATGAAGCAGCAGGAGTGGGTGGGGGAGGGAACCAAGACATTATTTTAAAAGTAACCACAGCTACTAACCAGCAAACACAACTTCACCTTCATTGTGTGCATTTAGAGTAACAATTAGTTTTCCTAATTCATTTTAGGCATTCCCGTGTACACTGATCAAAAGTAATCAGTATAGTTTTTTAAAATGAAAAGCAGAACCAAAAATGACACTGCTCAGAGACAAGCACTCTTCAGATTTTCCTATGGCTCCCTGTAGTCTTTTTCCCAAGCACTTTTTTTTTTGTTAACATAGTTGAGATCATACTTAATATATAATGTTATGATCTACCTCCTTTTTGGCTTAATATATCAAATACATATCTATAGATATCTATATCTATAGATGGATAGATAGATAGATACATACATACATAGATACATAGATAGATACATAGACAGATTTTTTTTTAAGACAGGGTCTTTCTGTCACCCAGGCTGGAGTGCAGTAGTGCAATCTAGGCTCACTGCAGCCTCTGCCTCCTGGGATCAAGCGATCCTCCCACCTCACCCTCCCAAGTAGCTGAGACTACAGGCCTGCGCCAGCATGCCCAGCTAATTTTTGTATTTTTTGTAGAAGTGGGGTCTTGCCATGTTGCCCAGACTGATCCTGGGCTCCTGAGCTTAAGCGATCTGCCCGCCTCAGCCTTCCAAAGTGCAGGAATTACAGGCATGAGCCACCTTGCCTGGCCTTCAAATATTTTCTCAAGTCCTTAACAATTTGTTTTAAACAAAAACCTTAATAGCTGCATAATGTACTATCCTATGGATGTCTTACAATTTATTGAACCATTCCCTGTTGTTGGACATTCAGGTTGTTTGCAGTTTTCTAAGTAAATCTGCAGTGAACATAATAACTTATAATTCTCCATCTGCATTTCAGTTTCTTTTCTTCTTTTCTTTTCTTTTCTTTTTTCTTTTCTTTTTTTTTTTAAGACGGAATCTTGCTCTGTCGCCCAGGCTGGAGTGCGATGGCGCGATCTCGGCTCACTGCAACCTCTGCCTCCCGGGTTCAAGCGATCTTCCTGCCTCAGCCTCCCGAGTAACTGGGACTACAGGCATGCGCCACCATGCCCTGTTCATTTTTGTATTTTTAGTAGAGATGGGGTTTCGCCATGTTAGCCAGACTGATCTTGAACTCCTGACCTCAGATGACCCCCCCACCTCAGCTTCCCAAAGTGCTGGGATTACAGGTGTGAGCCACTGTGCCGGCCTGTTTTCTTCAGATAGATTCCTAGGGCCATTCGCAGTGGTTCACGCCTGTAATCCCAACACTTTGGGAGGCCAAGGCAGGAGGATCACGAGGTCAGGAGTTCAAGACCATCCTGGCCAACATGGTGAAACCCCGTCTCTACCAAGAATACAAAAAATTAGCCAGGTGTGGTGGTGCATGCCTGTAGTCCCAAGTACTCAGGAGGCTGAGGCAGGAGAATCGCTTGAACCTGGGAGGCGGCGGCTGCAGTGAGCCGAGATCGCGCCACCGCACTCTAGCCTGGGCGACAGAGTGAGACTCCATCTCAGGTTAAAAAAAATAAAATAAAAAGATAGATTCCTAGTAGGGAAATTACTGGGTCATAGGATATTAACACATTTAAAGACTCGTGGGACATATTGTCAAATTCCTTTATCAAAAGATTGTTCCAGCTCCTTCTTGCAGTGTCAAGGACCTTCTGAGTCTGCAGTGATGGGAGTCTCACGTGTTGTAGACTGGACTAGAAGGCAGAGAGCTGTGTGGCGGTCTCTGCTGTGCCACAAATCACTACCTGGCCCTGAGAAAAGCAATTTTTACAAAACACCAACAATAATGATTTTTAAATATATGTAAACCTGAAATAATTTTTAAATCATTTTCTTTTTTTTTTTTTTTTTTTTTTTTGAGATGGAGTCTCTCTCTGTCACCCAGGCTGGAGTGCAGTGGCGCCATCTCAGCTCACTGACACAGCCGCCTCCTGGGTTCAAGTGATTCTCCTGCCTGAGCCTCCCAAGTAACTGGGATTACAGGCACACGCCACTAAAAAATCAGCACACCCAGCTGATTTTTTTGTATTTTTAGTAGAGATGGGTTTCACCATGTTGGTCAGGCTGGTGTCGAACTCCTGACCTCAGGTTATCTGCCCACTCGGCCTCCCAAAATGCTGGGATTACAGGCATGACTAACGCGCCTGGCCTTTAAATCATTTTCATATGTTTGTTTGTTTGCTTGCTTATTTGTTTTGAACCTTGCAACTAGCCCATGAAACAACAGGGAGGTATCATTCCCATTTGAAAGATCAGAAATACTCCTGGCAACATTGCAAAACCCTGTCTCTGCAGAAAAATTAAAAATTAGTCAGGCATGGTGGCACACACCTGTAGTCCCAGCTACTAAGGAGGCTGAGGTGGAGAGGATCTCTTGAGCCCAGGAAGTCAAGCTGTGGTCATGCCACTGCACTCCGGCCTGGGTGACAGAGCAGGATCCTGTCTCAAAATAATAATAATGATAATGATAAAGCTGGGTGCAGTGGCTCACACCTGGAATCCCAGCACTTTAGGAAGGCGGGGCGGGCAGATCTCTTGAGCTCATGAGTTTGAGACCAGCCTGGGCAACATGGCAAAACCCTGTCTCTATAAAAAATACACAAAATTAGCTGGGTGTGGTGGCCTGCACCTGTAATCCCAGCTACTCGGGAGGCTGAGGCGGGAAATGGCTTGAGCCTGGGAGGCAGAGGTTACAGTGAGCTGAGATCGTGCCACTGCACTCCAGCCTGGGTGACCGAGTAAGACCCTGTCTCAAAGAAGAAAGAAAACAAGGTTCAGAATGGTTAAGTGATTTTTTTCCAGAATCACCAGCTGGTAAATGACATGAAACACACTACTTCTGGTGCATACTTCAGAATAATTTCCATTTAAGTCACACCGCCTCCTTTTTACCATGTCATGCAATCCCTCTAGATCTTGGTGGGGATTGTCTTAGTGCTTCTCAGACTTTCCCGTGCACACAAATCATCCAGGTATCTCGTTATAATACAGAGTCTGATCAGCAGGCCAGGGGTGGGCCCAAGATGTGACATTTCTAACAAACTCCCAGGTGATACAACACTGCCAGTCTGTGAACCCAACTTTGAATTGCCAGGTGGGAGACAGTCACTTAAATTCCTTTCAGCAATACTACTCTATATTTCAGTATTTTCACCTAGGACAAATTATTTAGTGTGTAGAAGCCGTTTATCATATAGAACCCACCAGGTTCCAGAATGCATAGACAAGTGGATGACAATCAGTAACTCACCATAGCCTGGATTCCATAATTTTATACCAAAAATTCAAATAATACAGCTTTAAAAAAAACATATATATCTAAGAAGTTATTTGAAGCTAAAAACACAGATTGCAGAACCAGCCAGTACAGAGTAGGACATTTGGCTGGGGAGGCAAGAGCTATATACAGAGAAGTGACCTAAGAACACCAGGGTGCATGACTAAGTACTGGCAAAGGAGAGCATCCCAGGCAGGGGCCACAGCCTTGGAAAGGCAAAGGAGAGTAGGAATTAGTCAAATATTTTAGGGTCAGTAGACAGACTAATTTGGGAAGATAGAGATCTTCCCTATCTTCCCAGGGAGATAAGATGGGAAGTGCAACTCCAGGCTGGATTTTCATAGCTTGTGGATGCTTGGCTGAATTTAGACATTTATCTGATAGCATACAGGAACATGCCACTGAAAGCTTTTTTTTTTTTTTTTTTTTTTGACAGAGTCTTGCTCTGTCACCCAGGCTGGAATGCGTTGGCATGATCTCTGCTCACTGCAACCTCCGCCTCCTGGGTTCAAGTGATTTTCCTGCCTCAGCCTACCAAATAGCTAGGATTACAGGCATGTGCCATTACACCTGGCTAATTTTTGTATTTTTAGCAGAGACAGGGTTTCACCATTTTGGCCAGGCTGGTCTCGAACTCCTGACCTCAAGTGATCCGCCCACCTCGGCCTCCCAAAGTGCTGGGATTACAGATGTGAGCCACCACATCCAGCCCTACTGAAAGCTTTTGAGCAAAGGAATGACATGATGAATGGAGTTAGGCAGATGAATTTTCGGAGGGAAATCACTGGAGTGCTAAAAGGCCATTGCTGTATTAGCCGTGAGAGAATTGCAGTAGAAATGAAAATGGACAGGTACAGGTACAAGAGATATTGTGAGGGAAAAAAGTAATAGGTTGACTGTACTGGCTAATTATATGTGGTGGATGATAGAAGAGTTTAGGGTGATTCTCTGAGGTTTCAAGGCTGGATAATAGGAAAGTGGTGGTACCATCAGCAAAAATGGGAACATAGGAAACATGCTGATTTAGAAAACAATTTCCTCCTGATAAGCAACCACAACAATAGCCCCAACCAACTTTATATCCTGGCATGGCCCAGGATACTATGATCACAATGGCAGAAGAAAGACAATTTGAGACAAAATTGCCTTAATTTTCTGATCACTACTTAATATTCTGCCTTCTGCCTATAAAAACATCTGTCAGGCTTATGACTGGTTTTCCAAGAGTGATGGGTATACACAGATTTCTGCCTACTTTCCACCCATCCTAACAACTGTTGCTGGTCACACAGCTGACTAGAAGCGCAGAGAGAAATGTGCATGCTGGGATCAGGGCCAAACTAACCTGCCTGTATGGGGTTCAGACCAGAGACTGGCATCGTGAATTCTGGCTTTCTGTGCACTCTCAGTACATGCACCTTTAGAAAAGCATTGATCTAATTCTGATTTCATTCTGACTTAGCATGATCCACTAGAAACCTCCTTGCAGGAATCTGAAATTCTGAGTTCAACTCACAAATACACTGGCTTCATTGCCTTATAGTGGCCTCGATGTCCTCAGAATAGCAAAGTTATTTGCAGCCAAGGGCAGACCTTTATACACCGTTGGCAGCCTCTTCTCGGCGGAGCTCGTGGGAGCCTGAAAGGAAGAAGTCCAGACATGCAGGCAATTTTCTCCTCTGTTCATCAATCCACTCCATTGTCTTTTTCAGTGGTTTGACCTCATGCCACAATTGTAAGGTATTTTGGAAAGTCCTGAGATATATTCATAGCTGTGGCTGTACAAACAAAAGATTTTTAATTAAAATAAAAGCAATAATAGAAACATTTTCAAAAAGAGGGTTGGTTTTTTAAAAAGCCAAATGTCTTTGTCAAATTCTAGCTGGGATAGTTCCATGTGTAGATCATTTTCTTTTCCTGTGACTTCTTATCACAGATAATTAATAAGAATTTGTGGAACACCCACTCTGTTCAGAGCACAATAATAGTACTGCCATTGTTTAGGTTTTAAAGCAAGTTGCTAATTCAATAAACCCAGTAAAGGGTTTGTGTTTTTTACCCCTTTGTAACAACCATCTTTTATCTGAGAGATTGAATATATTTCAATGGTAGAATCATGTGGCATCATATATCATGATTTATCATAAATTTGCAGTTGACCTATCAAGTGAGATTGAACTATGATATGAAGCCACCATAGAAAAAGTTTTTCTCTATTTCTTCCCTCTTCAGTCTTCTAATGGAAGTATAGTTTGAGTGGTGAGAGAAATGTTCCAAGAACAGGCAGATGCAACATCAGCATCTGCCACAATAGAAATGAGTAATGAAGTCTCAGGATAATTTTCTGTTTTTGTTTTGGCAATAAAAACCTGACTTGTGTTTTTATTACTCTTCTCAATCACTTCTTAAGCCAGTAAACCTGATATAGGCAAATAAATTAGTTCAGAAATGTCTTCAATAATGGGATACTCTTAGAGAATGGGCAAGTGACTTTGGGAGGCCCAAGTGGGAGGATCACTTGAGCTCAGGAGTTTAAGATCAGCCTGAGCAACATAGTGGGACCCCATCTCTTTTTAAAAAAAAAAAATGAGAGAGAAAATAGGCAAGTGATTCAAGCAACTCATTATTTCAACCACAGTCACACAGCAGGAAGATATTCAAAACCAAATAAATGCCCCAGAACTTGCATAAGAACAAACACACAGAAAGAAAAGATAAGACTCTGTGGAAACCAGTTGGATTTCATCTGTTACTTCAGCTGTTGGGCAAGATCTGTTTGACATATACTTCTGTAAAAGTTTCTTATCTATGGAACCAGCTAAGTTCTTTGAATATCACTTCATCTTGATATTCCTAATGATGATGAAAGATTTGTTTGCTGGGCTGTGTCCAAACACAAGCTGAAGTGGAGATTCTAGGTACATATCAAGATGATTTGGACCAAAAGGAGCTCTTTTGATAATTTGGAGCCCATTTCACTGTTTCACTTTCGTTGAGGTTTCCACAGTGGAGTGGTTATCACGTTTACTGCACACTTATGTTTCACTTTCAGTAACTGGGATTAAATGGACAGAGACTAAACAATTTGTGTTGTGTCTGGGCATGGTGGCTCACGCCTGTAACCCCAGCACTTTGGGAGGTTGAGGCCAGCCTGGGCAACATAGTGAGACCCTATCTCTACAAAAATTACAAAAATTAGCCGGACGTGGTGGCATGTGCCTGTAGTCCCATCTACTCAGGAAGCTGAGGTGGACCAATCACTTGAGCCCAGCAGGTAAAGGCTGCAGTGAGCTGTGAGACGTGACCACGCTGCTGCCCTCCAGTCTGGGTGACAGAGTGAGACCCCATTAAAAAAAAATTTACGTTGCTTCAAGCTTTGCTTTTATGTTTTGGGATAGTTTCCCAAATCTTTCAAAATGTTGGATTCATTAAGTTTTTTGTTGTTCAGGAGGGTTTTTTTGTTTGTAGAAATGTTGCCATTTTCTATAACTATGGTATAATATCACAATCAGGCTGTTGATACAATCAGCAATTTCATCCAGATTTCCCCAGTTTTACTTGTACTGGGTGGAGGGGGAGGGGTGTGTATTTACACAATATTATCACTTGTGTAGTTTTGTCTATCCACCCTACAGTCAAAATGCAGAACGGTTTCATCACCACAAGGATTCCTTGTGTTGCCTTTCTGGAACAATACACACACCCCTCCCACCCCACAAACTGTATTTTTTTTTTTTTTTTTTTTGAAACGGAGTCTCACTCTGTTACCCAGGCTGGAGTGCAGTGGCGTGATCTTGGCTCACTGCAACTTCTGCCTCCTGGGTTCAAGCAATTCTGTTGTCTCAGCCTCCCGAGTAGCTGGGACTACAGGTTCGCACCACCATGCCAGGCTAATTCTTTGTATTTTTTAAGTAGAAATGGGTTTTCAGCATGTTGGCCAGGCTGGTCTCAAACTCCTGACCTCAAGCAATCCACCAGACTTGGCCTCCCAAAATGCTGGGATTACAGGCGTGAGCCACTGTGCCCAGCCTCTGTATTGTATTTTGACCTATCAGTTAGTTCTCCATGTAGGCTGGAAAGTCAGATGATAGCAATGAAAAGCATGGGCTCTGAAGCATCACTGCCTGGGTTTGGATCCAGGATCTACCACCATGCTAGGTAATTTATATAACTTATCTAATTTAATGCTCACAAAAGCCCTGTGAAATAGATATTCTTATCCCTATTTTCTTTTCTTTCTTTTTTTTTTTTTTTAAGACAGAGTCTTGCTCTGTTACCCAAGCTGGAGCGAAGTGGCATGATCTCCGCTCACTGCAACCTCCACCTCTAAGATTCAAGTGATTCTCCTGCCTCAGCATCCTGAGTAGCTGGGATTACAGGTCTGCACCACCACACCCGGCTGATTTTTGTATTTGTAGTAGAGACAAGGTTACATCATGTTGGCCAGGCTGGTTTCAAATTCCTGGCCTCAAGGATCCACCCGCCTCGGCCTCCCAAAGTGCTGGGATTACAGGCGTGAGCCACCGCACCTGGCCTATCCCTATATTCATATGAGGAAACTGACCCTTAGAGAAATGAAATACAATGCAATATTTGCTCAGAGTAACACAAAAATAGACATTCCAACTAAGATACAAAACCAGGATTGTCTGACCCCAAAGCCCACGCTTTTCCCCAACAGCAAACATTAACTTTATAAGAATAAATAAATGCACCTTTGTGCATTTATTTATTTTGGTGCATTTATCTATTATTTAATAAAGGTGCACCAAAGATGCAACTTTGTACATAAAAATGATTTTTCTAGAGTAGAGTTGTAAATAATATCTGTTGGATAGAAAAGGGAATTCCAGGCCAGGCACAGTGGCTCATGCCTGTAGTCCCAGCACTTTAGGAGGCGGAGGTGGGTGGATCATTTGAGCCCAGGAGTTCGAGACCAGCCTGGGTAACATGGTGAAATCCTGTCTCTATTTAAAATAAAAAAAAAACTAGCCAGGTCTAGTACTGTGTGCCTGTAGTCCCAGCTACGCGGTAGGCCAAGGTGGGAGGATCACTTGAGCCCGGGAGATTGAGGCTACAGTGATCCACTGTGATCTTGCCACTGCACTATGTCCTATAACAGAGTGAGACCCCGTATTTAAAAAAATAAAAGAAGAGAGAATTCCAGAGTGTATAGTTTTATTACCCTACAGGACATTAAACAAGTTTTTTTAAAAAAATAATAGACCTTTCCTTTTTACAAGTTTTTGATTTGCTGATAAATTAGGCAGATTGTACAGACAGTTCCCATATATCCTCTCTTCCTCCACTCTTACCCCCACAGTTTCTCCTATTACTGTATTAACATCTTGCATTAGTGTGGTACATTTGTTATAATTGATGAACCAGTACCGACAAATTATTATTAACTAAATTCCACAGTTTACATTAGGGTTCATTCTTTGTGTTGTACAGTTTTACAGGTCTTAACAAACACAAAATGTCATGCATCCACCATTACAATGCTATACAGAATATTTCACTACCCTAAAAATCTAATGTGCTTCACCTATTCATCCCTCCCCTGAACTCCTGGCAATCCCTGACCTTTTTATTGTCACTACAGTTTTGCCTGTTTCAGGATGTCATATAGTTAAATTAATAATATGTAGCCTTCGTGGATTGGCTTCTTTTACTTAGCAATATGCATTCAAGATTCCTTCATGTCTCTCTGTGGCTTGATAGCTCATTTCTTTTTAATGCTATATAATACTTCATTAAATGGCCAATATCACAGTTTGTTCACCTATTCAACTATTGAGGGATGTTTTTGTTGCTGCCAGCTTTTGGCACCTATAAAAAAGCCGCTATAAACTTTGGCATGCAGGTTTTTGTATGAACGTAAGTTCTGAACTCATTTGGGTAAATACCTAGGAGTATGACTGCTGGATTATATGGTAGGAGTATGTTTATCTCTATAAGAAACCATTGGCTGGGTGCAGTGGCTCATGCCTGCAATCCCAGCACTTTGGGAGGCTGAGGCAGGTGGATCACCTGAGGTCAGGAGTTCGAGATCAGCCTGGCCAACATGGTGAAACCCCATCTCTACTAAAAATACACAAATTAGCCAGGCATGGTGGCACACACCTGTGGCCCCAGCTACTCAGGAGGCTGAGGCAGGAGAATCCCTTGAACTCAGGAGGTGGAGGTTGCACTGAACTGAGATCGCACCACTGCATTACATCCTGGGTGACAGAGCAAGACTCCATCTCAAAAAAAAAAAAAAAAAAAAGAAAGAAAGAAACTGCCAAACTATCTTCTAAAATGACTGTACCATTTTGCATATCTACCAAGTTTTTTAAAAATCTAATTTAGGTGCAGTGGCTCCTAAATTAGGTGGCTCCTAAAGTGACTGTACCATTGTGCATATCTATCAAGTTTTTAAAAAATCTAATTTAGGTACAGGTGAGGTGGCTCACGCCCGTAATCCTAGCACTTTGGGACGCCAAGGTGGGCGAATTGCCTGAGCTCAGGAGTTCAAGACCAGCCTGGGCAACATGGTGAAACCCCATCTCTACTAAAATACAAAAAATTAGCCAGATGTGGTGGCAGGTACCTGTAGTCCCAGCTACTCGGGAAGCTGAGGCAGGATAATTGCTTGAGCCCGGGAGGTGGAGGTTGCAGTGAGCCAAGGTTACGCCACTGCACTCCAGCCTGGGTGACAGAGCGAAAAAAAATATATAATGTAGTAATCTTATTTCTAGATTATTTATTTCATAAATTGCAGATATTCAGTCTCTTGAATTCTCCTGTGAACCAGCTTCACCATCTTGATGGCTCCACAATTAACAAGGTAAATAAATATTTGACATGTGCTTACTTAAATATTTGTGTTAAGGGCCATGCTTTTTATTTTCTAAAAATTATACTTTGAAAATGATAACCTACCATATTTCCCACATGAAAGACATAACCTAACATACACTACAGGAAGAAAATCTTTTGTAATTTTTCTAGCCATGGTAATGAACTTCACAGTCACACTGAGATTTCCTAAGGGTAGACTCACATGTAAACTGGCTCAATAACCCTTTTCAAAGCTAATATTTTACAAGAGCAAAAGAGTACCCGTTGAACATTCCAGGGAACTGATCCATAAATTTATTTCCAAAATGTTTTAACTTGGGAACCAATTACTGGATAAATGCTAAGTTACCCTGGTATAAATCTGATAAAAGTGAATTTTTCAAGCCACACAGTCTCCTTTGTTCAGTATATTTTTAATTTAGTGGTCTTTCTTAAGGGAGGAATTGAAATCAACCCTCTGCAACTGGGTCTTAGGCTTATCTCCAAGAAATAAAATCTCACAAGGGTTTGAGGCCTACAGTCTGAATTCTGACACTGCACAGAACTTATACAGACAGGGTAGACAGTAGAATTACAGGTCTGGTAGTGAGGGAGGCTAGGGTGCGTGGTTTGAATGTCAAGGGCGTTCTTGGGCTTGCTGCAAACCTCATTCTGATTCTTCCATTTTTTAACTGTTGAAGTGAAGTCTATTTCTCTGCAGGGTTAAGTTATTCCAGACCGTGGAGAGAATGATTCGCTCTTGCCACCCTCCTCAGATGTGGAGCCACCGGGCAGATGGTTGGCACTGTGCACATGGCACTTGCATACACACACACACACATGCACACACGCACACACACTCACACACACCTCAACTAATGTAAAGGTCCCAACATAAACATGAGTTCTCACAAGTGCTCCAAGGATTTTAAAGGCTTTGGTGCTGCAAAAAAATATTTAGTCAGCTTGTGACAGCTACAATCCTGCTCCTGTTTCAGGTTTAAGAAAAAAAGAAAGAAAGAAAAAAGGAAACCATACTCATTTCTTCCTTCCACAGCTCAGTGAAATTCCAAAAAATTAGTAAGAATCCCTTAGCTTGCCTCATTGGTAGAAATGTCTGGTTGGGACATTCCTTTGGCCACTTTCGCTGAAAACTACATACCTCTGGGACTAAAGCATCCCCACTCCAGTCTCCTGTCTCAAAACTGACTGAGAATTGTCTACAAAGATAGGAGGACTCTGTGTAAAAAGCCCCCAGAGAAAACAACACAAAACCACACCTGACCCTGCCTAGAGCTTGTATTTCCAGAGAGAAAACACAGTCTCTGAGATAGTATTAGGTTGGTGCAAAAGTAACTGCGTTTTTTATAATTACTTTTAATGGCAAATTAATATTTTTTAGCATCCCTCAGGGCCTCTTTTTATTTTCCCTGCTGAGCAGGTAACCACCTAAGGAGTGTTTGTCCCTGTTTCCATCATAGTCAAGGAAATGTGGGACATTCTTTTGCCTGTGAAATGGGAAAGTTGTCACTGCGATACAGTGTTAAGTTTCTCCGAGAGCCCATCTTTGCAAGTGAAGTGGCCTTCCTTATAGGAAATAGAAATGCTGACCAGGCCTTTTCTATCTAGGACACTTGTGCTCCTGGTCATTTTACTACAGCAGTTTGTGTTTAATTTGTTGTTTTATTTGGCAATAAGCAAGCAAGGAAAACAAGGGTATTAATAATGATAATCGTCATTTGAACTTCCTGGGTACAACATGTACTTGTACCCAAGTGCTGAATACAATTTTTAAAAAGGATTATTTGTATGTGTGCACAAATGAGACTAAAAATTGCCATGAACTTAAATCATTCATTCTCCTTTGTCCCAGAAAAACACATTTTTGTCTCCGTGGCATTTGAATCAACTTTTCTTTTCTTTCCTAATTTTGGCATTTGAAAAGATTTTATGCCATGAAACGACTTTATTTATGTATTCTGCAACCCTTGCCACAAAGCCTTAGGGCGTACCAATTAAAAACATGAGTTTTACCCAGCAAAGAACTGAAGCAATTTGATGATTTTTCATCGATGAAACAGTTTCCATTAGCAAGCTCCTTGCAAAATGATAGTTCTATTTGGCGACTCAAATGCCATAAATCTGGTTGTCTTTCTGGTTTTGCGGCGAATCCCGCCTGCCTGCCGTGGTCTCTGTTGTTGATTTAGGATTTTGGCTTGGCGGTCCTTTGTTCTTCCCTCTCATCCGTCCTTTGTTAGAAAGGTGGAAAATCAGCAAGGGCTGTAAGCGCCGAGAAAACAGGGAGTCTCCTAGCAGGAGTCTCTTGAGTGTAGTTACCATTTATGGATTATGATCTAATAATTCAAATTTCAGGGCAACAGAAGACCATTGCAGAAGTTTTCTTGGCATATTAAAATCTGCCCGCAAGAGAGTTTACCAGAAAAGGAATCTCTGAGGTGAGGACCTGACGTCCACATCTTTGCGTTGGATGGCCAACATTTCTGAGAAACACTAAGCTGTGAGGTCTTCTGAGAAATAAGCTGATGTCACAGGGTTGGACGGACCTGTTGCCACAAGATGCTAATGCTCTGGAAACCTGCCAAATGTATTGCCTGTTTAAAATGTACTCCATAGAACTACCATTTGATCCAGCAATCCCACTACTGGGTATCTACCCAGAGGAAAAGAAGTCATTATACGAAAAAGATACTTGCACCTGGGAGTGGTGGCTCACACCTGTAATCCCAGAACTTTGGGAGGCTGAGGTGGGCAGATCACCTGAGGTCAGGAGTTTGAGACCAGCCTGGCCAATATGGTGAAACCCTGTCTCTACTAAAAATACAAAAATTAGCTGGGTGTGGTGGCGGGCATCTGTAATCCCAGCTACTCAGGAGGCTGAGGCAGGAGAATCGCTTGAACCCAGGAAGCAGAAGTTGCAGTGAGCCGAGATTGCACCATTGCACTCCAGCTCTGGGCAACAGAACAAGACTCCATCTCGGAAAAAATAAAAAAAGAAAAAGAAAAAGATATTTGCACACGCATATTTATAGCACCACAATTTGCAATTGCAAAATTGTGGAATCAACCCAAATGTCCATCAATCAATGAGTGGATAAAGAAACTGTGAGATATGTGTGTATTTATATATATATATCATATATATATAACATATATAATATATATATCATATATATAACATATATAATATATATATCATATATATATAACATATATAATATATATATCATATATATATAACATATATAATATATATCATATATAACATATATATGTTATATATATTTTATATATATATAATGGAATACTACTCAGCCATAAAAAAGAATTAATTAAGGGCATTTGCAGTGACCTGGATGAGACTGGAGACTATTATTCTAAGAGAAGTAACTCAGGAATGGAAAACCAAATATCGTATGTTCTCATTGATATGTAAGAGCTAAGCTATGAGGATGCAAAGGCATAAGAATGATACAATGGACTTTGGCGACTTAGGGGGAAGGGTGGGAAGGGGGCGAGGGATAAAAGACTACAAACTGGGTGTGGTGTATACTGCTCAGGTGATGAGTGCACCAAAATCTCACAAAACACCACTAAGGAACTTATGTAACCAAATACCATCTGTACCCCATTAACCTATGGAAAAATTAAAGTAAAAAATACATAAATAAAATGGACTCCAGAGAGAAGTTGGTTAAGGGGTATAAAAATACAAGTGGATAGAAGGAATAAGTTCTAGGCCGGGCACGGTGGCTCATGCCTGTAATCCGAGGACTTTGGGAGGCCGAGGCGAGTGAATCACAAGGTCAGGAGTTCGAGACCAGCCTGGCCAACATGGTGAAACCCCATCTCTACTAAAAACACAAAAAATTAGCTAGGCATAGTGGTGGGCGCCTGTAATTCCAGTTACTCGGGAGGCTGAGGCAGGAGAATCACTTGAGCCCAGGAAGCAGAGGTTGCAGTGAGCCAAGATTGTGCCACTGCACTCCAGCCTGGGTGACAGAGCAGGGCTTCATCTCAAAAAAAAAAGTATTGTTTTATAATGTATTATAAATTGACTTGCTTACTATAAACAATTTACATACAGAAATGAATAAAGGAGAAACTAGCATTTCAAATAATCCCAATCCTACAGCTAACTATTGTGAAAAACTTGATATATATGTGTACATATATGACATATAGTATCTAATATATATCTATTACATTTTATCTATTGTTTATTGTATATACTGATTTGGCTTTTTTTTTTAACCAAATGGCTTACACTCTACATTCTACTCTGTAATTTGCCTTTTTTCCCACATAACAAAAAGTCCAGACATCTTTCAAAGTCCAGATACGTATATCTACTCTATTTGGTTTTGGGTTTTTGTTTTGTTTTGTTTTGTTTTTTGAGACAACAGGGTCTCCCTCTGTCACCCAGGCTGGGGTGCAGTGGCGCAATCTTGGCTCACTACGACCTCTGCCTCCTGAGATCAAGCAATTCTTCCACCCCAGCCTCCAAAGTAGCTGTGATTGCAGGTGTGTGCCACCATGCCTGAATTTTTTGGTAGAGATGGAATCTCACCATGTTGGCCAGGCTGGTCTCGACCTCCTAACCTCAAGTGATTCACCCGCCTCGGCCTCCCAAAGTGCTGGGATTACAGGCGTGAGCCACCATGCCTGACCTATCTACTCCATTTGTAAAATGACTACATGGTATTCCATTGCATGGGTATACCATACTTTTCCATCTAATTCCTACTGGTGAAGATTTGTGGTTTCTAATTTTTTGCCCTTATAAATAATGCAATGGGCATCCTTGCATATGTATCTTTGCACACCTGTTTGGGAAGTAGAACTGTTGGATCAAAGGATATTGTGTATACATGTTTAAATATAATCATACTAGTGCCTGTAATCCCAGCACTTTTGGGAGGCCAAGGTGGGAGAATCACTTGAGGCTAATAATTTGAGATCAGCCAGGCAACATCATAGAAAGACCCTGTATCTACAGAAAGTTAGTCGAGCATGGTGGAGCATGCCTGTGGTACCAGCTACTCGAGAGACTGAGGCAGGAGGATCATTTGAGCCCAGGGGTTCAAGGTTACAGTGAGCTGGGATCGTGCCACTGTACTCCAGCCTGTGTGACAGAGCAAGACCCTGTCTCTTAAAAATGAAAAATAAGCCAGGTGCGGTGGCTGAAGCCTGTAATCCCAGCACTTTGGGAGACCGAGGTGGGAGGATCACGAGGTCAGGAGATCGAGACCATCCTGGCTAACACGGTGAAACCCCGTCTTTATTAAAAATACAAAAAAAATTAACCGGGCGTGGTGGCAGGCACCTGTAGTCTCAGCTACTCAGGAAGCTGAGGCAGGAGAATGGTGTGAACCAGAGAGGCAGAGGTTGCAGTGAGCCGAGATCACGCCACTGCACTCCAGCCTGGGCAACAGAGCCAGACTCAGTCTCAAAAAATAAAAAAATAAAAAATAAAAGATGATAAGTATATCATATGCAATTGTGTCCTCCACTTCAGCTAAATATATCATTTCGTGATATTACATGAACTTTGTAAGTATCATTTTAATGGCTGCATAATATCCCATTCAGTGAATTAATGCTTCTAAGTCACATGAATATGACTAATCAAGTCATTAGAACTTTTTTTTTTTGAGATGGAGTCTCGCTCTGTCACCCAGGCTGGAGTGCAGTGACACAATCTCAGCTCACTGCAACCTCTGCCTCCCAGGTTCAAGCGATTCTCCTGCCTGCCTCCCGAGTAGCTGGGACTACAGGCGCCTGCCACCAAGCCTGGCTAATTTTTTGTATTTTTAGTAGAGGCGGGATTTCACCATGTTAGGCAGGATGGTCTTGATCTCCTGACCTTGTGATCCGCCCGCCTCAGCCTCCCAAAGTGCTGGGATTACAGGCGTGAGCCACCACACCCAGCCAAGTCATTAGAACTTTACTAATCCTGCAAACAGTATACATGAGATGCTTATCCCTCACTGTTTTTAACTGGTAAAACTAGTGGCTGTGTTAAAGCCACAAAACACTAGTGGCTTTAAACACATCCTGAGTGGGACTCAATGTGGCTAAAAAATGTGTCTTGTTGGAGACAAATATCTAAGTGATTTTAAATATTGCAAAATATTTGTAAAGATAGAATAAAGATCAAAAAGGTAAAAGTAGATGAAAGAGTCACATTCCATAATTTTACCAAGAATATAAACCAATATTTCAAAGATGAAAAATTATTTCTTGATAGCAAATTCAAATCACTTAAGCTGTATATTTCAGTGGAAAATATTTTTTAAAAAACAGCCATATCAGACCAACAGGAGGTTTCTGACTAAAATAGTTCATTAGCAGATCAGGAAACCACAGTGTTTTCTGATCACAATGTTTGCTGATCTAGTTTCTCATCCCTTTGTTTATGCATACATTGTTCCTGGAGACATGTCTGATGACAGCTGTAAGACCATCATCATAAAAAAAAACCTGTAGTTAAAATGCAGACTAATGAGCCTGTTTCAACATGTCTCCAAGCTGCATTAAATCACACCTTGATCAAGAATCCACTTCTGGGCTAGGCGTGGTGGCTCAGCCTATAATCCCAGCACTTTGGGAGGCCCAGGGGGGCAGATCAGTTGAGGTCAGAAGTTCAAGACCAGCCTGGCCAATATGGAGAAACCCCGTCTCAACTAAAAAATACAAAAATTAGGCCAGGCACAGTGGCCCACACCTGTAATCCCAGCACTTTGAGAGACTGAGGCGGGCGGATCACTTGAGGTCAGGAGTTCCAGACCAGCCTGGCCAACACGGTGAAACCCCATCTCTACTAAAAATACAAAAAATTGGCTGGGCATGGTGGCTAATGCTTGTAATCCCAGCTACTCAGAAGGCTGACGCAGGATAATCACTTGAACCCAGGAGGTGGAGGTTGCAGTGGGCTGAGATCGTGCCATTGCACTCCAGCCTGGGCAACAAGAGTGAAATTCCATCTCAAAAACAAACAAACAAACAAACAAACAAACAAACAAACAAAACAGCTGGGTGTGGTGGCACGCACCTGTAATCCCAGCTACTCAGGAGGCTGAGGCTTGAGAATCACTGGAGCCTGAGAGACGGAAGTTGCAGTGAGTTGAAATCGCGCCACTGCACCTCAGCCTGGGCAGAGCGAGACTACGTCGAAAAGAAAAGAAAAGAAAAAAAAAAGAATCTGCTTCTATCTAGGTGCAACGGCTCAGCCTGTAATCCTAGCACTTTAGGAGGCTGAGATGGGAGGATCCCTTGAGTCCAGGAGTTCAAAACAAGCCTGGGTAACATAGCAAAACCCTGTCCTACTAAAAATAATTTTTAAAAAATGAGCCTGGCGTGGTGGCACATGCCTGTAGTCCCAGCTATTTGGGAGGCTGAGGCAGGAGGATTGCTTAAGCCCAGGAGGTTGAGGCTACAGTGAGCCATGATTGTGCCATTGCACTCCAGCCTGGATGACAGAATGAGACCCTGTCTCAAAAACAACAACAACAAAATCTGCTTCCTAGAAACATCAAACATATTAGACCCTACAATTTGGAAGGTTGTTTTTTGCTTGTTTGTTTTTTGTTGTTGTTGTTTTTGGTTTTGTTTTTGAGACGGAGTTTCGCTTTGTTGCCCAGGCTGGAGTGCAATGCTTGAGTCACTGCAACCTCCACCTTTCTGGTTCAAGTGATTCTCCTGCCTCAGCCTCCCAAGTAGCTGGGATTACAGGCATGTGCCACCATGCCCAGCTAATTTTGTATTTGTAATAGAGATGGGGTTTCACCATGTTGGTCAGGCTGGTCTCGAACTCCTGACCTCAGGTGATGCGCCCACCTCGGCCTCTCAAAGTGTTGGGATTACAGGCGTGAGCCACCATGCCCAGCCCATGGAAGTTTTTATTAATTTGCTCTACGTAAGGCATTGCCCAGAATATGGGATTGTAAAAAATGAAAAAGTGGAACCCTTTATTCAAATAAAGTTGTGTATAGAAACCTAATATGTAAAACACTAAAGAAAAATCTGCTTTGCTTCAAGCCAGATCAGGGCTCAGAGCCCCATTACTTCAGCCCTATCTTTTCCTCTGTACAGATGCTCCTTGATTTATGATGAGTTTATGTTCCAATAAATCATAAATTGAAAATATCGTATGTCAAAAATGTATTTAATACATCTAACCCACTGAACATCATAGCTTAGCCTGGGCTGCCTTAAATGTGCTCAGAACACTTACATTAGCCTGTAGGCAAACCCATCTAACACAAAGCCTACTTTTTAATAAAGTGTTAAATATTTCATGTAATTTATTGAATACTGAGCTCAAAAAACAGAATGGTTGTACATGGGCACTCACCATTAACGTACACAGCCGAAAGCATACGGAGCCTGAAGAATGTTTAAAGCATTGAACTAACATGAATTGCTGCGTGATGAAGATGCTGCAGTGGCAGAGTCATCAATTTATCTCTCTTCTGATAAGGCTGGAAAATAGGCACTTGGGTATCCACACAGCACACTGTAGAGTTTGGGTTGTTTATCCTCCTGGTCGCATGGCTGACTGGGAGCTACATCTTGCTGCAGCTGCCCATCGTCTTGGGAGTATCATACCCCATGTTGCAGGGGGAGACTCTGTCTCAGAAAAAAAAAAAAGAAAGAAAAGAAAAGAAGAAAAAAAGAAAACAGATCATAGAGTAAGTCTTTTTTTGTTGTTTTTATTTTATTTTTATTTATTTATTTATTTTGAGACGGAGTTTCGCTCTTGTTGACCAGGCTGGAGTGCAATGGCACATTCTCAGCCACAGTAACCTCCGCCTGCCTGGTTCAAGTGATTATCTCGCCTCAGCCTACTGAGTAGCTGGGATTACAGGCGCCCGCCACCACGCCCACCTAATTTTTGTATTTTTAGTAGATACATGGTTTCACCATGTGGGCCAGTCCGGTCTCAAACTCCTGACCTCTGGTGATCCGCCCATCTCGGACTCCCAAAGTGCTGGGATTACAGGTGTGAGCCACCATGACTGGCTGTTTTTGTTTTTAAATGAGACAGATCACCCAGGCTGTTACCCAGGCTGCAGTGCAGTGGCGCGATCACAGCTCACTTCAGCCTTGACCTCTCGGGTTCAAGCGATCCTCCCACCTTAGCCCCCCAAGTGGCTGTGACTACAGGCACATGCCACCACACCAAGCTAATTTTTGTATTTTTAGTAAAGGTGGGGTTTTGCCAGGCTGGTCTTGAACTCCTGGACTCAAGCCATCCACCTTCCTTGGCCTTCGAAAGTGCTAGGATTACCAGGAATGAGCCACCACACCTGGCCACAGTAAGTGTTTTTTTAATTTAATTTTATTTTTTTTATAGAGATGGGGTTATGTTGCCCAAGCTGGACTCGAACTCCTGGCCTCAAGTAATCCTCCCACTTCAGCCTCCCAAAGTGCTGGCATTACAGGTGTGAGCTACTGCACCTAGGTGAGAGTCTTTTTTAATGCCAAGCTTAACTAAATTTAAACCAGAACAATTGTACAGTATATTCACAAGTATCATTAGACATTATGCAGTTAGTAAAAATGGTATTGAAATTAATCCATCAGGTGGATTTTAGCAATAATGTAAATATAAAGTTCCATCTATTTTTATATATTAAATATTGTGTGTTTATGTGGAGACCACCCTTATTCTACAATCCAGTCAGGGATAGTAGGTTTCATTCTGGTAGGATGAAAGAAGACTTGGGAGATTCAGAAATTTGGAAATAGAGTAGCTCCATGTTTAAGAATTGCTTTAAAAAATGAGTCCAAAGACTACCTATAAAAGAACCATCTTGAGATGCTAAAAATATAGGTTTTTCTACTTCCTCTCCAAAGACTCCCATTCAGTGTCTGGAGAGAAGCCCGGGAATCAGTGCTTTTTCAAATGGTCTCCAGGTGATTCCAGTGTGCACTCAGGCAAGAAGGTGGCAATAAGGAGTTTCAGCAAGAGATAATACGGAATTTTGGTAGTCTCCTATGAAAAGCTCAGCTGCAAGAAAGCCAGAAAACAGGTCAGCATGTGGCATCCGAGAAGTGTCATACCAGTGCTATACCAGTCCTGGGTTGCTTGTTGTTAGATTTATTCTCCAGTTCTTTCCCTGTCCAGCTCAGTGTATCAGGGGTGTCCTGACTCCTGCAGGCTGTTTCCTACGTCCCTTTATAGGCTGACTTCCAGCTGGGATTGGCTAGTGAGAGGTACTGATCTGAGTTTGGAAAGCAGAAGGGAGAAGCCAGGGTATTTCTCCCTTTTCTCTATCTTATTCTCTATCTTAGACACCTTCTTTGGCCACAATTGTGTCTTCTTCATGGTTCCAGCTTTCATCAGATAGGCCCATTATGGTTCTTGCTCCCACTAGCTGACCACAGCTCCTGGGCTCTAATTACATCTTTTTCCATCCCTCCAGCCTAGATGTGGAAATGCCTTCCTATTGGTGCCAATATCTGGGATACTTTAACATCCTCTATTGGCTTCTCAGCTACTCTGTCACCCATGTCACCAATTCCCCTCATTAAATTTTCTCTATTCTAAATACTCAGAACAGTGTCTGTTTTCCTCATTGCATGTTGGCTGATGCAGGCCCCAGCCACAGGGTTAGCTAGGGTTCAGAACCAGGTCTCCAGTCAGTCCTGGGATAGGTGGAACTGGCAGGAGCAAGGCAGGGAGGGTGCCAGTCATGCGGTGGGGTCCTTGGGTGTATAATTCAGGACTCTCCAGCTGTGTGATGAAGCTTGGTGCCTCACCATAGGCTATATCTGTGGTTTTCAAAAAAGGTCACAGGCATATAACGTCTTCTGGAAGCCTTGCTACTGGAGTATGTAGCACATAGTAGCTGCCTAATAAATATTTATTTATTAGATGCTTGTAGCTGGCAAGGGAAACCATTTGATCAGATTTAGGGAAAGAATTTGAAAGAGATTCTTTTCACATATTCTGCAAATGCTTCTGGCATGAAAAAGACATAAAAGATTATTTTTCTAAAGCTATTTATTTTTATTTTTCAGCTCCCAGAAATGTTTTTTTGAGCTGAACAATATCTTCTTGGAATCAAGTGACAGTTTTTTAAAACTAGAAAATGAGGCCTATGAACTAAGGATTTATTGTTATCTACCTGGCAATGAATATTAGTCCATAGCTTATTTTTGCAACAAATATATGTTAAATGAGATAAGTAATATCAGATAATGGTTACATTCGATTTCTACCACAGTTTTGCAGTAAAATGTTATCATTTCTAGGGAAGTAAAAGCTTAGTTGACCATGAGAACAATTAAGGCTCAGGAAACAGCAAAATGCATTGATATTAACAAGTTAATTTTGTTTTAATTTTATTTATTTATCTATTTTTTTTTGAGACAGGATCTTGCTCTGTCACCCATGCTGGAGTTCAGTGGCACAATCACGGGTCACTGCATCCTCTACCTCCTGGGCTCAGGCGATCCTCCCACCTCAGCCTCTGGCGTAGCTGGGCCTACAGGTGCACACCACCATGTCCAGCTAATTTTTGTATTTTTTGTAGAGACTGGGTTTTGCCATGTTGCCCAGGGTGGTCTTGAACTCCTAGGCTCAAGTGATCCTCCCACCTTGGCCTCCCAAAGTGTTGTGGTTACAGGCATAAGCCCCTGGGTCTGGCTACCATCGCCATTTTAATGCCCATGTTTACCCAATGTTTAGTTCCCACTTAAAAGTGAGAACATGTGGTATTTGGTTTTCTGTTCCTGAGTTAATTCACTTAGAATAGTGGCTTTCAGCTTCATCCACGTTCCTGCAAAGGACATGATTTCATTCTTTTTATGGTTGCATAGTATTCCATGGTGTATATGTGCCACATTTTCTTTATCCAATCCGCTGTTGAAGGCAACTAGGTTGATTCCATGTCTTTGCTATCATGAATAGTGCTGTGATGAGCATATGAGAGTATACATCTTTTTTGTTTGTTTTTGGGTTTTGGTTTTTTGATTTTTTTTTTTTTTAGATGGAGTTTCACTCTTTTTGCCCAGGCTGGAGTGCAATGGTGCAATCTTGGTTCACTGCAACCTCCACCTCCCAAGTTCAAGTGATTCTCCTACCTCAGCCTCCCGAGTAGCTGGGATTACAGGCGCCTGCCACCACGTCCAGCTAATTTTGTATTTTTAGTAGAGACGGGGTTTCACCATATTGGCCAGGCTGGTCTCGAACTCCTGACCTCAGGTGATCCATTCACCTCAGCCTCCCAAAGTGCCGGGATTACAGTTGTGAGCCAATGTGCCTGGCCGAGTGTATATGTCTTTCTGGTAGAATGATTTGTTTTCTTTTGGATACATACCCAGTAATGAGATTGCTGGATCTAATGGTAGTTCCATTTTAAGTTCTTTAAGAAATCTCCAAACTGCTTTCCACGGTGGCTAAACTAATTTACACTTCCATCAACAGTATGTAAGTGTTCTCTTTTCTCTACAGCCGCACCAGCATCTGTGGTTTTCTGACTTTCTAATAATGGCCATTCTGACTGGTGTGAGATGGTATCTCACTGTGGTTTTGATTTGCATTTCTCTAATAATTACTGATGTTTAGCATTCTTTTCATATGTTCATTGGCCACTTGTATGTCTTCTTTTGAGAAATGTCTTTTGACCACTTTTTAATGGGATTGTTTTTTCTTTCCACTTCTATAAATTTTATAATTAGAAAACTTAGAAAGGCCAGAAAAATGAAAATTCAATATACATTAAATAGAGAAAATCAGTAGCATACCTGTGTGCTAGCAACAACTCATTGGAAAATAGAAGTTTTTTTTTTAATATATAGTTCCAAACCCTATATATAAATAGGATATAAATAGGATTTGGAACTTCTCCGAGTATTCTTTTTTTTTTTTTTTTTTTTTTTCTGAGACAGAGTCTAGCTCTGTTGCCAGGCTGCAGTGCAGTGGCGCGATCTCGGCTTGCTGCAACCTCCACCTCCCGGGTTCAAGCGGGCCTCAGAAATAATACCACAAAGTATATATACTTTTGAGGCCTCTGTTCTGTTCCATTGGTGTATATATCTGTTTTGGTACCAGTACCATGCTGTTTTGGTTACTGTAGCCTTGTAGTATAGTTTGAAGTCAGTTAGGGTGATGCCTCCAGCTTTGTTTTTTTTTTTTTTTTTTTTGCTTAGGATTGTCTTGGTCGAGCTCTTTCTTGGTTCTATATAAATTTAAAGTAGTTTTTTCTAATTCTGTAAGGAAAGTCAATGTTAGCTTGATAGGGATAGCATTGAATCTGTAAATTACTTTGGGCAGTATGGCCATTTTCACCATATTGATTCTTCCTATTCATGAGCATGGAATATTTTTTCTTTTGTTTGTGTCCTCTCTTATTTCCTTGAGCAATGGTTTGTAGTTCTCCTTGAAGAGGCCCTTCACATCCCTTGTAAGTTGTATTCCTAGGCATTTTATTCTAAAAAAGAAAAATCCTCTAAGAAAAAGACAAACAACTAAATAGAAAAATGCACAGAACAGTTGAACAGATATGGCAAGAAAGAGGCTATCCAAGTGGCTAATACAGTAAAAGATGCTCAGCTTCATTAGTTATTAGGGAAATGCAAACCAGAGCCATAATTAAATGCCTCTAAATATCCACCAGAATGTCTATAGAGAAAAAGTACTGGTGACGATGTGGAGTAACTGCAATCCTCACACATTGCTGGTAGGAGTGGTACAAACACTTTAGAAAATTGTTTGGTAATATCCAATAAAGCTGAACATATCCACACTTTATGACCCAGAAATACCACTTCCAAATGTAATCCAATAGAAATGTGTTCATACGTTCACCAAAAGACATGGACAACAATGTGTATAGCAGCACAATGCATAATTGCCCCAAACTTGGAGACTATCCAGGTGTCCATAAAAAACAGAATGGGGCTGGGCACAGTGGCTCACACCTGTAATCCTAGCACCTTCGGAGGCCACGGTGGGAGGATTGCTTGAGCCCAGGAGTTTGAGACCAGCCTGGGAAACATGGAGAAATCTCGTCTGTACAAAAAATACAAAAATTAGCCAGTTGCAGTAATGTGCACCTGTAGTCATGGCTGCTTGGGAGGCTGAGGTGGAAGGATCGTGAGGCAGAGGTTGTAGTGAGCTGACATTGTCCCACTGTACTGCAGCCTGGGTGACAGAGCAAGACCCTGTCTCAAAAAACAAATCAAACCAAAAAAAAAAAAAAAACAAAAATAGATGAATAAATTGTGGTATTTTCATAAGATATAGAAAACTCTACAACAATGAGAATAAATAATTTACAGCTACTTGCAATAAATCAATGGATCTCACAAAAGTGATGTTGAGTGAAAGAAGTATGTACTGTATAATTCCATTGATATTTAGACATTTCAGCTGAGCCTAGTGGCTCACACTTTAATCCTAGCACTTTGGGAGGCTGAGACAGGAGGATCACTTGAGCCCAGGAGTTCGAGGTTATGGTGAGCTATGATCGTGCCACTGCACTCCAGCCTGGGTGACAGAGCAAGACCCTGTCTCTTAAAGAAAAAAAAATTAAAGACATTCCATTGATATTGAGTACATAGTGTATAATTCCATTAGTAATTTGAGATGTATATAAAATTGATTTATATGTTGTGCTTTACAGTGTTCTAATGGGCTTTCTAAACAACTGTATGTTTAAATTTAGATGGCTTATATGTCTATAACACCAGCAGCTAAGTAAGCATCAAATTTGTCATTGTATTTCCCTCCTTAAACAAACCTGCGGTAAGCAGAATAATGGTCCCCCAAAGACATCCATGTCCTAATTACTAGAACCTGTGAATATGTTACTCTGTAGGGAGAGGGACTTTATAGATGTGATTAAATTAAGGGCCTTGAGAAGGGGAAATTATGCTGGGATATCGGGGTGAGTCCTATCCAAAATCATATGCATCCTTAAAATTGGAGAACCTCTCCCAATGTGGTAGGAGGGAGATGTGACTATGGAAGAATAGTTAGAGAAATGCCACATTGCTGGCTTTGAAGACGGAAGAGAGAATAATGAGCCATGGAATGAGGGCAGCCTTTGAAGTTAGAGAAGGCAAAGAAACAGATTCTCCCCTAGATCCTCCTAAAAGGAACGCAATCCTGCCAACGCCTTGATTTAAGCCCAGTGGAAAACATATGGGATGTCTGATTTACAGAACTGTAAGATAATGAATTTGTATTTTTTTGGGCAGTGGGGAGGGCAGGGTCTCACTCTGTCACCCAGACTGAAGTACAGTGGCAAGATCATGGCAGCCTCAACCTTCTGTGCTTAGGCAATCCTCCTGCCTCAGTATCCCAAGTAGCTGGAACCACAGGTACGTGCCACAATGCTTGGCTAATTTTTTTTATTATTATTTGTACAGATGGGGTCTCCGTATGTTGCCCAGGCTGGTCTTGAACTCCTAGGCTCAAGTGATCCTCCCACCTTGGCCTCCTAGAGTGTTGGGATTTCAGGGGTCAGCTAGCACACCCAGACAATTTGTATTGTTTTTGAAATACCAAGTTGGTGGTAATTCGTTGTAGCAGCAATAGAACACTGATATACCTTTCTTCTCCTGAATTTTAGTTGGAAAGGCAACATTTAAAAAAAATCTCATGCTTTCATCTCTTATGAGTTCCCACTGTCAGTAGCAGCAGCAATGATCCTATAATGCAGGAAGTTTGGCAAGATTGAGAGTTATGAACTGTATAGAATAAATCAGATATGCAAGGAGAAAAGGACACAAAGGGCTTGTCTTCAGTTCAACCCCAGTTCAACTGTCACTGGGGGTTCTGTTATGAAAACAAGCGCTGTTTCTGCAAGGTGCAGAGGCCAGGGCAATACTCCTATATAAATCTGCTCTTGATTTAACAACAAAAATACCTTCATAAATAAGGAAATCGTTCCAGTAAGTATTTGGCATGCCAATGATACTAAAAATCCATTAATGCATCTGAGAAGTGATTATACCTCCCTGAATTGGGGCCAACAAGATGATTCTTTGAGGTCTCCAACAAGAGAATAATATAACCAAGCAGAGAACTTGGCTGTTTAATTAGCAAGCCTGAAATATAATGACTTGTGAGTGTGCCAACCAATGCTGACCTACTCTCTCCACCCACATTCTCTGATAGAGACTTTGATGTTTTTCCTCCAAGAATTTTTTAAAGTGTTATGAAAACACAGCTTCAATACAAGTTTCCTAACCTACACCTACACCCTATACAGGAATTCTGGAACCATCACTTGAACTATCATTTCACACAGAGCATTGACGCGTCATTAATTGTGAATACTTGCCAATTTTGGTTGTAAATTGTTTGGCATTATTTTGTAAAGCAGAACATATGCATATCCATATTCCTATGGCTGCTGTAACAAAACACCATGGATTTGAAACAAGAGATATTTATTCTCTCACAGTTCTGGAGTCCAGAAATCCTAAGTCAGTTTCACTGGGCTGAAATTAATGTGCTGGCAGGGCACTTTGTTTTCTGCTCTTCTGTTTGGAGTCAAATCTCCCTCTGCCTCCCACTTATAAGGACACTTGTGATTGTAATTAGGGACCACCCAGATAATCCAGGATAATCTTCCTATCCCAGGACCCTTCACTTGATCACATCTTCAAAGACTCTTTTCCCATATAACAGTCACAGGTTTGAGAATTGGAATGTGGACAAGGCTAATATGCATGTGCTTCTTTTTTTTTTTCGAGTCGGAGTCTCGCTTCGTCACCAGGCTGGAGTGCAGTGGCGCAATCTTGGCTCACTGCAAACTCTGCCTCCCGAGTTCAAGCAATTCTCCTGCCTCAGCCTCCCGAGGAGCTGGGATTACAGGCATCTGCCACCACACTCGGCTAATTTTGTTTTGTATTTTTAGTAGAGATGTGTTTCACCATATTGGCCAGGCTGGTCTCGAACTCCTGATCTCAGGTGATTCACCTGCCTGGGCCTCCCAAAGTGGTGGGATTACAGGAATGAGCCACTGCACCCGGCCCTACCTTCAAACTTCTAAATAAAGACCAAAATACTTCTAATATTAAACAATGAAATAAATGTGAGCTATGCATACATTTAATAAAGATTCATAAAAACGAGATAATGATTTACCCAATTTTTGTTGTTTTTCAGATGGGGTCTCACTCTGTCCCCCAGGCTGGAGTGCAGTGGTGCAAGCATAGCTCACTGCAGCCTCGACCTCTCTGGGCTCAGGTGATCCTCTCACCTCAGACTCCCCAGTAGCTGGGACTACAGGTGCACACCACCACACCTAGCTAATTTTTTGTATTTTTTTGTAGAGACAATGTTTTGCCATGTTGCCCAGGCTGGTCTAAAACTCCTGGGCTGAAGCGATCTGCCTGCCTTGGCCTCCCAAAGTCTCTGGATTACAGGTATAAGCCACTGCACCCAGCCTACCCAATTTTTGGGGAATCAATAAGTGAAGGTGGTTGTAGTAGTGTTGGGTTAAATTAAGGAAGAAATGTTTGCAAAATGAAAAACGTAAGCAACAGCTCTTACCACCATGCAGTTAAAACACACACACACACACACACACACCACACACAAATACAATGGGTCTGCTGAGCGCTTTCAGAACATCTACTGTTGTGTATTTGTATGATTATCATAGACTCATCAGTTTTTAGTTTATAATAATTTGTATTTATTTATTTCGATTTTCCAGCCCATTTATTCCAGTTCAGGGTTAGTGCCTATCTTGTCAGTTCAGGGTGCAAGGCAGGAACCAGCCCTAGACAGGATGCCATCCCATCACAGGGCACATTCATACGCACACCCAAACTCACTCAGACCAGGACCACGTAGAGACATGCTCCTTCACCTCATGCGGACATTTTTGGGATATGGGAGGAAACTGGAGCCCCAGAGAAAACCCAGGCATATATGGGGAGAACGTGCAAACTCCACACAGGCAGTGGCCCCAGCTGGGTGTCAATTTTTTTTTTTCTCATCAACATTATAATGGAATGAGGTTCTTCAAGGATCTGCTGTATGAGACTAACCCAGAGTAATTTTTCAAATTACTAGATTTAATGAATCAGAATTTCTAAGAAATATGCTGGATAATCTACATACTTAACAAGCATCCCAGGTGATTTTTCTCATTAGGGAGATTTGGGAAATTTCTAGATGAGTGCTTCTCTAGAGTTAATGTGCATAGGAATTACCTGAGATCTTGTTTAAAATGCAGTTTTAGGGCTGGGCGCGGTGGCTCACACCTGTAATCCCAGCACTTTAGGAGGCCGAGGCGGGCAGATCACCTGAGGTCAGGATTTCGAGACCAGCCTGGCCAACATGGTGAAACCGAGTCTCTACTAAAAATACAAAAATTAGCTGGGCATGGTGGCGCATGCCTGTAATCCCAGCTACTAGGGAGGCTGAAGCAGGAAAATCGCTTGAACCCAGGAGGTAGAGGTTGCAGTGAGCCGAGATCGCGCTATTGCACTCCAGCCTGGACAACAAAAGCAAAACTCTGTCTCAAACAAACAAACAAACAAACAAACAAACAAAAAACAGCAAAAGCGGAGGGTGCTAGAAGTAGGGGGCCTAGAAATAAAATTCCCGGGGCTCCCTCTGGGGCCGCGGTCTGGCATTTGGCTGCCGCGCTCCTCGCGAAGGCAGTGGCTTCCAAACTCCTGCGCGCGGTCATCCTCAGACCCCCCTGCTCGGGCAAGGGCACCGTGTGCCAGAGGATCGCCCAGAACTTTGGCTTCCAGGATTTCTCCAGTGGGCACTTCTTGTGGGAGAACATCAAGGCCAAAACCGAAGTTGGTGAGATGGCAAAACAGTATATAGAGAAAAGTCTTTTGGTTCCAGACCATGTGATCACACGCCTAATGATGTCTGAGTTGGAGAATAGCCGTGGCCAGCACTGGCTCCTCGATGGTTTTCCTAGGACATTACGACAAGCCGAAGCCCTGGACAAAAATCTGTGAACTGGATTTAGTAATTAGTTTGAAGATTCCATTTGAAACACTTAAAGATCGTCTCGGCTGCTGTTGGATTCACCCTCCTAGCGGAAGGGTATATAACATGGACTTCAATCCACCTCATGTACATGGGATTGATGACGTCACTGGTGAACCGTTAGTCCAGCAGGAGGATGATAAACCTGAAGCAGTTGCTGCCAGGCTAAGGCAGTACAAGGATATGGCAAAGCCAGTCATTGAATTATACTAGAGCCGAGGAGTTCTCCAATTTTCTGGGACAGAGACGAACAAAATCTGGCCCTATGTTTACACACTTTTCTCGAACATGATCACACCTGTTCAGTCCAAAGAAGCATATTAACCCTGCCCAATGGAAGAACCAGGAAGATGTGGTCATTCAGTCAATTGTGTGTGTAGTATTGGTGCTGTGTCCAAATTAGAAGCTAGCTGAGGTAGCACTTGCAGCCTCTTTTCTAGCTGAAATGGTGAACTGATAGGAAAACAGATGAGTAGAAAGAGTTCCCGAAGAGGCCCTCCTCTGCCTTTCAAAAGGAAGGTCACCTACACGTGTTTAACGTGTCTCTGCACGTCTCAAGCCCTTCACAGGAGAACAAGTACAGTGTGGATTTCAAACGGGGTGTAACCTCAGTTCCAGCTGATTTTTGACAGCTATGTTGTTGCTGTGGTATCCTTTTTTTACACGTGATGATGGTGGTTTCTGGTTCCCCCCATCCCCACAAAGGCTGTTGTACCACAGCACCTGGAAGCCTGAGTCCGTTAAGGGCTCTAGCCCAGATTTGTCCCAGGCTTTCTGCTGTGTGCCTCCCTGGTGACAATGAAATTAAGGCTACTTACTCTCAGTGGTTGTTTCTCTGCTCTTGAGTGACTGTGTCCACAGTTCACTTTTTTTCCAGTAGGAATAACTCCTTTTCTGCATCCATGCTCCATAGAGTCCCTCCCTTTCAGACATCCTGGGATGAAAGAATTTGGCTTCTATTTCTTTTTAGACTGCATTTTTTTTTTTTGACATCTGTTTTCACTCTTAGGCCATTAAACAAAACAGGTAGTTATCGCTCTTATCCCTCTGAAATTCTTCTAAGAACTGAGTGAGGGGACTGTATTGAATCTCTGTATGCACTGGGAACTGAGCTATGAAGAGGATCTTCTTTCTGAAGAGGATCTTACTAAACTGCTGGTCTAACACTCATGGATTGACACTGTTCCTTTCTTTTATTGAGAGAAAAATTAAACCCCTAAAAATCGTTTGGGAACTCCCTAAAGTATTTTGGGAATCCTCAAAAAACATGGGAGGTATAAGTATTTAGCTACATAAATGTTGTAAGATCACATCTTATGTGTAGAAGTGATAAGATCATTTGGAATTACTGGACTAGTTGAATAGTTAAGGTTTCTATTCAGGACAATAAAATGTATTTTGAAAGTGCTGCTAACTATTGATGCTGACAGTGTTTCACTCCTATCAGTGACTCAAATATATTATAAATAGGTGGTAAAGGGAACAGAGCCTGTGAGGTTAAGTAGAATGTTGTGCTAGCTGTGCCTGGACTGAATATAACAGCTTTACGATTATGGGAAAAGAAAATCTTTATTATTTTTTTTCCATTCCAAAGATTCATCCTACAGGGTGGCCATAAAGTCTAGAATTAGATACAAATATTTTGTCATTCATTATAACATAATATCAATAAACCATTTGTTAAAAGATTTGCCTGGTTTCCAGAGTTGGTGGCCACCTTGAATAATTCTTGCTGTGGTCTGGGAAGGACAATGAAATTTATTCCTGCTGCCTTAAAAATATGTATCCCTTCTTCATGCATCATAACTGTCCCCAGTGAGTGTCCTTTACTATTCCTGAGAGTGACTCCTGTCTAACTTTTCATACTGGTGAGAAGAAAAGGAGCCTATTTTAACACTTCAGTGGTGTCGAAACACATTACTTACTTTCTGAAGATGTCTCAGTGAATCCTCAGTCAATTCACTGCCATATGTAATCTGTATGATAATGAATGCATCTTCCTTCTAAGTACTGCCCAAGCACTTGCCAGCTGCTCTCGCATTGTCCCTTCATGTGAATATTTTTTGGTTACTTTAGTGGAAATATAGACAAGTCTCCTCCCCATCCTCTCAAACATAATGAGATTGTTTACTTTGTAGGTTTATATAATGAAAATGCCCAGTCAGATCTATGAATCGTTGGTACATTATATTGCCTCTGAGCACTTTAGAATGTAGAGTTGCAATTGAATGGCCATTTGTGGAGATGGGGTGCATATCATATGTAGATAAAGCTCAGGTCTCCTGGGGAACCAGTTATAGAGAAAAATAAGTCTGATACAAGGAAAATTTCATGATTTAGAGTATTTCTAACATAGAGAAAATTTCCACAAACTAGGAAACGTAGAGAGTTAAAGTTATTCTATAGAATACCCAAAAGAGGAAAGTCTGTGCTTTTTTGGAAAAAGGAAAATCTCCAAACTTCTTTCTTCACTTCCCTCTGTGTTTAACTGACCCTCCAATGTGATCACTGCCTTAGGAGTTTTGGAGAAGTACAGGAAGTGGCCCGATCCCTGCTTCCATACTTCACTCCTCTATCTATCCTTCCCTCCCTCTTTCCTTCCAGCTAAATAGACAATTCTAGCCAACACTGAGTCACTCGGTAAGTCTCCAGTGTGTGTGTTTGCTGAGATTGTCTAGCAGTTGAGGATCTGTGCTGGTTTAGGTGAGACCAAATAGAGATAAATATCTTTTCCATGGTCTTTGAAACATAATGTTTATTTTGTGGTCAATGGCCTTAAAAAAATCTATTTCTGGTTTTCTTCAACAAATTCACTAGTTTTTCCCTTAAATGATTTTGTAAAAATTAAAATTATCTTGAAAATGTTTTGACAAAAGTAAAATTAAAGGGACATCTTTTCTTGGTTTTCCTTCTACTGCCACACATGACTGTTCTTTCACCTTTAACTAAAGAGGGTGGTTTAGATGGTTTCCAAGATTCTAACCCGACCTCGCATTCTGTCATTCTACCCAGCTCTTAATTCAGTTTGCTTCCATTATCCTAACAGGCTTCTTACTTACTTAGACCTTGGAAATGCTGCTGTGTTTAATACCCTCCAATACTAACAGACTTAAGATAGGTACTGTTTATTGAAAGCCTACTGAGTGAAATGTGCAGTTTTAGGACCTTTATAAACATCTCAATCTTTCTAGCATCCTATGAAATAGGCATGATTTCATGCTGATAAAAAAGAAGACAGGGGTCCCAGGGATGTGAAGCATCTTGCCCAGGCTTCGGCTGCTGGTGACCAGTGTAGCTGGGACTGCAGCCCAGGTTTTCCTAACTCAGAAGACTGAGCTTGTTCCTGGATGTTATTAATATCTACTTGTGTCCAAGCAACCAAGGGTCTTGAGTCTGCTTGGTTCTGCTTGTGGTCTCACATCAAGAGTAACAGAGCTAGTCTAGGCATGGTGGAGCTAGTCCATGCCTGTAGTCCCAGTGCTTTGGGAGGCCATGATGGGGAGATTGCCAAAGGCCAGAAGTTCAAGACCAGCCTGGGCAACATCACAAGACTCCATCTCTACAGAAAAATAAAAAATTAGCCAAGCATGCTGGTGTACACTTGTGGTCCTAGTTGCTCGGGAGACTGAGGCAGGAGGATTGCTTGATCCTAGGAGTTTGAGGCTACAGTGAGCTATGATTGCACCTCTGTACCCCAGCCTGGGTGACACAGCGAGACCCTGTCTCTTAAAAGAAAAGAAAAGAAAAGAAAATAGCAGACTCACTAAAGTGATGTTCACCTTTTTATGACGTTCCTTTTTTTTTTTTTTTCGTTTGCTTAAGCAAAGGAAGCTGCTAGAGGAGAGTCTTGGTCTTCCTGCCTAAGAACTCCTTTATGAAAGGAATAAAAGACTGTCAAAGTAGGCTGGGCTTGGGTCCAGGCTAATCTGTGAAGGAGGCTAGCTCATGTTCCTTACCTACCCTTTGGGTGTCCACTGGGTCGTGCCCCTGGAGCGGCCTTTAGCCTTGAGCCATGGTGCTCACACATAGGCTTTTGAGCTCCTTGGAGCTATCCAGACCCTGCTCACTTTTCTTTCCAGAGATCAGAACAAATCACTCCCTCACTCCTACTCCAAACAAGGTCTTGTTGATAAACTAGTCCTTCTCAAAGTGCTGGTAGGTAAACCAGCGATGATGGAGCATCAGACACAAGTTAACTCCTGACTTTTGTACCACTGTCTCTCTATTCCATTACATATTAACATGACTCTGAATACCTTTGCCCACCATCTGCTTGTCGTGCAACAGTTGAGGCAGTAACCAGGGGAGATTCACTTCCTGTCTTGTCCTTCTCCAGGGATCACTCCCCTGCTGCCCTCCAGCAGCCAAGCTCAGGTGAGCTCCATTTTTACCCAAGGTGTGACCCTCTCTTTGGTTGGGAAGGAGAAAGGTAAGAATAGCCATGAATGAGTAAGGATTCTTAAAGGGAGGTGCTGCTATGGTTTTTTTCTGCTATTTAAGATGTTGAGACAGGATAACTTTAGAAAGATGCATGCACAAACCCATAAATAGTGCTTTTATAAAATTTAGTTCACTGGAACCTGAGTTCAGTATTTGACATTAGCTTTTCTTCCAAGTGTTTAAGCCTGCTGGAGGTCTTTGCTCAAATAATAAATACCGCCTATTTCCAAATGTGTTACGGTATAGGCAGTAGTTACTGTTTGTCTACTCCATGTTAGGCACATTACATGTATTGGCTAATCAAATCTTCATCAATTACCTATGTAATAATCTCAATTAACTTGCCTCCTTGTATTATAAATGGAAATAATCCTGTTTATTTAAACGTGTTTTTGTGTACCAATAGGGATTAATCAGGAAATTCAAAGGGCCTTTTTTTTGTATCTTTCCCTAATTTGAGCTCCCTATTCTCATAAACAGATAAAACAACACATTTGCTTCAGCCTGGAATATTTGCTTTTGGTGCTTAGAGGCAGAGACAGGAAACGGGCACTCAGGGAGTCACACTGGTAGTTGCACACTGTATCTACAGAGGGCGTGTCTCATCTGTACTCTGCTGGGTTACAGGATGTCAGGAGGTATTTGTGTCCACCTGAGAATTCCATTTATTACCTTCCATTTAACAGACAATGTCTTTCCTTTCTGCAGTTGACTTTGCTAGAGAGGCAATTCATAAGGTGAAGTCCTGTTCATAGTATGACTTGTTTTCTCACTATTCCCTTCCATTTTTAGTAACTCCTTGGTCTATTTGGTGTCTTTAAAAAAAAGAAGTTGGTAATGAAGACTTCTTTAAATATGGAAATGTGTGCTCTTTTATGGCATAGATATGAAATCCCTTCCTGTGGTAATAATTAGGTTATTCCCAGAAGCACAGGGTCATTCTTTTTTTTTTTTTTTTGAGATGGAGTCTCGCTCTGTCGCCCAGGCTGGAGTGCAGTGGTGTGATCTCAGCCCACTGCAAGCTCCACCTCCCGGGTTCACGCCATTCTCCTGCCTTAGCCTCCCAAGTAGCCGGGACTACAGGCGCCCGCCACCATGCCTAGCTAATTTTTTGTATTTTTTTTTTTTTCAGTAGAGACGGGGTTTTACCGTGTTAGCCAGGATGGTCTCGATCTCCTGACCTCGTGATCCGCCCACCTCGGCCTCCCAAAGTACTGGGATTACAAGCGTGAGCCACCGCGCCCAGCCACACAGGGTCATTCTTTAAATAAAAGCTTTCCTGTTTAAAGCTTTTCAAAGGAGCAGACGACCTTGAAGATTCCTCCTAGGGTTGATATGTGTCTAATTCCTTTTATAAAATTATTATTGTTTTCATTTTAAAGCTTTGGCTATAAAGTCAGAAATGTCCTAAATAACAAAATATTTCATATTTAATTTAGAGAAGAGTAAAGAGAAGAAAAATGAAAACCCAGTCTTTATGTAAGCTCCAAGGATATTAGGGCTTAGAGGGCTTTTCTAGTTTTATGAGAATTTATACTACTGATTTTTATATTATATATTATTGGGGTTTTGTTGTTGTTGTTTTGTTTTGTTTTTTGAGATGGAGTCTCACTCTGTCACCCAGGCTGGAGTGCAGTGACGCGATCTCAGCTCACTGCAACCTCCGCCTCCCGGGTTCAAGCGATTCTCCTGCCTCAGCCTGCTGAGTATCTGGGACTACAGATGCTCGCCACCACGCCTGGCTAACTTTTGTATTTTTAGTAGAGACAGGATTTCACCATGTTGTCCAGGATGATCTTGATCTCCTAACCTCATGATCCACCTACCTTGGCCTCCCAAAGTGCTGGGATTACAGGCATGAGCCACTGCGCCCAGCCCTACATTCTTGTTTTTGAGATGAACAGATCTCCGGGGAAATTGTTGAGTTACAATGGCATTTTACTGTGATCCTTCTCAAGCTCAGATCATTTCTGTAACCCAATGACGACCTGTCTCTTTGGTGTACTGTCCTGTGAAATGTTAGCTCAATTTTCCCAGAAGTTGTGTGTTTGCCATGAGTCAGAGTGCTTTTCCTCAGTGGGACAGTTGCTGGCCCTCTTAATTTTGTTGTATGTGCTTCAAAGTATGTAAACCTCTAGTCTGATCTGTATATGATATCCTGTTAATTGTATTATTATTTTGATTATCTTGCTGGAAGGTTCATAATTTCCAATTTGATAGAAATAAAGTTTTTTTCTGCTTATAAAAAAATAAAATAAAATGCAGTTTTAGATTCAGTAGATTTGGAGTGGAATCTGAGAGTCTGCATTTCTCTTAATAATAGCCTCCGTAAATGCACACACTGCTAGTCCAGGGCACATTTTCGGAAGCAAAGCTCTAGAGCACACTATGGTGTCAGAGACCCTGTTTGAGAATCTGGGAAGGGCTACAGAGCCAGTTCATAGCAAAATACATAAACATGTAATTTATATGCAATTGCAAAGGATTTACAGGGTCTCTGAACGCTATCCTTAGGCTCAAGGTTAATAAGACACAGACATCAACCTGGTTCTCATGCAAAAGTGACAGGAATCCTTGAATAATAATGTCCAACATCTATTGAGCACCTACTATATGCCTTGGCATTGTGCTGAGTGATCTTGACATATTAGCTCATTTAATCTTCACAACAAACCTATGAGGTAGGTACTATTATTGTCATTCTCATTTTACCAATAATGGGCGGATCACTTGAGGCCAGGAGTTTGAGACCAACCTGGCTAACATGGTGAAACCCTATCTCTACCAAAAATACAAAAATTAGCTGGGTGTGGTGGCATACACCTGTAGTCCCAGCTACTGGGGAGACTGAGGCAGGAGAATCGCTTGAACCCAGGAAGTAGAGGTTGCAGTGAGCCGAGATCGTGCCAATTGCACTCCAGCCTGGGCAACAGAGTGAGACTCTGTCTCAGAAATAAAATAAATAAATAAATAAGGAAACTGGTGCACAGAAAGTTCTAAGCAATTTGTCCAAGGGTATTCAGTGGAGTGTTCAAGAGCTGGATTCCTGAACCCAGATGTTTCATTACTATGTTTTGCTGCACCTAATGTGTAGTAATTACTTTGAAGAAAGTGATTACTTTCTTCAAAGAGAGTGAAAATGTGGGCTGATGATACCTGAGTTTCTCTAATTCTGATGGACATCAGAATCTCCTGGGGGAATTTGTTAAACATCATTACCAAATAATGCTTGGATTCCAGCCTAGCTTCTGAATCAGAATCTCTGGGGGCGGGGCTGGGGGATTGTGTTTAATGCCCAAGATGATTCTGATGTGCAAAATTTGAGCATCATTGTCACAGACTTTTCAAAGGCAGAGTTTTAAGAGTCCAAAGGAAAGCTAAATGAAGTTTGTTGTGTGAGAAACTCTGAAAGGGAAAGTGTGACTCTGAGGGTTAGGAGGCTCCCAGAAATGTATTTCTGACTCTGATCTTGATAAAGAAGAAAAGTGTGGTGGCCCTAGAAAATTCCTTTGTTGTCCCATCAGGATTATTCCTTAACACAGTCACTTAAAAGGAGAAAGGCCGACTTTTAAAAGAAGTTCACCTTGTTCAGGACACAAAAAAGTACTTATAAAGGGGCGTCATTGATCTGTAAGAATAATGCAGCAGAATTAACCCCACTCCCCACTTCTTTTTCTTGCTTTTTTTTTTTTTTTTTTTTTTGATGGAGTTTTGCTCTTGTCGCCCAGGCTGGAGTGCAATGGCGCGATCTCGGCTCACTGCAACCTCTGCCTCCTGGTTCAAGCAATTCTCCTGCCTCAACCTCCTGAGTAGCTGGGATTACAGGTGCCCACCACCATGCCTGGCTAATTTTTTGTATTTTTAGTAGAGACGTGGTTTTGCCACATTGGGCAGGCTGGTCTCGAACTCCTGACCTCAGGTGATCCGCCTGCCTCGGCCTTACCAAAGTGCTGGGATTACAGGCATGAGCCACCGTGCCTGGCCACCCCATTCCCCACTTCTAACTCCAGACAAGCTTAAGTGCATGTGAGGGGAAAAGAGCTAATAACAACAACAAAAAGGAGGTGGGAGGGGGGCACAGCTTGCCTCTTTCCTGAACTCTTGCTTTGCTTTTCTTTTTCTCATTCATTCATTTATTCCAGTACTTTTTTTTTTTAACTGCATGTGCCTTCATTTTGCCAAGTACACTCTCGGAACTAGGAAGGCCTGCTCCCCTCACTTAAGAAGATCCATTAACTTGCCGGGTGCGGTGGCTCACCCCTGTAATCCCAGCACTTTGAGAGGCCCAGGCGGGTGGATCACCTGAGGTCAGGAGTTTGAGACCAGCCTGGCCAACATGGCGAAACCCCCTCTCTACTAAAAATACAAAAATTAGCCGGGTGTGGTGGTGGGCACCTGTAATCCCAGCTACTTGGGAGGCTGAGGCAGGAGAATCGCTTGAACCTGGGAGGCAGAGGTTGCAGTGAGCCGAGATCGTGCCATTGCACTCCAGCCTGGGCAACAAGAGTGAGACTCCATCTCAAAGAAAAAAAAAAAAAAAAAAAAGAAGATCCATTAACCACAAAGATCAACCCAAGAATGAGTGCTAGGAGAAGGGCAAGTGCAATGTCAGAAGAGCACAAATGGGGTTGTAAGCAGAAGAGGAATTGCAAGATGAAATAAGGGCAAATTTTATTATGATTTCTAAAACAGGTGGAGCAGGTGTATTCTGACTGGAGGCCAATAACTACATGGCAATCCTACCTAAGATTTGTAATTTTAATTTTTATTTGAGACGGAGTCTCGCTCTGTGGCCCAGGCTGGAGGGCAGTGGCACTATCATGGGTCACTGCAGCCTTATTTCCTGGGCTTAAGTGATCCTCCCACCTCAGCCTCCTGAGTAGCTGGTACTACAGGCATGTGGCACTGTGCCCAGCTAATTTTTTTGAAAATTTTTTAGAGAAGGGGTCTTGCAGTGTTGCCAGGGCTGGTGTTGAACACCTGGGCTCAAGAAATCCACCTGCCTGACATCCAAAAGTGCTGGGATTACAGGCATGAGCCACTATGCCTAGCCTATTTTTATTTTTTAAGAGACAGGGTCTCACTATTTGTGTAGGCTGGACTTGAACTTCTGGGCTCAAGTGATCCTCCCACCTCAGCCTCCTGAGTAGCTGGGGCTACAGGTATATGCCACTGTACCCAGCCTGTCCAAGATTTAAAAAAAAAAAAGTGATGTCTTTAAGATTATAGATACTTTATAGGTAATTAATTTACATATTTCTGGTGATAGATTTTTAAAGAGATTGTTAAAAGAGATATTTGTGGGCCAGGCGCGGTGGCTCACACCTGTAATCCCAGCACTTTGGGAGGCCAAGGTGGCAGATCACAAGGTCAGGAGTTCGAGACCAGCCTGGCCAATTTGGTGAAACCCCACCTCTACTAAAAATACAAAAATTAGCCAGCCATGGTGGCAAGCACCTGTAGTCCCAGCTACTCGGGAGGCTGAGGCAAGAGAATCGCTTGAACCCGGGAGGCAGAGGTTGCAGTGAGCAGAGATCACGCCACTGCACTCCAGCCTGGGTGACATAGCGAGACTCCGTCAAAAAAAAAGATAAAGAAAAAGAAAAAAAGAAATACTTGTGAGCATCCTACAGAAAGGAAGTGGTGATCACCAGGGCCAGGTGTGTGTGGAGTTATTAAGAACAAGTCATGACAAATCATCACTGTTTCTTTGGTAGATTAAGGAACCATGGTAGGTAGTGGGTTGAGTGGGTGGTAGGGAAGCAGAAACAATGGATATGGATCCGCAGAAATCTTTGTTTTTGAAAAAACATGCATTGTGTGTCAGCATATGTCAGACATTTGCTAGGCAATTGCACCTATTTTTTTTTTATTTGCTCATTACTAGAACCTTTTTTAGAAAACGCTGACTTCCTAAAAAACAACAACATAGAATCCAGGCCCTCCAACCTTGACACGGAAGGAGAGATTGGTGGAAGGAGAGTATCTTTCTGGAGCTGGGTTGCCCATCCACAGGGCCCCAAATCAGATCCTAGATACACACTCATCTCCTTTTCATGGGTTTTCACTAAAGATTGTAACTAAACACCTCACACTTGGGAATTGGCTCAAGTGTTAACAGAAGACTTTCCCCTTAATACTCTGTAGCAAAGCTGAAAAAGGACTGGAAGCCATAAATACCTTTAGGAAAGATAGGAAATAAAATGGATATATACATGAAAAAAGACCAGAATCTAGATAATCTGATTTGCAAGATAAAGTTTACTCACCTTTATTTAGAGTCCTCTGCAGAGACTATGACTTCTTTTCACTACCAGAGTACTTATTTTAAATGACTGTTGTTAGTATGTCTCTACCTATTTTGAGTGATTTTTCTTTACCCCAGCTGTACTTTTTAGTTACAAATTGTTATAACCTACCTTCTAGAACCAATCTTATCTTCCGCTAATCCCCAATGTGAGTTTCACAGCCTTTCCTACTCAAAGACTTCAAAAAAGCCATTTGTTTTGCCTCCTTTATGCTTTAACCATTGCTCAATCTTCAAAGTTTATTCTTCCTCAGCACCCTTTTCTATTGACTCAAATTGTTTTATTCAGGGCTTTGAAGTTTCAAGGACCAGAAATTCAATTAAGTTAGTTCAAGTAAAAGGTTTTCTTAGAATAATGACATGAAATTTCTCAGAAATACCAATCAAAGTTCTCTTGAGCCTTGTATTTGTTGTGAATATTTTAGGCTTAAACATATTATTATTATTTTTTTCTCACATAAGAAGAAATCTGGAGGCAACCAGTTGCTGGTTATTTTTAGTAGAGCTCAACATTATAAAGACCAGTGACACTGCTTTTCTTGGTCTCTCCCTCATAATCAAAAGATGGCTGCTGTAGCTCTAGATATCAGGTCCATGTTCAAAGAAGGTAGAAAGGAAGGGAAGGGAATTCAGCCTTTTCCTTTGGTCAGGAAAGCAAAAACGTTAAAGAAACCTGCCAGTAGATATCTGCTTACATTACATTTACAAGAACTCTATCACACAGCTGCTAATAAAGGAAGTGAAATGACAAGCCACATACTCGGAGAAAAAATTTACCACACAAAGAATTATCATGAGGAGTATATGAATAACTTCCACAATTAAATAAGAATAAGATATACAATAGAAAATGATAGAAAAATGAAAAAAAAAAATAGAAAACACAACAGAAAAATGGCAAAAGACATGAACAGGCAGTTAATAGAAGAGGAAACATTTTTGGTGAATACATTTAGGGAAAGACATCCAACCACATTAGTGACCAGGGAAATGCAAATTAAGGCTACATTGAGATACACATTTATACCTACTAAATTAGCAAAAGTTAAGAAGTCTCAGAATATTGCATTGATGAGAATGTGGAGTTTCATCCACCACTAGTGGGGGTGTGGATGAAATGGTATAACCATTTAGTAAAACAATCTGAGATTATCTCATGAAGTTGAATGTGGACATACTACATAATGCAGCTAGTAATTCCACACAAGAGACATGTACACAAATGCCTGCAGCAAGCATTATTCGCATAAATGAAAACCCTGATGACTATTGTCAGAAAAATGAATAAAATGATGTATTCATATGACAGACCTACTATTGCAGCAGCATGAATGAATGTAAGAAATATAATTGAGTGAAAAATATCAAGGGCAGAAGATTAAATCTATGGCATAATATTTTTAAAAGCCAAAAAACAAGCAAGTGAAACAATATATATTTTTAGAGATACATACGCACGTGGTTAAACGATATGGAAAAAACAAAGCTAGGGAAAGGTAAACATAGAATTCAGGTGCTTTCAAAGATTCTGCAATGATCCAGGTGTTCAGTTGAATAGAATTGTAGATTCATAGTTGCCCATTTTATTATGCCTCATAACTTATTATTATTTATTTGTTTTTTTGAGACAGAGTCTCGCTCTGTCACCCAGTCTGGAGTACAGTGGCATGATCTTGGCTCATTGCAACCTCTGCCTCCTGGGTTCAAGCGATTCTCCTGCCTCAGCCTCCCCAGTAGCTGGGACTACAGGTATGTGCCACCATGCCCAGGTAATTTTTTTGGATTTTTAGTAGAGACGGGGTTTCACCAGGTTGCTCAGGCTGCTCTCGAACTCCTGACCTCAAATGATCTGCCTGCCTCGGCCTCCCAAAGTGCTGGGATTACAGGCGTGAGCCACCATGCCTGGCCTTTCATAACTTATTTATATGTTATATATTTATGTATCAAACATTACATGATTAAAAACTTTATTTTTATTTTTATTTATTTATTTTTTGAGATGAAGTCTCACTCTGTCGCCCAGGCTGGAGTGCAGTGGCACCACCCCGGCTCACTGCAACCTCTGTCTCCCGAATTCAAGTGATTCTCCTGCCTCAGCTTCCCGAGTAGCTGGGATTACAGGCGTGTGCCACCACATCCGCTAATTTTTGTATTTTTGGTAGAGATGGGGTTTCACCATCTTGGCCCGCCTCGGCCTCCCAAAGTGTTGGGATTACAGGCGTGAGCCACTGTGCTCGGCCGATTAAAAACTTTAATAAGGTATGAAGCAAATGGCTTTGACAAAAAGTGTAAAAAGGATTAAAATACACCATCCTGTGAAATTTTCTTTTTGGAGCACATGTACTGGGGAACCAGACATCGACATTTTTAGTTATTTTAGTTTTACAGTGCTATTTGAGTATAATAGAAACTGTATTTGCTTCAGTCAATTTGGGGAGAAAGAACAAAAACACATGGAAACACAAATATCCTAAGGGAATTGAGTCTTATTACTTTGCAGACAATTTTTGAAATAAATAAGTTGCTGAGACAGTAAGTGCTGTTAGAATGGAGAGAGGGAGACTTACCAATAATATTATGTTAAAGAGCAGTGCAAGTAGAGGAGTGGGGACAGAATTGAGCATGCAGAGGTATCGAAAGAGAAAGTGGAAATGCAGCATGTAAATTGCAGATTCCTTTTCAAGAAGTTTAGTAATGACAGAAGAGAGGAAATTAGCTTCTTTCTTCTTCAGGGAGCTTCAGGACTGTTCTTCGGAAGCCCACCCTACTTGCTTTTGTTTGATGCCTGTATTACAGGAGAAAAGTTTGGCCCAAGGACAAACTTTGTTAAGCATTTATGCAAGCCTCTGAGGTTTCTTTCTTTATTTTTTTAAAGTATTTTTTTCTGGGATGCACAAACTCCAGAGAAATGGAGTCAGTGGTCTCGCCTCTGAGGTTTCATGTTCAGTCCAGGGACACACTCATAGCTGCCCCCCTCCCCTGGGGGTATTAATGGTGTTACCATTTAATTCATGTTTCCTTTTTTAATTATTTTCATCACCATTTCAAAGTTATTTAACTCATTCTCAATTCCAATGATCACACCAGAATCCAATTATGACAACAAACCAAAACAATCAAACAAAAAAATCCCCCCAAAAAGGAATGAAAGCTCCCAATTCCAAAACAAAATGATGTGTCATAGTCATTCTTTCCACAAATAAGGGCTTATTAATTGCTTTTTTTTTTTTTTTTGAGACAGAGTCTCCCTCTGTCACCCAGGCTGGAATGCAGTGGCGCGATCTTGGCTCACTGCAACCTCCGCCTCCTGGGTTCAAGCGATTCTCCTGCCTCAGCCTCCCGAGTAGCTGGGATTACAGGTGCCTGCCACCATGCCTGGCTAACTTTTTTGTATTTTTCTTTTTTTTTTTTTGAGATGGAGTTTCACTCTTGTTGCCCAGGCTGGAGTGCAATGGCGCAATCTTGGCTTACTGCAACCTCTGCCTCCCGGGTTCAAGTGATTTTCCTGCCTCAGCCTCTCAAATAGCTGGGATTACAGGCATGTGCCACCAGGCCTGGCTAATCTTTGCATTTTTATTAGAGACAGGGTTTCTCTATGTTGGTCAGGCTGGTCTCGAACTCCCACCTCAGGTGATCTGCCTGCCTCGGCCTCCCAAAATGCTGGGATTATGGGCGCGAGCCACAGTGCCCAGCCTACTTTTTGGTATTTTTCATAGAGACAGGGTTTCATCATGTTGGCCAGGCTGGTTTCAAACTCCTGACCTCAAGTGATCCGACCGCCTGAGCCTCCCAAATATTGCTAGGATTACAAGAGTGAGCCACCGTGCCTGGCCTTATTAATTGCTTATAATCTGCACATGGTACAAGTCCCATTTAAAATAACAGGAAATGACAATGCATTTTAATGGGCTTTGGTTTATTAATCTATTTTATTTATTTATTTATTTATGTATGTATGTATGTATGTATGTATTTATTTATTTATTTGAGACAGAGTCTAGCTCTGTTGCCAGGCTGGCTAGAGTGCAGTGGCATGATCCCGGCTCACTGCAACCTCCGCTTCCTGGATTCCAGCGATTCTCTTGCCTCAGCCTCCATGTAGCTGGGACTACAGGCACGTGCCACCATGCCCAGCTAATTTTTGTATTTTTAGTAGAGATGGAGTTTCACCATGTTGGCCAGGATGGTCTCAATCTCTTGACCTCATAATCCACCCGCCCCGGTCTCCAAAAGTGCTGGGATTACAGGCGTGAGCCACCGTGCTCGGCCCTAATCACATGCTTTCTAAGTGGGCCTCAGGATTCCCCTTGTGGGCAGAGAACTTCTCTTGTTTATTTTAGCTTCTTCACAGATGTGTACCAGGTATCCATTAGGGGCTCAGTAAATGTTGAATTAATGAATGTGTGAATAAACAAAAAATCACTAATCAGTAAGGTTTTTTTGAATATTTATTTTTGAAAACGCACTTCAAGAGTAAATTTTTTTTTTAAATAGAAAGAATAAGATCTAGTACTTGATAGTACAACAGGGTCACTATAGTTAATAATTAAATTGTACATTTTAAAATAACTAAAAGAGTATAATTGAATTGTTTGTAATACAAAGGATAAATGCTTGAGAGGATGGATACCTCATTTTCCATGATGTAATTATTACACATTGCATAAGTGTATCAAAACATCTCATGTACCCCAAAATATATACACCTATTATGTACCCACAAAAAGTAAAAATAAAAAATTTTTAAAAAGTAAATGTTTTTAAAAATTACTTTTAAAAAGTAAATATTTCAAAAGCTGTTTAAGACACTGAGACTAGACTGTAACACAATAGGTGCTCAACAAATGTTTTTTGAATAAATACCTAATACTCAGACATCACAAGTACTTTGAATTTATTGTGACCTTGCAATCTGAGGCCCTTGTAACTCTGGAAGTAAAGAAAGCCACATGATAAACAATGGCACATCTTTCTCAGGTGTAAATTGCTTAAAGCTTTTAAGGTAAACAAGAGGCAAAATAAAACATTAGCATTCGTTTTAAAGAAAAACATCTTTCTTCAAATGTATATTTTGTTTTTGAGAGCTTACTTGGGGCTATATCTCCAGACTCTGTGTTTAATGTTATCTTTCCATTGGCTTTATGAGTGCTTTGCAGGAAAAGTCGAAGAAGTAGTAGGCACATTTTGTGATTTGTGTTTTACATATTTAAAGAGAAAATATACCAATCATTAACATCTGTAGACGGTTTAACTCTAGATAAAGCCACTTTCATATAATCTTTTCTGGGTTTCACTTCTTCCTCCAGACTGGAACACTGGGCAGCTTAAAGCTGTAAAAGCTTTAAGCAATTTACACCTGAGAAAGATGGGCCATTGTTTATCATGTGGCTTTCTTTACTTCCAGAGTTACAAGGGCCTCAGATTGCAAGGTCACAATAAATTCAAAGTACTTGTGATGTCTGAGTATTAGGTATTTATTCAAAAAATCCCCATTTTACATATTAGGAAACTGAGATTACTAAATGTGGGCTAGGGTCCTCCTGGGAATGGGGCAGGGGGAGTGCTTGCTGCTGTTAAAGAAAATTATCCTGACACTTGTCAAACACATGACTAATTTATTCAAGATCATTACAATAAGGGTCATGACTATTGGAACAGGAGAGAGAAATTGAGCTCAACTCAGAATACAGCAAAGACAGCAGGGGATTTATAGCCAAGGAACAGGCACCGTGTCTGTGAGGGAGGTGACGGTGGATGGAAAATTACTAAGAGGAGACATCAAGGGTAGAGGGATTCTGGTTAAAGGCAGGTCAAGGGCTTCTACAACAAAGGTGTAATATAAGGAATCTAATCCGATATTAAATATCAAGAATTCAACGGTGATCAGGTATCGAGGATGGATGATTTAGCATGCTTCTTGCTAACATTTGGGCTCAGCCAGGACACAGGGAGGTCAACGTTGAGGCCTAAGTGAGAAAGGGCTCAGAAGTACCAAACTAAAGGAGAGCGTCTCTGTTCCTGCCTACTCTGACCTCTTTTCCCCCCTTAAACTCAGTGGTAACAATCTGACCTGTTTATTACCTCATTCCCATGGAAGGGGTGGGGAGTGGCAAGCAGCCGGTACTCTAAGATCGTTGGGTAGGGAGCCTAGCTCTCTGAAAGCAGCAATGCCTAGTGGGGGTACCGAGGCCGAATTCGGAGACCACCTGAGCAACTGCGGTCCAGAGCAAAGCCCCCTGGATCGGAACGGGAGCCGCCCCCACGCCCCGCCCGGCTGCCGAGAGCCGCACTTCTGGGCGGATGCCGCAGGTCGGGAGGGATGAGACCGACGGCGCTGATTGGCTGACCGCCGCGGCCTGGGGTTCCCCGGCCCCGCCCCTGCTGCACTCCCCCCGCCCGCGAGGCCGCGCGCTGCCCGGTCCTGCGCTACCCAGCGGGAGGGGCTGGACCCCGCGTTCCTCCTCCCTGCGGGTCCCCATCCTTAAAGCGAGAGTCTGGACGCCCCGCCTGTGGGAGAGGGCGCCGGGATCCGGACGGGGAGCAACCGGGGCAGGCCGTGCCGGCCGAGGAGGTCCTGAGGCTACAGAGCTACCGCGGCTGGCACACGAGCGCCTCGGCACTAACCGAGTGTTCGCGGGGGCTGTGAGGGGAGGGCCCCGGGCGCCATTGCTGGCGGTGGGAGCGCCGCCCGGTCTCAGCCCGCCCTCGGCTGCTCTCCTCCTCCGGCTGGGAGGGGCCGTAGCTCGGGGCCGTCGCCAGCCCCGGCCCGGGCTCGAGAATCGAGGGCCTCGGCCGCCGTCCCGCAGCTCAATACATCGCCCTTGCCGGGCAGCCCGGGCAGAGACCATGTTTGACAAGACGCGGCTGCCGTACGTGGCCCTCGATGTGCTCTGCGTGTTGCTGGGTACGTACGCGCCGCCGGGCCCGAGGGGCGTGTGCGGCTGTCCCGGGAGGGCTTTAGCGCAGAGCCGCGACGGGCAGCGGGGGTGTGTTGCCTGACGCGTGCGCCGCTGTGGGGCGACACACGGGGGCGGCTTCTGCAGCCGAGGGACCCCGCTTTGCAGCCTGCACCCCGGCTCCCGCCTGCCCGCCGCTGTCTGTCGCCCGCCGGTGCGCTGAGCCCAGCCCTGCTTGGACGCTGTTCACGCCTCTGCGCTCCATGCCTTGCTCCTGTCCTCTGTTTGCAGTTCCACTCTAGCAGAGCAGGGTGGGCTCCTCCCCTCTGTACGGTAGAGGAGCCTGGTCACTGGCCCATCTCAGTAGCGAAACTGGAGGTTTGATGCACAGGGGATTCTCAGTAGCAGGCGCTAGTGCCTGATTTATCGTGAGAAGCAGTTTAATATTTCGGCTATAAAAGGCTAGAACTAGTTCCTAATTAGAAGGTGTGCCAGGTTGTAAATTGTCAGGTTGCAAGTAGGGATGAGCACGCCAAGTTTTTGCGTATAGGTCTAAAGAAGTTTTGGGGGTGGGGGAGGACGCGGTACCCCAGACCTGTTTCCTTGTCTGCGCAGACCTTGCCATGGTGTAGCTTTCCATCTCTTGTGACAGTGTCTCAAGGAGCAGTAGACATTCTTTGGCTGCAGCAGATTTCGCATTGTCTTCCTGATTGGAAGAGTTCAGTTATGAGGCTTCTGGTTGCCAGTTACTCCTTTCTTTTGAGGAGAAAGAACTGGAATCATTTGGATAAGGGATGGGCGTTGGAAGGAGTAGCTTTTACTTTTTATGTATTGTATAAGGCAGTTATGCTGTGAACTATTTATATATGATGGAATAAACAAAAACAAAGCAAGAGCTGCTGGAGGTTTGGATAGTCCTACTCATGTTGAAGTAATCAGAATAGTAGTAGTGTTGGCAAGTTCTCAGGGTGGGAGAGATCTGTGGCTTTAGCCACCTGGATGGAAGTCTGCATAATGGTTTCTCAGTGACAGGAGATTCTCTCGGTTTTAATCCAGTAGTTCCTAGTTATTCCACTCTCCAGTTTCCAACCGGGTCATTTAGGCCCTTGCAATCTTGTGGAATTCTTATAAATTCTGTTACCAGGTTTTGTTGTTGTTGTAAGGAAAAATTCCATTTTGTTATTTATTTATTTATTTTTTTGGATACAGTCTCTCTCTGTCACCCAGGCTGGAGTGCAGTCGCGGGATCTCGGCTCACTGCAGCCTCTGCCTCCTGGGTTCAAGTGATTATCCTGTCTTGGCCTCTCTAGTAGCTGGGATTACAGGCACCGCCACCATGCCCGGCTAATTTTTCTGTTTTTAGTAGAGACAGGGTTTCTCCATGTTGGCCAGGCTGGTCTCGAACTCCTGACCTCAGGTGATCCGCCTGTCTCAGCCTCCCAAAGTGTTGGGATTACAGGTGTGAGCCACAGCGCTGGGCCCTAAAACTGCATTTTGTTACCTATTAATATGAAGCATCTTTGTTGTTTCCCAAGACACTTCCTGTTTAGGTCCACAGTGAGTTTTAGGAATTAAGTTTAGGAAAGTGGAACACAATTTTGGAACATTGTCTTTTTTTTTTTTTTTTTTTTGGAGACGGTCTTGCTCTGTCGCCCAGGCTGGAGTGCAGTGGCGCGATCTTGGCTCACTGCAACCTCCGCTTCCCGGGTTCAAGCAGTTCTCTGCCTCAGCCTCCTGAGTAGCTGGGATTACAAGCACATACCACCATGCCCGGCTGACTTTCGTATTTTTAGTAGAGACGGGGTTTCACCGTCTTGGCCAGGCTGGCCTTGAACTCTTGACCTTGTGATCCACCCGCCTTGGCCTTCCAAAGTGCTGGGATTACAGGCGTCAACCACCGCGCCCAAATGAACACTGTCTTTATAAAAACACAGTCCTTTCAGATGTCGGGACTTATTAATAATTAAATATATTCAAATTTATTTGCAACAAAAAATTACCTTTCATAGAAATGTTACATTAAAAAATATATTTTAACTTATACTTGATGTCATTGGAACTTTGTTAAACTTTGTTTATATTTTAGTGAAAGGAGAGGAAAATGTTCGATCAGAAAAAAATATATTTCTAATATATTGAATATTATCCTATCATTGCCACATATTGTGCACTATCAGAATTACATATCATCTTCGTCTTTTCCTACTGTGGGAGTTCGATCAATTTGTAAAACAACATAATTTTTTTTCTATGGGCCAAACAGTGATTAGAATGGCTGAAACATAATACTGCTCTGAGGTAGCTGAAGCTAATGGTATTAAACACAAAGCCATATGGTAGATCTGCAATTAAAAAAAAAATCACATATAATGGAGGAACTGACATGCAGTACAATTTTATAAATTATGGGTTGTTGTAGCCTGTAGTTTTAACATGATAACAAACATCACATAATTATCCTATAAAGGTTAATTTCATTGCTACATTGACCTGACAGTTGCAGGAGTACAATAGCTGTCAATAAGATGAAATTGTGTTTTTGGTGGTTTTGGAGAAAGCTTTGAGGACTTGTTTTAGGAAAAGGCATTTAATCTATTTACAACATTATGTTTTGGTATTACTGGCATTTCTTTTAAAGTAATTCAGTATATTATCACTATAAGCTCAGAATTCCTTTTTCCTAAATAGGAAGTGACCTATTTTACTGACTTTTAAAAATGTAAGATTACATTACATTTAACAACATCAACTGTCCATTGCAAACAGCAGTGAAGGAGACCATTGGTGCAGGAGATACAAAACTTTTTCACGCTTACTTTTGGAAGACACGTGTTATATAGCAAATGCGCCTTTCTGGTGGAGTCTTATATTAAATTTGATTTGTATTCATTTTACTGACAGCAGGAGATTGGTAGCCTAAAATCATGGTAGCTTCAAGAGAGTTTTCAACCTGGCATAAATTTCCTTTTTCTGTGAGGAATCCACAGGTAAGAATTGACTGTTAGAACAAAAAGATGATTAAGCACTTCATAAGTGCAGGGTTTTGTGAAAGTGGTTCATAATTATAATGTGGATACATTCCAGATTCTGTTAATGACCACCTCAACATCATACAGTATAGCCATTTTAATATGATGATGTTACGTCAACCTGTTATACAACTACTTTATAATTTTACTGTGGGTGATGTGTGTTGAAGTGATCATTAAACATGCCTGTGTGCGTGTGTGTGTGTGTGTATATGTTTCTGTCCGTATGTCATCTTTATCATCAGTGTGAAACATGACTTCCTCTATATACACGTTCGAATTATTAGTTCCTTAAGTGGATCTGATAAATCCTTGGAAAAAGAAGGAGAATTTTGAGAAGTAATGGGTGTTAGTTCCTCAAGTGGATGTGGTAAATTCTTGGAAAAAGAATGAGAATTTTGAGAGATAATGTATATTTGATTCCTTTCTGAAATGGAACATAGTCTTGCCATCTGTCTTTGGCTCTTTTTATGACTGGTTCTGTGACTATAGAACAGGCCATATACATTATCTGAGCGCATGAGAAAAGCTCTACAGAGAATGGTGGTAGGCTGGTGTGAAAGGCGCGATGTTGTTGTAGGGCATCGAGCCCCGGGCCGTCACCGTCACCTTGGCCGCTGCCGCTGTCACCATCGCCTTGTTCTCCCACCCCCCGCCATGGCTGAGGACCTCTCCGCGGCCACATCCTACACCAAAGATGATTTCTACTGCCCCGTCTGTCAGGAGGTGCTCAAAACGCCGGTGCGGACCGCGGCCTGTCAGCACGTTTTCTGTAGAAAATGTTTCCTGACTGCAATGAGGGAAAGCGGAGCACATTGTCCCCTGTGTCGTGGAAATGTGACTAGAAGAGAGAGAGCATGCCCTGAACGGGCCTTAGACCTTGAAAATATAATGAGGAAGTTTTCTGGTAGCTGCAGATGCTGTGCAAAGCAGATTAAATTCTATCGCATGAGACTTCATTACAAATCTTGTAAGAAGTATCAGGATGAATATGATGTTTCTTCTATCATTCCAAACTTTCAGATCTCTCAAGATTCAGTAGGGAACAGCAATAGGAGTGAAACATCCACATCTGATAATACAGAAACTTACCAAGAGAATACAAGTTCTTCTGGTCATCCTACTTTTAAGTGTCCCCTGTGTCAAGAATCAAATTTTACCAGAGAGCGTTTACTGGATCACTCTTAACAGTAATCACCTATTTCAGATAGTTCCTGTGACATGTCCTATTTGTGTGTCTCTTCCTTGGGGAGATCCTAGCCAGATTACCAGAAATTTCGTTAGTCATCTAAATCAGAGACATCAGTTTGATTATGGAGAATTTGTGAATCTTCAGCTAGATGAAGAAACCCAATGTCAAACTGCTGTTGAAGAATCTTTTCAAGTAAACATCTGAAGGCTGTAGACATCTCTGCATCTTTGTACCTGCAAGTGCTATCTTTAAGGGGGGAACTACATGAAGTCACCGTTTCAGTAACTTGATGTGTATATTAATAAAAGTAATTCAGTCATTTTAGTTTTTGATTGAAAATAAAGGTAGGGCTTCTAAAAACTTCATCCTCTTGGTAAGTTAAAAAATGAAAGTTATGACATTAGCTTTAAAAGCGTAAAAAAGATGTTTCACTATAATGGTGAAAGAGAATCCCTGTTGTACTTTATCTTTTTGTAATATTAAATATTCTTGAATTTTTCATTATGTTGCTTTTGAAATTTGGTACATTCCTCCCATTTACTTTATTATTGTACACATTTAACACACAGTAGCAAATTTTGAATGATGTGATTGATATAATCTAACAAATCTGAGCCAGTTATTAGAGTTGCAGAATAGAAACTTGAAATGCTAAATGGAAAAATCCAAAGGAAATTTTTTAAATGCAGATTCTAGCTGAAAAATTCAACTATAAGAAAATTGTATTTATATAACATTTACTATTTTTGAAGACTAGTAATAATTTTAATTCTTTAAAAAGTGAAAGCTTGTTGTAAAGATATTTTCTTTTTGTTATTAGAAGGAAATACAAAGAGAAAAATTTATTTCTTTCATGGGCATTTGGTAATTTCAGTCTTTGACTGATTTGTAAGCCTGGAATATACTAAGCTGAATAGCAGCTCTTTGGCCTCAGAATTTTCAGTAGCCAGTATTTCTGATTAACTAAGTTGAAACTCTTATTAGAAACTTTCAGTTGGTGATACTGTATTCTAGAAGATATAAATGAGAGGTTTGGCTTCATCTCAGTTTAGAAATTTATTCAAAGCTAAAGATGTATATGTATATATATATACTTTTGTGTGTATATATACACGTATGTGTGTATGCAGTTTGTCAGGTTATATATAGAGTTTCTATAAGGATTTTTTAAATGGACAAGCAATAGGGGGTTGAGGTATTTATCTGATTTGTTAAAATTTTGTATATAACCAGATTTTTAAAAAGTGATAGTCACAGTGCTAAGTGATCTAGTTGGCTGCTATTACACCTTAGAAATTGAGTTTACACACACACACAATTACCTGTTTGTATGGTGCTCATTTCTTATTCTCAGATATAATGTGTGACCGTGATATAGTGAGAAAGATTCTACCAACCACTGTTTCACTACTTTTTAGTCAAAATTGGGTATGTTCTTAGTATTCATTAGTGAGAATCATAAAGTATTTTGTAGAAGGCCCAAATCACAGAATAAAGGACTAAGAGTGGATTCACTGACATTCCATACTAATATACATTGTTTATGCTTTCTTTAAAATAACTAAAAGAACATAAAAGAGAATCTCAGTAGTTTGCTGCTAATATATACATATACTGTATAAAAAGGTATATTTTGGTTTTGTTCTACACTGAACATTTTTTAAACTTGGTTTAATAAAAATGTTAATTTTGGAAAAGGCGCGATGTTTTAGCCCAGTGTATTAAACCATATCCTGAATACAACTTATTAGTGTTTAATTGCTAAGGGTCATTTCAGATTTTAGCCACTATGGCATTAGGCTGCCGATTAATGGACACTGAGTCCATTAATTTATTCAGTGCATATTGATTGAAGGCTAGCTTCGTGGCCAGTACCATGTTAGGTTCTAGGGATACAAAGATGAATAAGAATCCCTGCCCTAAAGGGCTCAGAGTCTAATGATGAAGAAATAAACAAGTGGTTATAATACATCATGATAAGTACGATAATGGAGGTTTGGAATATGTTCCCTTTGAGCAAAGATGAGGGCCTTGTCTTAGATCTGCTCCATTGTAGATAAATGATTTGTCTGTTTACTCTTAGAGACGCAGAAAGGTCAGAAGTTACCTGGAATTACTCGTAGCTGCTGCTGCTTTTTTTTTTCTTTTCCAACTTGATATAGGGCAGTAGGAACCCAAGTAAGTACCAATGTTTATGACTTATTTGTGGGCAGTCCCACAATATCTAGAAGATTTAGATGGAACTGACAAAACTTTGATTCCTTATACCTGTGTTTTGCTGTTTGACAATCATTTAGAATATCTTTCTGTGCTGTGTGTGTTCCATTTGCCCTTCCAGATCTTTTCTCCACTCTGCTGTGTGCTTCTGGGAAATGAATTACATGGGCTACATCAACTGAGCCCTTCCTTTTTGGTTTCAGATTAGCTTTGCCCAGTGGGAGGGACATCAGAAAGGATCTCCCTAAAAGCTAGTTCCCTCTTGCTGGATTTAGTGTTGCCAAAGCTGTTCTGTCAGTAGTTCACAACTTGTATTCAATAATGGCCCTCTCTGCCAGCCATCTATAGTTACACATCTTTCTGGGTTCTAATAACCCTTCCCTAGCCCCATTAGACCTGGAGATGATAATGGCTTCCTGACGTTGCTAACCTGGAGTTATACCACCATCTTTTGCTGTTTTCCCTAAACCCTGCCTGTACCTTTTGAAATGGTTCCTTCATTAAGTTTTCTTGAATACTTCATTTGAGTATGCTGCTTTTCTTGGCAGGACCCTACTGATAATACCCATCTATGTCTAAAACAGATTTGAGGTAGCTTCCGTTTCTGCATTAAACACCAATTACAGTGTCCTTAATGGCAAATGCAAACAGGAGCCCATGGGCTGCCATCTTGGCTTTCTTGGGAGGGAGGGGGTTATGGTTCCCTCAGCGTGCTCCAAATGTGGTATCATCATTATGACAAATCAAAGTCAATGGGTATAGAGTAAAATCTGGCTGCAAAAACATTTGCAACCAATGCTAGATGGTTGTGGGGTCCCTGTTGCTTGTTTTAGCCCAGTAATTATCTCAAATACTGATGCCATTTCTTATTACCATAATGCTGACATCATTTTACCCCTTAAGGATACTCCTAAGGAGCGGTCCCTTTGTTAAGCCTCAATCTGGGTCCCTTCCTCAAAGGGGGAAAAAACAAGTATTTTGGGATAGAATTCTCACTTGCTAAATAGTTTCCAGCATTTTGTGCCTTCCCTTTTCTCGTAACATTTATTTGTTCATTCACTCATATTCAGTACACATTTGTTAACTGTATCATAGGTGCTGGGCAGTGTGTTAGACACTGAAGATAAAAATAAGTAAACAAATAGGACACGGTGCCTATCCTGACCACTTGCTGTTTCTTCTATTTAACTTTTTTTTTTTTTTTGAGATGGAATCTCGCTCTGTCGCCCAGGCTGGAGTACAGTGGCCCGATCTTGGCTCACTGCAAGCTCCGCCTCCCAGGTTCACGCCATTCTCCTGCCTAAGCCTCCCAAGTAGCTGGGACTACAGACGTGCGCCACCACGCCCAGCTAATTTTTTGTATTTTTAGTAGAGACGGGGTTTCACCGTGTTAGCCAGGATGGTCTCGATCTCCTGACCTCGTGATCCGCCCACCTCGGCCTCCCAAAGTGCTGGGATTACAGGCGTGAGCCACCGTGCCCGGCCTCTTCTATTTAACTTCTATTAGGAAACTTATTTTGCTTCTGATGAAAGTTTACTTGTTTTTCTGTTTGTTGTTGTTGTTGTTGTTTTTCTCTATTCTAGTCAGAGAGGGAAGGAATCTCAAAAAACGAACAAAAATTTGTCAAACTGGCATATTCTTGGGTCAGTCTAGAATCCTATTGCAAGGCTTTTTCTTTCTTTAAATGGGTAGTTTGGAACAAAAGCAGAGGCTTGGAGGAAATTGCTGCTATTTGGCTCTAGTTGGTTTTATTCAGCTGAGTTTTAGCTTAAATTTACCTTACTTGGAATAAAATATAGAAATGTTCAGAAAACTTTCCCCTTATAGATTTTATGAAATGTAAATTCTTCCTTTATATTCTCTTTGAATTACATCCTTTGGAAACTCAAGAATGTGCTATGGATCTTTGTTAATCTCTTTCTCATTTAGTCATTTTTGGCTGAGCTCTACCAAACTTTCCAATGTGTTACTCAGTTTGGGGAATTATTCTGATTCTTTTGGTTAAGAAATTTAAGGTTAAAATTGTCAATGTTTGCCTATTTTTTTTAAAAAAAAAGAAGTTGGCAGCAAAAGTCACTAAACTTCCAGATTTTGAGTGAACTGATTAACATGTAATTTCAGTTTTTATGGAAAGAAATTTGGAATGTCGTCTACTTCCTCCTAATTTAGGTGCCTTAATTCAACATTTGAAATGGAAACATACAGTCTGTACAATCAGCTAATTAGGGATTATAGAGATACTGTCTTGTCTATTCTTTTCCAAAAAAAAAGCATTTGCCATCCAGAGATTATGAATAGCGGTTACAGGTAGCATTCTCATCTTTCTATCCTTCTTTCTCCTTTTACCTTCTTTTTCATTGTCATTCCTTCCTTCCCACTGTACTTCCCTTCCTTCTGCTCATCTTCCCTTCAGTCTTCTTGCTGTTTAGGTTTAATGTGCAAATGGTTTAGGTAGGTTGCCTTTTTACTCAACTGAAACTAGTCTAAAATTGGGGGCCAGGCATGGTGGCTCATGCCTGTAATCCCAGCACTTTGGGGGAGTGAGGTGGGAGGATCTCTTGAGCCCCAGAGTTCAAGACCAGCCTGGGCAACATCGTGAGACCCCATTTCTATTTTTTTAAACAAACAAAAATTATAAAATTGGGAATGACTTGTTCCTTATAAGCTATGAAAAACTAGTCTATGTTTTTCTTTAAAATGTTAGGCAGCATAGTCTAGTGATGGACTGTGGATTCAAATTTTAGCTCCTCCATTGAACTCTGTGACCTTGGGAAAGTTTTCTCTTTGTGCCTGTATTCTTTAGCTATATAATGAAAGTACCTATGGTTATCTTAAATGAGACTTAAATGAATCAATATGTAAAGTGCCTTGCACTTAATATGCATGATGTATGTTTGTCAAGTAAAATAATTCTCTATAATCCTACTACCTGTAACATAATAATTATATTAGTAGAAATAACATCAACTAGTTTTGTATTAGGGACAAAAACACAAACTTTAAAATGTTTCTCATGAGTACTCATGGAATGCTTTTGAAACTTAGTGTTTTATTGGTCATGTGTGAAAGCCACATACGTGATTTCTAAGTAGTGGTAATTCCAGCCATGGTGAAAATTGATCTGTGTAGGTCTGTGGTGGAGTGTAATTAAACAAATGGAAAAACTGTTATTTTATACAGTGATAAGTCCTGAATTTCAGCTTACTCCAGAAAGTGGAGTTAGCTACACTCTAGTCACCTTTTTATTGCTGAGGTCTTGGGAATGATTACTCCACTTATAAAAAAGTAGAGTTAATATTCCTAAAACTTTTTTTTGGTGGGGGGACGTAGTTTCACTCTTGTCTCCCAGGCTGGAGTGCAACGGCATGATCTTGGCTCACTGCAACCTCTGCCTTTTAGGTACAAGCGATTCTCCTGCCTCAACCTCCTGAGTAGCTGGGATTACAGGTGCCCACCACCACGTCGGGCTAATTTTTGTATTTTTAGTAGAGATGGGGTTTCACCATGTTGGCCAGGCTAGTCTGAAACTCCTGACCTCAGGTAATCCACCCGTCTTGGCTCCCAAAGTGCTGCGATTACAGGTATGAGCCACTGCACCTGGCGCAATATTCCCAAAACTTTTGAATGACCTTAATTATACATCCTCATTTGTATAAATTCTGTTATTTGAATTGCTCTTGGCGATTAAACAGGCAGCAAGGAAAAACCGTTGTGTAATACTTCTCTATATCCTCTCTCTCCCTAAACCAAGCTTGTCCGACCCATGGCCCACAGGCTGCATGCAACCCAGGATGGCTTTGAATACGGTCCAACACAAATTTGTAAACTTTCTTAAAACATTATAAGATTTTTTTGCAATTTTTTTTTAAGCTCATTGGCTATTGTTAGTGTTAGTGTGTTTTATGTGTGCCCCAAGACAATTCTTCTTCGAGTGTACTCCAGGGAAGCCAAAAGATTGGACACTGCTGCGTCTAAACTCTTTTTCAAACATTGTGACATATGTTAAACTCAAATTGTTTTTAAAGTTGTGTGAGCACAATGTTGTTTTAAAGTATTTGACATTGTATCATTTTTTATTTATTTATTAAGCACACATTATTTGCTGTAATACAATGCTAGGAGCTGCAAATACCAGTGCAAAAAAGATCAGCTCTCCATACCAGTGTATATAAGACAATTACAGATGTTTGTAAAGGCTATGACAGAATTAAAGCAAGATTATGAGAAAGTTAGACTTTTGGGGATAGCAGTCTCAATGAAGGCTCTCTAAAGGGGGAATATTTGAATTGAGAGGTATTGGACTTGAGATTTAAGGAACAAAATGAGTTGGCCGTGGAGGAGCTGGGGGAAAATTCCAAGCATAGGGAGGAGCAGGTGTTGAGGGCAAAAGAAGAAAAGGGCATTTTGTCACAGAAAAGAGGCCAGTGTGGCTGGAATATGGTATGTATCAATGGTATTTTTAATAGTGAATTTTGTAACTTTTATTTCTAAATGCCAGAATGGATAAAAATAATAACTGACATTTATTTAGTGCTCTCTAGGCTTGGTACAGCCAGTGCAGTCTCTCAACAACTCTCTTAGGAGCTTGGTCATCTGCATTCTGTAGATGACGGAAGTGAGGGCTGGGGAAGTTGGGAAACTCACCCAAGGCAACCTGGCTAACAATGGTATAGTCAGGAATTGGGAAGTGCATTTTTGAGGGTTATAACTTTTGAATGCAGATTAACTAGTGTGTATTTGGGAAAGGTTGTAATAAATGGAGAGGGTGAAGTGGGGATGGTTGATAAGTACAAAAAATAGGTAGAATGAATAAGATCTAGTATTTGATAGTACAGCAGTGATTATAGTCAATAATAATTTAATTGTACATTTAAAAATAACTAAAACAGTATAATTGGATTGTTCGTAACACAAAGAATAAATGGTTGAGGTGACAGATACCCCATTTACCCTGATGTAATGATTATAAATTATATGCCTCTATCAAGATATCCCATGTGCCCCATATGTATGTATATTTACTATGTACCCACAAAAATTAAAAGTAAAAAAAAAAATGGAGAGGGTGAGAAAGGCAAGAATGTGGGAATTCATTGTCTATAAAAACAATGATTATTGGGCCTGGCGTGGTGGGTCATGCCTATAATCCCAGCACTTTGGGAGGCCAAGGTGGGTGGATCACGAGGTCAGGAGATCAAGACCATCCTGGTTAACACGCTGAAACCCCGTCTGTACTAAAAATACAAAAAATTGGCTGGGCGTGGTGGCGGGCGCCTGTAGTCCCAGCTACTCGGGAGGCTGAGGCAGGAGAATGGCGTGAACCCAGGAGGTGGAGCTTGCAGTGAGCCGAGATTGTGCCACTCCAGCCTGGACGACAGAGTGAGACTCCGTCTCAAAAACAAAACAAAACAAAACAAAATGATTATTTTAGATGGCTTAAATATTTTGTTAACTATTTTAGTTTTATGTTTAACTAGTTATGATGTAGTTTCAGAGTCAGTTTCTGCTTACCATTTTGAGTATATCTGCTGTCTAAAAGAGGCACTTTAAAGTTGGGAGCAGTGGCTTATACCTGTAATCCCAGCACATTGGGAGGCCGAGGCAGGAGGATTGCTTGAGGTCAGAAGTTGCAGGTTGCAGTGAGCTGTGATTGTGCCACTGCACTTCCAGCCTGGGCGACAGAGCGAGACTCTGTATCTATAAAAACAAACAAAAAGAAGAGGCACTTTAATATTTCATATCTCAGACTCCCAATAACTATTAAGCATTAGCAATGAGGTTATATCATACTGGAGGATGTAACTAATTTCCCCTATTCAGTAACATGCTCACAGACTTTTTCTTCAAATAGCGTTGTTATAGGCATTCCTTTCAGGTTTTCACAGGAAAGGAAGATCTTTGTCTCTCCCTGTGTTTTAGATGAATCGTGTATGGAGTTCAGAGTGACCTTTGGTAATGCATTCTAGCAGATATAGTTAGAACCTCGTGATTTAGTCCTCAGTTGTCACTGCTTGGAAATGTTTCCTGAGTCTTTTTCAGGGTGGGATGTCCAGGAAAATGACATATAGGAAACGTGTAGCGGATGAGCCCTTCAGTTAATTGGCAGCTTGTCACGGCAGATTCTGCCTTGCCTTTTGGTTCATTTGCGTCAGTAGTAGGAGAGATGGGTTTGCTGCTTGGTGCTGGAGAGGTAAATGAGTAGAGAAGAAAGCTATTATCTATTGAATGCCTAGTATATGCGTTTGGTAAATGTTTCACATGAACTCATGTAATCATCACAAAACTCTGAGGTACATAGTATTAGCCTCATTTTATGCCCTACCTACCACTGGAGATACCAAAAATAGGTATGCATTTTTTGATCAAGGGAAAAATATAACCCATGGATTTTTACTAGCTTATTACTTATGGTAGAAGACAGACTCATAGGAAAAATGATAAAACTGTATAATGTTATCGAGTGCCTGTTAGCACTGAGATTACTAAGAATGAGTGAGACAAGGTCTCCATCCTCAAAAGGTACACAGAGCTTTGAAAGGTGAGATAGGCAGGTATTTTAATCAAGTTTTTTGTTTTTTGTTTTTTGTTTTTTTTTGAGACAGAGTCTCACTCTGTTGCCCAGGCTGAGTGCAGTAGCATGATCACAGCTCACTGCAGCCTTGACCTCCCAGACTCAAGTGATTTTCCCACCTCAGCCTCCACGAGTGGCAAGGACTGCAGGTGTGCACCACCATGCCTGGCTAATTTTTTTTTTTTTTTTTTGAGACAGAGTCTTGCTCTGTCACCCAGGCTGGTGTGCAGTGGCGCAATCTCGGCTCACTGCAACTCTGCCACCTGGATTCCAGTGATCTTCCTGCCTCAGCCTCCCGAGTAGCTGGGATTACAGGTGTGCGCCACCACGCCTGGCTAATTTTTGTATTTTTAGTAGAGACAGAGTTTCACCATGTTGGCCAGACTGGTCTCGAACTCCTGACCTCAAGTGATTTGCCCACCTCAGCCTCCCAGAATGCTGAGATTACAGGCATGAGCCACCGCCCCCAGCTCCGGCTAATTTTTGATTTTTCGGTAGAGATGAGGTCTCACTCTGTTGCCCAGGTTGGTCTGGAACTCCTGGACTCAAGTGATCCTACTGCGTCAGCCTCCTAAAGTGCTGGGATTACAGGTGTGAGCCATTGTACTGGGCCAGAAGTCTGTCTTTATTTCAGAACAATTTCCCCTGAAACCATTGCTGTTGCTGTACAGCAGAGATAATGTAAACTTTTGGGCACATTACTTTTGGCTACTGCTGAATTCTGAAATAATTCCTGTAGATAGTTCAGAAGGATATGAGTCTATCCACATTAATAGGTGAAAACACCCTAATATTGGTGCTTAGGAAGTGTATCGCCATTCAAATACTTGTTATATGAATGACTGGGCAATAAACTTGAGTCAGCCATTCTTCCAGGGTTTAAAGTCTAGCTCCATCTATTACTATTGTGTGACATTGGGCAGGTCACCTCAACTCTTTGAGTTCGTCATCTAATGAGGAAAGAGATGATGCTAATAGTGCCTTTCTCATAGTGCTGTGAAATTAGATGAGATAATGCATGAGACAATGTATGTGAAGTGGTTAACATAGTCCTGGTCTGCAGTAGGCACTCAAATATTTTTGCTGTTTTTGTTATTATCATTATTAAGCTAATAAGCCAATTTGGTACCACTGACACAGTCTGCTATTTAAATGTGATTTCATGTGTTGGTGACTTTTTGTTTGTTTGTTTAATTTGTCCTAGCTGCAGTTTAAACAGCATTGAAGTCAGAACCTGGTTTGTATTTCAGTTCCTGGTGCCCAGATCATGATGGGAAATGTTTTGATTACTTCTAACCTATTTCTTTCTGGAATCAGATACCTCAGATCTTTTGATTGTACTTCTAGGTGAACAGTATTCCCACAGCTCATAGGCAAGGTACCTAAATGAAGTTCTTGGTTGGAGAGAGAACAGCAAACTAGAAATATGAATAAATAAAGATGTGTGTGAGGTGAGAATGGCATGGTTTGGATAGTAATAACTTCTCTTAGTCCTCAGCTCCTAAAACATGAAGATTTTATTTCTTGAATATAAACTTGTCAAGAGCTAACTTAAAGTACAGGTTGAGTGAGTTAAACATTGCCACTTCTCATCATAACTTCTTTTGATGAATAATTTATTCTTTGTTTTTTTCTGTAGAGTTTAAGAAATAGATGTATGTGATGATTACAGTCATTTATAGTATTCTGGGGTTGTCCTAATTTTAGGTAACTGTCTTCAGAAAGGTAACTTGTTAAATAGATGACTAAATGTAATTAAAATTCATACTTTTATACTTTTTTCTTTTTCTTTTTTTTTCTTTGAGACAGAATTTTGCTCTTGTCCAGGCTGGAGTGCAATGGCGCGATCTTGGCTCACTGCAACCGCCAGCTCCCTGGTTCAAGTGATTCTCTTGCCTCGGCCTCCTGAGTAGCTGGGATTACAGGTGCTCACCACCATGCCCAGCTAATTTTTTGGATTTTTAGTAGGGATGGGGTTTCACCATGTGGGCCAGGGTGGTCTTGAACTCCTGACCTCAGGTGATCCACCCACCTTGGCCTCCCAAAGTGCTGGGATTACAGGTGTGAGCCACCATGCCTGGCCACTTTTTTCTTAAAATTTTTAAAAAACACACTTAAGAGAATATCTCTATTTGATCTAGAAAGTATCACTAGCATAGTTATGCAGTGTAGCAGAGGCAAGTGACATTTGTTGTATTTTACTATTTTTCAAAGGGCATAGATAAGAGAAAGGAGTTTTAAATGTGCTCCTTTTCAACTGTTGTCTCTGCCTAGCCCAGTAGCCACTTGGAGAAAAGGTTTCTTAAATTGTGATGTTATCAAAACTTGTTAGGCAGGTTATGGATAATGTTCAACTTTATGGCTAGTGTGGATATCTATATTAAAATTTACTTTATGTCCCACAGTATGAATGCAGTTTTCAGTGTTGCCATTGAATATAATTATTAACCAAATCTGAAAACCAGTAATTACCCTCTGAAGTTTTTTTATGGATTTCCCCCCTTTCCTCAGGATTTGACATTGTAAATGATTTTTTAGTGAGTGGCAATTAGTTTGAACCCTTTATTTAAAGAGTTCAAAGTGTATTCTAGTAATAAAAACAGTTGGTTTGGAAGTCAGATTCCGGTCTTGCGTCTGCTATTCTCTGTGATCTCATGGACAAGATCCCATGGCTGCTTCATTTACTGATTGTAAATTATAATGAGAATGATGTATTCCTTGTTTATCTCTCAGGATCATAGTGGTAAATGAACCTCAGTTATTAAGGAGAGTCATCTTGCAGCAGTTGACACCAATGGATTCAGGTAGTAAGACAAGGAGCACATGGTATATAAGGGGCTATTTTGAGCAACTGCAGTGGACTTGTGGGAGATCAATTATAAACTTAGCCTGGCTAAGAATGGGGTGAGTGTTACTGTCAGCATAAAATAGGAAAAAGTTGAAGACTGAAGTATTTAGAAAGTAGTAATATAGGAAAATGATCCCTGACACAAAGTAGTGTAGGCCTCCTGCCTGGCTTTGGTTACATATGTTTCTTCTGGTAAAAGAGGAGGCAAAGATGAGAGTAGGAAAAGGAAAATTAAAAAATGAAAAAAGGCCGGGCGCGGTCTCTCATGCCTGTAACCCCAGCACTTTGGGAGGCTGAGGCCCCAGCTGGGTGTCAATTTTTTTTTTCTTATCATCATTATAATGAAATGAGGTTTTTTCAAGGACCGCTGTATGAGACTAACCCAGAGTAATTTTTCAAATTACCTGATTTAATGAATTAGAATTTCTAAGAAATAGCTGGATAATCTACATACTTAACAAGCATCTCAGGTGATTCTTCTCATTAGGGAGATTTGGGAAATTTCTAGATGAGTGCTTCTCTAGAGTTAATGTGCATAGGAATCACCTGGGATCTTGTTTATAATGCAGTCTTAGGGCTGGGTGCGGTGGCCCATGACTGTAATCCCAACACTCTGGGAGGCCGAGGCAGGCGGATCACGAGATCAGTAGTCTGACCAACATGGTGAAACCCTATCTCTACTAAAACTACAAAATTAGCTGGGTGTGGTGGCTCATGCCTGTAATCCCAGCTGCTCAGGAGGCTGAGGCAGGAGAATGACTTGTACTGGGAGGCAGAGGTTGCGGTGAGCCGAGATTGCGCCACTGCACTCCAGCCTGGGCAACTAGAGTGAAACAATGTCTCAACAACAAAAAAGAAAAAAGTAAATATTGCTGGTAGCTCTGTTTTTGCCTTTCAGGAGCACTTCTGAAGAGAATGAGGCTTTTTTGAGAGGAAAGAGGATTAATCATGAGGACATGCTTTGGAAGGCCAGAGTTTGCTGTCCCGTAAAGAGATTGTGGTAGAGATTTTATTTTCAGTTGGATTAAGTCTAGAATCACATTGATAGTGATTTACATTGCCTGAAGTAGGGAATTTGCTCTTTAGGTTGGTCAATTAATTAGGTCCGTATTCTAGATTTGCTAGAAAAAGGAGCAACTCACTTGAAGAGCTTTGTGGTGGTTGCTTTTATTTCATATCCTCACATGTTTCATGATTAAGGATGAAAATTGGGCCTGGTGTTGTAGCTCACACCTGTATTCCCAGCACTTTGGGAGGCAGGGGTGGGCAGGTCGCTTGAGCCCAGGAGTTCAAGACCAGCCTGGGCAACATGGCAAAACCTTGTTTCTACCCAAAAAAACAAAACAAAATTAACTGGGCTTGGTGGTGCAGGCCTGTAGTCCCCAGCTAACTTGGGGGTTGAGGTGGATCACCTGAGCCTGGGAAGGTCAAGGCTGCAATGAGCTGTGATTGCACCACTATACTCTAGCCTGGGTGACAGAGTGAGATAGGGTCTTGAAAAAAGTAAAAAAAGAAATATTTGATTTGAAAGATAGCGTAATTTGGTTGAATATTTTGTAAATTAAAGTTGTAGTAAAAGCAGAGGAGTTTGAAATTTTGGACTGTCAAATAGAATTGTAGCAGAAGTGTTATAGTTGCTATGAGGCTAGCCATAGACATATTTTAGTGAATTATCTGACTTATAGTGAATTATAGGAGACTTTAGTGAATTATATGAGATAAAGACATATTAATACTTTCTGCAATAAAGAATGTAAATGGATACTATTTGAATGGGCTACCATTATGTTTATGTAAGCTATAATTACCCAAAATAACAGGGAAACAGTGTTGTACCTTTTAAAAGAGCTTAGAATGCTAGGATGATTCTTACCTTGCAATTTCAGCTGCAGATTTTGTATTTTATTAAGACACGAAACAAATTTCCATTCATTTTTACTAATATATAGATATTTTGCAGAATTCTTTTGTGTTCATGGGATACATAAAGTTTGAGTATGGACATTGGAAGCATACAGGTCTGAGTTTGAATCTCAGTTCTGTCACCTATTGCTTGGGTAACTCACCTGAGTTCACAGCTTTAGTTTCTTTATCTGAAAAGGACTGTGTCTTAATCTGTATGTTCTCCTTGGCATGTGGCCCAGTGACCGTTACATAGTGGGCATTTGTTTATTCCACAAATGTGTGTTGCTCATATACTGTGTCCCAAGCACTGTCTTAGGTAATAGAGATACAAGTAATCATACAAATAAATATGAAAAATGAACCAATAAGTATTGTGAAGGAGAAGTATGGGTGCTATGATAGTTTATAATAAGGGGTCTAAAAAAAAAGGAGAATGAGGTAGCTTTTAAAAATGATTACTTTGGCTGCAGGATAGAATCATAGATTAGAGCTAAGAAATAATGGATTTAGGGAGATCAGTTAGGAAGCTGCTGTAACAGTCCAAGTGAGGCAGGCAGTGAGACTAAAGAGGTGGTGGTGATGGTGGTAGAAATGGAGAAAAGTAGATACATTTCAGAGGTATTTGGGAAGTAAAGGATACCTGTCTTGGTGACATGTTGAAGGTGTAGGGTAGGAGAGAGAGAAATGTCAAGAATAGTTCTGAAGCTTCTGGCTTGTATAATTGAACAGATGTTGGTTCCTGCCAGTTACTGAGGTGGAGTGTGCTAGATGAGAACCTGGTTTGATAGGAAGGGGGATGGGGAGGAGATAGTTTGGTTTGGGGCATGTAAGTTTAAGATGCTTTTGAAATATTTAAGTGGAAGTACCAAGTTCTTGTTTGGATAATGGTTCTAGAGCTCAGAGGAATGGTCAGACTTTTGAGAATCATTGGCATATTCGTGGTAATTGAAGCCATGAGAATTGATGAAATTTCAGGAAGAAGTTATAAAATGAAAAGGAAGAAGACTTTGTACTGAGCTTTGAGAAACACTGACTTTTCAGATTGGTTGGAGGGAATTAAGACCACCAAGACTGAGAAGCAATTCCTTAAAAGCTAGGAGAGTGTTTCTGGGAAGCCAAGTGGAGAGAGTGGTAACGATCTACTTTGTTCTGAAGGGTCAAACAAGATAAAGGCTGGAGAGTGTCCATTGGGTTTAGTTACACAAAGATCATTTATAACCTTATGTAAAGCCATTTCAGTGGTGAGTTGGAAGCTGAAAGAGATGGATATTGCTGGGTATAGATTATTCTTTGAAAAAGTTGGATTGAGGAAGAAGGGAGAATGTGGTAGCTTAAGGGAGAAGACACTCAAATATTGGCTGAGTGAATACATGTGCAACATGAACCTCCTTTAGAAAATAACAAGCACAGGCTAGCAGGATCATCTCTGAGGAGGATGGGAGGAGGACCTGTTAGGGATATCAGCTGAAACATGAATAGTCTGGGATCATAGTTTTTTGTGTTTCCTATGATGTGCCAGATGAAGGAAGAAGAATCTTGCCAGAAGGAGAAATGTCATTTTTAGAACAATGGTATAGGAATCGTTGACCACCCTTACAGAACCCTCATTGCTGAGAATTTGATATATTGTTTTCCAACTATCACCAAGTATAGCGGAAAGAGTCTGGGATTGGAGCCTGCTAATCCTGCTTTTCTATTTTCTTGTGTTAGGTCGCACAGTTGATTATTTAGTCCTAAAGAGCTTCAATTTCTTCATTTGTATAATGGAGCGAATACTGTCTACTTCACGGATTTGTTAGGATTAAATGACAATCTGTGTATATAAAGTATCAGGTATTTAGTAGGCACTCAATAAGCTGATGTCTACCTGTTTTCTTGCTTCTCATGGTAACAGTTGTTTATTGTGTAGTTTCAGCATTATAAGTTTGCTCTTAGCCTCAATGGAATAATTTGTGGGAATCCTTCCTTCTTCATCTTATCTTTTGTGTAAAATAACTTGAGTGATACAAGCATACATTTCTGGGAAAATGGAAATATGATTTGCTACTGCAATAATAACCAATAAATAAGTATTTTGCCAGACGTTTTTGGCATGTATGCCTTATATTTGTGTGCCTTTTAAAAAAAAGCGTGTGTGTTTTAAACAAAGCTTACTAATTTAGATATGCCAATTTGGTAACTTCCTGCCAGAGTAAGAGTTTTTATGTTTTCCTTCTGAGACACACCTTAGTATAACTTTATTTTAGTTTCTGGGCCATTGCCATTTGGCATAACTTCAAACTAGATGTGATGGACCTACATAAATACTTTTAAGATTAAAAATTTTTTTTATGGTGGGGGGATATGAACTTTCAAAACCAGCTGAGGTGTTAGGTCTGGATTTTATTTGGTTGTTTGATTTTTTTTTTTTTTTGAGACCAGGTCTTCCTCACTCTGTTGTTCAGGGTGGAGTGCAGTGGTGTGATCACAGCTAACTGCAACCTTGACCTCCAGGGCTCAATTTGATCCTCCCACCTCAGCCTCCTGAGTAGCTGGGATTACAGGTGCATGCCACTACACCTGACTAATTTTTATACTTGTTTCTTTTGTAGAGATGGGGTTTTGTTATGTTGTCTAGGCAGGTCTTGCACTCCTGGGCTCCAGCAATCTGCCTGCCTTGGCCTACCAAAGTGCTGGGATTATAGGCATGAGCCATGTGCCTGGCCATTTAAAATTTTTTGTTTGTATTTTTTATTTTCGAATTTTTTTTCTACACATATTTTGAACACTGAGATAACTAATTGTATACCAAAGTGACTGAAATGAAGTCAGTCTGATTTCCGTAAGTTTGATTGCTAAAGCAGTCTCCTTAAAGGTGTTAAAATGTGCTCTCAATCCCCACCTTACACAACATCTGTCTCCCAGGCTGAAGTGCAGTGGCACAAACATGGCTCACTGCAGCCCTGACCTCCTATGTTTAAGCATTCCTCACACTTCAGCCTCCTGAGTAGCTGGAACCACAGATGTGCGCTGCCATGCTTGGCTAATTTTAAAAATTTTTGTCGAGTCCTGGTCTCACTGTGTTGTCCAGGCTGGGCTCAGGAGATCCTCTTACCTCTGCCTCCCAAAGTGCTAGGATTACAGGCATTAGCCACCACTCCTAGCCTATGTATGAACCTTTACAGAAGTTGACTACCCTAGAATTGTTATAAGAGCATTAGAATTTGCCAGCTTTCTTCAAGAGTTAATATAGGCCGGGCGCAGTGGCTCATGCCTGTAATCCCAGCACTTTGGGAGGCCAAGGCGGGCGGATCACCTGGGGTTAGGAGTTCGAGACCAGCCTGGACAACATGGTGAAACCCTGTCTCTACTAAAAAAAGAAAAAAAATACAAAAATTAGCCAGGTGTGGTGGTACCTGCCTGTAGTCCCAGATACCCTGGAAGCTGAGGCAGGAGAATCGCTTGAACCCTGGAGGCAGAGGTTGCAGTTAGCTGAGATCATGCCACTGTACCTCCAGCATGGGCGACAAAGCAAGACTCTGTCTCAAAAAAAAAAAAAAAAAAAAAAAAAGGAGTTGTTATAGTAGTAATACTATAGTAAACACATACTTGGTATTCTTTGGAATATGGGCCTTACTATGGAATAGGAGAAATTATTTCTTTCCCAGTTACTAATAAGGGAGACTTCATTGGTTAAGGGAATTTTGTGGGTAGAATTGCTAACACTAGAAATCTCATTGTTGGTTCAAAGAGAGAAGTAAGTTAACCACGTGTTCTCACCTGAATATAGGATGCTTTGTTTTACAAGCTTAAATAATACCCGGACAAAACTCTACAGGTCACAAGTTCTTTAAAGACTTAATAAACTCTGTAGAAACTATACTTCAAAGGGGAACTTTCTCCTTGATTCACTATCCTGCCTTGTCTTCTGAAATTTATTGGTTTTTGACAAGCGTTTGAAGAAAGACCACTAAAATACAGTGTTGTTAATATTTGGTGAAATGTTCTTGTACATACATCTGTTACAGATTTTCCAAGTTAAAAATTACTTTTCCATTAGAGGAGCTCCCCATACCTTGTTTCTTTCCCCAAAGGGGTGTGTGTGTGTGTGTGTGTGTGTGTGTGTGTGTGTGTGTAGTTTAAATGTATTTTACTCTTTTGACTTTGGAAATACATAGTATTTCATTGTATAGATTTGGCACAATCCACTTTTTAACTCTAATTTTTAGACATTTGAACTTTGGATGATATGGAATACTGTCATTAGTAAGTTCTATGTTAGCTTTTTTTCTTTCTTTCTTTCTTTCTTTTTTTTTTTTTTTTTTGAGACAGTCTTGCTCTGTTGCCCAGGCTGGAGTGCAGTGGTGTAATCTCAGCTCACTACAACCTCCACTTCCCGGGTTCAAGTGATTTCCCTGCCTCAGCCTCCCAAATAGCTGGTATTACAGGCACCTGCCACCACGCCTGGCTAATTTTTGTATTTTTAGTAGAGACGGGATTTCACCATGTTGGTCAGGCTGGTCTTGAACTCCTGACCCCAGGTGATCCACCCACCTCAGCCTCCCAAATTGCTGGGATTATAGGCTTGAGCTGCATCGCCTGACCAGCTTGCTTTCTTAAAAAATATTCTGATTCCTGAAGTTTCTTTTTTTCTTTTTTATTTTTTCGAGGAGTTTTGCTCTTGTTGCCTAGGCTGGAGTGCAATGGCGCTATCTTGGCTCACTGCAACCTTCGCCTCCCAGATTCAAACGATTCTCCTGACTCAACCTCCTGAGTAGCTTGGATTACAGGCTGCCACTTGCCCCCACGCCCAGCTAATTTTTGTATTTTTAGTAGAGTGGCTCAGCCTGTAATCCCAGCACTTTGGGAGGCCGAGGTGGACGGATCACGAGGTCAGGAGATTGAGACCATCCTGGCTAACACGGTGAAACCCCGTCTCTACTAAAAATAAAAAAAAAAAAATTAGCTGGGCGTGGTAACCGGCGCCTGCAGTGCCAGCTACTCTGGAGGCTGAGGCAGGAGAATGGCGTCAACCCTGGAGGCGGAGCTTGCAGTGAGCAGAGATCGCGCCACTGCACTCCAGCCTGAGCGACACAGCTAGACTCCATCTCAAAAAAAAAAAAAAAAAAAAAAAAAGTGTTAAATCGCTAAAGTCTAAAGAGCCCAGAAAAGAAAATAAATATCATTAGTAATATTCTCACCATCATCCAAAGATTACCCCTTTTAACATTTTGGTTGCTTATCTTTCCAGTGCTTTTTAATGTCCATATACCCACATTTTTTAAAACTCATGCTTTAAAAGAAAAAAAAAACTTGTGATATTACTGCATGTATACATATATTTTGTAATTTTCAATATAATTGTCTCTGAAATTTTAATGGTTATATGGTATTTCACTGTATGTATTTGGTAGAAGTCACTTTGCCCCCATTTTTGGATATTTAGGTTATTTGCAATTGTGCTATTATGCTGTGTACAACGTCCTTGTGGAAACTTTGGCAAACCTTGGGTTGTCCATCTCAAACTCTCTCACTGTACTCTGTCCTTTTCAGCCTGCTTCTCTCTCTTTTCCAGTAACTCCTTTAACAACAAGATCAGATCAGGTGGACAGATTATTCTTCAAACAATTTACTGTTAGGCAATGAATATGCTGGTTTCTGTGAATTCTGGGATTAAAGAGATACATAGACACATTTTATTTGCAGAGATAAAGAATTACAATAATAAACTAAGTGTTGTGATAGGTTTATATATATGTATAAGGTCCATGGGGGCTCGGAAAGAGAGCAGGGTTTGTGAGGGCAGTAGGCAGGGAAGAAAGATCAGGGAGTAAGCATTTATTAATCCTCTTAATGTGCCAGGCACTAAGTTAGGCACATTACTAGGCTCTTAGTTTGCAGCAATTCTGGGAGGTACGGACACAGTATTATTCTTACTTACCAGATGAGGAAACTGAGCTCAGACAGGTAAGTAATTTGCCCAAGCTCCCACAAGTAGTAACTGGGAGAAAGCCAGAAGTAAACCCAGCCAGATATACTTGACTACCCAACTCTGTCCAGTACTCCACCCTGGCACACCAAAGGATTGATTCCACCAGTAGCTGAATGGAAGCTAGAATGGCAAGTAGGCATTAGCTAGGTGGAGAGGGTGGGGTCATTGCGTAGAGCATGTCAAGAAGTTTGAAATAGGTATGAGGAGTAGGTGAGATGAGGCTTAACCTAACATTTAATTGTTGTGTTTTAAAAATGTATGTATAGTAAGATTGACTCATTTAGTGTACAGTTCTGTGAATTCAGATAATATGGAATTTAGTCCTGTAACCAGATACAATCAAGATACTGAATTGGTCTGTTACCTCCCTGAGTGCCCTCATTCTTCTTCTTTGTAGTCAGCTCCTCCCACCAGCCTTGACTTTTGGCAAACAGTGATGTGTTCTCTATCCTATATGTCATATAAATGGAATCATAAAGGCTATATAGTATGTAGCCATTTGAGTCTAGTCTCTTTCACATAGCATAATGCGTTTTTGATTATGCCAAGTACTGTGATGTAAATGTTACTGTACAGTTTTGCTGTAGGTTTTTGTCCCTTTCTAAATGTGCTTATATCACTTCTAACCCTAGTTCCATGTAAACAGAATGTTTTTTGGCAGAGAAGTTATTAAGTTATAGCTTCAAATACCATGGAAGCCCTAAATAGTTTCCCGACAGGAGAAAGTACAATTGAAAAAAATCAGCTGTCTCTCCCAGTACCCTTTACCTCAGTTATCTCCTTGCTTTTGACATATAAAAATCACGTGGACTGTTTACTACTGATTGTGACCTTTGCCATCTTAAAAGGGAAGAGAAAGAAAGCGAACAGCTGTACCATGAGGGAGTGGAAGGAATTAATGTTGTTCTTGGCCAGTTGGCACTGTTTTCTTGTGCCTTTCTGGGAAGGGAACAACAGGTGAGAAGGTTTGCTTTTTGTTTTTGTTAGTGTATAAATAAATAGGTTAACTTGTTTTTTATTTGTGTGGAAATCTGAGAGTCCATAGTGAAGTAACCTGCCCTAATAGCTTGTGATTTTTTAAAAGCTCATTAAATATATACACAAATTTATTTTAAGTGTCTTAATGAACTAAGCTACTCCAAGGTTGAGGATATTGTAGGCAGTTACTGATGTAAAACTACAAATGTAAAAACCATCTTTGGTAAGTGTCACTTATATCCTATATCCCAACTGCTTTTTCTCCCTTTTATCCTAATTTTAAAATAAAAAAGAAAAGATAACGAAGAACTTTTTATAATAAAACCATGTCAGCCACAGAGAGATGGTGACTGTAAGCTAAGTGACCAGAATGTAGGTGCCTCTAAAAGTTGAGGGTGCACTGTTCTTTGCATTCTTGCCTGTTAACACTTTTCATAACATCTCTGTGAATCACACTCAAATATACTGTACAGTGCTACCACTGATACCTCTCACCTGCCACCAGGCTCTGCCCCTTCCCTACCAATACCTTGCACAAATTCATTGTCCTGAAGCACAGCTTTCTTGCTCAAGAACCAGTGTTGATTTTTCATTTCTTATTGAAACATACACAAATTGTTTACCTGAAATTGAAAACCTTCATGCTGTAGTTTTGCTTTGCCCATTCACATTTATTTCTCTTTGTTACTCGTTCCCCTCTACCTTACTTTAGTGAAATCATCCTGTTTTTTAGTTGTCTAACAGCAGATTGAGTTCAGTTACCAATTTTTAAATTCAGTTCTAATTCCACTTCCCATTGTAGTTGTTTTGACTAGTTTTTTTCTACTCTATTAAAAGCTCTAGTTGTTCTCTGCTCTCCTCACTTATCTGACTCTGAAATCTTCTAAATGGTACCCACTTTATTTAGAACGTTTTAGGGTCAAATAAGTACAGGTTGGAATCCTGAGTGCACCACTTAACTATTGAGGCTGACAGCCAGTGTACACCTGGATCTTCCCTTCCCCTGCCCCATGACTCTTCATTGTCTTAGTCCCTCCTATGGACCTCCCTATGATACCTCAGCTAAAAGTTTGAAGCAGAACCCAGCTCCTCTAGCACCAGCTAGTGTCTGTTCTGAGTGGCCGATGCTGGTACAAGTATGAGTTATTAAATATTTTTAATTTCACCCTGTTTATTATATGTATGATTTTAATTAAGTTACTTGTCCTTTCTGAGCCACTCCCAGATCTTTAAAATGGGGATAATAATACCTGTTTTGCAGGATGACTGTTCATTCATCAAATATTTGTTGAAGGCCTGCCTTGTTCTAGGCAATGACTTAAGTACTTGGGATATATTGGTGAACAAAACAGAAATGTCTGTGCCTTCTTGGATCATGTGTTTTAGAATTATGAGAATTAAATGAAAATAAATATTCAATATGGTGCCAGACACATAGAGGTGCCCACAGTGTCTTATCTCACTTTCTTCCTGCTTGCCATACCTTTTCCATCAGGGCCAAAGAGAATGGGAAGTGGGAAGAAATAAACTTCATATTTCATTTGTATAGCTGTGGAGAGTAGCAGGCCCTGGGTCCCTTTGGGGAGGTCATGCGAACTGGGCATGGCCTTCTGTCAAGAATTATTAGACCAGGCATGGTGGCTCATGCCTGTAATCCTAGCACTTTGGGAGGCTGAGGCAGGAGGATTGCTTGAGGCCAGGAGTTTGAGACCAGCGTAGCCAACATGGCGAAACCCCGTCTCTAATAAAAATATAAAAATTAGCCAGGCTTGGTGGCACATGCCTGAAATCCCAGCTCTCCAGGAGGCTGAGGCATGAGAATTGCTTGAACCTGGGAGGTGGAGGTTGCAGTGAGTTGAGATTGTGCCATTGCACTCCAACCAGGGCAACAGAGTGAGACTCTTGTCTCAAAAAAAAAAAAAAAAAGTTTTCAGTGATCAGTGTGCAGATATAGGTGGATTAAAAAAATCATCAGTGACCTTTTATCTGTACTTTGTTCTTTTACTGCTCAATGAGACTGAGAGCCTGCTGGATTCACTAAGACCAGGTGAACCCAGAGGGCTCTCGGTCTCATTGACTCAATTGGGTTTGAATCCCAATTCTGCAACCTACGTGGCTTTGGGCAGGTTTCCTCATTTTCAAAATGATACAATAATATTTACCTTTTAAACTTATTGAAGGATTGGAAAGCTGTAACACCTAGCATGCTATCGTGGCATAAGGTGGGGGTTAAGTAAAAAGTAGCTACTATTAACATTTTTGAAAAGTGCTCTTTCATTTTCCCTGCTCCCTTTCATACTCTTCATTCTACTTTCCTGGTAGTTCATTTCTTCTTAGTTGGCTGTTGACTTTCTCTTTTCTTTCCAAGATTATGGCTCATGCCACTTTTTCTGAGCAATCTTAAAGTCTCATGGCTTCAGCTATTTCCTTTATAACTGATAATTCCAGATATTCATCTTCAGTCTGTATTCTTTTCTGAGTGCCAGATATGAATGTCTAGGTGTGTGCTAGACATGAAACATGTGCTAAATGATCAGGAATGATAATCAGGATGGAGTCTGTATACTTGACCTACAGAGGAAACAAGCTGTCTTATCTGGCAAACTTTTTAGTTTTGCTTATTAAGTTGGTAAAATTTTGAATGACTTTCTTTACTCTTGGACATCTAATGATCTTTTGTAAAGAAGGGGAAGAGAATCCTTTCTGTTCAGAAATAACACACAACTTGATTAGTAGGAGAATTTTTCATGTGATTCTGGAAAGAATTTGCAACACCTGTTTCCAAAGAAAGCAAGAAATATATTGCATATTTTTCTCCCCAAAATGTATTTTGTCCAAACTGAATTGGACACAGAGAACATTCCTTAAGTTTGGAATAAATAAACTTTCTGAAAACTGCTCAGGTAACAAAGTAGTAAAGAGCCAAAAAAATTTTTATTTACTTCTAACCTTTGACTACTAAAAGGAGAAAATGAAAGGGTTCATGGAAGCAAACTTCACAAAAGTAACTGTAGACTTAACTTGTCAGATCCAAATATACATGTAGAAAAATGTACAAACATGGTTAAATTTACATATGCCGGAATTTTGGGGGGAATGGAATGTGTTTCTTACATATTAGTTTTATTTATTACCTTTTTGGTAAAAAAGCAGCTCCTAGAAGCAACTCCCACACTGTTTATTTTTCTTATACATTTTGCTGAGGTTTCAACATTTCTCTTCCATAGTTTGCAGCAGGATGGCTACTTAACCAAATTTAGTAGGGTTAAGATTTATTGTGTGTATCACATAGAGACCCTGGAAGTTAGACTCTTTTCCTAAGAGAGAGGCTGTGTAATGTGGTGAAAAGAAGAGAAACTTTTTGTTAAAGTTTTGGTTTCCCTGCTTACCAACTGTGTAATACTGGATTATCTGCCTTAGTATACACTCAAGTGCTGTGCACTTGGGTGAGTTACTTAGTGTCTCTGAGTTTGATGAAATTTAGCCCAGAGATACAATTAGTGCCTTTTTTTTTTTTTAGTAATTTGCTGTATTTGTGTCTTCTTTTATATTCTTAAGCTGAAGTAGGACTGACCATTTCATCAGCCTGTTTAAAAAAAGGCATTTGGTTTTGTTGATAGTCTTTTCCTTTATTTTTCATTTCTTTAATTTCTGTTCTATATTGCTTTTAGTTTCTTGAGCTTTTAAAAATAAGGTTTTTGTTTTGTTTTGTTTTGTTTTGAGACAGAGTCTTGCTCTGTTGCCTACGCTGGAGTGCAGTGGCATCATCTCAGCTCACTGCAACCTCTGCCTCCCAGGTTCAAGCGATTCTCCTGCCTCAGCTTCCAGAGTAGCTGGGAGCACAGGCATGCGCCATCATGCCTGGCTAATTCTTGTGATTTTAGTAGAGATGGAGTTTTGCCATGTTGGCCAGGCTGGTCTTGAACACCTGACCTCAAGTGATCCGGCCACCTCAGCCTCCCAAAGTGTTAGGATTACAGGCGTGAGCCACTGCACCAGCCAGTTTTATTAATTTCTAATGCAGGAATTTAAGGGTTTACAATTTTCATGTGTGGTATTTTAGCTGTATCCTTTACGTTTCGACTTGTGGTATTTTCCTTGTTCACTTTTAACTATTTTGTCATTTACCTTTTGACTTTTCTTGACCTGTGACTCATTGACTCTTAAGTTTTCAAACATAGATATTTTGGGGAGATCTTTTTTTTTCTCCGTTACAGAATTGTTAAGATTAGAGATAATATGTAGGCGAATATCAGGCAAATAGTAGATACTCAATAAATGTTTTCATTTTTCCTTAAAGAAATAAACCTCTGCTATTTGTTTTTTTTTTTTTGCGTGTGTATAGATGTGTAGAGATGGGAGTCTCCCTATGTTGTTCAGGCTGGTCTTGAACTCCTGGCCTCAAGTGATCCTCCTGCCTTGGCCTTCCAAAGTGTTGGGATTACAGGTGTGAGCCACTGCAACTGGCCTAATGTCTACTTTTGAAATGAGAATGGGAAATACACAATTGCCAATAAGTGTAAATAATACTAAAAGTGACTTCAGTTCTGCATGATAGCCAATTGAGTAGATGAAGTATAGAAAATATAGGGGGATGATAAGAAGAGGGTAAAATTGGGAGGAGGTAAGGGAGAGAAGGAAATTTAGCCCTTCCAAATTCTTTCTCTAGAATTTAGAGAGGATGGCTCACACCTGTAATTCTAGCACTTTGGGAGGCCAAGGCGGACGCATCACTTGCGACCAGGAGTTTGAGACCAGCCTGGGCAACATGGCAAAATCCTGTCTCTACGTAAAATACAAAAATTAGCTGGGCGTGGTGATGTGCACCTATAGTTCAAGCTACTCAAGGCTATGGTGGGAGGATTACCTGAGCTTCAGAGGTTGAGGCTGTGGTGAGCCATGTTGGTGTCACTGCACTCAAGCCTGGGTGACAGAGTGAGACACTCTCAAAAAAAAAAAAAAAAAAAAAAAGGAAAGTTAGGGGAAAAAGTGGAAATATCAAGTGTTAATTCTAGTCTTCTTTGAAGTCATATTCTTCTGAACAGTTTAGTCTGTGGGCTTCTACATACTAATTATTTTAGATTATATTTCTTACACTTTAGTAATAGAAGTGTCCTTAGATGACCTTTAGTGTGTATGTGTATGTGTATGTGTATGTAGGTGCATGTTGCCCTGCATGGCAACAAAAATTTTGTTTTTGGGGAAAGGGTCCCTAGTTTCATTAGTCTTTTTTTTTTGTTTGTTTTTGGAGACGGAGTCTTGCTCTGTTTCCCAGACTGGAGTGGAGTGGCACAATCTCGGCTCACTGCAACCTCCATCTGCTGGGTTCAAGCGCTTCTCCTCCTGCCTCAGCCTCCCAAGTAGCTGGGACAACAGGCGTGCACCACCATCCCCGGCTTTTTTTTTTTTTGATACAGAGTCTCTGTCGCCCAGGCTGGAGTGCAGTAGGGCACTGTCTGCTCACTGCAACCTCCGCCTCCTGGGTTCAAGCAGTTCTCTGCCTCAGCCTATTAAGTTGCTGGGATTACAGGCGCCTGGCGCCACACCCGACTAATTTTTGTATTTTTAGTAGAGACGGGGTTTCACCATCTTGGCCAGCCCGGTCTTAAACTCCTGACCTCCTGATCCACCCACCTCAGCCTCCCAAAGTGCTGGGATTATAGGCGTGAGCCACCACGCCCGGCCTAATTTTTGTGTTTTTAAACAAAATTGCCTGACCTCAGGCAATCCACCCACCTCTCAAAGTGCTGAGATGACAGGTGTGAGCCACCGCACCCGTTCCATTAGTCTTAAGGAGGTCCATAATCCCCAAGAAATTAAGACCCACCCCTCCCTCCCTCCCTCCTCTCCCCTTCCTCTCCCCTCTCCCCTTCCTCCCCCCTCTACTTCCTCCCACCTCTACTTCTTCCCCTGCCCCCTCTCCTCCCCTCCTCTCTCCCCTCCCCTTCATCCCCTCCTCCCCTTCCTCTCCTTCCTCTCCTTCGTTTTGAGACAGCCTCTCTCTGTTGCCCAGGCTGGAGTGCAGTGGCGCGACCTCTGCTCACTGCAACCTCCACCTCCTGGGTTCAAGCAATTCTGCTTCAGCCTCCTGAGTAGCTGGCATTACAGGTGCACATGCTACCATGCCAGGCTAATTTTTGTATTTTTTTAGCAGAGATGGGGTTTTGCCATGTTGGCCAGTTTGGTCTTGAGCTCCTGACCTCAGGTGATCTGCCTGCCTCGGCCTCCCAAAGTGCTGAGATTACAGGCGTGAACTACCGCACCCAGCCAAGAAACAACATTTTAGACTTCGTTAGTTGAGATAAATTGAGAAGCTTAACAGGAAGTAATTTATTTTTTTCTGCTCTAATAGTAATGACTACTTCCCACTTGAGTGAGATTTGGCGTTCCTTATAATTCCTCACATTACAGCCAGATGACCAGGCAATATACTAAGATCAGGATTTGACTTTTAATGTAGTGCGGCTTAAAACTACTGAACATGATATGTTATAAGCATAAATATTGTAATACCTGGTATGAATTACAGAACTGTAAATGCCTTTGGTTAGTAAAGTTTTGATACAGCTAAGCCAAGCATTTTTGGCCTCACCTGAGGGTAGGAACAGTTCTGGGAGTAAGAGGAAGCAGTTGGTAGCTGCAGTGGAGATGCGATACTGTAAAAGGCAGCTTTGGACAGCCAGAAGACAAGAAGACACTGTTGGGTTAGAGATGAAAGGTTTTACCCCAGGACAAAAGAATAGGGAAGACCTGAGGCTGGTGAGAGAGGTAGGAGGGTACCCAGTCGTACTTGACTGGCCCTCTTGCTTCCCTTTACATGAAGGCGTCATTGCCTGAAAAGAGAAGCTAGCTCAGGATTCTAAAATTTGAAGGATGAAGCAGTGATAGGTTCTTCAGAGGAAGCAGCTAAATGTATGCACGTGGGGGAGGTTTTTTTTCTGAGCACTGGCTCACAATAAAACCTATGTTTACTCAAGTACTTTATAATTATTCCCTCTTATGTTTCTGGAATCAAAATTAGTGCCTTGTGTTAATATGTTTTGGAAATTTAATGCTCAACCTGTCAGTTTATTTTTAACCCCCTAGATCTGCATTATCCAGCATGAGATCCATTAGTTGCATATAGCAATTTAAAATTAAATTAATTAAAATTTAATACAATTGAAAGTTCAGTCCTTCAGTCACACTAGCCGTATATCAAGAGCTCTGTAGCCTCATGTGACTAGTAGCCACTGCACTGGACAACACATTGTATTGGACATTTTTTTTTTTTTTGAGACAGAGTCTTACTCTTGTCACTAGGCTGGAGTGCAGTGGCACGATCTCGGCTCACTGCAACCTCCACCTCCTGGGTTCAGGTGATTCTCCTGCCTCAGCCTTCCGAGTAGCTGGGACTACAGGTGTGCGCCACCATGCCTGGCTAATTTTTGTCTTTTTTGTAGAGACGGGGTTTCACCGTGTTGGCCAGGATGGTCTTGATCTCTTGATGTCGTGATCTGCCCGCCTCGGCCTCTCTAAGTGCTGGGATTACAGGCATGAGCCACCACGCCCAGCCTGGACATTTCTTTTATCACAGAAAATTTTATTGGCTAGCACTGCCGTAGATAAAATTATGTATTTTCTTTCCTTTTTCTCCCATCAGACTAAAGCTAGTTTATATTAATGCGTAATTAACTTTGATATTTGAAAGTAAAAAACTTGAAAGTTTACTTACTAGAGTACTTACTAGAGTATTACTTACTAGTACTTACTAGAGTAAGTATTACTTACTAGAGTAATATTCTTTTGCTTTTTACATAATTAAAAAGACAGTGCCACTCTTTTATAATGATCTGCCTGAGTGCCATTATTTTATAAGATTTTTCAAGAAGTGGTGACTAAATCAAAGCACTGTTATGGCTTGTATTTATCCCCTTCTACTGAACTCTTGAGTCTCAAGGTTATTTCTCCTCTCTCTGTAAGCATGTCTGGAAGGGCCCAAAATGTTATAACAAAATTTCCAATTTAAAAAGTTAGTGGTGGGGCACAGTGGCTCACACCTGTAATCCCAGCACTTTGGGAGGCTGAGGGGGGTGGATCACCTGAGGACAGGAGTTCCAGACCAGCCTGGCCAACATGGAGAAACTCTGTCTCTGCTAAAAATACAAAATTAGCCAGGTTTGGTAGTGCATTCTTGTAATCCCAGCTCCTCAGGAGGCTGAGGCAGGAGAATTGCTTGAACCCAGGAGTTGGAGTTGGCAGTGAGCCAAGATCACGCCATTGCACTCCAGCCTGGGCAACAAAAGCAAAACTCTGTCTCAAAAAATAAATAAATAAATTAGCTTTGTTTCATACATTTTTAAGGAAATCATCACAGATCTCTAAAGTTGCAAGAGAGGGAAAATCGCCAAAAGTAATTATTTTGCTGTAGGGCTACTTCTCTGAGAACCTATCAATTAGGCATAAAGGCTATAGGTTAGTTTTTACTGCTTTGTGTTTTTTTGTTTATTTGTTTGTTTGTTTTTTTTGAGACGGAGTCTTGCTTTTGTCGTCCAGGCTGGAGTGCAATGGCATGATCTCAGCTCACTGCAACCTTTGCCTCCTGGGTTCAAGTGATTGTTCTGTCTCAGACTCCTGAGTAGCTGGGATTACAGGCATCCGCCTCTGTGCCCAGCTAATTTTTGTATTTTTAGTAGAGATGGGGTTTTGCCATGTTGGCCAGGCTGGTCTCAAACTCCTGACGTTGTGATCCGCCCGCCTCGGCCTCCCAACGTGCTGGGGTTACAGGGGTGAGCCACCATGCCTGGCCTGCTTTGTGTTTTAACAGAGTAAGAAAATAGACTTTTCCTTTGCTCTAGTTTCAATCTTCTTAATATAGGTAGGACTTTTTCAGATAAATTGTATGATTAATTTCAGGAAAAGGACAGTATGGATGATTTCAGGTAAGTTATAGGCATAATTTCAAGAAACAAAAAATGTTTTTATTGTGATAGAGCATCTCAAACACCTTTAGAATCTACCTCTTTTTCCTGTTCCCCCTGTTATTTCTTTGTTTCAGGCCCTTAACATCTCTCATATACACTGGTATTTCTTGCCTCTGGCCTTGCTGTCTATTCTGTCTTCACACTGCTTTTTTCTTTACACGGCTCTTTTCACAGCCCCCTCAGTTAGAGTACAGATTGGATTGTGTGTCTCCCTGCTACCCACAGAATAAAACTTCAAATGTGATGATTTTGGTCTTTTGTTTTATTATAAAATATTCAAACATGGAAGTATATACAGTAGAAAATAAGTTTTCTCCCTGATTTGATTTGTATTAGTACCATCTCTGCTATTTAACCCCCACTGTTAAATTTGACTGGCTTAAAAAAAAATACCATTTCTGAAGATAACTACTTAGAAGTTGGTCATATGTTTTTCCAGACTTCCCAATGTTTATTTATATATAAACATAAATAATTTTAGGCCAGGCATGGTGGCTTATGCCTGTAATCCTGAGACTTTGGGAGGCCGAGGCAGGGGGTTCATGAGGTCAGGAGATCAAGACCATCCTGGCTAACATGGTGAAACCCCGTCTCTACTAAAAATACAAAAAATTAGCTGGGCGTGGTGGCGGGCACCTGTAGTCCCAGCTACTCGGGAGGCTGAGGTAGGAGAATGGTGTGAACCCAGGAAGTGGAGGTTGCAGTGAGCCGGGATTGCGCCACTGCACTCCAGCCTGGGTGACAGAGCGAGACTCTGTTTCAAAAAAAAAAAAAAAAAAAATTTTAGAGAAATCAAATTATACCATATATGATGTTTTTACTTATTTTGCTTGGTTTTATGATCTATACTCATTGATTATATTTTTTTTGTTTTAATTTTTAATTTTTCCATATTTTATGGTAGGATGTCTGAAATATAAATATATTCTTATATCTCTTATATCTGAGATATAAATATATATGTGAAATATAAATATATTCTACCGGATTTTATGGTAGGATATTTGAAATATATATTCTTTTATGGTATTCCTATAAGAATATATTTATATTTCAGGTATATATGCAAGTACCTTAGCATTGTGGTGACTTATAATAGGTGCTCAGTCAATGTTTGTTTCCATTCTTCTTGGACATATATGAGAAGGGCCATATAAGATTATTAACTATTTATTTATTTTTTTTTGAGTAGTGAAACTCTAAAGACTCACAGTCTGAGGACTCATGGAGTTGTTCACATCCATGAACAACCATGTTATGAATCTTTTAGTTATAAAGCAAACCTTTCTCTGGAGCATGTTTGTGTTTTCTCATTTAGGTTTATAAATTGCTCTGAGACTAGCAGGATTGCTGTTTAAGAGTCTTGTGAGGTAGGCTGCCCGATTATTTTAGGTGCTTCCAGTAAGAGCAGATATTTTTTTACTGGTGAATAAGAGACCACATTATAATTTGTCCTTTTTACTGAGAGTGCATAGTATATTGTATACTGTAAACTTGTATAGTATATGAAAACTTTTTACATGGGAATCTTGGAACAAAGTGATAGATGTCTAACTCGTTTGCTAACTCTGAGGATGTGGAGGATGGATATGGACATAGGAAGTTCAACATGTGTATCATGGAGTGGGATATGTAGGTGTGTAATCTATGATACAATTTCAGATCTGAGAGTTTCTAGTGGTTCTAGAGAAGAGAACAGGATGGATCTGGAGCTGTTGTTAATTATTTGTAAAGTCCTATTTTGAAGTGTGATTGCTTTTCACTCTTCAGCATCTCCTTTGGAAATCTTATCCCTCTACTTTCCTGCAGGGAGTTTGTTTTGGGTGGATCAGTAAAGAGGATGCAATTGGGGCCTCAACTTCTTTTCTCATTGAGGAAAGAGTGAGGGGTGCTGCTGAGAGAAGTGCTTCTGCAGTAGCCATATTTGAAGGTTTGCTTAGAGGTAATGCTGGAGCGTACACAAATTGCCTTCAAGATTCCAGTAGTTTGTGATTTACAAATTTGTTTGAGCAGTTAACATGGGTATATTCAGTTTGTTTATCTTTGTTAGCAGTTTGTGTTCCCAGTGGAAAACAGCGTGAGAAAGAGTTGCTAGAGTATAGAATTGTAAGTGCTTCCCTAGCGTGTTCTTGGACTTCAGATTGTTCAGCTTTTTTTTTTTTTATCCCTTCTTGGTTTGTTTGTTTGAACTTGAGCCCTTTGGTGTGACAAGTCACATACAGCTTTTCAGGATCTAAGTTTATGGTTACATAAGATTATTGTTTATATGTTTCAGAAGCTTTGCTCACTTGTTTATTCATTCATTCCATAAATATTCCTTGAAATGCTTACTGTAAGCAAGATTATGCAGGGCATGTTATTAGGTGGTAATTAGGGAAAGGGAAAAATGGAAATTATATTTTGCAGATACAACAAAGGCTGAAGAGGTGTGTGTGTGTGTGTGTTTTAGATACACAGACATCTATATGTACACAGAGACATGATCCACAGTTGTGTAGGAATAACTTCCTAAACATCTTTAGGATCTACCTCTTTTTCCTGTTCCCACTGTTATTTCTTTGTTTCAGGCCCTTAACATCTCTAATATACACTGGTATTTCTGTCTTCACACTGTTTTTTTTCTTTACACAGCTCTTTTCACAGCCCCTCCATTAGCACACAGATTGGAATTGTGTCTCCTTGTTACCCACAGAATAAAACCCAATGTTTTTAATATGTAGTCTTAATATAGACTCTATAAATAGCCCCTTTATTAATCTCTCTTGAATTACTCACTTTTAGGTTTCAGCTCCCTACTGAGACCCCAACTGGCTTTACCTTCTGTTCCCTCCTGGTTCTGCTTATCTTCCATTGCACCTGTGGACCTGCTTTCTGTCATTGCCTTCCCTGCCCTCAGTCTCAGGAGCCTGAGACTGGCTTCTAGATGGGTTTGGACAATGGATAGCACTGGCAGGAGGAGAGTAGAGTTGCTGTGTTTATTTTCCTGGTTTCCTCCTGCAAGATCGTGTCATGTTGGCTCTCCCAGAGGCCATGGCTCATATCATGGGGCCCTCTTTGTCTTTTCAAGTCTGTAGATGATAGCAGCTTCAGGAGGTTGCACTATCTTTTGACTGTGCCCACACCCTTCACACCTTGTAAGTAGTCCCTTTCTTAAACTCTCCTTAAATTACCCAGTTTGGGGGTGCTATCTGTTTCCTGCTGGGATCCTGATGGCTGTGTTGCCCAAACCTAAATGTCAGTCATGCTTGCAGTTACAGCTGTGTTATTTTCCTGTAGTACTGATTTCCCTCTTTTATTAAAAGTTCTGTGGTGGCTGGGCATGGTGGTTTATATGTGTAATCCCAGCACTTTGGGAGGCCGAGGCAGGAGGATTGCTTGAGTCCAGTAGTTTGAGACCAGCCTAGGAAACATAGTGAGACTCTGTCCCTACCAAAAAAAAAAAAAAATTAGCCAGGAATGGTAGCACAGGCCTGTAGTCACAGCTACTTGGGAGGCTGAGGTGAGAGGATTGCCTGAGCCCAAGAGTTCAAGGTTACAATGAACTATGATCCTGCCACTGGACTCCACCCTAGGTGACAGAGTAAGACCCAGTCTCTTAAAAAAAAATTTCTTTGAGGTCTTTTTCATTCTTCACCTCTTTTAGTCTTTTTTCCTTTCTTCTTTCTTGGCATTGCAGCTGCCATATTATGGCAGTGGAAATGTTTGAATGAATAAGGAGGGGATGGACATCTGAGTTTCCCTGTTGTGTAGCATAATATTCATTTAAATGTCTGAAATGAGATCTTTAGAGAAAATTGAGGGAGTGGGTACACGAATCAGTGTAGTCACTTTAATAACTTGATTTTTATTTCATTGTTTTCAAAATAAATTTAGTACTTTTTCTTTACCTTCTACATGTTAGGGATTAACATTGATTTACTTTAGTCTTTCTCTTTGTAAAATGCATTTTAGATTTATTCCATTGGAATATTTTGTAATAGCACATATTTGAGGAAGTATGTATGACATATATTTAATAAAATGGAAGAGGTTTCAATTATCACTGAATTGAGGAGAATATGGGAACATCTGTTTACATCTATCCAGGTATTCATGTGTCTGTTTTCCTCAACATATCATAGGAGTAGTGCACTAAGAGCAGACATACATGCCTAACAGTTGTGTTTAGCAAGATCAAAATATGTATGTGGTACTGTCACCCATGGCCCTGATAGGAAACAGATGGCATATTCAAGCTGGATAATTTGAAGAGGATTAAATGAAACAAGTATTCACAAATAGGTGGGCAGAGTTTAGAAAATCAACAAGAGATATTGTAGTATCCTGGGCTAGCAACAGAGAGGATGGGAATATTGCCCCATAGACCTGAAGTGCAAAGAGAAGGAGTGCTACCTCAAAAAGAGAGCTGTATGGAGAAGGCTGCCTGATAGCAGCTGTAGTCCCAGGTAGAGGGTGAGCCACCACGCCCGGCGGTTATTACATAGTTTTAAAAGTGACTCCTCTTAAGGAAATTTTAATTAAGAGAAAAATATCCTAGAACTATGATTAGGGTCAAAACAGTATCTATGTTCTTTAGGTATTAAGGAAAAAGTGTATCTGTCCTAAGAAAGTGTTTATAAGGAGAAGAGTCTTCCTAGAACACTACCTTTAACACAGAACTCTCATCACTACTCTAAAAAATTAACATTAAAAATAATCTTGGCCAGGTGTGGTGGCTCATGTCTGTAATCCCAGCACTTTGGGAGGCCGAGGCAGGTGGATCACTTGAGGGCAGGAGTTCAAGATGAGCCTGGCCAACATGGTGAAAACCCGTCTTTACTGAAACTACAAAAATTAGCGGGGCTTGGTGGCGCGTGCCTGTGGTCCCACCTAATCAGGAGGCTGAAGTCGGAGAATCACTTGAAACTGGGAGGCAGAGGTTGCAGTGAGCCAAGATCGCACCTCTGCACTACTCCAGCCTGGGCGACAGAGCAAGACTCTGTCTCAAAACAAAAACAAAAACAAAACAAAACAAAACAAAAATGATCTCAGTAGCAGATAAAGACTATTCCATTGCTTTTTGGAATAGTGATACCTGTTTACTCTGGAGGGATGGACATGCCTCTGTGTGTGTGTGTGTGTGTGTAATCCATATGAACAATGGGGGACATAATTTTGACATATTTAACTTGAAGAAAGGCATGCTTAGACAATGACAACCCGATATTGAACAATGCTCAATACTAAGTTTCTTTATGAAGATACCATTGTTGTATTAGTGGAGACGGTATAATATATTCTCAGTAAAGACCTCAGTCTTTACTCAGTTCTCATGCTCCTTGATGTCTTAGCATTTGATATATTAGATTTGCCATGTACTAGATACTCTGAGCTTTGGTTTTTGTATCACAATATTGACCTACTTCTCTATTGTTCATTCATTCTTTTGTTTAAAGAATGGCCAGACTATGCTGCTGAACAAGACAGACACAGCCCTTGCCCCTTGGAGCCTGTGAGCATCCTTTCTTCCTCTCCTATAGCCTCTTTTCATGTTTTCTCTGTGGATATTAGGCCTTAGCTAATTGCTTTGTTTCTTTTAGTCTTGATTTGCCTTCTGTAAGAGCTGTTTTATTCTCCTAGCTTAAGTTGCAAATTCTAATGCCAACAACTTACACATCTTTCTCTACTTCTGATCTTTACCCTGAATTTTATTCACTTAGCCATTTAATAAATTTTTTTTTTTTTTTTTTTTTTTGGAGACAGAGTTTTGCTCTTGTTGCCCAGGCTGGAGTGCAATGGCGCCATCTCAGCTTACCACAACCTCTGCCTCCTGGGTTCAAGCGATTCTACTGCCTCAGCCTCCTGAGTAGCTGCGATTTTGGGCGCCCGCCACCATGCCCGGCTATTTTTTTTTTTTTTTTTTTGTATTTTTTTTAGTAGAGACAGGGTTTCGCCATGTTGGCCAGGCTGGTCTTGAACTCCTGACCTCGTGATCTGCCAGCCTTTGCCTCCCAAAGTGCTGGGATTGCAGGCGTGAGCCACTGCGCCTGGCCAATAAATTTTTGTTCAGATCTGTGTGCCTGGTACAAAGGATACAAAAATGGTAAAGGTAGCCTTTGCCCTCAGAGTTGCTGACACACACATAAAAAGTTAAAGTACAGTGTGATAGACATATGTACATGGTGCCATGGGACAGATAAGAAGGGAGTACCTGGCTTGGACTTGAAGGAGAAATGAGAGAGCAACTATCCTCAGTAGAAGGCTGAGCATTTCAAATCCCTATGAAACCTAGGGTTTTGAAAACAGTATGTTTCGGCAACAGCAAGTGGTTCAGTGTGATTGGAGCCTTAAGGGGACAGTGGAAAATGAGGCTGAGCATTTAGGGAGGTGCCAGATTGCCCCAAAGGCAGTGTTCTCAATACTAAAGTAATGTTCTTCCACCATAAATGAGCTCCCCCTGGCAACTTCTCATTTCTATCAACGGAACTTTCGTTCTTCATATGTCCAAACCCTGAAGTGCCATCTTCAGGTCTGCCTCAGCATTTGTGATCAGTGCTCAAGTTTTGTATCATTTCTATATTCAAAACATTCTTCTGTGCATCCTATTCTGTTTCCACTATCTACACACTACTTATCACCTAATTAGTAGATAATTTCAAAACTGTAAATATTTGTGTTTCTTCTTGCTCTCTCTCTCCCTTTTTTTTTTTTTCCTGGAAGTTAATTTCTAAAATTCCTCATTTTACCATGTTGCTGACCCTGAGCAAAAGAGGACAGTGATATTTTATTTCCTACAAACTTACATCCTTTCCAAGTGTATTAAACCCATAATCCTTTTTCTTTCTTTGGAGTTGGGAGTCTTGCTCTGCACCCATGTTGGAATGCAGTGGCATAATCATGGCTCACCGTAGCCTCGAATTCTTGGGCTCAAGTGATCCTTCTGCCTCAGCTTCCCAAATATCTGGACTATAGGTGTGTGCCACTATGACCAGCTATTTTTTTTTTTTTTTTTTTTTTTTTGAGATGGAGTCTCGCTCTGTCACCCAGGCTGGAGTACAGTGGCGCGATCTCAGCTCACTGCAATCTCTGCCTCCCAGGTTCAAGTGATTCTCCTGCCTCAGCCTTCCAAGTAGTTGGGACTACAGCCACTACGCCCAGCTAATTTTTTGTATTTTTAGTATAGATGGGGTTTCACTGTGTTAGCCAGGATGGTCTTGATCTCCTGACCTTGTGATCCACCCGCCTCGGCTTCCCAAAGTGCTGGGATTAGAAACATGAGCCACCTCACCCAGCCACCCAGCTAATTTTTAAAAATATTTTTTAGAGACAGGGTCTTGCTGTGTTGCCCAGAATGGTCTTGAACTTCTGGCCTGAAGTGATCCTCCCGCCTCAACCTCCTGAGTTACTGGGATTACAGGTGTTAGTCACCATGCCTGAGTCCTATAATCTTTTAATAAACACAGAAATCTCAAGCACTGTTATTCCCATGAAAAACCATAGAATTGCAGAATTCAGAGATAATCTATAGCAAATAATACATTGTTCCATTAACTTTCAGTTTTTTCTTCTTCTTCTTTTTTTTTTTTTTTTTTGAGACAGGGTCTTGTTCTGTTGCCCAGGCTGGGGTGTAGTGGTGTGAACATGGCTTACTGAAGCCTTTACCTCTCGGGCTCAAGGGATCCTCCTGCCTCACCCTCCTGAGTAGCTGGGACTACAGGCACATGCCACCATGCCCAGCCAATTAAAAAATTTCTTTTGTGGAGACGAAGTCTCAATATGTTGCCCAGGCTAGTCTTGAACTCCTGAACTTAAGGGGTCCTTCTGCCTCAGCCTTTCAGCGTGTTGGGTTTATAGGTGTGACCCACCGTACTCAGCCTACTTTGAGTTCTTATCGTGAACACAACATGTATTATACTGAGTGAGGTTTTTAAAGGACAGGTTCCCCTTCTCCAATCATATTCTAACCTGTTAACCTAGCGAGATCACTTGTCTCCATGGGAGGCCGTATATTCCCTAACTCTGGAAGAGATAGCTTGTGTTGGAATCCTGGTTCCACCACTTCCTAGTTTCAGCAATGTTCCTCATTTCTCTAAGCTTCAACAACTTTATATGAAAAAAGCAGGTAGTGATAATACCTACTTCACAGAGGTGAGGTAAGGATTGAGTTAATCTATGTGGCCTAATTCCCAGCATGTGCAAGCATGCAATACATGTTGGCTACAAAATGCGTGTACCTTGAAAACTTCTTGCTCATTCCCTTTGTGCTCTTGTTGATGCAATTCTCATGCTTCCCTGCCTCCCTCTACCACTAAATGGTCTCCCTGTGCTCCTCCCTATTGCTTGTGTTTTACCTGTCATTTCACGTTCAACTCAGTTGCCTCTTCTTTAGTAGCCTTTTCTAAGTCCTCCAGTCTGTGTTGACCTCTGAATTCCTATAGGTCCTTCTATGCCATTTTAGTAATTATATTCTTATTTTTATGGCATATTTCTGCCTTTTATGGTATTTCTTCTTAACTTTACATGCAATAAAAGAGTTGTGGAATTACCATCTCAATCAAGATACAGAACAGTTTCATCATTTTCCCCAAAAAATCTACCTTGGGATTTGTTTTTAAACAATTTACTGGGTATACATTCTTTTTCTACATATACAATTTAGGTTCTTGAATTTAGTATTGGTTTTATACAAATTTGTCTTCCCTAAGTATGGCTTAGTATTGCGCATATAGTGAGTGAGTTTGTATAAAACAAAGCCTAAAAGCATGGTAAATTTGAATATCTTAAGAAGCCACTAATTTAAATTATTTAACTTTGGTCTTTCAGGGTCATTTTATTTAGGTGCAAAATTTCAACTGAAAATTATTTCAGTATAACTTGTTAAAAGTGGTTTTGGAGCCTTGCCAGGGCTAATAAAACCGGGTGTTTGTCTTTGGAAAACAAAAGGCTTTTTCTTTCTATTTTTATTACTGAATATATACTTGTGGTTTCTATCATTTTCTTTCTCTTTTTCTTTTCTTTCTTTTTTTTTTTTTTTTTTCCTGAGATTGAGTCTTGCTCTGTTGGCCAGGCTGGAGTGCAGTGGCACAATCTTGACTCACTGCAACCTCTGTCCCCTGGGTTCAAGCGATTCTCCTGCTTCAGTCTGCCCAGTAGCTGGGACTACAGGTGTATACCACCATGCCTGGCTAATTTTTGTGTTTTTAGTAGAGACGGGGTTTCACCATATTGGCCAGGCTTGTCTTGAACTCTTCATGTCAAGTGATCTGCCCACCTTGGCCTCCCAAAGTGCTGGGATTACAGGCATGAGCCACCTAAATTTTTACATGTTTCTTCTCCTGGATGACATTTGGTTGTTATGATATTAATTACTGAATTTATTTATGGAATTTTGCCTTTTTTCTTAAACACAGTTTAATGTAAAGCAATTCAATTAAAAATGAATTAACTACAGAATGCAAAATGGAAAACCTTCCCGTTTTCTCAGCTTTATTTTTCCATGGGCCAATTTTGCTCTCCTCCTTGTGGAAGTCTCTTTTATTGTTTATTTCTAAAATCGGAGGTCAATGCAAGTAATAGTATTTATACTTGGAAAAAGGTGGGGGCTGATATGGACAGGCAAATGATGCTGCATGATTTCCTTAATCTTTGCCCTTGGGTATAATGGAGATCCATCTCCAGAGAGGGCAAAATATGGCTAGGATTTGCATCCCATTCAGTAGACTTTACTTCCTAATGAAGTGAATTGAATTTAATCATGTGTGTCTTTTTTTCCCTTCCCCAACAGCTTCCATGCCTATGGCTGTTCTAAAATTGGGCCAAATATATCCATTTCAGAGAGGCTTTTTCTGTAAAGACAACAGCATCAACTATCCGTACCATGACAGTACCGTCACATCCACTGTCCTCATCCTAGTGGGGGTTGGCTTGCCCATTTCCTCTGTAAGTAAATTAATAAGTAGGTAGTGATGGGTTTGTTGTGCTGGAGGTTGGATGAAGCATGGAGTTGGGGCGGGGGTAAATCCACAGTACTGTCTTCACCAGTGTTGATATGGTGAATGATTGCTTGAGGAATATACCCACTGTTTTAGTCCAGAGGCAGTGTTCTCCAGTTAAAGGTGGATGTTACCCAGAACAACTTGATGTCATTCTGAAGAATGATAGAATGATTATTTTTGAATAGGAGAGTCTTTTTGAGTCATTTGGATCAACTCCTCTCAGTAAACAAATGAAGAAACTTAGGTCCAGACACTTGTTAAAGCCCAGTAAGCTATCGTACGGCAGAGCTGAAACTAAGATTATGCTTGCTTTATCATACTGTTAAGTGGAAATTGAGGCCATGAAAAAGGAAAACGTTTGCATATTAAATTTGAGAAAACAAACTCAGCAGAAAGACCACAAATATATGTGCAAAATAAAATTATCAGAATACATTAAGATATGTCACTATTGGCCGGGTGTGGTGGCTCACACCTGTAATCCCAGCACTTTGGGAGGCCGAGATGGACGGATCACCTGAGGTCAGGAGTTTGAGACCAGCCTGACCAACGTGGAGAAACCTAGTCTCTACTAAAAATAAAGAATTAGCCGGGCGTGGTGGCGCATGCCTGTAATCCCAGCTACTCGGGAGGCCGAGGCAGGAGAATCGCTTGAACCCAGGAGGTGGAGATTTCAGTGAGCCAAGATCATGCCATTGCACTCCAGCCTGGGCAACAAGAGCAAAACTCCATCTCAAAAAAAAAAAAAGAAAAAAGAAAAGAAAAGTCACTATTTCTTACTTTGTACTGTCCTTCAGATAGTTCATCAGTTTGTAGGACAATATTGGGCTTCACTGTTAAATAATTAAAAATTTTCATTCTAGTTTAAGATTCACAAACTAGGTTAAGATTGCCACTTGGGATATTATGCCTACTTTCTTTACCCTTGGCTCTCATTCCTAAATCTTGCCATTGTCATTTTATGTGACTTGGAAATAGAAGGGAAGGAGCAATGTGAAGATTTACCTCCTTGAGTGTCTTGGCAGTGCAGCATATCACACCTTATTTCTCCTCTGGCCACCTGTCTTGTTACTTGCCTTTCCTAGATATATGACTTACAAAACTTTAGTGTCTCAGTAAACTCAGTAGCCTTGTTCTGCCGTAGGACTGGCTGGCTTTTCTCTCTCTATTTTGCCTCCAAATTGGCTAAGAATAATAACCTAGTTGTTTGTTTTTTCAGCTTATATATCTGAGTTCATTTTGCCTTTTTGTCTGGTAGATTTTTTTCTAATGGGCTGCAGCTCAGTATTTTGAAGGTGAAGGGGTCCAGGATTTTATTGTGTTCTAAGAGGTATAAGTATTAATATATTCTTATAATTCTAATTTGATTATAGCTACTTTTATGTGAGTAAAATGAGAAAAATCTAGCATTTAGTTTAAGGGGATACTTCTTTTTCTAAGAAATACATCCCACCATAACTGGTTACTTAAATTTTAGTTATTCAGCTTAGGAGAAACTGTGTGCAGGGAAGTACTGCCACTTGGATGACAATAGACGGTGTTTCTATACTATATGAAGTACTAAGTAGTTGTGGTAGCCATGATTCTGAGCAACTGTTGCCAGATAAAGTTTCTTTTTTAAGAAAAACTTGCCCCTGTATTTGAGGAGATAATTGCTTGAGAGTGAATAAATTAATTGTAATAATAATACATATATATTTTTGAGATGGAGTTTTGCTCTTGTCGCCCATGCTGGAGTGCAATGGTGTAATCTTGGCTCACTGCAATCTCTGCCTCCCAGGTTCAGGTGATTTTCCTGCCTTAGCCTCCTGAGTAGCTGGGACTCTAGGCGTGCGCTGCCATGCCCAGTTAATTTTTGTATTTTTTTTAGTAGAGATGGGGTTTCTTCATGTTGGCCAGGCTGGTCTTGAACTCCTGACCTCAAGCAATCTACTCTGCCTCAGCTCGGGTTCAAGCGATTCTCCTGCCTCAGCCTCTCAAGTAGCTGGAATTACAGGTGCCTGTCACCACTTCCAGCTAATTTTTGTATTTTTAGTAGAAATGGGGTTTCGCTGTGTTGGCCACCTGGCAACATGCCCCTGGCCCATAATCTTTTATTAATTAAAAAAATTATTATAAAGTAGAAAGAGAAAATAAATAGCCCTTAGTTCTACTACCTGAAGACAACTACTGATAGCATTTTGATGTTTCCTTTAGTTTGACACATTTTTTTTGTTGTTGTTGTTGTTTGTTTGTTTTTTATTTTTTTTTTTTTGAGATGGAGTCTCACTCTGTTGCCTGGGCTGGAGTGCAGTGGCACAGTCTCGACTTAGTGCAACCTCTGCCTCCCAGGTACAAGCAATTCTCCTGCCTTGACCTCCCGAGTAGCTGGGACTACAGGCACACACAACCACACCTGGCTAATTTTTGTATTTTTAGTAGAGACGGGGTTTTACCATGTTGGCCAGGCTGGTCTTGAATTCCTGACCTCAGGTGATCCACCTGCCTCGGCCTCCCAAAGTGCTGAGATTACAGGCATGAGCCACCGCACCCAATCTCGTTTGACAGTTTTTATATCATTATGAGCACACCACAGATTTAGTTTTGTGGTTTGTTTTTTTACTTATCTTTATAACAATTTTTTTTTTTTAGTTATAGTATTATAATATCAAGCAGCTTAAATAGCAATAGGGCTAAATTTTTTTTTTTTTAAGGAGTGGAAAAAGACTTAGTATCAATCTTTGTATCAATCTTAGTATCAAACTTTGATTAATTCCTGTGAGTTTGCTGTTAGAATTGACCTGGAAAAATATTTTAATGCCAATTATTTATTTATTTGTTTGTTATGAGACGGAGTCTTGTCCTGTTGCCCAGGCTGGAGTGCAGTGGCATGATCTTGGCTCACTGCAACTGCCATGCAATACCACCACACTCGGCTAATTTTTTGTATTTTTAATAGAGACAAGGTTTCACCATGTTGGTCAGGCTGTTCTGGAACCCTGACCTCAGGTGATCCACCAGCCTCGGCCTCCCAAAGTGCTGGGATTACAGGCGTGAGCCACCACGCCCGGCCTAATGCCAATTTATTTTTAATTAAAGAAGTAGTATTTGGCCAGTTTCTGGGCCTTAAATATGCTTGAATGTGCAGGAAGGAATTCTTGCAAATTCTTAGGGTAGATTTGTTTGTTTTAATAGTTTGTGTATAACATCTGTTGTTATATATAGAAAATAATTTATTTTCTATAAAATGAATTATTTATGCTTAACATAACTTTCATATAATGTGCCTTATAATTTGATCAGAATTAAGATTTGAGGTGATAGAAAATCTATATTTTAAAGCAGTGATTTATTTTTACAATGTGAGGTTCATAATGTTTTTAAGAAATATATTCTTTACTGTTTCTTCTTTAGCTATCCAAAAAAGGTGCCATATTCAGAAAACTATAGATTTCTGCATTATTTGGCTTTTACATTTTTTTTTTTTGTTTTTGGGTTTTAATGATCCGTATTAGATTTGACACCAGACTTTTTTTTTTCCATCATTTTCGGCTTTGTGTAGTTCTACCTTCTTCCTTGGTAATTCATTATACATTTACTTTTATAAATTCTTATATTTCTAGAAAAAGGCAAGACTTTTTATGTGCAAACTTTCAGAGTAATGATAGTAACAATAAAGTTAGTATTAAATCTCAAATCCATATGTTGCAATGAATAATATACTTTGTCTAAATTTAAAAATTTGTAGTTTCAGGATAGAAAACTTACCTATGTTTAATAGGCTATTTTAAATTGACTTGAGTACTGACTGTAAGTAGTTGCTTTTCTTAAGTGATGATTACTGTATGGCATAACCTTTTAGCAAAAATACTTAGCCTAAAATAACAGTATAGCCAATGTTTGTGACCAACTTATTAAACTTTTTCTAAAGAGTGATTGTATTACTTATGGTGACCTAAACTGGAAATGTACATGGATGTTTGTGAAAAGGGCTTAATCACTTTTTTTTTTTTGAGGCGGAGTCTCGCTCTGTTGCCCAAGCTGGAGTGCAGTGGTGAGATTTCGGCTCACTGCAACCTCCACCTCCCGGGTTCAAGCGATTCTCCTGCCTCAGCCTCCTAAGTAGCTGGGATTACAGGGGTGTGCCATCACGCCTCACTAATTTTTGTATTTTTAGTAGAGATGGGGTTTCACCATGTTGGTTAGGCTGGTTTTAAACTCCTGACCTCGTGATCTGCCCGCCTCGGCCTCCCAAAGTGTTGGGATTACAGGCGTGAGCCACGGCGCCCGACCAAGGCTTAATCACTTTATATATTTTATGTTATTTTATTGTATTTTTTGAGATGGAGTCTGGCTCTGTTGCCCAGGCTGGAGTATAGTGGTGTGATCTCAGCTCACTGCAACCTCTGCCTCCTGGGTTCAAGTGATTCTCCTGCCTCAGCCTTCCAAGTAGCTGGGACTACAGGCGTGTGCCACCACAACTGGCTAATTTTTTGTATTTTTAGTAGAGATGGGGTTTCACCATGTTGGCCAGGCTGGTCTTGAACTCCTGACCTCAAGCAATCCACCCACCTCGGCCTCCCAAAGTGCTGAGATTACAGGTGTGAACCACCACATCCAGCCACTTTATGTATTTTATAACTTAGTGAAAAACAGATGACTACCTCAAAGAAAAATGGGGAAAGGGCATGACTAGAAGGCTGTCAGTGGAAGAAAATTGCCAAGAAATATAAAGAAATGCTTTAACATTTAACATTTCTTAAGACTAAGTCTTAAGAAATCAAAGTTTATATTAAAGCAACACTGAGAACACAGTTTGGCCTGTCACAGTAGCAAAGGTAAGAACTTTCCCAGCTTATCAAGCATAGAAAACAGGTGTTCTCATACACAAATCTGGCAGGGGTATAAATTGGCATTAAAAAGAGTATATTGTTGAACCTATAAATTATACTGGAAGGAATTTATCCTGGAAATAAAAGTTTCATGTAGAGAATTAGTTGCAAGACAGCTGATTACAGTACTTTTTATAGAAGAAAATTGGAAATAAGTTCAGCTGTAGGGGACTGTTTTATGATTTATTCTAGTGATGAAATATTATGATATTTCATAATTTTTGATAATATTGACATGGAAAGGTTTTTGTAATATATTGAGAGGGAGAAGAATAGTAATGGTTCTTTCTGAATAGTGGGATTATTAGTATATGAGATATTTTCATTTGGTCTCTTATATTTTCTGTTTTTCCCCTCCCTTGAACATTGTTTTTTCAAATAAGGAAGCCTATTTTTATTTTTTAAAAACCCATTAGAAATTTTTCTGTTTTCATTTTCATATACCTGAAGTTTAAATGCCTTAACTATATACCCATTTTTACGTGGTATTGTGGAAGCTTAACTGTTATGTGTGTGGATTTTGTCTGTTTCTAAGAAAGTGCCAAAAGAAAAAAAAAGATCAAAATAACTATGTTTTGAGATTTCACAGTAAATCAAACTTCACTCCTTGTCCTGTGGCTCAGCAGTCTACGTAGCTGACTAGGCTTTTTAGAAGTGATTGGTTGTCCGTGAACCTGAGTGGATCTACACATACCCATGTAACTCCTTGAATGTGGAAAGTTTGTCTTTTGTGTTGCAGCATGCTGTAATTCAATTCTGACACTAACCACCTGGAGTTAGCATGAGACTCCACGGATTTAAGGTCGTTGTCCCCAATAAGACTGCTTTCACTGTAGTTTTCAGGTGCAAATTTGAAGTTCCCCAGGCTGCAACTCTGGGAGTTCCTGTGACTCTGTCAGGTTCAGTAATAGGCTAAAACAACTCATAGAGCTCAGGAAATCATTTTACTTATGATTATAGTTTTATTATAAAGAATCAGAATGAGCCAAATTAAGATACACAGTCAAGGTCTCAGGGTGGGGGGCAGCCTGAATGTAGAACTTTTCTGTCCTCTCCCAATGGCATCAAGATGTGTCACTTTTCTGGCACATTGATATGTTCACCAACCAGGCAGCTCCTCCAACCTTCAGTGTCCATTGTTTTTATTAGAGTTTTATTATGTAGTCATGATTGATTGAATCATTGGCCAAGCAGTTGAACTTGATCTCTAGTTCCCCTCACCTCCCTGGAGGTTGAGCTGGTTTAAAGCCCTGTCCCCCTAATCACATGGTTAGTGTGACCAGCCCCCATCCTGAGTCATTCATTAGCATAAACCCAGGTGTGAACCAAGGGGCTCAAGAATAACAAAGACCCTCATATTACTCAGGAAATTGTAAGGTTTTAGAGTCTCTCTCCCAGGGACAAAGGCCACATTCTTTGTTATAGACCCCAGTCTCTGTATCTTTTACTCTATAGCCTTGGTACCTTGAAAGTGTTTAAAGCACTCAGTTGTTGGTTTGATACAATTTAATATTTTTTAAAAAAGTTTTCGTTGTTTCCTTTCAATCTGCCAACCCAAGTTTACTTAGGAGTTGGAAACTTTCCATCTAATATGGGTTTCTATTGTTGAAAAAAATTATTCTGATACTTGTTAAAATGGTAAGGAAAACTTTACTCAAGACTATTGCACCTAGTGCAATAGCGGAGAGCTCAACTCTGACTACAACAAGGAGAAGGGGGTGGATTTATGGGTGAGGGGAATCAGTGGATGGAAAATCACGAAGAGGAGACATCAAAGGTAGGAGATTCTTGTTAAGGCAGGCCAAAGATTTATGTATCAAAGGTGGGAGATGAGGAATTTAATCATATATCAAGGATGAGGGGCTTCTTGCTTAGCTGACTTAGCAGGACTTTTGCTAAGACTGGGCATGTCGTGTCCTTGCACACCATGCAAGGACAGGCTGACATGAAAGGCCAAGGTTGAGGCCTAGTTGAGAAGAGGGTTCACAGCTGGTTAACTAATGTTTAGTCAACTAAAGAGCCTTTGTCACTGTCTATTAATGATGAACTTTATCTTAAGCGTGCATTGCATAGTGAGTTAGTAGCTCATCGTAGAAGAACATCTATGTAAACATATCTTAATATGCAAAAAACCTTTGTTCTAGGTTAATTCAGAAATATGCATTATTTAAAATCCCATTATATCTCCATTTAATAGACCAAGTATTGGTCTATTAAAATTCCTTTACTCTAGGATGTGGATTGTTATAGTTTTTGGTTGGAGATTTTTGCAAAGTCATTCTAAGTGTAAAAAATACAGAAATGGAAATAGCCTCTCAACCCAAAATTTCTAATAATGTAGTTTTTTTTTTTTTTTTTTTTTTTTGAGACAGTCTCCCTTTGTCACCCAGGCTAGAGTGCAGTGGTATGATATTGGCTCACTGCAACCTCTGCCTCCCGGGTTTAAGCAATTCTTGTGCCTCAGCTTCCTGAGTAGCTGGGATTACACGCACGTGCCACCATGCCTGGCTAATTTTTGTATTTTTAATAGAGACGGAGTTTCACTATGTTGGCCAGGCTGGTCTTGAACTCCTGACCTCCTGTGATCTGCCCACCTCAGCCTCCCCAAAGTTCTGGGATTACAGGCATGAGCCGCTGCACCTAGCCTCGAATAATGTACTTTGAATTATCCTTTTCAACTGATGTTGTTTGTGTGTTAGCATAATGAAAAATGTCTAGCTTTTGTATACCATTAAGCACTTGTGTTTTTCTGGCATTGATTAATCAGATTTTCACTATAAATATTACTAGTGTAATAATATATTAAGTAGACAATATTCACAATTTTAAAGGATAAAATACAACTTTTTAAGAAATATTAAGAAATATTTTTTATTAATTTTGGTAGTCTAAGTGCTCCTAAGTTAATTTTAAAAAATCACTTTTACTCCCTTTGTTAACACCTGGGGGAAATAACACAGGATACATTTTTTGGGTTGAATTGTTGTGGAATACCACATTTGTAAAGTTTGGGATTTGATAATGTTTTGGAAGATGAGGGAGATTATTTACTATAGATACGTGGATTTTCTGAAGTTCTTTGTTTTTGGTACGTTGTTTGAAAAAATAATATTTTTTTAGAGAGGCTGCCCACAAAGCAGGTAACTGAGGTATAATTTTTATTATTTTGAATAGCTTACTTAAATGGTAATAAGAAATTGCTAGTCTTGAGGAAGAAAGAATGAGTGGGTTAATAAGTTTATTTTTATAAAGTGTAAAGTACTATATAAGTAAAGTGTTCTTATGGCGAAGTGGCTTTAGAATTTTACCCTGCACGGCAGAGGAGATTGGAGTTGGTTAGGTTTTATGGCAAGGCACATCTCTCTTGCTGTCCTTTTCCTGTACTGGTGCAGGAAGCTGGTATCCAAACAGTCTATTGCTCACATTTGTTTGTCATTTCTCCCTTGTTTTCATGGGGACATAGGCGCTGTGCTGCCATTTCTTATTTTCACCTCTATAGGCAGTAAGACAATAATCTTCACTGGAGTAGGAATGGTCTGTATTGCTCACCATTGTAACCTTAGTGGCATGTAATAGGTGTTTAATAACTTGAGGTAGAAAATTTTATGAAAAACTACAAAATGTTAAATAGAATAAGATTGTTGTTTATGTTTGATAATGACTACTACCATGAAAATTCAGCTTAACTCTGTGGAAACTGACCATATTTCCAAGTCATCTCTTGCTATCAGATACCTCATTAAAACAGTTTTTCGGGGGTGGGGGGGAAAAAGGAGACTTACATTGAATGCGTATCCTGACTGGAGATATGTGTGTGTGTGTGTGTCTGTGTGTGTATATACTATATACTATATATATATATGTATGAGATATATATATCTCCAAAGGGGGAAATATAAATATATACAATTTAAATATAATACTTAAATATAATATTTAAATATAAATATATAATTATAAATATTTATATTTCCCCCTTTGGATGTATCTTATATAAAGAAATATATATTTATAGATCTTATAAAAATAAAAATATAAATATATATGTATTTCCCTCTTTGGAGATATCTTAAAATATGGAGGAAATGTCTATTAGAATTGTAGAAATATAGTACTGTGGAGATTGGTTTCTTAGGTTGGAAAAAAGTTTTATTTTCTTGTTTACTTATTCTCATGTGTAGCTGCATTTCCTATCCACAGCATTGTGGAAAGTACTGATTCTCAATTCTTATGAGCAATTTTATTAACAAAATAGTAATAGCTCCATTATTTGACAGTCTGACCTATATGTCTGGGTTCTTCAGGCTTCTAGCCTACATCCACATTCTTCTCTACTTGTTCAGGCATTAAGAGAAGAATGTATTTCCTGAAATATTTCACAAGTGGACACAGTTCTTTCTATTCCGTGGGTCTTTTGGTCTGCCTATGGGGTCTTTTTTTCTTCCAAACTATTGAGGTGGTACTTGATCTCACAGTAAATCCCAAGGCGCCTGCCATCTGTGTGTCAGAATTTCTCAGACTGTTGCCAGCTGCTGTCATCCCCAAGGCAGTGTATCCCTTAGTGATTTGCTACTGTGGTCTCTAAAGTTGCATGCCAGTCTCTCCTGGGCATCTGGTATGTTTTAGATTCATACAATGGAATACTGTTCAGCAACAAAAAGGAACAATATATCCATGGTGCTATGTAGGTGATCCTTAAAACATTATTTTGTGAAGGCAGTTTTGTAATTTTCGCTAATATTAGAAGAGTTCCCTTCACATGTAAAAGAGTTTTTAACCAGTTTCCCAGATTTGCTGGATACCCCAGCACCAATATTTCTAACTAAAACTGTTAGTATTTGTATTATGGTTCCAAGATCCTGAGCATTTGTGCAAGAGGAAGTTAAAGAAGATGTGGTGTGACCATGTTCATATGTTGTCCTTTCCTGTCTCTAATAAAGGACGGCGAAGTGTTCTTGTGGTATTTGGTTTGTGGAAGCAGTGAGTTACCATATCACATACTCTGTCTTGAACCATTATAAATATTCACTGGTAAAATATAGAAAGTTGTGTTTATTTATAGCTGAGTATGAGTTTACTATGCAGAGAACCTGAGTCATGGGCTGACTAGTGAATGTATCAAAAAGCGGAATGTGGGAATGTAAAAGGGTGCAACAACTTTGGAAAACAGTTTGGCAATTTCTTAAGAAGTTAAGCATCAACTTACCATATGACCTAGCAATCCTACTTGTAGGTATCTACCCATTAGAAATGAAAACATATCTACAAAAATACTTGTATATGAATGTTCATAGGATTATTCATAATAGCACAAAACTGGAAGCAATCTAAATGTCCATTAACTGGTGAGTGGATAAACCAAATGTGGTATATACATACAACTGAATACTATTCATTAATAAAAAGGAACAAAATGCATGCTGTAACACAGATCAACCTCGAAAACATTATGCTGAGTGATAAAAGCCACATATAAATACTACATATTGTGTAATTCCATTTATATGAAATGTCTAGAAAAGGCAAATTTGTGTAGAGACAGCAGATGAGTGATTGCCTGGGTTTCTTAGTGGAAGCAGGGATTAAATGCAAATGGGCTCAAGGGAATTTGGGGGGTAATGAAAATATTCTAAAACTAGATTGTGGTGATGTTGCATAGCTATATAAATTTACCAAAACCATTGAATTATATATATACTTAGAATGGATGAATGTTATGGTATGTAAATTATACCTCAATTTAAAAAAAGGGAGAGTGAAAATGAATTTTGCCAGCTCAAGTAGTAAGAAACAGTGTTAGACAAGGGTAGTCATTTGAGAAATGATGAAAGAGATTTAGAGATATAATCTTTCAGGTGAAAGGAAAAGGGTTTTGACTTGATTTGATAAACGAAGAAAGGGAACTCTTTCACTTTTGCCTTGAAATCTTCAGTAAATGTCAAAGTTAACATCAAGTATCTATTTAAATGTTTGCATTTCTCCACACTTTTGTACACTGTGTCTGGTGAAGTAAGTTGATGGTGTGCACTAACCCTTTTGGAATAGTTTATCAAGGATTTAATGTTTGTATCTTTTAATTCCACATACATATATATCTTAAGGAAATAACTAGAAATGCAAACAAGAATTTGTATTCAGAAATGTTCACTATAGCATCACATAGGGTAATCAAAAAATTAAAAATAACCTACATGCTCTCAAAGTAGGAGGAATGGTTAAATTATAATTGATTTTGCTTTGTCTCTCTTGGTTTCAAGGAGTAGAAATTCTAACTAGATTAAGTAAAATTGGGCTTTGTTGAAAAGGGTAAAAGGTGCTCTAATAACCCCAAACAGCAAGATCACTGAGGCCTTTTGGCAATGGGGAGCCAGAGCTACTTTCCCATTTCACCCGTTCAGGGACCAGGCTAGTCACTGCTTCCTCCTCTGTAGACCTGCTTTGTTCTCAGCTGCTTCTTCAGCCAGTCTTCCTTGTACATGGCTCAGTGTTGTTTGCCACCTTGGACTTACTCAGTTTTTGTTAAAATTCACATATTTCCAGAACAGGAATCTGAAAGAGCTGTTCTTTTTGAGCCTTAGGTGGGTCAGTGAACAACCCGTGGTTTGGTCTTTTTCTTCATCCCCTTCCAGGGGTCTGTATTTAGGTTTAGATAGTTAGTGAAAATGAAATGGCACTGGGTAATGACATTGATTCAATACATCTTGGCTGGGCACACTGGCTCACGCCTATAATCCCAGCACTTTGGGAGACTGAGGCAGGTGGATCACCTGAGGTCAGGAGTTTGAGACTAGCCTGGCCAACATGGTGAAACCCCATCTCTACTAATAATACAAAAAAACTAGCTGGGCATGGTAGTGCATACCTGTAATCTCAGTTACTCTGGAGGCTGAGGCAGGAGAATCGCTTGAACCCGGAAGGTGGAGGTTGCAGTGAGCCGAGATTGCACCATTGCACTCCAGCCTGGGCAGCAACAGTGAAACTCTGTCTCAAAAAAAAAAAAAAAAATCTCATAGGCTTATATGAGGAATGGCAAATATTGGCCATTATTTATTATCAATTTAAAAATATTTCTAAGGCCTTTGGTGGTGGCAGCCTCTTTTCTTGATTCTCTCAACAGAATAGTGTACATTTGTGGTAGATTCGTGCTTATTTTCTTATATTTCCTTACCAAAACTTGAAGTCTGGATGTTACCCTTTCTTATTAAAACCTCTTTTACTAAGACTGGCAATTGAAATCCCACTGGATGCCATATTGGGCACTGTGGACCAATCTCCACCTCCTGTATGCCCTCTCTTTCTGATGTGGCCACGGTGAGGTCACTGTCTCCTGACCTGCCCTTACCCCACTCATGTCTGCCGTAGTGGATCTTCTTCCTCTCCTCATCTTCCTCTGCTGTTGCTCTGTGCCTCATCCTCCACTTCTTTTCTCTCTATATACATCCTGTACAGTGTTTTGTACCTCTGTGACTTTAGAGACCCTTTCTATCCCCAAATCTCTGTCTCTGTCCTAGACCCCTTCTGCTGAGATGGAGTCTCTCATAACTACTGGCTTATCGAATATCACACTCAGAGGTATCACCAACTCTCCTTTTCTTTCGAACATTCAGAATTTTTTGTACCTCAGTTTATTCTCTGCTATAATTATGTACTGTGCCTTATTCAATTTGTATTCCTGGTAGCACCTAGTGGAATTCCTTGCACAGTGGGTTTACTTAGTATTTGCCCACATGAATATTTTTATTTTTTAAAATGGGCTATTATCCTTTGTATGGGGTTTTATTTTGTTCCCCTACTATCCTGAAAAATACCCACAAACTTTTTTTCTAAATCTAAGAATAGTTTCTAACATGGTTTTTGTGGTCAGGGAGGAACAAAACCCCTTAATATTAATGGACATACATGTTAATAGCATTTCTAAATACATTTGGGCATGTGTATTTGGGCCTATATGTTTTCTCTGAGAATAAGGACACACAGCCTAGTGAGTTTTGGACTCGAATCCTATTATATGTGAATTTCCTTTCTTTCTTTCTTTCTTTCTTTTTTTTTTTTAAGACAGAGTGTCACTCTGTCACCCAGGCTGAAGTGCCGTGGCACAATCTTGGCTCACTGCAACCTCTACCTCCTGGGTTCAAGTGATTCTCCTGCCTCAGCCTCCCAAGTAGCTGGGACTACAGGTGCATGCCACCACACCTGTGAATTTAATTTCTATACTAAATATACTATTCCAAAAGAAAGAAATGTTTATTGGAAAATGCAACCAATTCAGAAATATGCTTTGTAGACAGTCAAAGTTTCAATTATTTTGTGTAGACTAAATTAGATTATAGAGGTTCTTTGGCTGGGCACTATGGTTCATGCCTGTAATCTCAACACTTTGGGAGACTGAGCTGGGTGGATTACTTGAGGTCAGGAGTTTGAGACCAGCCTGGCCAACATGGCAGAACCCTTCTCTATTAAAAATACAAAAATTAGCTGGGCGTGGTGGTGGGTGCCTGTAGTCCTGGCTACTTGGGAGGCTAAGGCAGGATAATTGCTTGAGTCCTGGAAGTGGAGTGTGCAGTGAGCCGAGACTGTGTCACTGCACCCCAGCATGGGCAACAGAGCAAGACACCATCTCAAAAAAAAAAAAAAAAAAAAAGAGAAGTAGTGGTTCTTTTTATGTACAAAATAAATTTGCTCATTGGGTTAGAGTATGGTTATTGATTAGGGGGCTAAGCATTTAGTTACTGTATGGGGCAGCCAATAATAAAATCACAGCCCTGTGTATTTACCTCCACAGTGTGTGCTGATAAGTGCAAAAGGTTTGTGCAAATTCTTTTGAAGTTATATTGTAACCATGGTATATGTATTGAAAACTTGGCCATTTTACCCCATTCCTATGAATGAAAACTATTTGGTGAATCAGAGGATAGTCTGAATTGGGATATGAAGGCCAATATAAGTGTCAGTTAGCAAAGTCAGCTCTAGTTTAGTTTTTTTTGTTTTTTTTCTTTTAAGGCGTAGCATTACTAGAAGTATAGCTTTGGGAACCTTGTAGCATCTTAAAGACTTTTAAAGGGTTGACAGCTATTGGCAAATTGACTAATACAGAGAACTAAACTTTGGTTCATGTATTCAATGTCTAAATGAAAAATGGGAAGATAAAAGAGCTAAGAATGAAATGTGATTTCATGTGCTTCTCCTTTTTAGCTCTTATAATAGATTGAACAGATTTGATATTTGTGGTAAATACACTCAGGCAGAGTGACAGAGGCTTGGTTGTCATTTAGCCTTTAGGGCCTTAGTGGAGTTAATGAGAACTGCAAATGGTCATCAAGTCTTGGTGCTTCATGGAGAAGCAACACTTTTACAGTGAGTGTGTTAGCTTAGTGGTTATGGTATTACTGCAGGGACATGGATCACTTAGGGAGAGAGCGTTTCAGGCTTGGGTCAGTCTTAAAGCAGATCTCATGTGGAGGGTTTCTGCTAACCTGCATCTCTTACAACACAGTACTAGTCAGTATGCTGTAGTATTAATCAGTAGGTCAAGTTCAGTGAAGTAAAGTAAAGGAGAATTGAATTCTTGAAGTTCACATTTAGGCAAAAATTTGGCATTTTAGGAGGTGAGTATAAGACATGATCTTTACAGAAAACGCTGATGATAAAAACAGCGCTGTCTGTTAGGTGCCTTTATGCTTGACTCCATTGTCATCTTTTCTTAAGAAACTAAGCTCAGGACTGGGTGCAATGGCTCATGTCTGTAATCCCAGCACTTTGGGAGGCTGAGGATATAGGATCAGTTGAGCTCAGGAGTTCAAGATCAGCCTGGGCAACATAGCTAGACCTCGTCTCTACTAAAAAACAAACAAACAAAAAACAAAAAAAAAAAACCCCAAAAACCAACAAACCAGCTTGGCATGGTGGTGCGTGCCTGTGGTCCCAGCTGCTCAAGAAGCTGAAGCGGGAGGATAGCTTGAGCCCAGGAGATCAAGGCTGCACTTAGCTATGATCGCACCATCGCATTCTAGCCTGGGTAACAGAATGAGACCCTGTCTCAAAAAAAAAAAAAAAGAAACTTTAAGTTCAGATTCCTTTTTATAGCAGCTTTCAGCCTGCTATAGACAATACAGAAATGAGTGGATAAAGTTTTATTTAGATACTCTGATAGCTTAGCCAGTGACAATGACCTATCCAAATATGGAATGCTAAAATGTTTTCTTTTTGGAAGCAAAGCCCATGAAAAATTGGTTTTGAAGTAGCGTTAAAAACCTGGTGATTAAATGACAACAAGAACGTGAGAAGAGATTTTTCCAAAATCCATTTAGTGTGTTTGGACAGAAACAAAGGAAAGATAACTCTTTGTTAAATTGGTTAATAGAGGATTTGAACACTTTGTTTGCTGTAGACAAAACATCTTTATCTTAAAACTGTAATCTTTCTAACTTCTGTTGCATGCATTGCTGCATTTCCTTTTTTACATGTGCTCTCATTTATTTTCATGGCAAATGCATTTTTAGACAGAGTCTGTGGGATAATTATTGCCATTAATTAGTTTTGATATTTCTTTTTTAATGATATTTTCATTTATTCCCTTTTGCTAGCTGGATTGCCTTTTGCAATTCTTACTTCAAGGCATACCCCCTTCCAACGAGGAGTATTCTGTAATGATGAGTCCATCAAGTACCCTTACAAAGAAGACACCATACCTTATGCGTTATTAGGTGGAATAATCATTCCATTCAGTATTATCGTTGTAAGTTAAATCCACTTTTCCAAGTTTATAACTTTTGGGCACTTGGCTTAATTTTCTGTTACTCTTTTAATGCTTAAATGTGTAATCCTCCAAAAACAATGTATGCTTTTTAAACCTTTAATTGATGCTTTATTTGATCAAGAGAATCTCAGCTATTTTAAGTGGAGTCAAAAAATAACAATGTGTAATTATAAGAGCCAGGCATGGTGACATGCCTGTAGTCCCAGCTACTCGAGAGGCTGAGGCTGGAGGATCGCTTGAGTCTCGGAGTTGGATACTATAATATGTGATGATCACAGCTGTGAATAGCCATTATACTCCAGCCCAGACAACACTGCAACATCCCATCTTAAAAAAAACAGAAAAAAAACACGAAAAGAACCTTGCTGGATATGTATAGATTTTATGCTAATCTTTTCCATGTCACTGTGATTGTTAGAGCTCTAATTTGTTATTGTTTTAATAATCTCGTGATCAATAGTTGAATGTTATAGCAATATGATTCTAGCATACTTTATACATAGGATATCATTTTATAATTTATTGTATCTGTATGTATGTACCTACCGTTTTTGATTCTCCCTCTGTACTGAGTTCTAGAAAAGAAAAATTTTGCTAAGTGATGTTAAAACTTTAATGCACGCTTACTTTAAATAATTTTTAGATAATATCATACACAGGAGAGAAAAGCTATAGTTCTATATATGATTAGTAGTGAATACGAAATAATTTTTACTGGTACTGAATGCAAGAGTGAGTCTTAAACTAAAATAGTAACTGTTGTTTTCCGGTATTTCAGGTGGAAATGCTTAAAGAATGTGTCTAGGGATAAGACTATTGACTGGACTACATGATTTTTATAATCTCTACTAAAATTCTGTAACTTAACAGTTTTGTGCTCCATAGCTTGTAATTTTATGGTTCCAGCATGCTTCCACTGCATGGCTCTGCTGACCATAACTTGTGACTTTATAAACAAGATTTATGTTAGTTAAAAGTAGAAGGCTGGGTGCAATGACTCATGCCTGTAATCCCAGCACTTTGGGAGGCTGAGGCGGGCAGATCACCTGAGATCAGGAGTTCGAGACCAGCCTGGCCAACCTGGTGAAACCCCGTCTCTACTAAAAATACAAAAATTAGCTGGGTGTGGTGGCAGGCACCTGTAATCCCAGCTACTCAGGATGCTGAGGCAGGAGAATCGCTTGAACCTAGGAGGTGGAGGTTGCAGTGAACCGAGATTGCACCACTGCACTCCAGCCTGGTTGACACAATGAGACTCCGTCTGAAAAAAAAAAAAAACCCAGAAAATATGGTGGATGTGGTGGCTCACGCCTGTAATCCCAGCATTTGGGAGGCCAAGTCAGGAGGATCACTTGAGCCCTGAAGTATTGAGACCAACCTGGGTAGCATAGCAAGACCCCTGCCTATATCCATCCCCCTCCTCACAAAAAAAGGCCAGGTATGGTGGGCAGGAGCCTCTGGTCCCAGCTACTCAGAAGGCTGAAGCAGGAGGATCCTTTCAGCTTAGGAAGTTGAGCCTGCAGTGAGCCATGATTGCCCCACAGCATTCCAGCTTGGGCAACAGAGTGAGACCCTCTCTCAAACACAGAGACACACACACACAGATTTTTTTTTTTTTAATTAAAAAGTATATATAGTTGTATCCAGGAGATAGGCCAAAGATGACAGCATGTATATCATGTCTGTTTTTGGAGTTTATTTTAAAAAAAGAAAAGCTTCTTAATTTAGAAATGTCTTAAGAATGATCGTAATACCTTATTAGCAATGAGAGTTAACTTGTAATTTGTGGTGCATAATTAATAAAAGAAAACCTTTGTATATAGATATTTGTTTTATAAGACTGTGAGCTCCTTGAAGGCAGAGATGATATCTTGTTCATCTTTGTGTCCACCGCCTGGCATGGAGCCCAGCATGTCCTAGGTGCCTGAATGAAACTGTATGAAGGAAACTATAGAGTAATTACACAGTAATGTTGGTGACTCTCCCGAAGTACAGGGAAGTTTTAGGAAATCAGGTATTCTTTTAATCTAAACAAATCTTTACACTGAATTTTTGCTGCTAGAAGAAAGCCAAGTCTATAATTCTTCCATTAAGGAGGGAGTAGGGTCTTTTTTTTAAAAAGTATATATGTTTCTGAGTGATTGCTAAGCAATTAAATATAACATTTTTAGTAGGACTTTTAGTTGCAAATAGCCAATTTCAGACAGGATTCAAATATTCAAATAAACAGTGCTAGAAATAGACCTGTCTTTCAATTCTGCCTTGTTTTTTGGTCTCAGTAAAAAGGATGCCATGCTAGCAGAACTACAGGAATTTGCTCTAGCCTGGAGGGCTGCAGTAGAGCAGGACACTGATTGCTGGGCACTGTGTTGATGTGCACGGCCTACACAGGGCCTGACAAAATGCTTAGTAAAAACTCATGAATTATATTTCATTAACTTGGAATTCTTTTCAATTTCTTTTCTTCTTCTTCTTCTTCTTCTTCTTCTTCTTCTTCTTCTTCTTCTTCTTCTTCTTCTTCTTCTTCTTCCTCCTCTTCTTCTTCTTCTTCTTCTTCCTCTTCCTCTTCTTCTTCCTCTTCCTCCTCTTCCTCTTCTCTCTCTCTCTCTTTTTCTCTCTCTTTCTGTCTTTATCTCTCTCTTTCTCTCTTTCTTTCTCTCTCTCTCTTTCTTTCCTTTGTTTCTTTTCTTTCTTTCTTCTTTCACAGTCTCCCTGTGTTGCCCAGGCTGGAGTGCACTGGCGCGATCTCAGCTCACTGCAAACTCCGACTCCTGGGTTCAAGCGATTCTCTTGCCTCAGCCTCCCACATAGCTGGGATTACAGGTGCCTGTCACCACATCAGCTAATTTTTGTATTTTTAGTAAAGATGGGGTTTCACTATGTTGGCCAGGATGGTCTTGAGCTCCTTACCTCGTGATCCACCTGCCTCAGCCTCCCAAAGTGCTGGGATTATAGGTGTGAGCCACTGCGCCCGGCCTATTCTCTACTGTCTCAGCATAACCTGTGAGAAAGTTATCTTTACATTTAATAAAATGGCAAGCAAATTAATAGATGAATGCAGACTGCTTTAAAAAGAACAGATTGTTTAAAGGTATTGTTTTCATCTCTACAGTATCACTGAAAACAAACACTGCTTAGGGCAGTGGATTTATGTATGTATGTTTTGATTAATTGATTGACAGAGTCTTTCTCTGTCACCCAGGCTTGGAGTGCAGTGGTGTGATCAGAGCTCACTGCAGCCTCAACCTCCTGGGTTTAAGTGATTCTCCTGCTTCAGCCACCTGAGGAGCTGGGACCACAGGTGTGCACCACCACATCCAGCTAATTACATTTTTTTTTAAAGAGATAACTATCTCTCTGTGTTGCGCAGGCTTGTGTCTCAAACTCCTGGGCTCAAGCCGCCCTCCTGCCTCAACATCCCAAAGTGCTGGGATTATAGGTGTAAGCCACCATGCTCAGCCTTATGTGCTCATTTAAAATAATTCAATTTTATTCATTAACTCAGCCTCTTTCAGGCAATGCTCGGTTAGACTTGTATACATTTAACTTTATTTACTAGAAAGTAAATCATTTATTTAAAAAAATCCCTATGATTAAGACTGCATACCAGGGCCTTGACATGAGTTGCAAATGATTGATTAATAAATGAGTGATTGAGGGAGCTGGCAGGTAGAGAACCAGGATTATTATAGTTTCTGAGAAGACATGAGATAATTTCAATGAGGAGGAAATGGTCAGTGAAGTCAAATACACTGAGAAGTTAAAGTAAGTGAGAGTTGATAAAAGTCTGTTTGATCTGGCTGAGTGCGGTGGCTCAGGCCTGTAATCCCAGCACTTTGGGAGGCCGAGGCGGGTGGATCACAAAGTCAGGAGTTCGAGACCACCCTGGTCAAGATGGTGAAACCCCTTCTCTACTAAAAATACAAAATTTAGCTGGGTGCAGTGGTGGGTGCCTGTAATCCTGGCTACACAGGAGGCTGAAGCAGGAGAATCACTTGAACCTGGGAGGCGGAGGTTGCAGTGAGCCGAGATCACGCCGCTGCACTCTAGCCTGGGCGACAGAGCAAGACTCCGTCTCAAAAAAAAAAAAAAAAAAAAAAAATCTGTTTGATCTGATGAAACAATTTTGACTTTTGAGAAGAAAATCAGTAGAATAAAGGAAATGGAAGTGGTTAGAGATATTTAGGAGGGAGAAGAAGATGCGGAGGTGTGTCATTGATTTTAGACAATTCTTTTGGGAAGGTGGGCCCTGAATGAAAGACACAAAATCATAGGGACAGTGTAGAAACATATAAAATTATCTTGGTTGATGGAGATTTAAAGGGGATGATAAGAGAATACTGTGGGAGATAGGCTTAAAAAGGTTGAATCACTCTGATTTAGATAATTATTAGCTTTGAACTTCATAAGTATTGTTTTACTCCTCCAAACATTTTTATTTCTTTGATAATTTATCATATCCTAGAATCTAAGTAAATAATGCATTATAAATAGTCTCAGTTTAAGGATTAGGCCATACTTGGCTTAGGTGTAAACTTCATGAAAGGTTAAGAATTGGCATAAATGGCTCAAAGGTTAGGGTAAGGAATTAAAATGAAACAAAAGAATATGGTTATCTTGTGTGGATCAAATGGGCAGACGCATCTCTGCATTTAATTCAGAAGAATTGATTTAGAACTTCTTTATTGTCTGCTTCTCTCAGCGATGTGAGTTGACCTAGCATTTGCTGGCTTTAGAGACTCCCCTGCATTCCCATTATTAATGGTTAAGTTTCAGCTTACACTACTTCTGAAGATCAGCTTTTAATCTGTGCCCAGTATTCTGAATATTCTTAGCAAACTCATTTTCTGTCATCACTGGCAAGAACCAGGATTTGGGTGGCCATAAACTATGATGGTTATGACTGGGAAGACTCACAAAACATACTACCTGTTTCTGGAAAATAGTTCAGTGCCTAAGAACAGCTCATACCTGAGATGTGGAAGTTTCAACTGCTGAAACTGTGGTTGATTAATACACTTGATATGTTTTCAAGAATCAAAGATTAATTCCAAAATGAAATGTTAGATAAGTTCTTTCTGGCTGCTGATCTGTGAGGAATTACTGGGACCCCTTAATGGCCTAAGGAGGCAATGTGTACTGAAATGGAAAGGGTTCCTCTGTTGGCAGTCAGGGATAACCCTAAGCAAAACTGTAAAGGAATGACATTCTTGGAAGTACATATAGTTTACCTCTCCTGTGACCTGTTCTCAGAAAAGAATCTGACTAATTCATTCACGTTAAGGACTATAATTAGAACTGTATTTTTATGGGGCTTAACATGTGTAAACTAAGGGCATTTGCTGTTTACCCAAGGCAGCACCTTTCACTAAAATTTATTGACCACCTACTTTGTTTAGGTCACTCTGGTGATATGAGGTTTTCTGTTCAACAATTAAGAAATCCTCCTTACCTTGTAGAGTTCATAGTCTCATTGTCAAAGTTAAAACATTCTAATTATGGAACTCTAGGAGCCATTGAGCCAGGTAAGGAAAGGATTTTAGGTATCAGATTCTTGAAATCCCTTTCGGGAAGCAACCATTTATTTTACTTATGGTAAGACTTACTCTGAAGACAGTTGATCCTCATTAAATGGAAATGTTTGAATGCTTTATAAAATTGTTTATATAAATTTAAGGTGAAGCAGAGAAGCTAGTAATGTGTCTCAAGTCAAGCTTTGCTACTTACATTCTCTCCACACAGATTAGCAAACCCACTGTTCAGGCTGCTCTGTGGTTAAGTGTTTTTTTTTTTTTTAATTTTTATTATTATTTTTTGAGATGGAGTCTCGCTGTGTCGCGCCCAGGCTGGAGTGCAGTGGCGCCATCTCGGCTCACTGCAACCACCACTTCCTGGGTTCAACTGATTCTCCCACCTCAGTTTCCCAAGTAGCTGGGGATTATAGGTGCCTACCACCACTCCTGGCTAATTTTTTGTATTTTTAGTAGAGATGGGGTTTCACCATATTGGCCAGGCTGGTCTCGAACTCCTGATCTCAAGAGATTCACCTGCCTCGGCCTCCCAAAGTGCTGGGATTACAGGAGTGAGCCACAGTGCCCGGCCTTAACTGTTTATTTTGGTTTCAGGTAGCTAGAGTCTTACTGTCTTTTTTAATAGCAAATGTTACTATTTATAATGTTGCCATTCAGTATTCTTTGAATTCTCAGGATATGGGTTTGTTAACTTATAAAGCATTGGAAACCTTTTTATACTTTTAAATTAGTGACTAAAAATCCCGTCCCACCCCTTGGGACCCCAGCAGAGGTCACCTGGAAGGCTAAATCCCTGCCCTCTGTATCCTCTAGCAATCCTCCCTGAAATGATTTTACTCTTTTTAATATGATGGATGTCTTTGATTCAAAGGAATATTTGAGAAAAATGAAGCCTCTGTCAGATAAAAGTACTTATACACAGGAGTTTCTGATTGGGGAAGTAGGTAGGTATGTATGTATTTATTTATTTATTGAGACGGAGTCTTGCTCTTGTTGCCCAGGCTGGAGTACAATGGCACGATCTTGGCTCACTGCAACCTCTGCCTCCCAGGTTCAAGTGATTCTCCTGCCTTAGCCTCCGAAGTAGCTGGGATTACAGGCACCCACCTTCATGCCTGACTGATTTTTTGTATTTTTAGTAGAGACAGCGTTTTACCATGTTGGCCAGGCTGGTCTCGAACTCTTGACCTTGGGTGATCCACCTCCCTCGGGCTCCCAAAGTGCTGGGATTACAGGCATGAGCCACCACACCCGGCTGGAAGTTTGTTTTTTGGACAAGCCATAGTTTTTGTCCTCCAGGATATATCACTGTCTACTTTTTAAAGCTCTGTTTATTTGAATACAAGAAAAAAAAATAAGATCTTGTTATTTTAGGTAAGTGATGATATAATTTTGTCCCAGCCATGGCTTTGTAAGTAATGTCCACCATTGATATGACACCTGTTTTGTGGTTTAGAATTGGATATCCTAAGTTGACTCCATTGTAAAGAAAAAAGGGGCTGGGACTGTTTTTGAAACAAAGATCTTTTTGCGATTTACCATTTCCTTTTTTCCCCCTATGTTTTGTTTTGTTTAAAGTGCCTGCTTGCTACTTTAACATGTTATTTTTCTGTTTCTTTTTCAGATTATTCTTGGAGAAACTCTGTCTGTTTACTGTAACCTTTTGCACTCAAATTCCTTTATCAGGAATAACTACATAGCCACTATTTACAAAGCCATTGGAACCTTTTTATTTGGTGCAGCTGCTAGTCAGTCCCTGACTGACATTGCCAAGTATTCAATAGGCAGACTGCGGCCTCACTTCTTGGATGTTTGTGATCCAGATTGGTCAAAAATCAACTGCAGCGATGGTTACATTGAATACTACATATGTCGAGGGAATGCAGAAAGAGTTAAGGAAGGCAGGTGAGTGTTAAATCGCTAATGCTTGTTTAATCTTGTATATTCTTGGAATAGAAAGTTTCAGTGACTGGAAGATAAGCCACGCACTTAAAAAGAGAAGTTAGTGTTATCACTGGGAGGTGAATTTTGATCTTGTATGAATTGTTCTCTCTCATCATGCCTTTTTCCTTTTTTATTGCTGTCTTCCGTTTAAAAGTATTTTATTGCAGCTCTTTTTTTCATTGCCAGCATGTAAGAATGTTAAATGAACCTTATAGATCATTTAGGCTAGAGTCAGCAGACTTTTTCTTAAGATGCCAGATAACATATATAATATATATAATTTTTTTTTTTTTACATTTTTATATTATTATTTTGTAGAGACTAAGTCTCACTATGTTGCCTAGGCTGGTGTCAAACTCCTGGGCTCAAGTGATCCTTCCACCTTGGCCTCCCAAAGTGCTGGGGTAACAGGCATGAGCCACCACACCCAGCCAATAGTAAATATTTTAGGCTCTCTGGGCCATATAGTCTCTTTCACAACTATGGAACTGTGCTGTTAATAGCAAGAAAGCAGCCATAGACAATACTTAAATGAATAATGTGGCTATGTTCCAATAAACTTCACAAAAACAGCGGCTGCCACAGGGGTCATAGTTTGCCGAACCCTGATCTAGTCCCACCATTATTTATGAAGCTCTGCTAGATCTTAGTATTCTTAGATTATTATTATTGTTTAGATTTTTTTTATAAGGTAACTTGGTTCAGGTTGTGACAGCTCTAGGTCATCAGGTTGCTGTCTTATAACGCCCTTATTGGGCTCCTTTCTGCATGCTGGGACACCTTTAGACATGAATGAAACAGAATGTTTAGAACTCAGAAGATCCAACTTTTTAAATTGATAGATGAGGAAAAAATAGAGGACCAAGAACACTAAGTAAAGCCACTAATTAGTAGCAGAGCCAATTCCTCATTTCAAGTTTCAAAATTGTCAGCCTTATCTTTTTATATATCAAGTTTAATTTCCTTTAGTTGTTCAAAGTACAGATACTTTCTTGGGTAAAACATCCTTTGTTTGTTTGATTTTTTTAGATACAATTTCTAGATACTTCATTGTCTTTGTTGGTATTCTTGAAAGCAACGTGGGCCTGCTAATAGCTTCAATTTTTTTTTTCTTTTCCTTTTTTTTGAGATGGAGTCTTGCTCTGTTACCCAGGCTGGAGTGCAGTGGCATGATCTTGGCTCACTGCAGCCTCTGCCTCCCGGGTTCAAGTGATTCTCCTGCCTCAGCCTCCCGAGTAGCTGGGACTACAGGCACGTGCCACCATGCCCTACTAATTTTTGTATTTTTAGTAGAGACGGGGTTTTACCATGTTTTCCAGGCTGGTCTCAAACTCCTGACCTCAGGTGATCCGCCTGCCTCGGGTTCCCAGAGTGCTGGGATTATAGGCATGAGCCATGGCACCCGGCCAGTAGCTTCAATTTTTTGTATTTAGTGGGGATGAAAAAAATCTTATTTAACTAGAGTATATACTATGGTATTTGCTTGGGGTTTAGCAGTGAACAAGACATCTCTGGTCCCCATCTTCATGGACCTTAGTCTGGCAGGGAAGATTTACATTAAACAAAGGATGAGAATGGAAGAGAACTTGCTTGGTGATAATGAGGTCAAAGAAGAGAAAGATCAAGCTGTTAAATGGCAAACTTTGAGGTGGTGAGGAGGACTGATATGGGTGTAAAGTCTTAATGAAGGAGGGAAAAGTGACTGAAGAGGTAGACAGGTGAGAAATAGTTGGTAAAAGGTGATATTGTTGATTCGAGCTCAGGTGAACAAGCATTTTTATAAGGGGCTAGAGGAAGAATGGTCTAGAAATGGCTTTGAGGAATGATGAAAACACCAACATCAATACTGGACTCTTAAGGTGTATGGGCTGTGTAGATCTCATTCCCTGCAGGGGCAAGCAGTATCCTAGGGAAAGCCTCTTTAATTGGATGGCTAGGAGGTACAGAGAGCCTTCAGGGAACAGTTTGGAGACACAGGGAAAGATAGAAGACTTTAACAGTAGAGCCAGAATTCCAGAGTGTTCAGTGGAGGAGTAGGAACAGAGGGGATGAACAAATGTCTTGGGTGGAGGAGAGGAAGCCTATTGAAAATGAGACTGAAATTTAAAACAAATTATAAAGAAGAACAAATAGCTGGGTAAAAACATACCATGTAAAACAAAATCTGATACAAGCTTATCCAACCTGTGGCCCACATGTGGCCCAGGATGGCTTTGAATGCGGCCCAACACAAATTCGTAAACTTTCTTAAAACATTATGATTTTTGTTTGTTTGTTTATTATCAGATATTGTTAGTGTATTTTATGTGTGGCCGAAGACAGTTCTTCTTCCAGTGTGGTGCGGGGAAGCCAAAAGATTGGACACCCCGATTTAATAGAATAAAATTATCATGATTTCTTCTTCCATCTATAACTTAACCATATAACCTTTAAAAAATACCATACATATTTATGAATGCAATGATAAAACCAGCTATAGGAGTACGGCTGGCGTGGTGGCTCATGCCTGCAATCTCAGCACTTTGGGAGGCAGAGGCGGGCAGATCACTTGAGGTCAGGAGTTTAAGACCAGCCTGGCCAACATGGTGAAACCCCGTCTCTACTAAAAATACAAAAAGTAGCCGGGCATGGTGGCCGCACACCTGTAATCCCAGCTACTTGGGAGGCTGAGGCAGGAGAATCGCTTGAACCCCGGAGGCAGAGGTTGCAGTGAGCAGAGATTGCGCCACTGCACTTCAGCCTGTGTAACAGGATGAGACTCTGTCTCAAAAAAAAAAAAAAAACCACCTCCGCCCCACATAAAAAAACACTTATAGGATTTAAATCACAAAGGAAAAAAATAGAATAGATACTAGTCGAACTACTCTTTTAAATAGCTTTTTTGAGGTATAATTCACATGACATAAAATTTTGCCCATTTTAAGAGTACAATTGAATAAATTTGTAAAGTTATTTACCGTTACAGTCAAGTTTTCAGATATTTGAAAAGCTTGTCCCTGAGTGTTTACAGTCAATTCACACTCCCATCTGCAACCGGAGGGTCAAGTTTCTGTGCCTATAGTTTTGTGTTTTCTAGAGTATTATATAAAAGGAATCCTACAGTGAGTACTTTGTTGTGTCTGCCTTCTTTCACTTAACATGTTAGTTTTGCAATTCATCCATGTTGTTCCTTTTTCTCCCCCTGAGGTATATTCGATTGTATGGATATAACACAGTTTACTTATCCATTCATGCAAATATTGATGGACATTTGAGTTGTCTCCAATTTTTGGCTATTAAAAATAAAGCTGTTCTGGCTGGGTATGGTGGCTCACACCTGTAATGCCAGAACTTTGGGAGGCCAAGGCTGGGTGGATCACTTGAGGTCAGGATTTCGAGACCAGCCTGGCCAACGTAGTGAAACCCCATCTCTACTAAAAATAACAGAAATTAGCGAGGTGTGGTGGTGCACACCTGTAATCCCAGCTACTTGGGAGGCTGAGAAACTGAGGCACAAGAATCACTTGAACCCATGAGGTGGAGGTTGCAGTTAGCCCAGATCATGCCAGCCTGGGTGACAGAACAAGACTGCTTCTAAAAAAAAAAAAAAAAAAAAAAAAGATGTTCTGAACATTTGTGTACCAGTACAGTAATATATACTTTTATTTTTTCTTGAACAAATATCTAGGAGTAGAAGTGCTGGACTATATATAGCATGTGTGTATTTATTAATGGCCAGTCTTTGTTATTTTAGCCATTCTAAGGGTTTTTGTTATGGTATCTCAGTGTGGTTTTAATTTATATTTCCTTAATGACCAGTGTTGCTGAACATCTTTTCGTGTGTTTCTTGTCCATTCAGCTATTGTCATTTTTGAAATGTTAACTCTTTTACCCATTAAAAAAAAATTAGTTGCTTGTCTGAGTTGTAAGAGTTCTTTATATATTCTGAATAAAAGTCCTTTGTTAGATATATGTTTCAAAAATATTTTCTCTCAATCTGTGGCTTGCTATGTATTTTCTTATTTATTTATTTATTTATTTATTTATTTATTTATTTATTTATTTATTCATTTATTTATGGGACAGGGTCTTGCTTTGTTGTCCAGGCTGTTTTTGAACTCCTGTGCTCAAGCGATCCTCTTGCCTCGGCCTTCCAAAGTCAAAGTGCTGGGATTATAAACATGAGCCACCATGCCCAATCAACTTTTTCTTTTCTTTTTTTTTTTGAGACAGAGTCTCACTCTGTCGCCGAAGCTAGAGTGCTGTGGCACAATCTCGGCTCACTGCAACCTCATGCCTCAGCGTCTTGAGTAGCTGGGATTACAGGTGTGTGCCACCATGCCCAGCTAATTTTTGTATTTTTAGTAGAGACGAGTTTCACCATGTTGGCCAGGCTGGTCTTGAACTCCTGACCTCAAGTGATCTACTCGCCTCAGCCTCCCAAAGTGCTAGGATTACACGCATGAGCCACCGCTCCTGGCCCAACTTTTTATTTTCTTTTTCTTTTTTATCTTACTTTAAGTTCTAGGATACATGTGCAGAACATGCAGGTTTGTTACATAGGTATATATGTGCCATGGTGGTTTGCTGCACCTATCAACCCGTCATCTAGTTTTTAAGCCCCACATGCATTAGGTGTTTGTCCTTATGCTCTCCCCACGCCTTACCCCACACCCCCTGACAGGCCCCGGTGTGTGATGTTTCCCTCCCTCTGTCCATGTGTTCTCATTGTTCAACTCCCACTTATGAATGAGAACATGTGCGTTTGGTTTTCTGTTCCTGTGTTAGTTTGCTGAGAATGATGGTTTCCAGCTTCATGCGTGTCCCTGCAAAAGACATGGACTCATTCTTTTTTATGGCTGCTTTCTTTTTCTTTTTTTTTTTTTTTTTTGAGATGGAGTCTCGCTGTATCCCCCAGGCTGGAGTGCAGTGGCACAATCTTGGCTCTCTGCAAGCTTCGCCTCCCGGGTTCACGCCATTCTCCTGCCTGAACCTCCTGAGTAGCTGGATCTACAGGCACCCACCACCATACCCAGCTAATTTTTTGTATATTTAGTAGAGATGGGGTTTCACCGTCTTAGCCAGGATGGTCTTGCTCTCCTTACCTCGTGATCCGCCCATCTTGGCCTCCCAAAGTGCTGGGATTATAGGTGTGAGCCACTGCGCCCAGCCGGCTGCTTTATTTTCTTAATGGTGGTTTTTTAAGCTTAAAAGTTTTAAATTTGATAGAATCTAATTTATCATTTTTTTCTTTTATGGTTTTTGCTTTCAGTGTCCTAAGAAATCTTTACTTGCCTCAACGTTCCAAAATTTTTCTTATTTTTTAAAATAAGTTTTATGATTTATTTGTTTAGTATTGTGATCCATTTGAATTATTTTTTTGTGTATAATGTGACAAAAAGGGTCAATATCTACTTTTTCTCCATTGAATATTTGGTTGTTCCAACATTATTTATTGACAAAAAAAAACCATTTTCATATTGAATTATGTTGGCACTTTTGTTGAAAATGAATTGACCACATAAATGTGGGTCTATTTCTGGACACTTAGTCTAGTTCATTGCTCTATATGCCTCTCATGCGAATACCATACTGCAGCTTTGTAATAGTTTTAAAATGAGGTGTAATGGGAAGCTTTTAACTTTGTCCTTCTTTTTAAAGCTTGCTTTGTCTATTGTAAGTTCTTTATGTTTTCTTTGAAAGGGCAGAAATTTTATTGAGATTGCTTCAAATATATAGATCAATTTTTGAAGAATTGCCATGTTAATATTGGGTCTTCCAATCCATGAATATGTTGTATCTCTCCATTAACTTAGGTTTTCTTTAGTTTCCCATGCCAGTGTTTTTTAGTTTTCAGGGTCTGGGTCTTGCATACGTTTTGTTAAGTATATTACTAACTTAATGCCATTGTGAGTTTTTTTTTTTAATCAATTTCCAATTGTTTTGAGTGTGTAGAAGTAGAATTTGTTTTTATATTAATCATGTATCCTGCAATCTTGCTAATTTAATTTATTAGTTGGAGTGATTTTATAGATTCCTGAAGGTTTTTTGCTTTCCCATTCATGTTGTGTGTGAATAAAGAGAGCTGTACTTCTTTTCTCTTTTATATTGCCTTAGATTTCTTTTCCTTTCCTTACTACACAGGCTAAGACCTGCAATACCAGGTTGAATGAAGTGGTGAGAGCAGATTGCTTGTCTTCTTCCTGACTTTAGGAAAGAAGCACTCAGCCTTTCACAAATATGTTAACTGTGTGTGGTTTTTTTTTTTTGTAGATGCTTTTTGTTAGATTTTTATCATGAATGGGTATTGGATTTTGTGACATGCTTTTTCTGTGTTTGTTAAGATGGCTATATTGTTTTTCTTCTTTATTCTCTAATATAGTATATTATGTTAGTTTTTTGAATATCAAAGCAACTTTTTATCCCTGGGGTATATACTTAGTCATGGAGTATTATACTTTTTATATTAATTGGATTCGGTTTGCTAATATTTTATTAAGGATTTTTACATCTGTGTTTATGAGTTATTGGTCTGTAGTTTTCTTGTAAAGTTTTTGTCTAGCTTTAGTGTCAAAAGTTTGGTATTAAATGTTGAATTCATCAGTGAAGTCATTTGGGCCTAGAAGTTTCTTTGTGGGAAGGTTTTAAGTTTAATTTTATTTTTTAAAACGGAGACAGGGTCTCACTTTGTTACCTAGGCTGGAGTACAGTGGTGTGATCTTGGCTCACTGAAACCTTGACCTCCCGGCTCAAGTGATCTTCCCACCTTAGCTTCCTGAGTAGCTGAGACTACAGGTGTGCGCCACCACACCTAGCTAATTTTTGTTGTTGTTGTAGTATTTTTTGTAGAGACAGGGTTTCACCTGTTGCGCAGGCTGGTCTTGAACTCCTTGTTGCAACTGATCTGCCCACCTTGGCGCCCAAAGTGCTGGGACTGCAGGCATGAGCCACCACTCCCGGCCTATTTTTTAATGTTTTAAAAAATATTTATATTCATTCATTCATTTATTTAATTAATTAGAGATGGAGTCTTGTTCTGTTGTCCAGGCTGGAGTGCAGTGGCGCAGTCATAGCTTATGGTAGCCTTGAACTCCTGAGCTCAAGTGATCCTCCTGCCTGAGGCTCCTACTTAGCTGGGACTACAGGTTCATGCCTTCAGGCTCGAATAATCTTTGTGGGAAGGTTTTAAATATGATTTCAAGTTTTTAAATAGATATAGAACTATTCAGATTATCTGTGTTTTCTTCTATGAGCTTTGGTTGTTTGTCTTTTAAGGGATTTGTCCATTTCATGTAAGTTGTCAAGTTTATTGGCATCAAGTTGTTCATCATGTCATTATACTATCTTTGTATTGTTCGTAGGAACTGCAGAGATAGCCTCTCTTACATTCTTACTATTGATAATTTGTGTCTTATGTCTTTTTTTCTTGACTGATCTGGCTAGAAACTTATCAATTTTATTAACCTTTTGTTTAGTTTCAAGGGTTTCTTTTGATTCATTGATTTTTATCTATTTTTTGTGTTCAGTTTCATTTATTTTTGCTTTTATTTTTATTTAATTTCTCCTGCCTGCTTTTAGTTTTGTTTGCTCTTCTTTTTTCTGGTTTCATGAAGTAGATGCTTAGATCACTAGCTGTGTCACAAATTTTGATATATTGGATCTTTATTTAACTGAAAATATAGTTGATCCTTAAACAATGCAGGGATTGGGGCGCTGACCCCCTGTGCAGTCAAAACTTCACATATAACTTTTGACTCACCCATAACTTAACTACAAATAGCCTACTGTCGATTGGAAGCCTTAATAACGTAAACAGTCCATTAATGCATATTTTGTATGTCATATTTATTATATACTATCTTCTTACAATGAAGTGTGGTAGAGAAAAGAAAATGAGAAAACCATAATGAAGACAAAATATGTATCTGCTATTCAGTAAGTGGAAATGGATCATCCTAAAGGTCTTTATCCTCATTTTCTTCACTGAGTAGGCTGAAGAGGAGGAAGAGGAGAGGTTGGTCTTGTCTCAGGGGTGAGGGAGGTAGAAGGGAGGCAGGAAAGGCAGGCATGCGCAATGTAGCTGTTATTGAAGAAAATCTGCATGTAAATGGACCTACACAGTTCAAACCTGAGTTGTTCAAGGGCTAACAATACTTTCTAATTTCCCTTGCGTCTTCCTCTTTGATCTGTGGATTATGTAGGGGATTTTGCATTTATCTTTCTGTCATCGATTTCTAATTTAATTTCATTGTGTTTAGAGAACATACTTTATATGATTAGAATTCTTTCAAATTAGTTGATTCCCATCCCCCTGGGCCCCCACATTTTTCACATACAGTCTATTCTGGAGAATGTTCCATGTGCACTTGAAGAGCATGTGTTTTCTGGGTGAAATGTTCTGTAGAAATCAGTTTGGTCAAGTTGATTGATAGTGTTACTCAAATCTTATATATCTTTACTGATTTTTTTTTAACCAACATGTTTTATGAGTTATTTTTTGGGGAGCTTGAAATCTCTAATTATAATTGTTGAATTGTCTTTTTGTCCTTTCATTTGCGTAAACTTTGTTTTTTTATCTTGTGGCCGTGCTGTTCAATATTTAACACTTACAAGTGTCTTTTTTTTTTTTTCTGCTGTATTGCTCCTTTTTGGTATCAATGTATTTCTTTGTGTTTAGAAATATTCTTTGTTTTAAAGTCTATTTTGCCTGATATATTAATATATAGTCACTCTAGTTCTCTTATGCTTATTGTTTGCGTTATATATTTTTCTATAAGTAAAACTTTTAGCTTATTCGAATCTTTGAATTTAAAGTGTATCTTTTAGAGACAATATATAGTCATATCTTGCTTATTCTTTTTAATCCAGACTGAAAAATCTTTGCCCTTTGATCACAAATTTAATGTAATTACCAATATGGCTGGATTTTTCTGCCATTTTGCTATGTGTTTTTTTTTTTTTTTTTTTTTTTTTTTGAGACAGGGTCTCCTCTGTTGCCCAGACTGGAGTGCAGTGGCATAATCTTGGCCCACTGCAGCCTCTGCCTCCTGAGTTCAAGCAATTCTCCCACTTCAGCCTCCCGAGTAGCTGGGATTACAGGCATGCGCCACCACGCCCAATTAATTTTTGCATTTTTAGTCGAGATGGGGTTTCACCATGTTGGACAGTGTGGTCCCGAACTCCTGACTTCAGGTGATCCACCCACCTTGGCCTCCCTAAATGCTGGGACTACAGGCGTGAGCCACCACGCCCAGCCTTGCTATGTATTTTCTATGTTTCGTCTCTTTGTTACTGTTCTTCCTATACTGCTTTCCTTTGTATGAAACAATTTTTTTTTAGTGTAGCAATTTAAGTATCCTACTGACATGTTATCTGTTTTTTTGGTGGTTTCTCTAGGGGTTACAATATACATCTTCATTTATTTAATTTTTTTTTAAGGTTAATACATGACTAAGCTACAGGAAAAAAAAGCATATATGTATAGTTTATTATTTACTTATAACCAAATGAAGAAAGGTGTTTATTTTCAGTGATCATAGATTAACCTGGGAGTTAACTATCTTCTTATTTTCTGGCATAAATATCCAAGCTTTTGCATGCTGACCATTTGTTACTCATTTTCATCCTTTTGGCATTCTTGTAACAGAGGCATGGACAATAATATTGTCCCACTTTTATGAATAAAGAACTTGAAGCACAGTAAGGATTAGCATCTTGTTTTTGATTCTAGAAACTTAATAAAATGGAGGTGGGACTTCAGTATCAGGGTGTTGATTCTCTGTTTTGTACTTTTCCACCAAATGCCATGCCTATGTCTCTAATATCTCTCTTGGATCAACCAACATGTTAATAAATTAGGCAGGAAAACTCTAATCTTTTCTCTCAGCCAGCAAATTTAAGAAAGTCATTGTGGTGATAAGAGTGTACCTAAAGTCTAGAAAATGTCATTGTAAATGATTTTTTTTTTTTTTTTGAGACGGAGTCTCACTGTGTCACCCAGGCTGGAGTGCAGTGGTGTGATCTTGGCTCACTGCAACCTCTGCCTCCCGGGTTCAAGCGATTCTCCTGCCTCAGCCTCCTGAGTAGCTGGGACTACAGGCACCTGCCACCACGTCCAGCTAATTTGTGTATTTTTAGTAGAGATGGGGTTTCACCATATTGGCCAGGCTGGTCTCGAACTGCTGACCTTGTGATCTGCCCGCCTTGGCCTCCCAGAGTGCTGGGATTACAGGCATGAGCCCCCTTGCAAATTATTCATACATATATTATTTCTCTGGTTCAGGTACATAAATCTTATTTTGTTTTAGCTGAGAATTTTCTTGTGATATTTCTTATTGATGATATTTTTGTTTCTTGCACAAGCCATTTTGACAAAATGTGAAATATATTGATTTAAAATGGTATAAAAATAATTATTTTGTGATATATACATGTCATACTCATTCACTGTCTCTTCCTGGTGTATATAAATTGGCTGCCATATACTGTTACTTTGATTGCACTTTTAACCTGAGTATACTTAGGCTTTTTACCTATTTAAAATTTCTACAGCCATCCATATGCAAGTGTCCGCTTACAGTCCTGTGTAAGGGTTGGGAAAGCACCCTCTTTAAAAGCAGAATTAATTTTGGATAACTGAAATTGCAGAGCTATATATGTTAAAAGTAATTATTATTTATAGCTTTTTTTTTTTTTGATCTGAGATGGAGTCTCACTCTGTCGCCCAGCCTGGAGTGCAGTGGTGTGATCTCTGCTCACTGCAACCTCTGCCTCCCAAGCTCAAGCAGTTCTCCTGCCTCAGCCTGCAGAGTAGCTAGGATTACAGGCCTGCACCACCACGCCCAGGTAATTTTTGTATTTGTAGTAGAGATGGGGTTTCACCATGTTGGCCAGGCTGGTCTCAAACTCCTGACCTCATGATCTGCCCACCTTAGCCTCCCAAAGTGCTGGGATTATAGGCGTGAGCCACTGCACCAGGCCTGTTTATAGCTTTTAAGATAAGCTCCCTTAGTAAGCTTTGGGGTTCTGAAGCAAGGAGCAAGGAAAATCAAATGTAGGAAAAGTTTTAGAAAGACTTTGTATCTTCCTAGAAAAATGTAATTTCCATCTGTCTTTCCAGAATGAGTCAGTTGTTGCCAATTTCAGAGCTGTATAATATTGGTACATAACTGTGGGTATGCATTGCTGTTCTGTTGTGGAGTATAGTTTGGCTGGATACATACTTTCCTATTATTTTTCTCTTGAATTTTAAAAGTCAGAAAGCTAAAAATGCAAAAAATCCAGTCTAAATATTGTCTATAGTTTTTTAGGATTATAGTGTAATCTGCTCTTTTAACTTATTTATCTCTACAGCCTGCCACCATATAAGCTTTTAATTATAAAATTATGATGCTTGACATTGGGGAGAAAGGAACATAAGCACCCATAATGAGTCATTTTTGTTGACTGTATAAATGAGTCAGAGTTACATGTAAGGATGAGAATATCCTCCTACAATTTTGGTTTTTGGTCTTGATTTTTTCCCATTGACTCTCTTTTCTCCCCGCCATCCTCTCTCTTGCACGTAGCACACTTTTGCGCTCTGTCTGCTATTACTGATATTATAAACCTTTTACTGGACTTCAGTTGTAGTGACCATTAGGTCCTAAACATAGAACTAAGAGCATAAGTGGACTTTAATAGAATACTTACTCATTTTAATATCTAGAGTTCATAATTTAGAATTAATATATGAGAATTTACTGTAAATTAAAAGGGGCTATATACTTGCAATATTAGAACATCCAGTTATCTAGGACTGCCATTACTAATGCCAATGAGAATACCATTCCTCTAAGATTTTCTGGGGAAAAAAAAAGCTAATGAGCCCAGGTAGTTCGCATCTGTAGCTCCCTTCCCAGGCCAAGATTCTCTTTAGATCCATGGCCCTTAAATTTTAATGGTTCATTAGAGTTATCTGGAGGGTTTATTAAAACACAGATTGCTGGGCCACAACCTCAAGTGCCTGATTGAGAAGATTTAGCATGGGGCTTGAGAATTTGTATTTCTTCTAACAAGTTTCAGATGCTGCTCTTGATCTTGGCACCACAGCTTGAGAACTACTACTTTAGATTACCTGGATTATGAAAACATGACCTTGGATGACATCTACTTCAGGATACAAGGGTTTATATTTACCGTTAGGATGAATTTAAGGTCATACACAGCTAGCTAGTCTATTTGTTATTTTTAAAAAATTAAGACAGGGTCTTGCTCAGTAGCCTGGGCTGGAGTGCAGTGGTACGATCACAGCGCACTACAGCCTTGACCTCCCGGGTGCAACCAATCTCCCATTTCAGCCTCCCGAGCAGCTGGGACTATAGGTGCTTGTTGGCACCTATAGGTGCTGTTGGTGTAGCCACCATGCTTGGCTAATTTTTGTATTTTTTTTTGTAGAGACAGGGTTTCACCATGTTTCCCAGGCTGGTCTTAAACACCTGGGCTCAAGCGTTCTGCCTGCGTTGGTGTCCTACAGTGCCGGGATTACAGGTGTGAGCCACCGTGCGGTGCCCGGCCTAGCTGGTCTATTTGTGATAGTACAGTATGGAAACTATTGGCTGCTTAAAGAGATTTGCTTTTTTTTCCTTTTTTTCTGGCTTTTATTTAAATTGTGTATGTTTTAGCACAGGCCCAGTGTTTCTGATCCATTCTGAGTAACTGATCTCTGGCTGTATGAATCAGATTTAAATACAAAATTATTTTTGTTTGGATTATGGAAGCCTTGTATTCTTCAGATGCTTACTTGCAGTATATATGATTGAATGTGAGAAATAAATTTCCTTTTTTAAATGCAACCCACATGCAGATAAATAAAGCTGAAGTTTGAGGAAATGCCTTCTATCATAGGAAAACTCATTATAACTAGACTGGCTGGGTGTGGTACTTACGTACCTAGTACAACTGGCTTTACATTTTGAGAAAATGGCTGAAGAAGAATATGGTCTAATTGTAGACATTACTGGGTAAGCATTTATGATGCTAAAGGATTCATTTGTTAAGGCTTGTATTTCTCATGCATATGTATGTCAGTAACTAGACAGCTTTTTAAATCATATACCTGTGTAGGAATAGCAACATATGAAATGAAGAAGGGGATGATTTAAAAAGATCCTTCATTTTGTGAGAGGATATTATTATTGTATTTAACAGGCATGTGACTTAAAGATCAGTACCTCTTTCCAGCTTCCCTGTTCTTAATGTCAGTACCTGACAATTTAGGCTTGTAGGCAAAAAGCAGTGTTACTTAGTCTCCAGGGAATATGTGAGTAAGAAAACCAATAATAGCCCCTGAGGAGTACAGAAATTTGCTGTACCAAAATGGCACCAGCTTCGCCTGGACCAGCTAATTTACTGAACAGTAACCTACTGACCTGTCTGGATCTTGATTTCCTGTGATGTCATTCTCTATTGAGCAGACAGACAGAAAAAGCTTTTGTTGATACAGAATTTCTAATGCCACTCTTCTGGGAGAATGAGGTTTGCAGAGACATTAGATAATATCTAATAACAGTACCGTTCGTTTATATAATAAACTTGGGAGATATAGGAGGGAGATATAGGATTGGCTAACTTATGTTTATATTATGTTAATCAATTATTTTTTCTTACATAATATATTGCAACTCAGAAGCAATGTTTTGCTTCTGGGGTAATGTTTATAAACTTTTGCATGTGAAGATGGGCAATTTGGAAGACTTTTGGTTTCTGAAAGAACAGAAATACTCCTGCAAAAATTGAGAAAATCTTCACATAGGCAGTGGGAAATAGAATTCAGACAGCCCCTAAGTCCTTTCTTCTTATGGTTTGTGGTTTGTTATTGTGCTGCTTACGTTTGTTTTGAGCATGTTTTTAAGACTTGAATTTTCTTTTTTTTTTGAGACAGAGTCTTGGTCTGTTGGCCAGAGTGGAGTGCAGTGGCATGATCTCAGCTCACTGCAACTTCCACCTCCCGGGTTCAAGCGATTCTCCTGCCTCAGCCTCCTGAGAAGCTGGGATTATAGGTGCGTGCCACTGCACCCGGCTAATTTTTGTATTTTTAGTAGAAATGGGGTTTCACCATGTTGGACAGGTTGTTCTTGAACTCCTGAACTCAGGTGATCCTCCAGCCTCGGCCTCCCAAATTGCTAGGATTACAGGTGGGAGCCAACAGTATCCGGCCTAAGACTTGAATTTTAAAAAATTTATAACAGGATACATCTGTATTTAATCATTATGAATATTATTTACTCAGTTAATCTGACTGCCTTTGACCATAATGGAAAAAGGAATTTGAGGCATTTTGCACACATTATTCCAATACTTGCCAGATGTGTTGGGGAAGATGCATTAAGTTCTGCTTGTTTAAGCTAATGTTCTTTGACACTGCCCAAGATTTCTGACAAAAGAATGACAAGAGAGGGAAGTTAAACTGGACTTCCTAATGCTCCTCGGTTTTGATGAGGAAGTCCAAATTTCTAGTCACTGAAAGGGGAAAATACATCAGGCAGTAAGGTGTCTAAATTAGATAACTTAGTGGCTTGATGTAATTTATTAGTATATAGCATTTAATTACATGATAAAGTATATTCCTTAGTTTTATTAATGTATTTTTATAACTGTGAAAACATAAGTTGTTAAAGTATACTTCTTGTGAAGACATTTAAACTGATACTCTTGATGCATGTGGGTGGGAGAGAAGGTGAATTTGTTTATGACATTTAAATTTGAAAAGTGTAAGGATTATCTTGGATAATTAAATAAAACTTTATTACTCAATAGTTTAGATTCTACTTTAGCAAAAAAGGAAAAAAACCACATTGAATACCTACTCTATGTTCGATAATGCTGCAGGGTGTTAAGAGTACGACATGAATTAAGATGTGATCTCAATCAGGGAGGATGGGAGTTTGCCAGTAATTTTTCTTTTGTTTTGGTGTACCTTCTGATTTTTAAAAATAATTAACATATCTTATGCAACTAAAAATATACTGTCAAACCTATTTAAAACATCTTATTCTACCCAGCCTGCCCAGCTTTTGATGTAATTGGGGAAGAAGGTTCAGTAACAGATGATTTTAACATAACAGGTTGGGCTATGATTGATATGTTAATTGAGTGCTCTTCAGAGAAAGGGTGATCCATAAATTCAATCTAGATTTTTAGGAAAGGTTTCTTGGAGGAAACAGGGGCTGAATTGACTCTTAAGTAATAATTACCAAAGAGAGGTGTGGAGCTCATTTCAGGCAAAGGTGTTGAATAAACAACATGAAACAGATATGTTGGGAACTGTAAGTAGTGTATTACACTGTTTTGCATTACTATAAAGGAATATATGAGACTGGGTAATTAATAAATGAGGTTTATTTTGGCTTATGGTTCTATAGGCTGTGTAAGCATGGCACCAACATCTGCTTGGCTTCTGGTGAGGGCCTCAGGAAGTTTGCAGTCATGGTGGAAGGTGAAGGAGGAAACAGGCATACCACATGGCACATGAGCGACAGGGAAAGAGAAGGTCCCAGACTCTTTTAAACAACCAGATCTCATGTGAACTGAGTGAGAACTCACTCATCACCAAGGGGATGGCGCTAAACCATTCATGAGGGATCCATTCCAGTGATCCAATACCTTCCGCTAGGCCCCACCTCCAACACTGGGGATCACATTTCAACATGAGATTTAGAGGGGATGCCCATCCAAACTATATCAAGTAGTTTGTTGGCAAGTGATGGTTCTGGAGCTGTTGGGGCTTAGGAAGAGTATGTTTACTCTTTACTCAACAGTTTGTTCTAGTGAAGGACTTGAAGCAGGAGAGTAACAAGCTCATGTTTTTTTTCCTATACTTGTAAAAAGTATTCAGCTTTCCACTCTTTAAATATACTAAAATGGGCACCTAAATGTTGTACAATAAGAATTGGTTTCTTTTCTCTAACAGCAGAAGGGCTTGGGATACTGAAGGAAATGTGACTTTTCTGCCTTTGTCTATTGGGTAGTGGCTCATGCCTATAATCCCAGCACTTTGGGAGGCCAAGGTGGGCAGATCACGAGGTCAGGAGTTTGAGACCAGCCTGACCAACAGGGTGAAACCCCATCTCTACTAAAAATACAGAAAATTAGCCAGGCATGGTGGTGTGCACCTGTAATCCCAGCTACTCAGGTGGCTGAGGCAGGAGAACTGCCTGAACCCGGAAGGCAGAGGTTGCAGTGAGCCGAGATCATGCCACTGCACTCCAGCCTGGGCGACAGAGTGAGACTCCGTCTCAAAAAAAAAAAAAAGGTTTCTCTAAGTGAATTATTGTGGCACTGTGTTAGTCCTCCTGGTAACATGAGCTGTAGTGACATCGTCTGGTTTTAATCTTAAAGGAATAGGAGGTGACCTGTCTGGCAGCCTCCTACTGGGCTCTAATAATTTTACATTTGTGTGGGCTTTTGCCTTCTCTTGCCATTGGTGGTGTCTGCTTCAACTCAAATCTAAATTTCTGTATTGGCATAATACTAAAAACACTTTTATTGGTGTCTTGAGCCTTATCTTTCTTTTTTACTATCACGCCTGCCTAATTAAAACAAATTTTTTTTGTAGAGACAGGGTCTCACTGTGTAGCCCAGGCTGATCTCAAACTCCTGGGCTCAAGTGGGCCTCCCACCTTGGCCTCCCTAAGCACTGGGATTACAGGAGTGAGCTACTGCACCAGCTAAGGCTTATCTTTCTTGACCCTAGTCACCAAGAGTGATGATTTCATTATCTGCAGGAGAGTCATAAGTGGAGCCTACTGCCAGGTTGTAGTAGATGTTCTTGGCCTTGGTGTTGTCTTTTGGAGTGAGGGCTTAGAGTAGAAGTCTCAGGGTCTCGTTTCTAGTTAGCAATCCTGCCTCTTAATAACAATGCGTACTTTAGAAAGTGATTTAAAATTGTCTCTTCCTTCTGTATTATTCTGAAAGAATTTACGTTTTAGCAAGGGAGTCTTCTTGTTCAGTGTTTTTACAAAGGGGGTAGGTGGTCGGCAAGGTGTTATAGTTGCCTGCAAAGGAGTGACACACAGTGTGTCGTTCGTCTCATCCACCGCTTGTCCCTTGTTTCCTTTTTGACTGTTGTTTTACTGTTAGGTAAAGTGGCTTTGGTGATTTGGAGTATTTTTGTATGAGGTCATGAATTTTCCTTAATAACCAAGGAAACTTATGATCTTTCCTTCCCCTGGTTAGTAGTTGTATGTGTTTTACCCTTTTTGTCAGCAGCCTTCGTCACAGCCTAATCTCTCCTCATCTGTTACAGTAGTCACCAAGTTTCCCTGCTGAGAGTTTGGAAGCATTTCTTTCCCAGTCATGTTATTTTCAAGATATACCGAGTTCTGCTTTCCTTTATCTTAAGATTCTCCGCAACCTCCTGTTTTCTAGATTCGTTTTTTTTGCAAGATTCTTCCAGAAACAGAAGACACACATGATAACAAGTTCTAAATACCCTACACACATGCCTACTGTGTCCTACATTTCCCCACTCTTTTTTCATTGTCCATGTTCCTGCTAGTTTCTCTCCTTTAAGGTTTATGACCTAATAATATCTGTAGATGTCAGTCACTCGGCATGTGATTCACAGATGTTAGTGGCTGTGGAGTGATATTTGAGGAATTAATGACTAAAATAGAATAGTCACTTCTGTCTTATTTCAGATGGGTATGTGTCTCTCTACGTAATGTGGCTTGGTTAAAATTGACCTATATAATAGAGTAGCTTTAAATGGAAATGTATTAAAATAATTGTAAAAATAATTCAAGGAGTATATGACAGGATTTTTTGCTGCAAATGAAACAATTTCTCACTTTCTAGGTGGTTCAAGGAAATAAGATGAGTCTATATAATTTTTTGTTATATTTTAGTTAATTTTGGTGGGGACCGTTTTATATTCCTTTACCATTTATTACCTTCATCTTTGTACCCTTTGGGAGAGGTACCCTGTGTTTCTTATAGTTCTAGACATTTCTAGAAATATGATTTCTTTAAAAAGCCTCCCCTTCCTAAACATTCAGTATTTAAGTATATTTATTAGCTGCATTAGTTATAAAAATGGCAGAGTTAATTTACTGAATTTCAGGGTATCAAACATTTGAAGAAAATGCCTCATGTTGTAATTTGACTTCCTTTTAAATTATATGTATATTGTATATTTTTATTGGAAACACAACATGCGATATTTATAAATACATATATATGTTAAAACATTTTAACTGCAAGATGTGAGAACAGGGCCCGATTCACTGCTGGGTTCTGGGCATGAGTTTGTAGGTAGGGAGCTGCATTTATACTCGGAGTAGTGGCACTTTTAGCCAAGAAACTCTTGGGGAAACTATTAGGAAGAGAAATGTAGACTGTGTGTGTGTATTTGGCGGGGAAGAGATTTGTAAGAAATCTGTAGCAGGCATGTCAGATATTTTGACAACCATTACTTTAAAATATTGTCACATATATATTATCCCTTTTACATCAAGTTGTGTTTCCAGTATTATCACCGTGTTATGTGAAAGTTTAGTTTAACCCCCATTTGATACCTTTCCCTGGAGCTGCTGTTAATAGTTTGTATTTCCTTTCAGTCATTTTGCTATGTATTTTTATATTGAATGTGAAATTGTATAGTTTGTGTGGATTAAATAACATTTAAAATATGTCTTGGAGACACAGCTTGTATCAGTTCACATAGAGCTATTCATTTTAGTTAATATGTTGTACAATCAGTTCTCCATATCTGTGGATTCAACTAACTGTGGATTGAAAATACTTGTGAAAAAAATTGCATCTGTACTGAACGTATACAGACTTTTTTCTTGCCATTATTCCCTAAGCAATACAGTAGGACAACTATTTACATAGCATTTACATTGTATTAGGTATTGGAGGTAATCTAGAGATGATTTAAAGTATATGGGATAATGTGTGTAGGTTATATGCAAATACTGTGTCATTTTATATCAGGGACTTGAGCATCCATGGATTTTGGTATCCTTGGAAGGTCCAGGAACCAGTTCCCCACAGATACCATGGGGCGACAGTATTCAGAATAGTGCTAGTAGAATCGGCCGGGTGCGGAGGCTCATGCCTGTAATCCCAACACTCTGGGAGGCTGAGGTGGGTGGATCACCTGAGGTCAGGAGTTTGAGACCAGCCTGGCCAGCATGGTGAAACTCCATCTCTACAAAAAATACAAAAATTAGCTGGGTGTGGTGGCGCACGCCTGTAATCCTAGCTACTTGGGAGGCTGAGGCAGGAGAATCGCTTGAACCCAGGAGGTGGAGGTTGTGGTGAGCCAAGATTGCACCACGGCACTCCAGCCTGGGCGACAGAGCAAGACTCTGTCAAAAAAAAAAAAAAAAAAAAAAAAAAAAGGTGCTAGAATCTTCCTTGGGTCCTTGAGTTTCCGGCAGTGTTGCAGTAAACGTTTGCATTTCTCTAGGAGACATACCTCAAAGTGGAATTACTGGGTCACATAATACATTTTTCCTATGTTGATAGATATTTCCAAACCATCCTCCAGAAAGTGTGCAATATGAGAGTGCTCATTTTCTCATTCATCACCTACTTGATTCCTCAAGTATCTTAGATGTGAGATTCTTGTAGATAATAATCTGATATCTCATTGCCAAATCATTTAGCACAGTTATCGATTGTCAAAATCTTTCTGAAATAAACTATGACTAATATACTTAGGAAAAGTTTATGTTCATTAAGAGGTCATTGCTCATATATCCATTTGTAGCATTTGTACAGGACATTTTAACTTTTTTATAGGATCAGTCCATGTTTAAAGATTATCAGAGAGGGGAACTTATGCTATACTTCAGGTTAATCTGCTATTATATAAACTTTATAATCAGGAAATAACATTTGAGAAAATGCCTCATGTTATGGTTTGATTTCCTTTTTTTTTGCATTTAGAGTGTACAAAAAAGACTTTAAATTGGTATTCACTTAAAATGATTATTTACTGAACTCTAGCCTGAGTGACAGAGCGAGACCCTGTCTCTAAAGAAGACAAAGACTATTTTTACATTGACAACATCTATTTCTTCATGGATTAAGTCTAATTTCTTCTTCGTATATTTACTTTACACATTTTGCCACATGTAAACTGTACTTTGTGATGGAACTCCCCTGCCTGGAGATGGCAGGATTAAAGTTCCTCTTTGGTCTGTCTACCATTGACAAGAGTGAAATCATGGCACAGAAAGAGTTGGGAAGACTCAGATTTGAGCTGCAGAGAGATGTGACTTTTCGAGCAAGTTACTGAACCTGTCTGAGAATCATTATCTCTGTGTGAGCACGAGAGTTTTTGTGAAAAGTAGAAACGCTGTGTATTAAGTACCTGAACATACTGAGTAACTTGTAACAATTATAAGTCTTTAAACAACCTTTCTGCCTTATAATGCTTTGGGAATCAATTTCAGGATGATTTTTAGGGGAAAAAGGAAATTCTAATTTGTAGCAGAACCAACTTTGGCATACCTGGGGGAAATGGTGGTATAGTAATAATTTGAAACATTTTTGAGCATTGGTCACTGTATAATTAAAAACAAACCGCTGTTGCTGAAACTATTGTGTCTGTTAGTAAAGTGACTGATTTTAGATAGCATTTCATTAGTTCTAAGTGTTCTTTTAAAAAAGCCTGCTTCTATTTCTGGTAACAGGGAGGATTAGAAGTGCCTACTGATAATAGTTCAGCTAAACGTGCTACATGATACGTTACACACACACTTGTGTATACTGTATCTTATATATACACATCTTGAAACACATTTAAGTGTTTTTAGTAAATAGTTTAGCTGGTGGGAGAGTAAAGGGATTTTTCTGAGGCCTGCGTCAGTTAGTGCTGTAGATCCAGAGTGGTCCTTGAAAGTATCTGCCGGTTCCCGGTGGCATAGACACTGAGTTTTGATAGGAAGTGAACATGGGGCACAGATATAAAGGCTGAGGCCGGGGAAGAGGACATAAAAGACATGTGGATAATGTGAGAACTCCCGAAGAGTGGCAGCATCCTCCCCGTGGGAGCTATTAAAAAGAATTCTAAACACAGGACCACACTCACACTGGTCTGGAGCGAGAATTCATACTATTTGGTTTAGGAAGGAAAAGGAAAAAAAGCTTGAAGTTTAAAGTGTATTGGTAGTGAACCCAGCATAAGTGAACACATACCTTCTCTGGAGGAACTCTCCTTAAACCAAGGCTCAAAGATTCCCCTCAGATAGAGTCCTAAGGACATGACCTCATTCTAATATAAATGGACCTATGTGGAAACAAGCTACCCTAAGAGACAGTCAGCAAATACAACAAATTACCTAAACTCTCAAAGAGATTACAGATATTAGAATTACCAGGTGTAGGCTAAAATAAGAGGAGATAGAAAATATGATGTGGGATGAAGAGAATCAAAGTTGGCCAAGTAGGTTTGGAACCAAAGGGATTTGTAAATGATACATATATGGTAATTTAAAATTTACAGTGTAACATATTGATTAAGCAGATTAGATACAGTGAAAGGGATGACAAAATGAAAGATACACCTAAAGAGACCTAGATGAAAAATAGAGAAGAAAGGGTAAGAGATCTGGAGGAATAGAATGCAAAGGTCTTATGTGTTGAATCAGCATCCCATAGAAAGGTACTAGGATGGAGGATGCCCAGTATGCAAAGGTGGCTGAGGACTTCTACAAATTGGTGAGTCCTCAGATAGAAGAAGCCAACGAATACTAAACTAGAGCAATAAAAGGAAATCCTAGTATTAGAAACAACGCAGTAAAACTAGAATATTGATTGATGGGGGCAGGAGGAGAGGAAGCAGTTACAGAGAAAAGACAGATTACCCAGAAAGAACTGGCTGACAGATGGCTTATATTTTAACAGCAAAAGCAGAAGCCAGAAGATAGCGCAATGATAGCCTCAAAGCGATGAGAAAAAAAGTCATCAATTTAGAATTCTGTACTCAGGAATACCATCATTCAAGAATGAATGTAGGCTGGGCACGGTGGCTCATGTCTGTAATCCCAGCACTTTGGGAGGCCGAGGCAGGCAGGTCACTCGAGGTCAGGAGTTTGAGGCCAGCCTGGGCAACACGGTGAAACCCTGTCTCTACTAAAAATACAAAAATTAGCCAGGCACGATGGCAGGCACCTCTAATCCCTGCTACTTGGGAGGCTGAGGCAGGAGAATTGCTTGAACCCAGGAGGCAGAGGTTGCAGTGAGCTCAGATTGGGCCGCTGAACTCCAGCCTGGGTGACAGAGTGAGACTCTGTCTCAAAAAAAAAAAAAAGAGTGAATGCAAAATAAAGATATTTCAAATGAAAACAGCTAAAGGTGTATCTGTTTTGTGCTTTTTAACTTTGGAGAGTAGGGAGGAGGAAAGGAAGAAAGTCGGGTGGTGGGAAGAGATCAGAGATGATCAGCTGGGTTCTTTGTGATTTAACCTCCTTCTGAGCCCCAAAATACTAAATTAAGATATGCTTTATATGAGTTGATTGCTTTTGATGCTGATGAAGGATGGATTTGATTGCGTCTTTGCGATTTATGAGGCTGAACATGGATGTGGATGTTGGAGCACAGAGATAGAAGAATGCTCAGTCGAGGAGGGAACTCACATGCATGGGGGCAGGTGGATGCAGGCAGATGGCTATGAATGCTCTCAATGCCATGATATTGGGGATCAGGCCAAGTTTAATCAGCTCTGAGAAGGGGGTGCCCTGGCTGACAAATGTGAGGAAAAAAACATCATAAAGTTGCCATTTGAATCCCAGGCTAGGTGCGGTGGCTCACGCCTGTAATCCCAGTACTTTGGGAGGCCGAGGCGGGCAGATCACCTGAGGTCAGGAGTTTAAGACCAGCCTGGCCAACAGGGCGAAACCCCATCTCTACTAAAAATACAACAATTAGCTGGGCGTGGTGGTGCACACCTGTAGTCCCAGCTACTCAGGAGGGTGAGACAGGAGAATCGCTTGAACCCAGGAGGCAGAGGTGGCAGTGAGCCAAATCACGCCACTGCACTCCAGCCTGGGTAACAGAGCGAGACTCACACACACACACACACACACACACACACACACAAAATAGAATCCCATTCATAGTGATTTATGTAGTCAAAATCAGTTTACTTAATAATTGAAGCTGGCTTATTGTTCAGTAGACCACCCCTCACAGTCAGTGAAAACAGCAGCATTTCAAAATACATTTTTCTCTCCGTAAATTTTCTTCCTGAGAAGATTTTCGTAAGATTTGGTTGGAAAGTTGGCTCACATTGTTACTGTACTGTACTTGCCTTCATCAGAGAGGCTATAATGAAGTGAGATGATAGTCTAGGATTGGTTAAAATCTAGAATTGGTTAAAGTCTAAGGGCAGGGTTCTTAGGCCAGGGCCATAGTCTTAAACATTTCAGTGAAGTCACTATGATGAAAACAAACTGCATTTGGGGCCGGGCGCGGTGGCTCACGCTTGTAATCCTAGCACTTTGGGAGGCCGAGGGCGACGGATCACATGAGGTCAGGAGTTCCAGACCAGCATGGCCAACGTGGCGAAACCTCGTCTCTACTAAAAATACAAAAATTAGCTGGCGCAGTGGTGCAAGCCTGTAATCCCTGCTATTAGGGAGGCTGAGGCAGGAGAATCGCTTGAACCCGGGAGGCGGAGGTTGCAGTGAGCCAAGATTGCACCACTGCACTCCAGTCTGGGCAATACAGTGAGACTCTGTCTCAAAAAAAAAAAAAAAAAAAGCATTTGGGCTACTCCTTGGGATTTATTAAACCACCCATACAGATATTTAGTCTATTTGTGAATTCTGGTCATAATAAGATATCCGTAAGAGCTGTATCTCCTAAAGACTCCAATAAAGAGTTAGATTTATATGGAATATGAATGCTTTGAATTTCCATTTTTTTGTGCTTTATTCTGTTTGCTTAATAGAAATAGAAGACCATATTAGGATCTGTTTGGTAAATTACTATGGATAAAGACATAGACACTGAGATTGAATAGAATTACCCCTTTGTTTTTAATCCCTGTCTGTCAAAGTCATAGCCAGACTTCTTCACAAATTCTATACTGAATAAAATATCTGTTTTTGTATTCAATGTAAAAAATGGAAACCAACAAATGAAATCATTCTATGGCTGATTCAGAGCTGTTTAAAACTATTACCTAAATTAGTTTGCAGTTCATGATTTTATAGCACAGTGTAAAGGATTTAGTGAGACCTCACTTGCTTGGCTTTGAGAATATTTCTGTGATTATGGATATGTTGGCTTGGTGGGCTTTGACAATCCTTGAAATTGGCTTTTATTAACTTGTAGGCTCTTCAGTAAAACATTGAAACTATAAAATATGCAGAACTGTGCTCTAATTATCTGATTTAAAATTACTATTCGTATTGATCCATTCTGTGTGGTCAAATAGCAAGGTTAAAAAGTGATTTATTTTTCTTCCTTTACGTAGACTAAACCCAGAATAATTATTGGGTTTAATTACATGATTGCTGGTTGGCACAGGAATTTACAGAATTCTCTTTCTTAGGCATGTATCTGATTACAAAAAGACAATCAAAATTCTTGGTAGAATCATATGTTATATGTGTGTGTGTGTGTGTGTATATATATATATATTTTTTTTTTTTTTTTTTTTTTTTAAGTAATCCTTTCTTTCCCACCCACTGGCAGCTGCCAAACATACACACGTGACTTTCCAGTATGTGTGTGAGGAGGTTTTTCTCCTGTCTGAATTCAGGGAACCAACGTCTCCCTTAAATTCCTTTTGAACAAGGCAGAGTGTAATAAGTAAATTACTTAAGAGCCGGTCCCTCTTGTTTTTGTTCTTATTCTTACGTAGGGAAAAGTGGTTGGGAGATGCATTCTAGTTATTTGCATGAGCATCTTTTCGTGGCATACTTTCACTGTGCCTGATGTGCTTGCCTCTTCTGCATCAGCGGCTCATTCTGTATAAGCAAATCTTAGATCTTTAATGTTAGCTCTATTTTTCTTTTCTCAGAAGTGCCACAAAATTAAGTTTTGTAAGCATTCTGTCATTTTTAGGTGGGGAAGATGATACTTAGATGTTTTATATAGACTCTAATATTGAAAGAAACAAAAGCACTGAATTTGGTGGGAAATGTAAGGCAAGATGTGTGCCCATTTAAAACACTAATTTTTTTTTTTTTTTTTTGAGATGGAGTCTCCCTCTGTCCCCAGGCTGGAGTGCAGTGGTGCGATCTTGGCCCACTGCAGCTTCCGCCTCCCAGGTTCAAGCAATTCTTCTGCCTCAGCCTCCCGAGTAGCTGGGACTACAGGCACACGCCACCACGCCCGGCTAATTTTTGTGTTTTTAGTAGAGATGGGGTTTCACCATGTTGGCCAGGATGGTCTCCATCTCCTGACCTCGTGATCCGCCCGCCTTGGTCTCCTGAAGTGCTGGGATTACAGGACTGGGCCACTGCGCTGGGCCAAAATACTAAAATATTAATATGGATGGAAAAAAGCAATCAACTTCTGAGTGTTCCCAAGGAGGTATGACATTATTCAGGGACTAATCCTGCAAGTGGAAAATAAAACTTAAATCATGGTCACATAAGTGTGTATGTAATAAAGTCAAGGCAATTTGTGCCAGTTATGACTTGTCAAGTATCATTCTTCTGACATCTTAGAATTGCTTGGCAAGTTTATTTTCATGACACATTACCCATCCTGAAGGTTTCAATAAAATGATACTGTATAGAGATCTGACCTCAGATCCTTCTTGCACTCTTTAATGTTCGTGTCCTAATTGTCCCCCTGCCGTACCCTTCTAATTTCTCAAAGTAGAGGGAGGCAGTTGTGTACACTCTGAAGCTAAGGAGCAGATTTATGAAATCAAGAATACTTTTGGCTCCTAAGAGAGAAAAGTAACATTTGTCTTCTTTTTATTCTAGGTTGTCCTTCTATTCAGGCCACTCTTCGTTTTCCATGTACTGCATGCTGTTTGTGGCAGTAAGTACTTTGTGTCTATTGACGGTTAGGTTATGTGCTGCATGGAATTAATTTGCTCAGCATCAGTGTCCTCACCTGTCCTAATAAATTAGCCAGTAGCAAAAGGTGAAACAGATGATCTGCAAATCTAAGTTTCATGCTGAGAAGTAGTTGATCTGTGCCCTTACTTTGGGACGTTTCCTGAAGTGGTTTTCTGGAACACAGCTTCTGTGTAATCACAGCAGGTAACTAATCTGAAGGACTGGGACAACGGGCTGCTGTTGCTTGTTAACCTCCTCCCTAACTGGGAGCCACTCTTCTCATCTGCTCAGTGTGGGTGAACAGCAGCAGAGCTTCTTTCCTCCTGGGCTCTGCTGTGGTGAGGAGTTGGGTTTTGATCATTGTTAAGTGAAGGCAGCTGTCCTTGTTCCTATTTGAGCAGATTTTGTTTTCCTCCCATTTTCTAAAACATTCCCAGAGTGCTCTGCAAGGGACCAGAAAGGTTTCAACTGCTGGGAAAGGCAGTTGCCACTTCTGGAGCCTGTCATCTATACAACTTCCAGGTCCAGTTCTGATGCCAACCTGTAGAGCAGCAGCATAGCAATTTGCATTTGCATCATACAAAGCTGGCAGTGAGGCCTTACGAAGATTTGCACCCACATTTTGCATTATCAAACTAGAGATGAATATGTAGTTTTTTGAGAGTAACTAATGCAAGACCAGGCTTCAGGACACATTCAAGGGATTTTTAAAGGTCAATTTTACTTGATTTTTATTTTTTTATAATGTTCTCTTTACATATAAAGTATTAATAAAACACTATATATTTGGGTGTATTAATATGTCCTGCATTATCAATATTTAGGGGGAACAGAGAGGAGGGTTAGAAAATCTGTACCCTAATAGATCAGCTATAATTTTTGTCTTAATTTTCTTTATAAGGGGATTTTTATACAGTTGTGTTCTGTGTAAATTTGTCATTTCCTGTGTTTTTCCCTTTGATCATATTAAGTGCTGTATGATAATTTAATGCTTAGACTTAAAATGCACACTATGTAACATTAAGGGTAAACTAATGGGGATTAGTCTCAGAGATAATTTAAAATGTTTTACTAGAATCTTGCTTTTATTTGAAAAAACAAATCCCAAACATTAAAAGAATATGTAAATTGTAGATGTGTTATATAAAATTCAAAGTCAGAACTTCAAGCCATTACAACAGCTAATTTTCAAAGCTTTCATCTTACATTAATTAAATTTTGTGAAGAAGCACAGAGTATGATTCAGCAGAATTTAGGGCTTCCTTTTTAAGACACACACTCAAATGTTTCTGCAGATGCGGCATGGAAAATGTGACTTATCTGAAGGTAGTTAGCAGCAAATACTATTCTGACATCTTCTGTTCATTTATCCTATTAGAAAAAAATCAGCATTCTTTCTTAAGCAAGACAACATATTTTTTTCTTTTTAATTAGAGCTCGAGGACCAGGGCAGACCCGGAAGGCTGAGCAATAGCTAGAGCCGTTACTATCCTGAGAGCTCTTCCCAGAGCATGGGCCTGTGACTGGACTGAAAGGCGTTTGAATGTGTGGGCGTGCTTTGTATGCCCTGGGCTAGACCTCACTAGGTCTAGCTTTTGTCTCACTAGCTATTGTGGTTTGTTTTTCGCTCACCTGTGTGTGTTAGTGTCCAAGTCCCTCTTTATGAGAAATCTAGAAATCTGAGTTTTGATTGATCTTGATGATGATTTGCATTTTACAGTACTTTTATTTTTGACTAAATTTCCATGAAAAGATGAGGGATGACTGCCACTGTTTTACAAGTGAGGGAATAGGCACCTTGGGAGGGGGCTGCTGAGTTCTGTGAGCTCTGTGGAGTTTCTTGATAATCAGGATCCCATGCTGTATTGATTGATTGATTACTTGGTCTGAACCCTAGTCCATTTATTTTGAAGGTCAGCTGATGCAGATCTCTGGAAGTAAAATGGCATTCTGGAAGTGACTGACACATAACTTTGACCCACTGTTTGTAATTTTAAAGAAAATTCTCAGCTATAACATATTCCATACTTTATCATTTTCTGCTCTTCTTCCTTGACCCTTCTCAAAACACCCATTAACGTCTGTATAATTGGTCAAATAGTAACTTGTACTGAGGGCTGTTTTGTGAAAGATTAAAATTACTATAGAGAGGATGACATTGATATAATAGAGGGCCTCAGTGGCAGGCCTGCTCAGTGGACATGCAGCCACATATGAAGGATATCAACTCGGGAAAATGATGTCAACTATAGTGTGGTAATTGGGTCAGTTTGAACCAACTGTGTTAAAAGAACAACTTTAGATATAAATTTAAGGGTGTCACTGGGCAAGGAAGAAACGACTTTCAAATTGGGCAGCCCTCAGAGTCACAGCAGATTCAGAATGACTCCACTGCTTCTAAGTGGTCAGGGAGAATTTATGGACAGAAAAAGGAAAGTGAGTACAGAAAATGGAAGCGAGGTGCAGAAACTGCCGGATTGGTTACAGCTCGGCCTTGGAGCTTTATTTGAGCGTGGTTTGAATGGCTGTGAGTGGTTGAAATATGGCTGCCGGGACTGGCTGAGACTCAGCTGTTGTTACAGAAGCACATTCCTGAGTCAGGCTCCCAGTTTGCTTACTTACCAAATTAGGCTGTTCTTTGTACAGAAGAACTAAAGTATGTGAGCAGGGGGTTTTCAGGCCAGATTTTAGTTTGATTTAACAGATGTAAAGTTATAATGGCAAAAAAAGAAGCCTAGATAAATAGATTTGTTGTAGACCAAGACCTTTCTGGAGAAGAAAGCAGGCCAGAGCAACCATGCACTGCATTTTACTGACTCTAGGTAGTGGAAATATTTGCTTGATGTGGATGTAGGCCCCAGCTTTTATTTCAGCCCTGAATACACAGATCCTTGCTTTTCACATTTATGTACAACTTTTTTTTTTTTTTTTAGACGGAGTCTTGCTCTGTCACCCAGGCTGGAGTGCAGTGGCGCGATCTCGGCTCACTGCAAGCTCCACCTCCCGGGTTCACACCATTCTCCTGCCTCAGCCTCCAGAGTAGCTGGGACTACAGGCGCCCGCCACCACGCCCGGCTAATTTTTTGTATCTTTAGTAGAGACAGGGTTTTACCGTGTTAGCCAGGATGGTCCCAATCTCCTGACCTCGTGATCCGCCTGCCTCGGGCTCCCAATGTGTTGGGATTACAGGCGTGAGCCACCGCGCCTGGCCTATGTACAACATTTAACCTCTAAGCCCCACCCCCGAATTCCTTGAGCAATGACTCATCTTGTTTCTCTGGGCACCTTGGCTTCATGAATCAGTCTCAGATTTGGGTAGAGACGTAGTCATTTAAATCCTCTCCTAGGACAGTCTTTGATAGCCAAAACTCCCCTGTCAATTCCTGACACCCAGAAATTAACTTCTAGTTAAAAATGGCTCTTAAAACACCCTGACCATTGTTCTTCTCTGGCAGCCAGTGCAGCCCTGCACACTTAACTGTGCCAAGAGAGAGTCAGCATCAGTGAAAACCTCCCAGGCCTGCGGGAGCTCAGGGTAGGGCTGCTTTGCACATAGCCAGTTTATATGCTTAGTGACTCCCCGTGAACTTGGCTGAATGCCAGAGATTCCAAATTTATTTGATTATTCAGGAGAACAGCCATGGTATGAGTCTGTATTTTCTTTCAATACAGTGAGGAGTGCTAAAATACTTTTCCTGAGACCATTCTATTGAGGCTGTAACCCCAGATTGTTTATATCACCGCCTGTTATGAAATTCCTGTATTTATGCTTCAGCCAGACTCTCCTCCCTGCCACAAAATGCCTCTTATCTGGGCCTTGCCCCTGCCCTGTGTTTAGACAGTGCTGCCCACCTATCTAAATCCACTCAGACTCTTTCATACAATCCACTTTCCTTAAGATTCATATAATCCCTCATTTAGCATTCACTGTATACTACCTAGCATTGTTGATACTTCGTGATGTTTTCCAAACTTGATTATTGCTGAACATTGGGCAAATGATGAACAACTCATGGCCCATAGCCTACGAACCTTGTCTGATTTTGAGGTGGGATTTAAGATCTAAATTTAGTGCCTCAGTGAATCCTAAAAATGGTGAAATTAAAACCCAAAGAAGACTAAACTGAGGCCTGCTTTCCAGTGTTCTTCTGGACAGATCTGTCATCAAATGTAGGTGGAGCAATCAATTTGGCTTGCCTGGCTAGTCATAAAAGCACTATTTCAAAATAAGTAGACCAAGGTATATTTCTTTGCGTTGAGCCTGCTGTTGTTAGTCTAGTTCTGGGGTTGGTATTTTTTTTTTTTTCAGTGAAAGGTCAGATAATAAATATTTAGGCTTTGTAGGTCACATATTCTTTAAAAAAAAAAAAAAAAAAAAACCCCAAAAAAAAACTCCTTAAAAATGTTCTTAGCTTGCAAGCCAACCCCTTGACTCTAGTTTAAAATGGAAAAAAAAAAGTTCTTACTTTATTAACAATAGAATATTCAGAGGCTATGAGACAATAACAACATTTTACAGTTAAGAAGTGTTAACAAGATTAGTCAAGGAAAGGCAAAATTAAAACAGCTTCAAAAAATATCTCGTTCAACAATTATTTATTTTAAAGGTGAGATATTCTAATTAGATCCTTTAATGGAAGTTAAATGTTTCAGAAATTTCAACCAAAAATGGTTATATATCCTTCCTGTCTTAGTTTGGGCTGCTATAACCAATTGCAGCAGACTGGGTGGTTTATAAAAAACAAATTTCTCAGTCTGGAAGCTGGAAGTCTAAGATTAGGGTGCCAGCATGGTTGGGTAATGGTGGGGCCTTCTTCCAGGTTGTAGAATGTCCTCACACAGTGGAAGGGGCAAGGGAGCTCCCCTGGATCCCTTATTAGTTCATTAATCCCTTTCATGAGGGTTAACCCCTTATGACCTAATCACCCACAAAAGTCCTATTTTCCTAATCCCATTGCCTTGTGGGGGTTAGGCATTCAGTATACAAATTTTGGGGTAACACAAATATCCAGGCAATAGCACCACCCTTCAGTGATAGTGAAAGAATGAAAGAATGCCTAAGTAGTATCATAGATGTTGAATTTTCTAGTTTCTTTTAATATTAATTTTTAAACAAAAGAAAAAATGGGCTTACCTTGTAATTTGTTCCTGATGTGGCTCTGTGTAATGAAGAGTCTTCCGTTCGTTTTGACCAGGTCTTCTTTGTGCACTTTATAAAACTATCATGAGGCTCTTCACAAGCGGAGCCACACGTTTTGGAGTGTTGGTTTATTAGTCTGTTTTCATGCTGCCAATAAAGACATACCCAAGGCTGGGCAGTTTACACAAGAAAGAGGTTTAATTGGACTCCCAGTTCCCCGTGGCTTAGGAGGCCTCACAAGCATGGTGGAAGGCAAGAAGGAGCAAGTTACATCTTACGTGGATGGCGGCAGGCAGAGAGAGCTTGTGCAGGGAAACTCCACCTTATAAAGCCATCAGATCTCGTGAGACTTACTATCACAAGAACAGCATGGGAAAGACCTGCCCCCATGATTCAGTTACCTCCCACTGGGTCCCTCCCACAACATGTGGGAATTCAAGATGAGATTTGGGTGGGGACACAGCCAAGCCATATCATTTGGGACTAGGAGGAAGGCCTCTGTGCTTCTCAGTGAAGCATTTGCTGCCTGCAGGTGGAATGGCCAGCTTTCTGCAACCCTCCTTTCTGGGCTTGAACACCTGGTTATTTTGAGCAATGTGATGCTTGGTGTCCTTATTGCTCTAAGAAATAGGAAATTGCTTGTATGAATCTCTAGTAATATCCCAGCTAAGAAGTTTTTTTTTTTTTTCTCTGAGACAGAGTCTCACTCTGTCGCCCAGGCTGGAGGGCAGTGATGCGATCACGGCTCACTGCAACCTCCGCCTTCTGGGTTCAAGCAGTTCTCCTGTCTCAGCCTCCCGAGTAGCTGGGACTACAGGCGCACACTGTAGTACAAAGAGACAGGGAGGAATAGAAATAGCCTGTGGTTTCCTTCTGAGGCGTCGGGGTTGCCATATGTTGTGTTCCTGTGGTATTTGTATATCCAGCCCATTTTAATAGATGAAAATGGGGGAGGGAGGAGTGTGAAGGTCAGGTGAAGAATATGATGTATCTTTGTTTTTCCTATTAATCTTCATTTAAAATTTGTGTGTCCTGGAAACCCATGTCTCTTCCTTTCCAGTTCTAGAGTTGTGTTCCTGTACGTTACAGCAGGGATCACACTAGTGGCACACTCAAGTGTTCTTTTGATAAATGACATTTACTCTTGATGTATTTCAGGATAGCCTCCAAATTTGGGAGCAGAGACTATAAATACTAGAAATAGTCATCCTTTTTAATCAAGGAAGGAAAGCATTTTTTGGTATGGGCAGCTGACTGGAGATTCTCCCGCATCCATTCTCCCTGTTCCAGGTGATCTCTTGTATTAATACCCTTTAAAAAGCCCAGTTACCACTGCACATCTCCCTCAGCATACTTCCCTGGATTAGGCCCCCTTTTCTGCATTTCTCTGGTGGCTGGACTAATTTATATTCTGAGCAGCAGTGTAGAAGAGTTCCTTTTCTCTGCATCCTCACCAGCATCTCTTTTTTTTGGTCTTTTTAATAATGGCCATTCTAACTGAGGTAAGATTGTGGTTTTGACTTGCATTTTCCTCGTTCGTGAGATTGAGAATTTTTTCATATACCTATTGGCCATTTGTACGTCTTCTTTTGAGAATTGTCTATTCATGCCCCATGCCCACTTTTCAATGGGAGTATTTGGTTTTCTACTGTTGAGTTATTTGAGTTCCTTATATGTCCTGGATATTGGCTCCTTGCTGGATAAATACTTGGCAAATATTTTCTCCCATTCAACAGACTGTCTCTTTATTCTCCTGATTGTTTCCTTTGCTGTGCAGGTTTTTAGTTTAATATAATCCCATTTGTCTATTTTTATTGCCATAAAAAGTGTTCAAGGTCTTAGCCATAAAATCTTTGCCCAGACCAATATCCTGAAGCGTTTCCCCTATGTTTTCTTTGATTAGTTTTATCGTTTCGGGTCTTACATTTAAGTCTGTAATCCAACTTACTTGAGAGATAGGGGTCCAATTTCATTCTTCTGCATATGGATATCCAATTTTCCTAGCACCATTTAGTGACGAGACTGTCTCTATTGTATGTTCTTGGCACCTCTGTCAAAAGTCAGTTGGCTGTAAATACGTGGACTTATTTCTGGAATCTCTATTCTGTTTCATTGGTTGCTGACGAGTCTGTTTTTATACCAATACTGTGCTGTTTTGGTTATTATAGCCTTGTAATATGAAGTCAGGTAGTGTGATGCCTCCAAGCTTTTTTTCATTTTGCTCAGGATTACTTTGGCTTTCTGGCTCTTTTTTAATTCTGTATGAATTTTAGGATTTTTTTTTTCTATTTCTGTGCAGAATGTCATTGGTGTTTTGACAGGGGTTGCATTGAATTTGTAGATTGCTTTGGGTAGTCTGGTCATTTTAACCATATTAATTCTTCTGATCCTTATGCGTGGGATATCTTTCCACCTGTTTCTGTCTTCTGCATTTTCATTCACCAGTGTTTTGCAGTCTCCTTTGTAGAGTTCTTTTACCTGCTTGGTTAAATAGATCCCTAGGTGTCTTTTTTTTTTTTTCTTCTTCTTTTTTTGTAGCTATTGTTAATGGGATTGCTCTTTTTTTTTTTTTTTGAGACAGAGTCTCACTCAGTCGCTCGCCCAGGCTGGAGTGCAGTGGTGAGATCTCGGCTCACTGCAACCTCCACCTCCCAAGTTCAAGCGATTCTCCCTCCTCAGCCTTCCCAGTAGCTAGGATTACAGGCATGCACCCGGCTAATTCTTGTATTTTTAGTAAAGACAGGGTTTCACCATGTTGGCCAGGCTGGTTTTGAACTCCTGACCTCAAGTGATCCACCTGCCTTGGCCTCCCAAAGTGCTGGGATTACAGGCGTGAGCCACAATGCCAGGCCTGACTGACCTCTTGATTTCTTTCTCTGCTAATTCACTATTGTTGTATAGAAGTGCTAGAGATTTGGGGGCATGGGGCTTACGCCTGTAATCCCAGCACTTTGGGAGGATGAGGCGGGCGAATCATGAGGTCAGGAGATCGAGACCATCCTGGCTAACACAGTGAAACCGTCTCTGTTGGAAATGGAAAAAATTAGCAAGGTGTGGTGGCACGCGCCTGTAGTCCCAGCTACTTGGGAGGCTGAGGCAGGACAATTGCTTGAACCTGGGAGGCGGAAGTTGCAGTGAGCCAAGATCCTGTCACTGCACTCCAGCCTGGGTGACACAGTGAGACTTGGTCAAAAAAAAAAAAATGCTAGAGATTTTTGTATGTTGATTTTATATCCTTTTAACTTTACTGAATTTATCAGATCTAAGAGTTTTTTGGTAGAGTCTTTAGGTTTTTCCACATATAAGATCATATTGTCTGCAAAGACGGACAGTTTGATTTCCTGTTATACAACTTGGATGCCTTTATTTCTTTTCTTTTTTTCTTTTCGAGACTGGGTCTCCCTGTCACCCAGGCTGGAGTGCAGTGACACGATCTCAGCTCACTGCAACCTCATTGTCCTGGGCTTAAGCAGTGATGCTCCCACCTCAGCTTCCCAAATAGCTGGGACCACAGGCGCATGCCACCAATCCTGGATAATTTTTTGTATTTTTTTTTTTTTTTTGTAGAGATGGGGTGTCGCCATGTTGCCCAGGCTGTTGTGAACTCCTGACCTCAGGCGATCTGCCCGCCTTGACCTTCCGAAGTGCTGGGATTACAGGTGTGAGCCACCACACCTGGCCCCTTTATTTCTTTTTCTTGCCTCATTGCTCAGGGTTAGGTCTTCACTGCTATGCTGAATAGGAGGGGTCAAAGTAGGCATCCTTGTCTTATTCCAGTTCTTAGAGGAAAGGCTTTCAGCTTTTCCCTGTTTAGGATGGCGTTAGTTGTGTGTTTATGTAACATTTATCATGTTGAGTTATGTCCCCTTCATGCGTAGTTCCTGTGGACAGGTTTTTTTTTTTTTTTAAATCATGAAGGGATGTTGAATGTTATTAAAAGACTTTCATCACATTTGAATGTGATGTGTCACATTTATTGATTTGCCTATGTTGAAACCTCCTTGCATCCCTGGGATAAATCACACTTGATCGTGGCATAATATCTTTTTGATGTGTTGTTGAATTAGGCTGGCTAGCATTTTGTTGAGGATTTTTGCATCTGTGTTCATCAGAGATATTGGCTTATGAGTTTCTTATGTTGCATCCTTGTCTGTTTTTTGTATCAGGGTAATGCTCACCTCATGAAATGAGTTAGGGAGAATTCCCTTCAATTTTTTTGGAATAGTTAGAGGAGAATGGGTGTTCTTCTTTGTAAGTATGGTAGAATTCAATAATAAAGCCATTTGGTCCTGGATTGGGACCAAATGGGAGACATTTTATTACTGATTGAATCTCATTACTCATTATTGGTCTGTTCAGGTTTTCTATTTCTTCCTGATTCAATCTTGGAAGATTGTATGTATCCAGGAATTGATCCATTTATTCTGGGCTTTCCAGTTCATGCACAGCAGTTAGCAGTAGTCTCTGATAGCCAGGCATGGTAGCTTATGCCGGTAGTCCCAGGACTTTGAGAGGCCGAGGTGGGAGATCCTTTGAGGCCATGAGTTCAAGACCAGCCTGGGCAACATAGCAAGACCCTGTTTCTACCAAAAAAAAAAAAAAAAAAAAAAAAGAAAAGAAAAATAAAAATTATTCATGCTGGCATGCTCTGTAGTCCCAGCTACTCAGGAGACTGAGACGGGAGGATCACTTGAACCCAGGAGGCTGAGGTTACAGTGAGTGATGATCATGCCACTGTGCCCCAGACTGGGTGACAGTGAGACCCTATCTCCAAATAGATGATTGGAGATAGATGTTCTTTTGTATTTCTGTGTTATCAGTTGTAATGTCTTTTTCATTTCTGAATTTATTTGGGTTTTCTTTTTCTCTTGTCGATTTCGTTTATCCTTTCATAAAAGCAGCTTTTTTGTTGATCCTTTGTACTTTTAAGAGTTCATTTTGTTAAGTTCTGCTCTGCTCTTTAGTATTTTTCTTCTACCAATTTTAGGTTTGTTCTTGTTTTTCTACTATCTTGAGTTGCATTGTTAGATTATTTGCTTGAAATCTTTCTAGATTTTTGATGTGGGCATTTATTGGTATTAATTTACCTCCTAGCATTGTTTTTGGGTTTTGGTATGTCCTGCCTCTATTTTCATTTGTTTCAAGAAATTTTTTTATTCCTTTCTTAATTTATTCCCTGACCCAGTGGTCATTCAGGAGCATGTTGTTTAATTTTCATGCATTTGTACAATTTCCCAAGTTCCTCATTATTCATTTCCAGTTTTATTCCATCACGATCTGAGAATAGTTTGGCTGGTGGGGTTTATTTTTCTTTCAGCACATTCAATACATCATCCCATTTTCTCCTAGCCTGTAAGGTGGCTGCTGAGAAATTCACTGTTAGTCTGATAGGTGTTCCCCTTCTAAGTGACTTGATACTTTTCTCTTGCTGTTTTATTCTCTGACTTTTGGCAGTTTGACTGTAATATGCCATGAATTTTTGAATTGCATCTATTTGGGGTTTTCTAAGCTTCCTGTGCCTGGGTGTCTAAATCTCTTGCTAGACTTGGGAAGTTTTCGGGTATTACTTAATCAAATAGGTTTTCTATCCCTTCTATTTTTGTTTTCTGAGACACCAAAAATTTGAATATTTGATGACTTTATGGTGTCACATATGTCACATAGCTGTTGCTCATTCTTTCTTATTTTTGTCTGGGTTCAAAAGACCTAATTTTTGAAGTTCTGAAGTTCTGCTTGATGCAGTCTATTGTTGAAACTGTTGGATCTATTTTATATTTCATTCATTGAATTCGTCAATTTCAGAATTTTTTTTTATATCTATGTCTTTGGGAATTTTCTCATTCATATCCTAAATGGTTTCTCCGATTTCTTTGTATTGTTTTTCTGATTGCTATTTTCTTGTATCTCACTGAGCTTTTTCAATTTTTTTTGAATCATTATTTTGAATTCTTTTTCTGAGATTTCACACATTTCTTCATTGGAATCTGTTGCTAGAAAATTACTGTGTTCCTTTGGAAGTGTCATATTTCCTTCTTCATGTTTCTTGAATCCGTATTTCGGTATCTGTACATCTGGTTTAACAGTCACTTCTTCCAATTTTTTGAATTTGCCTTCATAGGGGAGGATATTTTCCTTAAGATATATCTGTGGTGTTGGTCGGGTAGATCACTTTGGCTTTGATTCCAGATGTATGCAATAGTGTAGTCTTAGTATGATTTCTTTGGCTGTAAACAGTTATCAGTTGTGTGTGATTTCCTCAGTGGCTTAAGGTGCAGTTTTTAATTGCTGCAATGAAGCATCTGCTGGAGATGGGAACATTAGGTGGGCCCATCCTCGAGCCCCAGGAGTGGCAGCAGCAGGCTGAGCATGCCTGTCCTTGGGCCCTGGGGCAGTGTATGCTGGCACTGATGTTAGAGGGTCCAGGTGGGCTGATTCTTGGGCCTCCAGGAAGCTTGCTTGGATGCCAGCAGTAGCACGGTGGGAAGGTCCTCGGGCTTGCTGCCCATAGACAGCAGGTGTGGTGCCGGCAGTGGCAGGACAACCCTCTGATTCCCAAGCGGTTTGCGCTGGTGTTGGTGGTGACCGTGATGGGCTGGGTGGCTAGTCCCCAGGCCCATAGGTGGTGCATGTGGGTGGTGGTAGCAGCAGGTTGGATGGTCCCTTCCTGAGGCCCCTGGGAGGAGCGCTCAGGTGTTAATGATAGGTGCACCCTCCAACGCCCGATGGTGTGCTTGGGCATAGGGGTAGGTGGAGCCGGGCTGGATAGGTCCCTCAGTGGTGTGTATAGGGCTTGGCTGTGGTAGGTAGGGGTGTTTTTGTGTGGCAGCAGTCATAAACAGGTGGGTTGGGAGCATGCACTTTGGCCCCAGATGGTATCTGCAGGACAGGGTAGCCTGTAATCAGGCTTGACAATGCACAGTGGCTCTGCTGGCTCACTGCCAGTAGCTTGTATACTTTGGCCCTGCGGCAGCACCCAGCTGTGAGTGGGGGACTTTAATGGGGCTTCAGAGATGTGGATATGCAGGGGCTGTTGGGCCTCAGGGAATGATGCAGTCTGCTGGGGGCGGGGCTCTCAAAATGGTGCCCTGCTGTAGCTGCTTAGGACTCGGGGGGATGAGCTCCCTCTCTGGAGCAGTGCCATCATGCAGTCCCCATGGGTTGAGGGTTTCTTCCATGGCTGGGATTGCAGGACTTCACAATGGGAATGCGGATGCTGACTGTTGGGGGTCACTTACCCTTCTCCAGCATGGGGGAGCCTCCCCAACCAATCCCTGGCAGGTACCCTGCCTTGCTTCCCTCTCCTTACTTGCCTCAGGTGTTTCCTGTCATTTTGGTGTTAAATTCCAGCATTCTCTCTTAGGTGATCTATTCAAAGTGTGATTTATCTACTACTGTTTTGGTGGTTCTTCAAGCAGAAAGCAAGTACCAGGGGCACTTTAGTCAGCCATCTTGAAACCCACTCCATTGTTTTCTACTAAACGGCTTGCTGTCCTCGACCATAGCTTTTGCTTCCTCCTAACTTTAGTTTGCAAATAACCTATTATGTACCCATTAGGCATCCTTCCTACTACTTTTGAAATTAGAGAACACCTTCATACTTCTGGTATAAATTCCAGAGACAAAATACAGCCCAGCAGATCTCTGGGTGACGCCTGGTGTAAGTCATCTAGTCAGTGCAGGGAGATGTGGGTATGCAAGAAGGCAGGGCTATGTGGTCCAAATAGGACTGACTGTGAATGGGCAATTCCACCTAGAAGGGGAATTAAAAGTAATGTTGCTGCCGAGCCTGTCTGGTACCACACACTGTATTGGACATACAGCTCTGTAAGTTCCTACTCTTAAAAGAGAAGTAACTGAATGCCTTACCTAGAATGGGTTTAATAGATAAGGTTGGCAAATGGCATGTATGGGGAGGAGAGAAGAGTGGAATCTGCAAAGGAAGGAACCTATACAGCCTTTTTACTATTAGCCTTGGCACTGACGCATGAGCTATGTCCCCTGTATCTAGTTCTAATAGAACAGTATTGAGAAGCTTCAGACATTCAACTTTTCAGTGGCAGTTAGGGAAAGCTAAAGTAATAGACTTTCTTTTAAAGGAAGTCATGTCAAGTGTTTGCTTTGCCCAGAATCAAAGTAGAGCCACCAGAAAGACACTACCTTTTAGCTTTGTTGAACTTACTCATATAGGAAACTTTTGCTGGCAAGGTGGGAGGGGAAAAGCCAGTCCGGATTTCTGGGCATGTCAGCTGTGGAATTCAAGTTTACCCAAGGTCTGAGAAATTCAGGGTGTCCACTTTCTTGAGCTCTACAGAAATGGAAGTCTTCACAGAGCTACACCGAGTACCCTGACCCAGGGAAACGCAGTATGGGCACATAGGAAGCACACTCAGGCCATGCCTGTTTGTCACTAGAGAAGCCAAAGCCTAGAGCACAAGGTTAGGTACAGAACCACAACTGGGGAATCCCAGAATTCTCACGGTGAAATAATTTCTGGGTCCATGGTCAGAGTTTCACTGATGGGGGAAACCTCTATTCTTGGGTACATGTGTAAGGAGAAAAACAGCTATTTATAGGGGGAAAGACTTCACTTAGAAGTGTTGGAGTGAGCTGGGTGTGGTGGCTCATGCCTGTAATCCCAGCACTTTGGGAGGCTGAGGTGGGTGGATCACCTGAGGTCAGGAGTTTGAGACCAGCCTGGCCAACACAGTGAAACATCGTCCCTACTAAAAATACAGACAATTACCTGGGAGTGGTGGTGAGTGCCTGTAATCCCAGCTTCTCGGGAGGCTGAGGCAGGAGGATCGCTTGAACCCGGGAGACGGAGGTTGCAGTGAGCCGAGATCGCACCACTGCACTCCAGCCTGGGCAACAAGAGGAAAACTGTTCCCTGCTCCCCCCTCCCACATCCCCCCCCCCAAAAAAAGTGTTGGAGCTTAGTTGATTATTGATAATGTTAAGTAAATGTTAATTCTTTTCACTGGCATGTTGGGGAAGAAATCTGGAGAAAATAATATTCAATATGAGTTTGCAGGCTACCTACAGTGAAAGTCAGGGTTCTTTAGAATGGAAATATTGCTACAGGGATTTTAGAATCTTAAAAGAGGAAAGACCTTGAAGTCCTAGCTCTGAGTTTCCTTCAGGTTGGAAGTAGCATGGGACTAGCTTAAGTCCATTCTGGAGTTGCTACTTTTGATTTGACTACTTACTTTTTTCACAGCCTGAACAACAAACAAAAATAAGGATTCTGCAGAAAGCCAGTGGTACTTAAACTAGCTGATGAGTCAGACTCAGTTAAACAGCTGGTGTGCTCTTTTAGAAGTAGATGGTTTATACTAAGTACTTGATAAAATTAGATAAGCCCTGGGTCTTTGCCAGCTTTTGGGGACTGAACACCATGGCAGTGCCCAGAGAGCTGGGAATGGATTTGTGTCATCTATTTTAAATAGGCAGTGTCCATGGGGAGAGCTATGTATATTGTTTTCTAAGGACTGCATTTAATTAAGTCTACGAGTCATATATTATTGAACAGAATTTTAAAGGGAATGTTATAAATTATAGTTATTGGATAGAAATTAGGTAGTTTTTTTTTTTTTTAATGAGAGCAGACTCCCTAAAAAGAATCATTTCTACATAAAACCTTCAGAGATGCACCCAAAGTCAAAGGCAGACTGACATGAGAAAGGGGAATTTCTTAGGTCTGATTAGTGTACAGAAAACTCATAGAACTTAAAGGGGATACAGGTACTGTTGAAAGAATACACTTCTTTGCTGGATCATAACTAAACTACAACCTATATTACTTGCAAATACAGATTATTTAGTCTCAGTTGCCTTGTTAAACAATTTGAGGGTAGAAGAACTCTCTTTGGTTAATTAATGAAATAGTCCCTAGATAGGCCCAGAGCAATGGCAACCTGTGCCCAGAATGCTAGCACTTTATCCCAAGACTCAGAACTAACGACGATACTGGGTCAGGCATGGTGGCGCATGTCTGTAATCCCAGCACTTTGGGAGGCCAATGCAGGCGGGTTACTTGAGACGAGGAGTTTGAGACCAGCCTGGGCAACATAGTGAGACCCCCATCTCTATTAAAAAACAAAAACAAAAAAAAACAATTAGCTGGGCTCAGTGACATGTACCTATAGTCCCAGCTACTTGGAAAGCTGACATGGAAAGAGTGCTTGAGCCCAGGAGTTTGAGGCTGCAGTGAGCTATGACTACACCACCACTGCACTCCAGTCTGGGCAACAGAGCAACGCCCCATTTCTTTAAGGAAAACAATAAAAAATCCAATGGCAGCACTGGTCTTGACTATCAGAATTATAACCCAAATTGCAAGGGGAGGAACTGTCCCTGAAATCCTGTTTAGAAAGCCATAAACAAGGAAACACCTGTTTGTATACAGTTTGAAGGGTGGTATAGCTAGACTGGCAATAGATTCTTGTGAACAAGTTAGTAGGGCAATAGTTTTGTTTCTTTAAGGGATTAACATTTAGGTAATAATGCGTACGTGAATGTTTGCCTAGAAGTCCTGTTCCCTATATAATAATACTTTGATAATCATTTCAAATGCCAACCCTTCCTTAATATAAAAGTTTTGCGTTATGTTAAATAAACTTTTTTTCTTCTTTTCTTTTAGCTTTATCTTCAAGCCAGGATGAAGGGAGACTGGGCAAGACTCTTACGCCCCACACTGCAATTTGGTCTTGTTGCTGTATCCATTTATGTGGGCCTTTCTCGAGTTTCTGATTATAAACACCACTGGAGTGATGTGTTAACTGGACTCATTCAGGGAGCTCTGGTTGCAATATTAGTTGTAAGTATACAGGTCAACAGCCTACATCTTGATATTGCTAAACATTTAGATAAGTAAATAGAAAAAAAAAAATCCAAAAAATCTCCAGCTGAGGAGAAGACTATGCAGTGGGCAAGAATCTCAATGTTATTAAAAGTCACTTCAGGATACACAGCAGGTTAAAAACTAGGTTGTTCTTTGTAAAACTTAGTATTTTTGTAAAATCTTAGTATTTTTATTGTGAAAGGCTCTGGCTAGAAATAGTTTTTTTAGGGGGTTATGACTTGAAAAAACTAATTCACATGTAGAAATAACTCTCTTATTCAGTATTGGCAAAATGAAGCTATTTGCTGAAGGCATAACAAAGCAACTCTTAATTTGGAATAATCTTTTAAAAATCCCAGTTAGTCTCTAATTTTTTATATGCTTAATCTGTACGCCTCAAAGTATATCCTTTTGTTTATATTTATCTTAGGATGCTGTTGATCACAACTTTGTATGTAGTTTTTAACTTGATCTAAATTATACCATTAAATATTTTGCACTGTAGGCTGTATATGTATCGGATTTCTTCAAAGAAAGAACTTCTTTTAAAGAAAGAAAAGAGGAGGACTCTCATACAACTCTGCATGAAACACCAACAACTGGGAATCACTATCCGAGCAATCACCAGCCTTGAAAGGCAGCAGGGTGCCCAGGTGAAGCTGGCCTGTTTTCTAAAGGAAAATGATTGCCACAAGGCAAGAGGATGCATCTTTCTTCCCAGTGTACAAGCCTTTAAAGACTGCTGCTGCTGCTATGCCTCTTGGATGCACACTTTGTGTGTACATAGTTACCTTTAACTCAGTGGTTATCTAATAGCTCTAAACTCATTAAAAAAAACTCCAAGCCTTCCACCAAAACAGTGCCCCACCTGTATACATTTTTATTAAAAAAATGTAATGCTTATGTATAAACATGTATGTAATATGCTTTCTATGAATGATGTTTGATTTAAATATAATACATATTAAAATGTATGGGAGAACCAAATCCACACTTGCAGGCATTTGTAGTCAACTGTAATCAAACAGGTGGTCAATAATTTAAAATCTCACATTCCTTTAGCTGACTCTACAAGTAGAGGCTGGCAGCAAACACAATATCTCTCTTGATTTTGGTGATTCCTAAGAGAAAAGAAAGTAAGGTTTAAACTTTCAAGACCACAAAACACCTAACTTGTCTCTACTGAAATTTTAAAGCCAGTATACCAACCCTGATTCAACTGGTGAGCGAGCAGCTTAGAAAGTCAAACACCTTGCTGAACACCTAGAGGAATTTGCAGCCACCTCTGTGAGATGGAAAACATACAAGCCAGACCCCTGTTCTTTTGACTCTGAAATACTCCATGGGGGCTGGCCAGGAAAGAGGTGTGTAGAACTGTTTAAAAAGATAAATGCTAGGTCGGGCGCAGTAGCTCATGCCTGTAATCCCAGCACTCTGGGAGGCCGAGGCAGGCGGATCACCTGAGGTCAGGAGTTCAAGAGCAGCCCGACCAACATGGAGCAACCCCGTCTCTACTAGAAATACAAAATTAGCCGGGCGTGGTGGCACATGCCTGTAGTTCAGCTACTCAGGAGGCTGAGGCAGGAGAATCGCTTGAACCTGGGAGGTGGATGTGGAGGTTGCGGTGAGCCGAGATTGCGCCATTGCATTCCAGCCTGGGGCAACAAGAGCGAAACTCTGTCTCCACACACTAAATAAATAAATAAATAAATAAAAATAAAAATAAAAATTCTAGGGAAGGACTAAACTGTCTAAAGAAATGTAAAATCCAAAGACTTGGATTTTCAACCTATATCAGAAGACACTTTTTTTTCAGTTCCCATGTGAAATTCTTTCTAGACCAAGGAAGGACAAATACAAATTTTGAGTACAAATTATTTTTAAAACTCTGACACCTACACTTAAACTCTGAGTCATTAAACAGGCCTACATTTATCAACAATGTGGAAATATCAGCCAGTTTTTGCAAACCTCTTCTTAGGACACTAAGTTGTTTGCAGAAATCACTAGCATTGACTGACTCAGCAACAATGTGGTTACTATTCTTTGATTAACTTAGTCCTTTTTCTTGGTCAAGAGTCAGTAGACAGGACTGAAGCTTATGCCCCTTGCCCCCCAACCACCACTCCATTACTACCACCTTGGTTTAGCCATCCTTTCTTGATCTGTTCTCCCCACTTCTACTGTGCTACTCTACAGACTTACCCTGAATGTAAGAGCAACAATTACCTTGTAAAGTCCAAGTTAGGGCAGGTCACTCCCAAACTCCACACCTCCAGTCACTGCAGAGTTGAGAAGCCTGGGGCTGGGAACTATGGAATCATTTCCTTTCTCACTTCAACCCCTACTCCTCTACTCACTGCCCATTCTGCTCCAGCCACACTGGCCTCTTGCTGGTGTTCACGTACATCAAGCATACATCAAAGGGCTTAACTGCCACCTTCCCTGTGGAGGCCCTAGACCATCATATCCATCTGCCAATTCTATTGTCTTTTCTGCTTTGTTTTTATCTTACAGACTTGTCACCATCTGATAAATTTAATTGTTGACTTATTGTCTATCTCCCCACACTAGAATGTAAACTCCATGAAGGCAGGGGTGTCTTTTTGTTCACTATATCCCCTAGTGCTTAAAACAATGCCTGGCATGTAGTTAGCGTACAATTAATATACGTAAATGCATGTATATATAAAATCTCAACTTTTCCCCCAACACACTAAATTTTATAGAAACACTAGTAGATAGCTCTCCATGACAATGCAGTGAAGAACATCTCAAAACGTCCTCCTAGGTTGTGGTCCAGGGCTCAAGATTTGCTTCACCAAATTGTCTAAATTAGAAACAGCTTATGCATTTGATACTGACCTTCTGCAAATTTATTTTCCAGCTCAGTGTTTCCAATGGCTTTTGCTGCTTGACACATTTGTCGAAGCAATTCTTCCAGGCGCCTCATACAACGAATTATGCTGCCTGGATAGAAAAGGAACAAAACACTGGTAAAATGGAAATAATCAGGAACAGCAGAATTTTTGTTAAGAGGCAAGGCAGGGGAACACAGGATAATTAATAGTACTTTGAGGGACTTCCCATGAAGTAAATCATGGTTAGGTACTGGAGAAAGCTACAAAGATGAAAGGCTTAACTCCCACCTTTGACTAATGGTAGAGACACCTGTTTATTACTAACATGCTGACACTTGGTATTAAGTAGGAAAACAAAATGCCCTAGAAGGAGGGAGCAACTTTGGGTGAAGGCTGCAAGGATGACATAATCTGTGTCTGTAAGAACCAGGCAGTATCTCTCAGGCAGCAGCAACAAGGGAAGGACCACCACGACAATGCAGAAAAGCCTGGCAAACCGCAGCTATTCAAGGACCCTGAGTGTGGCCTAGTGAGGCATCTGGACACCATCCATACCATCTCATAGAATGCAACAGACTGTTTTTAGCAGGAGAGTAACAAGATAAAATTTGTCATTTTAAAGGTGCATTCATTCTTCTTGACCTTAGATTCTTTCATTAGTACGTTCTTTACACAGTGTTCTCAAGGAGCACAAGGAAAGAAGCCTTTTCCCATGGGTCTAGAATCTGAGAAAAGTGTTTGTATCAAAGCTGAAGCTATAAACATAGTTTCACTTTTGCTAGACTTGTGCAAAGAGGGGCAGAGATTGTGAGATCCTTTCTCTAAGTGCTACCTGCCTAAATCTAAAACGCTTGTGACTTCATTTTTAATATATGAAATACATTAGGAATACCAGTTCTCAAAATGCAATCTGTAGGAACAATGAACTATTTACACTATTAACACTATTATTAAATTAATAATAATTATTTGTTATTTCTATTCTCAGCTGCTAGGAATGCAGGCTCCAATACTGCCTTGCAATGAAACAGGAAATCCAACTGCAGAAACTTCTGGGTGTCGAGAGAGGGTAGGAATTGGGATAGAGAGGGTAATGTCATATTACCTATGCAATCAGATATTAAATGTTTATGCAAACAAGTATATCCAAAGATAATTAAATTAGGTAGTGGCTCAAAATGTAACTAGATTTTTACCTGAGACCAGATTCTCACTGGTCATTTAGGATTGAAATGAAATCCTTTACAAAGTCCTCTGCTGCATAGGGCATTAAAGAGCCAGACACATTCTCAAACATTGTTTTGACTGACTGCAAATGTGTACCAAGAAACACAATGTGATATTATTATTTCACAAATTTTAGTAACTCGTTTTAACCAGAATCTGCAAAAGTTATCAGAGACCAAACCACACGAAGTAAATTACTAAGATAAAGAATAAACTAAGGCAAGTAAATGCACATTCAGGCCAGAGAGCACTGTCATGTCACATTTTGTAAACATCTCGACTCAATTTCTGGAAACTTTAGTTTCGACACAGTTTCAGGTAACAAGCAAATGAGGCCAGTAGGCACAAGGTTGCATATACAATGACTGTGGTTGTTGCCCACAGAGTCTCATCAACAAATCACTGGGTATGTGCACAAACACTAACTGTCCAGAGCTGCCTGAAACATAGAGGCTACTCCCCCCAGGGATTAATGAAGACTGATGATTAAGTAGTGAATTGTCTAGCATCTCTCCTACCTACTACAGTTCTCTGTAATCCAAGGGCTCTTCTTACACCCACCTTTATAAGTCATCCTGCCTCATCAGCCTAAGTGCTAGACAAAAGTTTCAAAGCCACGACCCATCATAGGCTAAATGAAGCTGACCAAAACCGAAACAAAACAAAACCACATTAACCTACTGGTTTGTTACAAAATTTTTTTTTTGGTCCTGCCAGAGTAGAAAGAGAAATCCAGCTCTTTCTAGTTATTGTCTTTAAAAAATTTTTCAAATAGTGGTAAAATATAAAACATAAAATCCACCTTTTTAACCATGTTAAAGTATACAATTCAGTTACTGCCCTTTTTTATATTCAGGTTTACTACATTCTGGAAGAACTCACATGGAGACAGAATTCACACACCATAAAATTATTTTAAATAAGTGTGCAACTGAGTGGTTTTTAGTATATTCAGACTTGTGTAACCATCATCATTATCTAATTTTAGAGCATTTTTACCACCCCCAAAAAACCTTGTTCCCATTAAGCAGTTACATGTCTTCCTGTCCCTCCAGCCCATGGCAACCACTTCTATGCTTTGTCTCTATGAATCTGCTTACTCTGGACATTTCATATAAGTGAAATTATACACTATGTGGCCTTTGTATCTGCCTTCTTTCAACTTAATGTGTTTAAGGTTTGTCCATATTGTAGCATGAGTCAGTATGTCTTTTCTAACTGAAAGCTGTTCCATTTAATCTTTATTACAATGGAACACCTTGCCATTAAAAATGGCAAAAACCACAATTACTTTGGCACCAACCTAATATATACCACAATTTATTCATCTATCGATGGACACTTGGGACTATATGCTTTTATTTAAGAGCATTTTAATAAACATCAACCTTACCCGGTTGATGAACAAAACAGCATCATTCTCATTAAGGAGAGAAAGCAGCAGATTTTCCCGAACAGAACTTCTGCCTTCAGCTTTCTGGCATACCCTAAAGCAGTTTCCCACAGTTCATGCTCTGACCCGAATTTAATACTCCTATCCAGCCTGGCCTGAGGTTAGAATCACACATGTATCTTGCAACTACTTGCCGCTAAACCCCAGCTTAGGCTGAACCCTTTCTTGAGAGCAGAGACTATTGCTCACACTGTTAACTAGCATGGTGCCTGATTCCCACTAGGGTCTCAGAATTATTCATTAAATGAGTAAGTATCAGGTACTAAAACTGTGCCAAAATGTAAAGACAGAAACAATTACTAATAAATTGTTACTGTATTATTATCAGCAAGAATACTTTTAAAAGACAAATCCACTGGAAAACCACTCATGACACTGATGATGCTAAGAAAGGGTTAAACTGCTACTTGAAAGGCATGTGAGAGAATGTGTGTAGTGGGGACAGAGTTGAGGAATGCAATTCACAGTATTTGCTTTCAAAACGTGGCATACAGAGGGAGCAGGAATGAAAAAAAAATAAGCATATGGCAGGCAGAGGTACAGTAAATAGTTTCAAGAGATAATTCATCATAGAAGCTTTCCTAATGACACTTGCTCAGTGGAAAGCAAATCCTTTGTCATCCTTCATAGTTAAGAGTACAATATTGTTTATGTAGAGTCAGAAATAAATAGTAACAGCCTCTGGATTACTTGACTAAAACCCTAGGCATCAGCCCATACAAATAGTTTGTTTAAACTATCATTCAAATTTAGTTTAATGGAAATAAAAAACAGCTAAATTCTGTCATTTTTTTTTTCCAGGGTGATAACAGAATAAATACTTAGTCTTCAAAATTTCTCAACTGAATCACAATATGAACTTTTCTTTTGCATTAGACATCCCGCAAACACATGGTTTTAATCATTATAGTGTTAACTAGCCTCAGTTAATGTTTGAAGAATACTTAAAACTACTTCTGAGGCTCAGGATATGAAATGACCAGACACTTTTATTTTCATATGAAAAGAAAATTAAGAATCTTATTAGGAACAAATATGGTTTGCACACAGCACATTAGAAAGTTCCAATGCAATTACTGTCTGCCTATAAAAACAGACACACTGTACTGTGTGCTACAGCTTTGATTACAGTATTTTTCCAATCATAAAACGTGTAGGCCAGCTGCAGTGGCTCATGCCTGTAATCTCAACACCTTGGGAGGCTGAAGCAGGTGGATCACTTGAGCCCAGGAGTTTGAGACCAGCCTAGGCTTCATGGTAAAATCATATCTCTACAAAAATTAACAAAAATTAGCTGGGCATGGTGGTACATGCTTGTGGTCCCAGCTACTCTGGAGGCTGAGGTGGAAGGATCACTTAAGCCCGGGAGATGGAGGGTGCAGTGAGCCAAGATCACGCCACTGCACTCCAGCCTGGGTGACAGAGCCAGACCCTGTTGCAAAAAATAAAAAACAACCACATACAATAACGAGATGAGGAAGGAATGGCTATTCTTGAAATGGAAGCACTATGTAACACTGTAAAAACAAAAGAGAGAAATACTATCCTAAGAAAATGAAGGTTCTCATTTTTTGCTACTTAAATCAAAAAATAGTTTTAAGGGCGAATACATAGTATATCCCAATTTTTAGAAAGGTTTAAGCTCATCTACTGGCTCACACACAAGAAAAACATAAAAATTATGCAGATGTTAGATCTAATTTCAAGTTAGAGCTAAAAAACTGAATTTCTCAAATTTTCAAACTGAAATTTCAAGCAAACTGTGATGTAGAAATAGCCCCTGAGTAACTGAAAGAGGACAGAATAGACTTCAGGAATGCTGGTATGCTGTGGAAAAAGTCAACTCATAGGTGGCATCTAGTATGAGCTACAAACCATCTTCAATTTGGCAGTTTAGGATTTATCTTCCATACTGTGATAACTTCTACTTAGGTAGAAAGAACAGAAAAAATAATCCATAAAGACAATTTTATATGAATTCCTAGATTAAAAAAAAATATACTCATCTGACAGGCCAGGTCTACTGCCCTTGCTTTTTACTTTTCTTTTTTTCTTTTTTGTTTTTTGAGATGGTGTCTCGCTCTGTCACCCAGGCTGGAGTGCAGTGGCACAATCTCAGCTCACTGCAAGCTCCGCCTCCCGGGTTCACACCATTCTCCTGCCTCAGCCTCCCGAGTAGCTGGGACTACAGGCTCCTGCCACCACACCCAGCTAATTTTTTGTATTTTTTGTAGAGATGGGGTTTCACCGTGTTAGCCAGGATGGTCTCGATTTCCTGACCTCCTGATCCGCCCGCCTCGGCCTCCCAAAGTGCTGGGATTACCGGCGTAAGCCACCGTGCCTGGCCTGCTTTTTACTTTTCTAAAAAAAATAAAAAATAAAAATAAAAATAAAAAAATAAAAAACAAAAAGCTACTCTCTGCCATGTGCCACTATTGTTTTATGTCATTGTGTTCTGATTCAGAGAAGCAGATATTATACAAATATGAGTACTGTATTAACAAGTCTTATTATTAGGCATTGAACAGTTACTAGTTTCATCCTTATGTTCCAAAAAGATGTCAGACTGAAGACTGGTGGTGCTCTATGTGATCGCCCTAGTGCTGCTGAAACACAATTGTCATATACCAACCTGTGCTCCTGTTTTAAGCAATTTTCATCACTGAGTACACATCATCCCTCTTCTCACTGACTCGGCTAAACACCATTAACTATTAGAGATGTTGCTAAACATCATCTAGGATTAGAGACCTGTTTAGTATTACTCCAAGCATGACTTTTCTGTGGATGGAGATGGTATAGTCTAGTGTAGGGGTTAAGAAATTTTCAGGTGATCCAAAATTTAAGCATAAGGTATTATGGTGCTTAACTGAAGTTACATGTAGTTACAGAGACCAGAGTTTAAATCATCGTGCCCTCACATCACCTTGGCCAAACTGTTTACCATAGTCTCCTTGTGCAAAGTGGAGATAATATGTACCCTGAATTGCTATTTGGTGATTACATGTAAATTATACAGAGCTCTTAGCATAGTGTTCGGCATATAGTACTTACTGGGCAATGACTTTCCCAGTAACAGAATACAGAATTCAAAGGATGCTTTGGGACTGTTTGACTAAATGATCATTTAGAGGAGGCTGAGAAGTTTATAAACCTTAGAAAAAATATGTAAGATACAACACCATAATTTAAAAATGGGCTATAAACTTTAACATTAAAAACCTTAAAACCCATAAAGTTCAATGTAGTAAAGGCCCTCAGTTTAAGTTTTTAATATTCTGTTGCAGAGAAGTTTAACCTATGCATCATAAAAATAACTGATTCATAAAATCAGTAATCTATTACTTCTTTAATAATATCAGTTGAAAGGCCTACAATATTTGGCATGTTAAACATGTAATTTTTCTCAAACTAAACCTATAAGCAATAGTAGCAGTTCTTATTATAATCTCTATACAGAACAAACTCATTTATTTTCATTTTTAAGAAAGTTCAATGTAAATTATCTCATTCAGTAAATACAACTGGCCATTTATAAACACACAAGCCAATCTTTTCCTACTGAATGCAGCATTTTTAAATATGGTTTCGTTTAAACAGTCTACTTATTTTTTTGCTTCTTATAATTCACTTATAATTATTCCTTATATTTCTTTTGCCTTAATTTTTTCATTTAAAATTTCTCTTCAGTTGAGTAACAATTATTCTTCAGTCTCTTAAAATCCTGCTCATTAAATTTAATCTGATTCATGCTGCAATAACAGTCTGACTAAAGCCAAGTCAATTACATATGCAATGACTGATCATTTTCAGCTCTGCTATTTTTAGTGGAATTATATAGCTCACCAGGAGAACAAAAGTGAAAAGGAAAAATACCCACATAAATATGACTTCTTAGGGTCATCTGCTTGTGACTGTAGAAATTCACAGAATTACAACTGCACAGAATTATACAGTTTAAAATAGTTTCTAAAGGACTTTCTAATGAACAGACTATGCTTATTAAATAATACAAAGAATTTGTGGAGAATATTTTTTAATCTATATAATAGGGAGAAGATTTCATTTAGTTACCAAATATTAAAAATACATATTATACTTGTTTAATTAAAACAATACCATCCTAACTGTATTTCTTATACTGTAAATATATATGTGTAAAATTTAACCATACCTTCAAAGACATCTGTCATTTTGCAGATATGGGCAAATGTAGCTCCAGTTGCCCAGGTATATACTACATCCATTAAGTGAGGTTTAAATGAGCTTAGATAAGTTTCCTCATCAATTTCCAATTTGGCTTCTGCTGAAACTTTTGCAATTCTTTTAGCACATTCCTTTAAAGATAAAAGAGTTAAAATTCCTTACTTATGATCTCCCACATCACTTTATTCTTTAGGTTTCCAAGCCAATATTCCAGGAGGTCCCTTTTTCTTCCTAGGTATTATGTCTGCAATGTGGACATTCTGCTCCTAAGTAGGCACAGTGCCTGTTCCATTGCAAAGTGATTAAACGGCCAATCTTTCCCATTATGTTGAGGTAGTTAACTAAGAAAAATGTATCAAGAGCATGCTTTTCAGTCACTGATACCTTTTCAACAAAGAAACAGAACTCTTCATTAAAATTATTCAAGAGCAGCATTTAACTAATCTCTAATTATTTACAAAACAGATTTAGAGAAATACAAATCCTAGAGCAAAATACATTTTTCCACAACAATGCTTAAAAATGTACATATCTTCATATTGTTTTCCTCTAAGTTGAGAAACTTCATTCTTCTTTACTTGGCAATCTAAAAGGCCAAAAACTCCTAGGCCTATGAAGACTTTGCTGGTTCTAGAAATTTAAATTTCTTAGTGATTTTAAGGCATGTTACATGTTCCATTGAACTGGCCTTTTAATTTTAATCAGAATTTTTTGAATTATTATTTTAAAAATATTTTAACTTTTATTTTAGGCTCAGGGGTTCATGTACAGGTTTCTTATCTAGGTAAACTTGTGACTCAGGGGTTTGGTATATAGATTATTTAGTCAGCTGAGTGCTAAGTATAATATGCCACAGGTTTTTTTTTTCTTTTTTCTTCCTCAACCTCTCCTTCCTCCCACTCTCCTCCCTCAAGTAGGCACCAGTGTCTGTTGTTCTGAAGGGGCCTTTTTATGACACATTTTTTTGTTCCTCTCTTGTAATTCCTTAGCTCATCTTTCCTTGTCTTTGTCTAATGTTGAACAGACAGAAAAAATCGGCTTATCCTATGAAAATAGTAAGAGAGAAATTTATTACTATAAACTACTGTGGCTTTGAGGACCCAGAGATAATTTCTTATGATAAAACAGATTTTAAAACTTTGTTATAGGCTGGGCACAGTGGCTCACATCTGTAATCCCAGCACTTTGGGAGGCTGAGGTGGGAGGATCACATGAGCTCAGGAGTTCGAGACCAGCCTGGCCAACATGGTGAAACCTCGTCTCTACTAAAAATACAAAAATTAGCTGAGTGTGGTGGCAGGTGCGTGTAATCCCAGCTACTCAGGAGGCTGAGACAGGAGAATCGCTTGAACGTGGAAGGTGGAGGTTGCAGTGAGCCCAGATCACGCCACTGCACTCCAGGCCTTGGTAAGAGAGCGAGACTCTGTCTCAAAAACAAAACAATAAAACAACCAAACTTTGTTATAAACCAGAATGAAAAAATGTGCAAAAAATTAAAAATAAACTAAATCCTAGTCCTTCAAGATACCATTATCAGTACTGAGGAAGAAAATGACACATGCACTGAGCTGTCAATACAGCCTATTTACATTATGAAGTTTTTAATCTCTGTTCACAACAATGCTATACAGTTCATTACAATAATGGGAAGAAATACTGTTTAATTATTAAAGTAAAAATCAAAAGAGATGTTATCAGAGTAACATTAAATTACATGACTGACATCAAGTAACATTTAATCCTTATAGGTTATCTCTGTGAAGTGATAAACTACTATGATTAGATTATCAAAAATGTTTATTTTACAATCTACTATTCATAAAATATGTAGTTCAAAAAAAAAACAAAAACCTTACCTGCATTTGACGAAGTGGTCCTGCTAATTGTTCTGTTAATTTGGGCATCTCACTAGACTATAAAAGAAAAGGAAAACAAGATATAAAAACCCACGTTTAAAGTTATTGGTTTTTCACACTACCTGTTTTAACAAATTAAAGCTTGCAAGATAGTCACATATCAAATTATAAGACCTTAGTCATCAGCATTTAGAGTTTCTAATCAATTCAGTTTACACAGGCAAAATCACTATTCTTCTCATCCCAAATTATAATATTCTGTTATTACATTTCAGAGGAAAATACACCGCTAAATTTGCAAAGTGTGCTAACTAGCTCCTTTTTGTGATTACATATGGAACTGAGGGAGGGTAAATATTGTAAACATACATAGTAGTTTAGTTACATCAACATTAAAGGGTTTTATCATAGTTTAACTTTGAAACAGTTTTAGTTTCTAGGCAACTTTCAATCTGTAGAAACTGAAAAGTTAGAAACTGAAAACTCAGGATAAAGTACGTTAAAAATAGTGTCCCTAATTTTTATTTTACCCAGATGTTCTAACAAAGTATAAGACAGCTAAAAGTTTAATCTGAGTTTCAGTATTCTTAGTATTGCTTTCCCACAGCTGAAAATTCTGTCAATTTCTGAATTAGATAATGGAGTTTCAGGTCTACACTAAGTAGCCAAATTAAGTTGGACAAGCTGCTTAAATTCTGTGTACTGGTTTTCTACCCTGTCAAAGAAAAATAAAACCAGATCCTCAAAATGAGTAGGCTTATGATGAGAATAACAGACATTATTTGTGAAGAAATTTTTGACAAAGGTAGTTACTGTACAAAAATAAAATTACTATAAGAATGGTATGTATGTATGTATGTATGAGACAGGGTTTAAAGTAATTATGGCTAATTTTTTTTTTTTTTTTTTTGAGACAGAGTCTCACTCGTTGCCCAGCTGGAGTGCAATGGTGCAATCTCGGCTCACTGCAACCTCCACCTCCCGGGTTCAAGTGATTCCCCTGCCTCAGCCTCCTGAGTAGCTGGGATTACAGAAGTGCCACCACGCCCAGCTAATTTTTGTATTTTTAGTAGAGACGGGGTTTCACCATGTTGGTCAGACTGGTGTCGACTCCTGACCTCATGATCTGCCCGCCTCAGCCTCCTAAAGTGCTGGGATTACAGGCATGGAGCCACTGTGCCCGATCGCTAATTTTTTTTTTTTAAAGCAATTGTAGGCTAGTTGCGACATATCTGCCTTTATTTTAAGCACCAGTACTTATAAAGGACTTGATTTTGATTTGCAACATGTATATATGTATAATAAATCAAGAACCAGATTCCATATTATTGCTGCTAAAACCAAAAATTATTGATGAATGGCAAAAAAGCAAAATAGCCAGAATGACCTTAACATCTCAGTTAAATAAAGAACCCAAGACTGCGAAATGTCTTTGATATTGTGTCTATTCATGGTCACCAGTTACTCATCACATTCCTCTCTGCTATTCACTATAGGTGGAAGGCACCAGTCCTGATATGAGGAGGTTAACTGTGATTTTAACAATGTTCTCCCACCAGGTATGTACAGTTTGTTCCCTCATCTCTCCTGTAGGCCTCAATATAAGTTTCACTTCATTAGTGAGGCCTTTTCTAATCATCTTATTTAAAATAGTAACACCATCTCCCCAGTGATCTTTGATTCTTCTCACTTTTCTCCAAAAACCTTCACCCCTATTTGACAGAATGTATGTGTATTGTATTTCTTTATCTTCATCCACTAACATGTAAGTATCAGGAAAGCAAACATTTCTGCTGCATCTCTGGTGCTTAGATCTGTACACTGCCCACATTGGGTGCTTAATAAATTTTTGTATGCACTTGATCTTTATATTATAAAGATTTACGTAACCTTTTAAATATTATTTTTAAAATGTAGAGATAGTTTTATAAATACATTTTAAAATAGAAGTTATGATATCAAGCAAATTTCATCTTACTTATAACAAGTATTTTACTATATTTACTAGAAGACAACGTTCTTTTTGGCAGAAAACATTCTGTTAAAAGCATCAAGAAAAATCCACATGACAATTAGTACAATCTTCCATCTCAATGTTAAAAGGCGCCACCACAAGAATTGATGACACTGTATATAAAAAAAGTGTGGTTTCACTGAATAAATCTTAACTGTATATATTGACATCTTGCCCCAAGATTTAAGAGCTGTGGTTTAGCTTAACCAACTCCTTTGAAGAGGGAATATAATTGGCTTCTCAGAAAAAGGAACTATTGTAATAGTGCCAAAATATAAAACAAGAAGAACATGCAAATAATGAAAAGTAAGACAAAATTTGACATGGGTGGAAGACCACTTATCCCCAAACTATTTACAAACCTACATCTCTGAACCTTCCTATTCCAAGTAAGTTTGACAAATGTTCTTAATTATCTTTATCTTGGAAATTGATATAATAAAATTTTGAGCCTAAGGAAAAACAAACACAATATTTTATAAAGTAATGCATTCCTTTTGTATGCATATTTCATAGATGCATGGTAGGCAATCTCAGGAAAGCATAAACTGTTTTTGGATTATTGTCCTATTTGTTATCATTGCCACTAACAGCTGTGATTCTAATCAGTAATCAGGGACCTGAGAAAAGTACCCATCTACTTCAAGAAGTAATATATTTGATCTGATTAATAAATAGGGAAACAGTTAACAGGTAAAGAGACCAATTAAGTGTGGTTTCACTGAATACATCTTAACTGCATATACGGACATCTTGCCCCAAGATTTAAGAGCTGTTGAACTTAAAAAAAAACTCAACAGTTTGTTCTACACAATTTACTTAAAAGTTAAACTAAGTATGTATAGTAAAAGGTCCTCCAAAAATTTAGAATATTAAATTATTTTTAGAAGGCAGATGTCCTTGTCTTATTCTCATTCTATCCACTTCATCTACAATAAATAAAGTCTTAAATTTGAAATGCAAAACAATATATCTTACTTTTAAAAATGAATCAAACTGGTTTTTGGAATGCAGTACAAGGATAATTAGTGTTCTTATGTGTTCTATCCAGCACTTCATTTTTTGATTTCTTAAGAACTGTTGAAAGTGAATTACTCATATGAAAAAAACTGCTGCCAAACCAACAAGGATCTTATATTCACTACCTCAAACCGTGCCCATGAAAACTAATGTTTCAGTTCCTAGCAGGATGGACTGCTTCGTAATTATTCTTCAACACCGGGGAGGAGAGTTAATTCAACCTCACTTCCCCCTTTTATTTTTATCAGACTTTCCTAGTTTTTTTCTCACTCATCTTTTTATTTCTAGGACTGTCTAGGACTTGGCCAAATGTTCAATGAACTGGGTTACAGAACAAATTTAAAACTTAAAATCTAATTAATGGTGATTGTTGACAAATCTTATTTTATTCTCCTTTCTAATAATACGTATTTAATCATTTAATTTTCTTAGTACATTTGTGTTAAAGTTGCTGTGATTTCCAATTAACATCACCCTATAATATGTAAATATTAGTAATATTTGATAATACAGCCATAACACTATTAACTACATGATGTGTGAATTAATAAATAAGATGTGCTGAATCAATTAACTTACATTCTCTTGAAACACAAAGCAGCTTAATAATGCTGTTGCCTGTTCTGCAGAAAGGTCATTGAAAAGGCCATTAAACATCATCTCAGTTAGAAGGAGCTCATCAGCACTACAATGGCAAAACAAAAGAATAAATTTAAAATGTCAGAATATAAAGACACACATGCACACACATATGCCCTTAACGTGTAGTTTTTAATAAAATATATTATTTGACCTTAAGGAGTAATCAATGAGGAATGACAATGATTTATTTAAAAGGACATAGTAGATCTTTAATAATTACCAATATATTATATAATCAATGTAAAATGGGGATTTCACATAAAGATTCCAAATATCAAAATGCACACATTCATGAAATAAGAACAATTTCTTAACCTTTAGTATGCTAGGAAAAATCATCACTGTCATTTATTTTCTAGGGCCAAAGGACTCTTTTAATTATTTTTCAGTTATTTTACAAATAATCTGTAGAATAAAGATAATGAAAAACAATTTTATTAGAAATCTTAATTAGAATGTACTCATAAGAAGAACCACATTTTTTTATTTTTATGTTTTAATTTTTTAAAGTTTTTATATTATAGTAGAGATGGGGTCTTGCTATGTTGTCCAGGCTGGTCTAGAACTCCTGAGCTCAAGTAGTCCTCCCGCCTCGGTCTCCCCAAATGCTGGGATTACAGGTGTGAGACACTACACCTGTCCAGAAGACTCACATTTTAATTCATATTTTCCAAAGGCTGAAAGTGTATATAACCAAGATGGGCAAGAGCCTTTAAATGCAACAAACTGCTGCTCACCAATTGTCATCCACAAATCTGAAAAATATCCATCTAGGAAATACAATTCTAGATTTCAAGTACATCTCTAACAGGTAGGTACTAGCTCATCACTACGTCTGTTTCTTCTTGCACTTGCACTGTCAAAATGTACAAGTCCAAATTTACATCTCTTTTAAGTTCTAGCTTATTACTTTTGATTCCTCTTTTGCATCATCAAAATACAGTTTTTTAAACTGACAACTTGATTTTGTTGAGAGGAAGGTCATCTTCTTTGCTCCATAATTGTGAAACATTTTCATATACAGACTTATAAGGACAATATATTTATTATTACAAAGATTAGAATGATCAATTCAACAGGTTTTAAAAAATTTCTTCATCATCTCTTTCCAACTTCCTTATATACACAACTGTGTATTTGACCACTTGTGGACCACATAAGGAAACTTTGGTGCACAAATAATAGAAGATGAAAGACTATTATTACAAGTCCTTTTAGCAAAATGAGATGGTCCAGGTTCTTATCATAGACATTACATAACTAGGTCCTTTCTGTTGAATGATTACATGAATAATAATCTCATATATATATATATATATATGAATCGCAGGATATGGGGTGGGGGTGAAAGGTCATATGAAGCAAAAGGAAAAGCATGTGTGGGGTGTGGCAATAGACTGCTGGAGAGGGAGAGTAAGAATATACTAAATTATGGAATCTATTCTAAAAGCAATAAGGAATCACTGAGGGACTTTTACCAAATAGAATGGCACAAAGGGGCTGGGTGCTGGGTGAAGTGGCTCACACCTGTAATCCCAGCAATTTGGGTGGTAAGGTGGGCGGACTGCTTAATTACAGGAGTTCAAGACCAGCCCGGGCAACATAGCAAGACCCTATCTCTACAGAAACTTAAAAAAGAAATTAGCCAGGTTTGATGGCACACACTTACAGTCCCAGGTTCTTGGGAGACTGAGGCAGGAAGATCACTTGAGCCTGGCAAGTTGAGGCTGCAGTGAGCCGATTGCACCACTGCACCCCAGCCTGGGCAACAGAGCAAAATCCCATCTCAAGAAGGAAAGAGGAACGACATACCAGATTTGTGCTTTGGGTTTTGAAAACTCAAGAAGGGAGGCAACGAATAATCAGGAGGGCAACTGCAGTAATTGAGGCCAAAAGTAATGAGGGATACACATTAGCCAATGGCAATGTTTAAAAAGGCAAAATGGGTGAGAGAAGGAGTCTAGGATGATGCTCCAGTTTTTGCAAATTTGGGGGAAAGTTAACAAACTTTGATATAATATTGTTATTACTATAAATGAAAAATGTATCTTGGAATAAAATCAATTTCCATTCTTTCAACACAAAATCTAGTTGTAGATATCTAAAGGAAATTAATTTCTATATTAATTGTAAAACAGGTAATTATTAGAAGGAAATAATCCCAATAACATTAGCATATGAATCAGTAGACCAGTACTGCAGTTTAGATTTAATCCTGGATATGTTATTAATTAAAATCCAATAGCACATTATCCTGTGATAACAACTAACTAGGGCTGGGTAGTCACTGCCCCCTTTTGGTGGCTAAGAGTTGTCCTGTTCACCACAGTCTCCTGGTTCTATGCAGACATCTGAGTCTGTAACATCTGGACAGATGAACGATATAATTACATTTTTACCAAGAAAGTCTGAAATCATTTGCAAGGCCTGTAATTCTCTAGTCTTGTCCATCCTGGCCATGCTGAGTACATAAAAAACTGTTTCAAAAGTGTCTTTTATATATTCACTGAGAATGATGATCATCACTATATGGACAAAACAAGATATATCTTCAGACTGGATATTGCTTGAGCTACCAGCTTATGACTTTCCAGTTAAGGAGGACAGAGGCAAGCTGGCTCCTAAGGCAGGAGACATTCCTCGTGGTGGGAAATAACTAACACATTTTTTAGAACAGTATCATAAATTGTATTTTCTAAAGATGGCCACAACAGCATCTCCTATACCACATGTTCTTCTAGAATTGCACTGATCTATAAAGACTGCCATGTGCATACATGGAAATTTCAATTTCAATTAAAATGATATAAATTATAAAATTCAGTTCCTTCGTCTAAGCACACATCAAATGCTAAATAGTGGCTACTATAATGAACAGTGTAGATACAGAACAATCCAATTATCACAGAAAGCCATACTGAACAATAGCCACTTCCCCATCAAGAGTTGGGAATCTAATTATCCCCCACTTGAATCCAGGAGGGTTTATGACTCACCTGTAATCAAGAGAATGTGGTGGAAATGATGGTATATGATAACAAAGCTAGGTTACAAAAGGTAAAGCTAGGTCAGAAAAGGCAACCTTAGCCAGCTAGAAGACTCACACTGGAGCCTTCAGCTACCATGTAAGCATCCTGAGGCTGCTGCCATACTGTGAAGAAGCCCAAACCAGCCCACATGGAGAGACCACATGGAGAAGCTCTAACAGAGAGAGAGAGGTCCTAACATTCCCCAGCCGCTCCAGACTCCTACTGTTTCAGCTTAACCACCTGTCTGACGGCAATCCTGGGGGACAGAGCCAGAACCATCCAAATGAGCTCTTCCTGAATTTCTGACCCATAAAAACAATAAGAGGATAAAGTCACTGTTGATGTTGTAAATAATTTAGTTTTGAGGTCATTTGTGACAAAAGATTACTGAAACAGAAAATAATATAACCAGTTTTAATCTGTGGCTTATAATAAGTTCTGTTGTAAAGTCCTATTATTAGCCCAAAATCTCATTACAATTTGCTATGCACGTAACAAGATAATGGTTACTAGGCTAAGTTTCAAGGTGGGAAAATGTTAATAATTTTTAAAAAGTATACAAAATTATATATAAGCTAAGATTATGTAAAAATTCCACAAGGCATTAAAAAAAGTCAAAGGAAATACATACAAATGCTAGGAGCGCTTGTGTTAATTACTGAGATCTAAGAGATTTTTCTAATTTCTCAATTTCATGGTTCAAAACTGTATTTAGTGTGGAAGATATTGTACAAACTTTATATTTTTAAGAAAGCTCTTTTTTCCTAAAGATAATGGTTATTTTTAAAATCACTTAAAACTGCGAGGCGGAGTTGCAGTGAGCTGAGATTGCGCCAGTGCACTCCAGCCTGGGCAACAGAGTGAGACCCCATCTCAAAAAAAATAAACAAAAATTAAAATTAAAAATGAAAAAAATGAACTTTCTAGAACAATAACCAGATTTTACCTGCTTATCTCACAAGCCACTCGTCCTTTCATCTCTATTACATCAGAAGAAGTAGCAAATCCCAACCTTCTTAAAACACGTTTGCGACATTTGAGTTCATCCATTTGTAGGACTGTTCTTGCTTTCTTCAGTTCTCGCTTTGCAGATTTAATATCTATTGCAATCTAAAGCACATAAAAGTATAAAGAAAGTTCAATAATAAAGTGAACAATGTACAAGGAGATTTATTCATGAAATCAAACAAAAAATATTTTTAAAGAACATCTTACAGTATACTTCTGGGTTAAAGCTTCAGTGCTGGGGAGATTGGGGAAAGTGGAGCTTCTTAGATACATTCCCAGAACATTATACAAGAGTAATGATGTATCTGTAAAGTTATTAAGTACTACCTAAAATATTAAGTACATGGAAAATACAAAATGTCCATTTGAAAAATCTGAGGCAGAGCAGGCAGATGTTAGAAAGTGTAAAAAGCTTGAGACAGAGAACAGAGGCCGGGCGCAATGGCTCACGCCTGTAATCCCAGCACTTTGGGAGGCTGAGGTGGGTGGATCACGAGGTTCCTGGCCAACATGGTGAAACTCTGTCTGTACTAAAAACACACACACAAAAAATCAGCTGGGCATGGTGGCGGGCGCATGCCTGTAGTCCCAGCTACTCAGGAGGCTGAGGCAGGAGAATTGCTTTAACCCGGGAGGCAGAGGTTGCACTGAGCCGTGATCGCCACTGCACTCCAGCCTGGCAAGAAAGCGAGATTCCGTCTTAAAAAAAAAAAGAAAAAAAAAAAAAAAGAGAACAGAGCACAGCTCTTGCTTAAATGGAGAGAGGTAAGGAGGAAGGCTAGAAGGAGGAATGAGCTGTATATTGTGACCTAGACAAGGTAGGCTGTAAGAGTAGAAAAAGTCAGTGGTGAATTTAGGATAGGCTCTCCCAAGACAGGATTCACTAGACAATTAATCACGGTCCAAAAGTACCAATCCCAGCAGCTCTAGCTTTTCATCCTTAGGGCATCAGGGGGTAGCTTAGAGAACAGGGAAAGAAAAATGAGGGTACAGAAATCTTTTCTCTTGACTATCTATATTTCCCCCATGATGTCCTGAAAACTATTCCTTCTCTTTGCCCTTAAGTTAAATCACGAATTTGCCTAGGCTGGAAATGGTTTTAGCAAAGAGAATAGGCCTTTATTCAAAACATAGATGAAACCTTAAAATGAAAATGTATCACCTTGATGTCATCCTTTAGAGTACATAAGTTTTAAAATTTAATCAGTAAATATTACATATTTTCTGACTATGACAAGCATACAGTAGTACAAGAACAAAAAACAATGGTATCCTGAAGTGGTGGTTCAGAAAAACACCGACAGAAAAGTTTTGATAAGTTGAAATCCGAAGATAATGGAATTTTTTAGACTGTTTATTAAACTTCTACTAAGGAGGAAAAATTATGAAGGTGATCAGCAACTGATATTTATTCAGAGACTACCTATGTCCTCTATTTCTAGTGCTTTACATTATTTCATTCTTATAGCAATCCTAAAAGGCAGGGAACTAATATTAAATCTGCATCTTACAGATGAGAAAACTGAGGCACGGAGAGATTACTAAGTAAATTGGTCAAGAATACAGAGCTACTGAGTGATAAAGATAGAGTTCAAAGCCAGGCTAGCAGACCCTAGAATCCAAGCTCTTTTCAATTATTTATATTGCTGTGAACAGGGCTACTGAGTGATAAAGATGGGGTTCAAACCCAGGATATCAGACCCTAGATGCAAGCTCTTAGTGATTATTTATATTTCTGTGAACAGATGTGTAGTCACAATGCCATGTCATAGGAAGCAATGCTTTCCAAGCTAGACAATGAATGCTATGCTACCTGGCATGACTTATCAGGCCTACCAGAGTAAAAGGAACAAACCATTGTTTTTTAGGGTTTCTTTGACTGAAGTGACTGAGGATGCCTACGTGAGCAGAGCAAAGCATCGTGCTAATAACTGTCAGGCTTATAAAGCTTACAAGGTAGAAGAGAGTCCAATATTTAAGACATTTTTTCTTGAGTAATGTTTGTATTTTGAATATAAAAATATGTGAAATATTTTAGATATAATGGGTTAAATAAAAATATTACTGAAGTTAATGCCACTGGTTTTTTCTTTCTTTTTTAAAATGTGGCTACTAAAAAATTTAAATGTGGCTGACACCATACAATGCTGTACAAGATCTTTCCCAACATATTTATAAAAGAACACAGATATACAGTTGGCCCTACATATCCGTGGGTTCCACATCCATGGATTGAACCAACTGTGGATCAAAAATATTGGGGAAAAAAAATGTCTGGACTGTACATGTACACTTTTTTTTGTTTTTGTTTTTTTTTAAAGAGATAGGGTCTCACTCTGTCACCCAGGCTGGAGTACAGTGGTGCAACCATGGCTCACTGTAGCCTCAACGTCCTTGGCTTAAGTGACCTTCCTACCTCAGCCTCCTGAGTACCTGGGATGACAGGTGCATGCCACCATGCCTGGCTAATTTTTAAAATTTTTTTGCAGTGATGGGGGTCTCATCATCTTGCCCAGGGTGGTCTCAAACTTCTGGGCTTCAAGTGATCTTCCCGCCTTGGCCTCCCAGAGTGTTGGGATTACAGGAGTAAGCCACTGTGCCCAGGCTGTATTTTTCTTCCATTAAAAAAAAAGAAATTATATATATATATACACACACACACACACACATACATACACATACACACACACACACACATAATGTGCTTATATGTATATATCATGTGCTTATATACATATAAGCACATTATAGACAATGATGGGGAGGGGGCAGGAAAAGAAAAAAAAAAGACCACTATAATCTTATTGCTGTAACACAACCACTTAAAGTTTTCCTTTCAGTCTTTTCTGGTGTATTTTATATTTTTGCTAAATAGCAATCGTAGTCCACTTCAATTTCAGATCCTTTTTTCAGGTTATGCTTATGCATGAGCTTTCTTACATGTTATTGCAGAGTCTCCATAACAACTTTATTTAGCCAGTCCCTTCAGCCAGACAAGGTCTTTTTCAGTATATTTGAGCAGCTCAGATAATGCCTTCAAACCACCTCGAAGGATGCTTTCCAATCATTCAATCACGCTCAAGTCTACCTGTTCTTGTGTTGTGAAAACATAAGGCTGACCCTGGTGGCCATGGAGGGACTGACAGCAGGGAGAGAGCTGCTGCAATGGTCCTGGTTAAGAGATGAACAGGTGAGAATCACAACTGGATATCTGTGTAAGTAATGAAAGTTTGTTGTGTCCCAGTTTCCTCATCTTGAGAAGTACCTGGCAAGCTTCCTGCCTAGCAGCACTTGAAGGTGGGTCAGAGCATAGATGTGTTCACTGAGCATGCAGCCAGTATTGTGTATATGCTACAGCACCATCTGATGTAAGTTCACAAAAAGCTAGAAAGGGAGAGTGCTTTAAAACTATGAACTGAACACATTACTCTATTAAAGGAGTTTCTACTCATGCATTTATCCAACAAATACTGGGCATTTACTTTATAAAGACAGACCATTATGAGAAAATGTAAATAAGTTAAAATGAAACATCTGACTCTAAGGAGCTTAAAATCTAGTTTGTGAGACACAAAGACAAATGTATTGATAGAAGTGGTATGTGATAAAAGTTGAAAAAGTACAACAGCAAGGAGTTGTAGGTTTCATGGAGGAAAGGAGATTTGTATAGTATAATACATTCCAGTTGAAAAAAAGTAGGTAGTGGAAAGGATTGTGTTCACGTCAAAAAGCTTTTTCTAAATTTGCTATACAGAATGCTTATAATAATGGTTTTACTGGTTAGATATTACAGCTAATTATCCTAAAAAGCTGAACTACTAACATTTGATGCTATTAAGACAGCTACAGCAAAAACCACAGACAATAACACATGCTGGCGAAGATGTAGAGAAAGCAGTTATCTTGCAAATTGCTAGTGAGAATATAAAGTGGTGTAGCCACTTTGGAAACAGTCTGGTAGTTTCTGAGAATAAAGGTAAATATAGAGTTACCATATGATCCATCAATCCTACCTAATTCCACTCAAGAGAACTCAAAACATCCATACAAAAACTTGTATACAAATGTTCACAGCAGCATTATTCATCAGAGCCAGAAAGTTAGAAAAAAACAAATGTCCTGTCCATCAACTGATGAATGGGTAAACAAAATATGGCATATCCACACAACAAAATATAATTTAGCCAGGCCAGGTGCGGTGGCTCATGCCTGTAATCCCGGCACTTTGGGAGGCTGAGGCAAGCGGATAATCTGAGGTCAGGAGTTCAAGACCAGCCTGGCCAACATGGCGAAACCCCGTATCTAATAAAAATACAAAAATTAGCTGGGCATGATGGTGCGTGCCTGTAATCCCAGCTACTAGGGAGGCTGAAGCAGAAGAATCACTTGAACCCGGGACGCAGAGGTTGCAGTGAGCCACAATCATGCCACTGGACTGAAGCCTGGGTGACGGAGCAGGACTCTGTCTCACACACACACACGCACGCACGCACGCACGCACACATACGTATAAGATTTGGCCTTAAAAGGAATGAAGTACTGATTTATGCTATGACAGGCATAAAACCTGAAGACATGCTAACTGAAAGAGAGCAGACACAAACATCATATATTACATGATTCTATTTATAAGAAATATCCAGAATAGGCAAAACCATACAGATAGAAAGATTTGTGATTGCCAAGGGCTGGAGGATGGGAGAAACAGAGAGTGGCTGCTAATGGGTATAAAGTTCCTTCAGAGGGTGAGAAGAATGTTCTGAAGTTACATAGTGGTGATGGTTGCAAGTATGTGTGAAAACACTAAAAACCAGTGAGTTGGACATTTTAAAAGGGTGAATGCTATGCTGTGTAAATTATATCTCAAATTTAAAAAAGAAGAAAAAACAGAACATCCTATGTGAAATATCAAACTATAGCAAAATGAACTTTATCTTGTCTTGCTGATGAGAGCTGACAGGTTCAGAGCTGACAGTTTATTTAAAAGATAGCTCACATTTTCCTGTTTTAGCCAATTAAACCAACAGGATAAGAAAACGACAAACACATATTTATTCAGTGAAACATACAGAATTCTACAATAAAAACCAAATTTCTGCCATACCTGTGCTTTTTTTTCACAAAGCGTATACACAGTTTCCAAATTTGGATCATTGTGAAGTGGATGAGAATACATTCGATGCTCAAAAGCTTCTACTTTCTGAATGACTTTTTTCAGCCCTTGATCTTGAATGCCCATATCATCAATAGGGTCTAATAAGGGGATGCCGTCAGGAAAACGTTTCTGAACTTCCTGAAAAAAATATGTAAAATTCATTTTCATCTTATAGTCAAAATTAGTAAGACCAAACCAAATCAGTGTTTCCCTTTTTTTCTATGCACATAGACATAAAAAGTATACTACATATATAATTTTGTCTTTTGCCAATTTATAGGGCATTTTTCCATTGCATTTATTTTTGAAAACTCCTTTTCAACGCTATACTATGATTTACAGATGTATTATGATTTGTTAATAAATCTACAAGTCATAATTTGATCATAGTCCTGAACGTGGCACAACTTATTGCTAAATTCATTACTGTATATTTACATTGTTGTAACTTCTTGCCATCAAAAGTAATCTTGTATTGAGCATCTATGTTTAAACTGTTTTCAGATTATTTCCTTGGTGTTGATGCCTAGGGAGGGCACTACTGACTTGTAAAGTATAGACTTTTTAAAAAGTCCTGAGGGCCAGGCGCGGTGGCTCACGCCTGTAATCCCAGCACTTTGGGAGGCCGAGGAGGGCGGATCACAAGGTCAGGAGATCGAGACCATCCTGGCTAACACGGTGAAACCCCGTCTCTACTAAAAATACAAAAAATTAGCCGGGCGTGGTGGTGGGCGCCTGTAGTCCCAGCTACTAGGGAGGCTGAGGCAAGAGAATGGCGTGAACCCGGGAGGTGGAGCTTGCGGTGAGCTGAGATTGCGCCACTGCACTCTGGCTTGAGCGACAGAGCAAGACTCCGTCTCAAAAAAATAAAAAAATAAAAAATAAAAGGTCCTGAGACCTTTAGCTTAAAAAAAAAACATGATTAATGGTTAAATGCAATAGACATATTCGTACAGAGAAGAAACAGCTCACTGTAGGCTGGTATCCTACTGAGAAACTTTCAGGGTCTTGGATAAGCCTTAAAGATAAGATAGGATTTGGCTAGTTAGGAACTGGGAATTGGGGAGGAGAAACACATTAAGAGTGACAAACAAATGTAAAGGGTTCAAAGACATTTGCACATTATTGTCCTAAATGAGCAAATAAGGCAAGCTCTTTCAAAAGACTGATATATCTGGTAAGTGCATATGGTACAGTTTCAGGATATATGTCTGCCCTAATCAAAGCAGGCTAGTGTCAGCACAAAAATCCTACACAAGCCTGGCCAAGTTTTATATATAAAGAAACTGAGTCACTGGTGTGAGGTTCCAGAACAGAGAAAACACTAAAATTGCAGTTCTAAAGTTTAAAAAGTATAATTAATGTAGCTAAAGGGAAATCTTTATTTATTATGTGAAGGGTCCTGTTGGCAGGCTAATTTCCCCGATTCTTCCTCCTGTGGCTTCTCACTATGTGGTGAATGATGTAAACGACTATGAAGAACCAAGAAAAAAATAGTCTAACTTTGTTTAAAACATGTTGCAAAACTGAGACTCAGATTATCATGAAATTAATGTGAAAGCTGAAATATATCAACACCAGATACAGCACAGAGATGTTTAAGACAAATACAGACACGCCTGACATTTGCCAATAGACAAAGAAAAATTAATTTCAATTTTCACTTTAGCAAAATGACAACTGACCTAACCCAGAAGTATAAAACAATTAGTTTTTTTCAAAATAACGGCATTACTTAATGCTAAGTTAATAATGATTAATGTGTATTTCTGCTCAAAACTGTGCTATTCTGAAAATATTAGAAAAAACAATTTCAATGAACTTATAAGATATTTATTTACTACCAGACCAATAGTGATAAAAACCTTCTAGGAGTGATTGTTTTGGAAAAGATATCCACATCTACATAAAAATTTTGTAAAACTGTCAGAGAATCACTCATTTCAGGAAGCCCACCATCGGAACACAGCTTAAAAATTCCTACTCTACTCTGAAAGCATCCTACTTATCTTTGCTTTCTCAGATTTTAGTACAGAGCCTTCACTGCACAGTAAATGCTCTTCAAACTATTAACTAAATAACTTCGTTAAAATCACTTTTTTTTTTTTTCCTTAAAAGACACAAGGTCTCACTCTGTTGCACATGCTAGAGTGCAGTGATGTGATCACAGCTTACTGTAGAGCCTGGAACTCCTGGGATCAAGTGAACCTCCTGCCTTGGCCTCCTGAGTAACTGGGATTATAGATGCATACCACTGAGTCCTACTAATTTCTTTTTAAATTAGTTTTACATTTTTTGTAGAGATGGGGGTCTCACTATGTTGCCCAGGCTGGTTTCAAATTCCTGGCCTCTGGTGATCCTTTGTGCTGTGGCATCCCAGAGAGCTGGGATTACAGGCATGAGCCACTGCACCTTTTTTCTACTAGGAAATTAAATTTACTACAAAATCTCAATTTTCCCTATTGAAAATAAAACAATTTCATGTATTTATTAACTATATTAAAAAATGGTTAAACGTCCTGTCAGTACATGATTTTATACATAAAACTTGTAATACAGTCTATAGCTTTCACTCATAATGAATAAAGCAGAATGGTTTTCCTTGTGAGTCCTCCTTTACTAACTCACTTTGTTGGTAGATTCAAAGAGAGTACAAATCCACATGAAGATCTGCTGCCTTTATTTTTATGAAAAATAATTGCCACTATTGGTAGTATTTATAGGTATTCTGAAAGAAAGCAATATATTTAAAAGCATTTCAGTTGCCTCTTTATAAACACTATCTGTATTTACATAAAATTTATACTTAATTTATAAAATTAACACATACCTGTATTGATTTTAAAACACTCTGTCTATTGTCCACCGGCCGAAGGTCTTTAGGAATGTAAAGCCTAACACTGCTGATAGCAGACAGGAGATGCACCAAAACTGGGACAACCTATGACCAAAAAGTTATACAGTATTACAGTTAAATTTGCACATGTTCATATTCTACTATTTCCTAAACTTGGATCCCTAAAGAGGAAGTTGCATTTACGGTATGTAACAGGTATAAGAAGTACATAATAATCATCGTGAAGCATTCTCCCACACTGAAGCTTTTCTTATTAGAGATTGTATTTAAAAAATAAAAACCAGTTCAAACTTCTAAATAACAGGTAAATAAATGGTACATAAAAATAAGAGCTCCCCTCAATACAGAATCCACACTTTACTCATTTTTATGGTCTCAGATATTTGGCAGTTCAAAAATATTAATACATAAAGGTACTATAGTACTAAGAATGAAAGACTCTTGTTAACAGGTTTAGGAAGTCAAGAAAGATTCATGTAAGTTCTGGGTGGGCAGAAATGAAGAAGTATTTCAAAGACAGAAAGCAGCATATTCCATTAGACGTAATCTTGAAGAACACCTATCTGCAAACTTTCTTCCATGTTTTCTCTTGTCGAAATGGCACATTATCGACATCAAATTTTGCTTCCTTTCAACTGCTCCTGAATCCAGAGAGCCTCTATAAACTGAGGCAAAGTTAATGTTTCCACAGGTCCAAATCTGTCTTCCATGGCTACTTTTACACTGATCACTGATGAAAACACAATTTTCACTGGCTTGCTGATAGCAAATACATTCATAGTGCTTTACTGAACAAAAACGGTACAGTGATTGAACTCAGTCTTCAGCTAGTTGTGTGACCTTGCACAAATTATCTAACCTTTCTAGATTTTCTAGTACAGGTAGAAAGGTTCGATAATTTGCCAAACTTGCCAAAAAAGGTTTAGTTTGTCAAACCATTAACAGCAGTTTTTCTCTTTCTAGTTAAAGTTTTTGGGGTGGGGTTTTTCTTTCTTCCTGCCTGCCTCTTCCTCCTCTTCCTTTTTTAATCATTTGAAATTAACTTGCAGACAACAATCACTTCACTTGACCAGCAAATACATGTATATGTTAAGAACAAGCACATTCTCCTGCAAAGCTACAATGTTGTAAGATCTAAGGAAATATCATATACAATCCCTATTCAGATTTCCCCAATGACCCACTAATGACCTTTATACATTACTATTACCATCATACTTTTGGATTCAGGGTCCAGCCAAGGATCACAAACTGGATTTAGTGGTCATGTCTCCTTAGTCTTCTTTAATCTAAAAATATACCCCACCTTTCTTGCTCTTTCATGGTACTGACATTTTCACAGAATTCCAAGTTTACAGAAAACTTGTAAGAATGAAATAAATCCCACATACCCTTATTTCAATTCACTAATTATATTTTGCCTATTTGCTTCATCGTTCTCTTTCCACACACATAAAGTACAAGTATTAGAAGAGGGAAATCTAATGTCGAGACAATGATATCATCTTATCTGTAGTCCATATTAAGATTTCGTCCTCTTTCACAATAATGTCTTTTATACCACTGTACCTTCCCCACCACTACTCCATGGAACCAAACTAGGATCATGCATTGATGTCACATTTCTTTCTTCTTTAATCTGGAACAGTTCCCCAGTTTTTCTGTGTCTCTCAAGACCTTGATTTTTTAAAAAGAATATAGGTTATTTTATAAAATGAGTCTCAGTTTGGGTTTCTCTAGTTATGAGGAATCATAAGATTCAGATTATCCATTTTTGGTGGAAGTCATGTTCTGTTCTACTCAGTCCACTAGTCAACATTATTAGAGATAATGTTGATCACTTTGATCATTCAATTAAGGTGCTATCTGCAGGATTCTTTATTATAGTATTATTTACTATTTTACTCTCTACAATTAAGAAATTTGTAGGGAGAGCCTTTAGAGACTTTGTAAATATCCTTTCTTCATTAAACTTTCAGTTTGCCAGTTTCAGCATCCATGGATGATTCTTGCCATAGTAAATTACTATTTGTGGTAGTTGCCTAATGGTGACTTTTCTAACTTTTATTTTATTTATTTTATTTTTTGAGACAGAGTCTTGCTCTGTCGCCCAGGCTGGAGTGCAATGGCATGATCTCGGCTCACTGAAATCTCTACCTCCCGGGTTCAAGCAATTTTCCTGCCTCAGCCTCCTGAGTAGCTGGGATTATAGGCGTGTGCCACCATGCCCAACTAATTTTTGTATTTTTAGTAGAGACGGGGTTTCGCCATGTTGATCAGGCTGGTCTCGAACTCCTGACCTCAAGTGATCCACCCATCTCAGCCTCCCACAGTGCTGGGATTAAAGGCGTGAGCCACCACGGCCGGCCATTTCCTTTATATTTTATATATCTCTCTCTGGATTCATGGATTATTTTATTTTCATATGGTTATAAATCCTTTACTATCTTTTTTTTTTTTTTTTGAGATGGATTCTTGCTCTGCCACCCAGGCTGGAGTGCAGCGGTGCGATCTCGGTTCACTGCAATCTCCGCCTCCTGGGTTCAAGTGATTCAACTGCCTCAGCCTCCCGAGTAGCTGGGACTACAGGCACCTGCCACCATGCCTGGCTAATTTTTGTATTTTTAGTATAGATGGGGTTACATCATGTTAGACACGCTGGTCTTAAACTCCTGACCTCAGGTGATCTGCCCGCCTTTGCCTCCCTAAGTGCTGGGATTACAGGTGTGAGCCACCACGCCCGGCCCTTTACTATCATTTTTATTTTTACTTCCAAACTGTCTAATTCAGGGGTCCCCAAGCCCCGGGATGGTACCAGTCTGTGGCCTGTTAAGAACCAGGCCATGCAGCAAGAGTGGTGGGGGAGAGAGCATTACCGCCTGAACTCCCCCTCTTGTCAGATCAGCAGCAGCATTAGATTCTCATACCAGTGCAAACATGGCGCATGCAAGGGATCTAGGTCGCCTGGTCGTTATGAGAATCTAAGGTCTGATGACCTGAGGTGGGACAGTTTCATCCCCAAACCACCCCTGCTCCACACTGGTCCATGGAAAAACTATCTTCCACGAAACCAGTTTCTTGTGCCAAAAAGACTGGGGACTGCTGGTCTAATTCATTTTAGAAACAACATTCTGTAAGCTGCATTGGGTCTTCGGCCACCAATTTGTGAACCAGCAGTTGATGCACTGTTTGGACAGAGAAGACTCAGGACATGAAAAATTATCAATACCACATAGCCGACATCCAGAGTGAAAGACGCACAATTTGTATGCACTTAACTACATCTAAAAAGGTAGAAAAATTAAAAATAATTCACTTGGCTTTAGAAAGAGTATTTTTATATACCTGTAGTCGAATTCAATATGCACAGGTATCTGTGAATTTCCTTCAAAACAGAGTAACACTATTTTGTGAAGATGAGATTCAGAAAGAAGACAAAAACTGTCCTATTTCAAAGGCTGCTTTCCATAATAAACTCCATCCAAGAAATGGTCAACTAACACTTTAATGACAGGAAACAGATTACAAAGGCCATTCTATAAATGCCTCCTAAAGCACAGAAAAGGGAAATCCTAAGAGTTCCCTAACTAGAGACATGACATTTTATAAACAAGAAGTTAAATGTTTAAAAATTGAATGAATAGTTGTCATGAAATTATAAATATCAAATTTCAGATATTTAAAAACATCATAATATTTGCATATGGCAGTATATTCAATTTTCTAAACCTAATTACCTTCATGATATAACTCAGAATTCAGGTTCAACATGATGCAGCACTGGTCTTTGCAAGTCCAAATAACCACGTGAGCAATCAGTGGAAACTTGCTAGAATACCAATAACAGGAAGTATTTTTATCCTTAGACCTTTTAAATCTCTTTAATTTTCCCCTAAATAAGCAAATGTGGTAGACAATATAAGAAGCAAGTTTTAAGTCAATACATTCTAAATACATTTCAAGCTATATAATGTCTTCAAATCAAGACTATCACCTGAAACATTATATGGTTTTTGAATTTTTCATTCAACAAGCAAGTTGTTTTTTGAACCAACTGAATTTTAATCAAGTCATGGCACACACAGTTATTTTAACCAATGTGCTATTGATTAATTCGCAATTAAAAAACTGGATTTGTGTCAGTGAAAATGGTGGAGTAAGGACCTCCAAAAATCCTTTTCTCCATAAAAGCAATGCCAACACTGAGAAAACTTGTCAAAATCAACTTCTTCAAAATTCTGGAAATTAACCAAAGGCTTGCAGGAATCCAGGGAGCACATATTCAAGAAAAATGCTGACTTTTGGTAAGAATAACAAGCTTTGTGGCAAATTTAACTTATCTTACTCCATCTCCCACTCCTTAGCTTCCTAACAGCCTGAAAATCAAAGAGCAAATCCCACTGAAAACCAGAATAGGGCTGGAACCTCTTCGAAGGCCTATTTCCATAGAATTGTCATTATTGCAGTCTGGTGGTTCCCCGGAAGACTCCATTCACAAGGCTGTTTTTTATTTGACCTGACTGAGAGCTTACCAGTGCAAACCTTTTTCCTGGCTGTGTTTGTCAAAAATAGTAAGAAGCAACTGCTTAACACCATGGCTGCCTGAGGTTGTGAATGACAGCTGGGAGAAACAACAGGTTAACCAGAAAGCTTAAAAGGAAAGGATGGGGAGTAAGACACTCATGGGGAATTAGAAAAGCTCCCACACATTTCTGGAAATCTAGAAGGCCATGTACAGGGCTGTGTGCATAGTCAAGAAAGACCTGAAAAGACTCTAAGCTCTCACTTCTGTCTGACCATGAAACTGTACATCCAGGAAGCGGCTAAGGTAATGTTGTTAACTGCCTAGCTGAGGGTTGATGGCTTGCTGCAATATGCATACAAAGCCTCTAAGTAAAGACTGGGGAATTTTTTTTTTTTTTAGACAGAGCCCTGCTCTGTCACCCAGGCTGGAGTGAAGTGGCACAATCTTGGCTCACTGCAACCTCTACCTCCTGGGTTCAAGTAAGTCTCCTGCCTCAGCCTCTCGAATAGCTGAAGCTACCAGTGCACACCATCATGCCAGCTAATTTTTGTATTTTTAGTACAGATGGGTTTTGGCCACGTTGGCCAGGCTGGTCTCGAACTCCTGACCTCAAGTCATCTACCCACGTCAGCCCCTCAAAGTGCTGGGATTATGGCATGAGCCACCATGCCTGGCCAGACGGGAGAACTTAATGATTGCAGGCATTTAAGGAAGTCTCTGCACAATTATGAGCTGACCATTAAACTAACCAAGCAGAGACCTTGGTGGCCACACACAATTAAAAAAATATAGACTTAAAAGAATTCAGAAATGACAACACAAACCAGTGACAACAAATAACAAGAATAAACTCTGGGGGTGCAGGAAAACTCCGATTTACAGAGTTGCTACTGTTAGAGAACCAAACTGGGGCCTGCTTGCCTGCTACAGTAAGACCAGATATCTATCTACATTGATGTTTGTAGTGGTAGAAAGGAAGGTGTTTATTTGTAGGGTGCCAAGCAAGGAGGATTAGGTAGTTAATATTTAAGTCCTGACCTTCCAGATGGCTTACAGGTAAGGGTTTCTAAGGGCAGGAAGGCAGAAGTTACAGCAGTTATAAATCAATACATGGAGGTTATATACTGGTTTGATTTAAAAAGGCGGGACATCTCAAATCAGGGGCCCACAGGTTATAGGTGGATTTAAAGATTTTTGATTTGGAATTGGTTAAGGAGAAGTTTTGTCTAAAAATTTGGGATCAGTAGAAAAAAATGTTCATTCTGGCTCTTTTAGGCCCCTCAGGAAGAAATTTAGAACAAAGAACAGCAGTCAGAGTTTTAGTCCTCTGTTCCTCCTTATTTGAGGCTTATGTGCCAGTATATCCGTTTGGTGTATGTCTGAGTTTTTGAAAAATAATTTAGGGACATATGTGAAGATGTTATTTTTAGTTTTTATAGGGAATAAAACAAGCTCAACTCTACTATGTTTTTTTAGACAAAGAGATTGATTTTTTTGACAGAGGCTCTTGCTCTGTTGCTCAGGCTGGAGTGCAGTGGCATGGTCACAGCTCACGGCAGCCCTAACCTCCTGGGCTCAAACGATCCTCCCACTTCAGCCTCCAAAACAGCAGGGACTACACGCACATGCCACCATGCCTGGCTAATTGTTATTTATTTATTTTTGTACAGACAGGGTTTCACTATGTTGCCCCAGGCTGGTCTTGAACTCCTGGGCTCAAGCAATCCTCCCACCTCAGTCTCCCAAAGTGCTGGGATTATAAGCATGAGCTACTATACCCAGCCTTGTTTATTTATTTTTTAGGTCTAAGCTAGGTGCACTCTAAAGGAAGGATCCCTAATCCATCTCACTACATTATTTAAAATGTCCAATTTTCAATGAAAAATTATGAGACATGTAAAGAAATTAATAAAGTATGACCTATACACAGAGAAAAATAGTAATTAATAGAAAATATCCTGAGGAAGCCAAGAAATTTGACTTAATAGACAAAGAGTTTAAATCAGCAATTTAAAATACATTCAAAGTTGACCGCCTCAAAAAATCTGATTTCCATAGAACATCTTCAATGTAAACTTGAAATCTGCCAAAACAGCAAATATTATTCCATGACAAGTACTGGTATCTTAATCCTCAAATTTTTATAAGTGTACAGTTCTAATCTGTAATCTTCTATTCCATGTCCTTTTATAGATGTTTTTATCTAATAAGGAATGATTCCACCTAGTTCCTGGTCTAGAAAAACAAAATAGAACTCCCTTATCTTCACTCCCTGACGCTGAGTCTCATTTAACTATCATGACGTGGCCATGATAAGGGGAAATGGTCAGACACATGGGAGCTGGCAAAGCAACAGTGTCAAAACTGCAAGTGATCTTTAGAACACACTAAACTGTTCACCTCTGTTAATCAATGTAATTCAGAGCTGGAGTGCTCTTGCCCTCTACACACAGACACACACACACTCTAAGCCTTTTTTAGAAAAGTAAGTTCAAGAATATTATAGATACAAGGAAAAGTCACTTCAGAAAGTAGTCTTCAAGGCCAGGTGCGGTGGCTCATGCACGTAATCCCAGCACTTTGGGAGGCTGAGACAGGCATATCATGAGGTCAGGAGATCAAGACCATCCTGGCCAACATGGTGAAACCCAGTCTCTAGTAAAAATACAAAAATTAGCCGGGCATGGTGGCGAACACCTGTAGTCCCAGCTACTCGGGAGGCTGAGGCAGGAGAATCACTTGGACCCAGGAGGCAGAGGTGGTAGTGAGCCAAGATTGTGCCACTGTACTCCAGCCTGGCGACAGAGCGAGACTCCATCTCAAAAAAAAGAAAAAAGAAAGTAGTCTTCTATAAACGCTGATAAAAAGCTAAATTTGGCATCATATCCACTCAAAGTCAGACAGGGCAAGGATGATTATGGAAATCCTACTTACCTTATGCAATGGAAGCCTGCTTTTAACCTACCCTGAATAATGCTACACAATCAATGAAGTTGAGAGCTAATATTTCCTTATAAACTGCCCACATAACTATTTCTCTGTCTAGGATTTCTATTCAAGATAATCTACAAGGCAAACAATATATTTATAAAACATATACTTATATAATTATATATTATATAAAATATATAATTATATAATTATATATTATATAAAATATATAATTATATAATTATATATTATATAAAATATATAATTATATATAATATATAATATATAATTATATTACATTATATATAATTATATATTATTATATATGTATAATTATACATTATATATAATTATATATTATTATATATGTATAATTATACATTATATATAATTATATAATGTAAATATATATAATATGGTTTCTTAACCTATAGTCCCTCTCTCTGTACATTGTTTCATGCCTTTTGTCATTAACCACAAGGAACAGAAAAATGTGAAGTTCTTTCTAAAGAGGGGGTTTCATGCTCTGTACATATGGCTTCCCTTGCTAGGAATATAATTCTTGTCTGTAAAGGTACTCATGTTCCTACAAGTTTGTTAAAATCTCACTACTTCCTTTATAAAGCTTTACTAATTACCCACCCTGAGCAGTTTTGAAGCACAAAATGCTTCCTTATTAAGCTGCATCCCCTTAAAGTCACAGACTATCTGTAAAATTCATGTTAACAACCCCCCACCCCTTGCTAATTTCCTTAGCAGCGTAGACTGAAATAAACATAACAAAAAATGCTACAGGAGCAGAGGAAAGGCCCTCAGTTTGCCTTGGTTTCATGACTGCCTATATAATTTTCTTGGAAGAATCTGAGCTTTCAGTGTAAGAGTGCTATGACTTACTATCAATGTCTGCCATGAGAAAGGGAGAATGTTGAGATGTGCGGCACACATTTGCTATTCCAACTTGCAAAAACTTCTAAAGGCCCTTTGGGGACAATGCGTATATACCTAACTGTGGGAGTTTTAGCCTTATTTATAGTTAGGCAGTCAATCAGTAAAATAAATGTTAGAAAAAAATAAAAATCACACAAGTTTCACTTGGTGGTGGAATTCTAGAGGTGAACAAATTAGAATACTAAGAAAAGGAGACCAAAGTTTAGGTAATATTCAGAATTATAAATAAACATTTAAATCGTCATTTAAAAATGTTACAGTGAATTGTCTTTTTAAAAATACTGCCAACTCCAAAACTGATAATAATTTATTGATCCAAAGAAGCAGTCTATGATACTACAGTGGCAGATTTTACTTTCTACAAACCATGCTTATAATAACAAATATCATTACAATGACATTTTGTAAAAGACCTATCCAATACGCCATGTTTTACATTTAATTAGAAGCACATGTAAATTAAATGATTTTAACTAAGGAAACTTGGGTAGAAATTTTTCATTGTTAAAATAATGCTTCAGTCATTACAGAGCCTCCTCCTTAAAATTGGGTTATGTTCTGATAAACTAGTTGTAAGTAGAAAATATCGTTAGGTCAAAAATGTATTTAATACATGAACACCTAATGTACCAAACATAACTTGGTGTAGTTTACCTTAAATGTGCTAAGAACACTTACACTGGCTTACATTTGGGCAAAATCATCTAACACAAAGCCTATTTTGTAATAAATGTTAAATATCTCATTAATGTATTACTTTTGCACTATTGTAAAGTCAAAAAATCCTAAATCAGGACTGCCTCTATTTCCATGGGAATGGGAAATAAACAGCATGAATGGATTCAAACTGTAAAATCACTCAGTCACAAGCAAGGATAATGAAAAATCTTTATGGCCCTGGCAAAATCCAGCTTCATGTAAAATTTCAATGACTGAATACTTTTTCTTTCACTTTGTCACGATTTATCTTGTTGTAATTTGATAAAAGAAAAATAAAAACAAAGCTCATTAATTATCCTACTGATATGTTAGATAGCTTTACTAATATACCTTAAAATACCTTGAAAACTTCTAATTTAGAAATCATGATAGTATGTTCATTACCATCACATTGGAGAACTTTGGTGATGACAAATAAGTTACAGAATATCTGAAATCCGAAGACAGAAAGTTATGTACAAACCTGCATCTCTCCTTTCTCATCAGGTTTAGCTGGTTTTGCAGCTTCTGTAGCTGAATTTTTCAAGCTCTCTTTGCTACAGCGCAGAAGTACTTCTACTACATACAAAGGATCCAGTTCACCAGAGTTAGGCTAAAAAACAAAACAGAAGATGTCCATTCATTCTTAAGAAACTGGCCCATAAATTTTAAGTTCCATCTGTATAGGAACTATTTTCTCAGCATTTAGCATTATGACTGACACAAACTGTGTAATACATACTTATTTTATGAAATGAAAACTCTCTCTCTGGATTCAACATGTTCCATTGGATGAGAAAACACAGAAGTAACTTTATATTTATAAATTCTAATTTAATAGTACAAGCACTGTCAAGTGTGTCACAGAATGTTTCTAATAATGTTAAGAAACTAAAATTTTCAGTGTCAGAAAATTAATTTGCATCTTCAAATCACTCTAAATAACATAAAAGATAGATTGAGAATAGATTATTTTATTGCTTATTATGCTAGCATTTCTATAATGTGGTTCCAATTTTTATTGTCTTTTAGTCTTTAATATTCTGTAATAAAACTATAATTCTGAAGATCTAACAACTACTAAGATCTCACAACTTCTGCACTATGATAATGTATGTTTGAGTAGCATCTTTGAAGCAATAACAGAAGATATTTTTTCAGTACAGAATGCCGCATTTTTAAATAAAAGATTTAAATAATCTGTTTTGCATAAAATACACAAAAGGAAAGTTATATGGCAAAGACTTGACTATGTGGACTCCACCCAGGACAGTTCCTACTAAAAAAGTGAAAATCTGTCAATAAATGACAATGAATCCATTTCTACAATCTATTTCTGCAATAAACTATCAATTGTTTAACAAGAATAAAACATATTTCCAAATGCTGAAGAAAAAAGAATCACAATTATTTTAAATCATTGAGTTCAAATTTCCTCAAAGAAAGCATACACTCTTATTTTTCCAATACGAAAGAAAAACTTTTTCTCAGCATACATTAGTTCAAAATGTGGTTATTTTAAAGGAAATTGCAAAACATTCCTTAGTTTAAACACAAAGTAAAAATGAAGATAGTTTGATTAGATTATTTTTATCTGCAAAGATTATGTTCAGTCATTATGAAATGAGTTTTACAAACAATGAGCTAAACAAATAGCTATGATCAACTATCAAGTCTTCCTAAGGAGTCAATGATTATAAGAAGACTCAAGGATTATCACATTAGCTTTACAGAGGAGGAAAAAAACCCTCTGAATAAGACGCATAACACAATTTGATAGATGAATTAGCTCCAAGGTGTTAGGAAGATGTGAGTATCTGGACAAAAAAACCCCACAGGCGTATGAGCAATCTTTAATGTTTCTAGATAACTCTGTTGTTGGATTTGGTTCCAATTTTGTAGATTAATAAATTTAATATTCTCTGTAAGATATAACAATCACAGAAGTGACTATTATAACTCAAGTATATCATACATAATCATCTATTTTTGCAGAGCTACTAAAACCAACTTATAGCATTATGGAAATATTCTCAAGTGTTACTATGGAAACACAATAGGAAGCCTTCTAAATTGTAACATTAAATGAAAATTTTGCTGTTAAAAGTATTTCCTAAGATTATAAATTTTTTCTCAGCTAACTTACTCTAGTTTTGCACTCTGTAAAGATGGATCCATGTCCACTTTCAGATAAAAAAACTAGTTAAGTGTTCTATTATCTTAATTTAGATTTTTGTTTTTAAGTCCTAATTTTTACTTCCTAACAGTATAACTGAACTTCTTTTTCCTAGCTTCTCTTTATTCCTTTTAAAGTGTGGCTAATTTCTTGCTATAAACTGAAATTACCTAATTAAAACATAATTTGGTAATCCCAAGCTTGTAGAATGCAAAGAAACAAGCAATTTAAAATAACATTGACAATTACAATTACATTTTTATTTATTTAAAATGCTTCTAACAGTTTTCTTCGTCGGTTTGGATACTCCCTCTGCCTCTGGCAAGCTCTATTGGCCACAAAAATCTTTGGATTTGTATTCTGACCTAGATCCCAAAATTAATAAAAATGTACTTCACATTTTTAGTGAACAAATTCAGGTAGTGCAATGGAAAAATTAGTTTCACCATCAATAGAAACAGAAAAAAATGAATGTGTTCCTCTCTAGTCCTCATTCTATCTTTGCCTAAAAGAACTCTCATCAACTGATTCTACCTTTATAGTTAGGCAGTCACAGAAATGAATTTAGGATCAAAAGAGGCAAGTAATTTTTTAAAAATATGTCTTGTGTGTGTGTATGCATACTTGAACTATGTTAGCTATAATTTTTCTCTCCTGAACCTTAGACTGACTACCAGATCATGACAGTGTGATCCACAAGCCTGCTCCCCAGCAACTGAAGAAAATTATGAAAAACCAATCATTTAAATTTTCTGGAAACAGTCCTAAGAGAATATATCAAATAAAGAAAGATCTAGTCCAAAAAAAAATCTAAAATTCAGTAAAGTCTTTGATATCTGAAAAAAGATCGCTCCCTCCCTCACTCTTCCCACTTCACTGAAACAGAAACTCCAGACTGGTGAAGCCAAAAATACAGAAGGGCTCAGTATCCCTGCAGCTCTTGCTTGGAGAGGGCTTTCAGGAGGGGCAGGATGTCAACATTTCTCATTCTCCTCCCACCTACCTGTTGCTGCTGCTAAGTCCTCTGCAAGTAAGGCTGAAAGGTAGAGGCTCCCCTTCGTTCACCTAGCCTCTATTGGTTGGCCAGAGGCTCTATCTTGGTGTGGTGCTGCTGAGAAAAAGGGCCCCAACAGCTCTTCCCCTGGTTTATAAGGCAATGGGTCCATGTTGGGAGAGGCAAGATGAAAATACCTGAGGCTACACCCCAACCCTCCACCTATCCCCCTGCTTCTAAAGCGGTGATGTTACTCAGAGAAAAGTGTGCATTCTCCCCACCCCCAGCTTTAGAATTTTGACTCAGAGACTTTGCCTGGGTGAAGAAATACGCCTTAAAACAGACAACTCTTAGTATCTTCCCAAAGGACCAGATTTTATTTGTAACAGAGTCTGAGGAAATTCAAGACTAAGATAACTTTCAGAAACAGCAGAGGTTGTGGTGAAATGCAATTGGTAGATCTGTATTCATTGGAGATATAGGCTAAATTGTACAGCAGATAGTTTGCAGAAGAGAACCTGGTTTTAAAAATGATAGTGGGAGGAGCCCTCCTGCTAACAGAGCTTAACAGTTGGGTATGCCCAGAGAAAGGTAAAGTCACAGAGACCCCTGTCCAAACCACTGTCATCTCAGGGTGACTGTGGGCATAACCAAGGCTGTGACCCTCAACTCTACCCCAGAAACAAACTAAAAGGCTACATACTACAGGGGGTAAGAGGTAGACAGGACAGAGACTTACAATCAAATAATCCAGCCCGACACTAAACAAACAAACAAGGAAATAACAACAGTGGCCTGCAAGAGGTGGAGGCAGGGAGGGGAATACCTAGAGTTACTACAATATATTATCAAAAAAGAGACATGCAAAGAAACAGGAAAGTTATGACCCATAGAACAGGGAAAAATGTAGGCAACAGAATTTGCCTGTAATAGTGACCAGATGTTAGGCTAAAGAGACTTAAAAGTTGCCACTATAAATATATTCAAAGAATCAAGGGAAATCACAATTAATGAAGAAAAAGGTACAATAACAATGTTGTATCAAATAGAACATATCGATGAAGAAACAGAAAGTACAAAAAGAAACCAAAAGCAAATTTTAGAGTTTAAAAGTCTATTTACCGAAGTGAGGAAAATTACTAGAGGAGCCCAACAGTAGATCTGAACTAGCAGATAATATCAACAGTGTATCTGAAGATAGACTATTGATGGAGATTATGCAATCCAAAGAACAGAGCAAGAACAAACAAATAAAAATGAACCAAGCCTCAGAGAAATACAGGACACCATTAAGTGCAACATACCCATAATGGAAGTTCCAGGGGAGAGGTTTAGAAAAAGAAGTAGAAAAATATTCAAAGAAATAATGGCCTGGGCACAGTGGTTCAGAAATGTAATCCCAGGACTTTGAGAGACCAAGGCGGGAGGATTGCTTGAGCCTAGAAGTTTGAAACCAGCCTGGGCAATATAATGAGACCTGGTCTCTACAAAAATTGTTTAAAGTTAGCCAGGCATGGTGGTGCACACCTGTAGTCCCAGCTACTCAGGAGGCTGAGGTGGAAGGATTGCTTGAGCTCAGGAGTTTGAGGCTGCAGTAAGCCATGACTGCACCACTGCACTCTAACCTAGGTAACAGAGTGAGACCCTGTCTCTAAAAATGACAAAACAAAAACAGAAATAGTGGCTGAAAACTTCTCAAAATTTACTGGAAAAAAAATTCATCTACATAGCCATAAAATTCAATAAAGTACAAGTAGGATAAAGGCAAAGAAGTTCGGTCACTTTCTATGCAGATACATTTATCATAATAAAAATGTGGAAAGCCAAATCAAAAAGAGAAAATCTTAAAGCAGCAAGAGAAAAAAAGATTAATCTCTTACAAGGGAACTTCAACAAGACTAATGGCAAAAACTTCTCAGCAGAAACAATGGAGGCCAGAAAGCAATGAGTTGACATATTCAAAGAAAAAAACAGACAACTGTTAACCAAGAATCCTATATCCAGCAAAGTTACCTTTCAAAAATGAAGGCAAAATAAAGACATTTTCAGATAGACTAAAAACTGAGAAAATCTGTTTCTGGCAGATCCACCTTATAAGAAACACAAAAAGAAGTTCTGCAGGCTAAAATCAAGTAATACTAGACATTTATTTGAAACTACATAATAAAATAAAGAACACTGGTAAAGGTAATTATATAATTATAAAAGATAGAAATAAATGTCTTTTTCTCTTCAATGATTTAAAAAGCAGTTGTATAAAACAATATGTATACATTGTATTATTGAGCCTGTAACATACCAAAATATAGTATCTTGGCAGTAACAACATAATGGAGGTAGGTGGGAGCAAAACTGTTTAAGGTTAAGGCAGTAACTCCAGGTAGTAACATGAATCCACAGGAACAAATAGAACCAAAAATGATAAATAAGAAGGTTAATATAACAAAAGCTATATATACACACTTGCTTTCCTTTCTTCTATAAGCTTTAAAAGTAATAAAAAGCGGCCAGGCATGGTGGCTCACGCCTATAATCCCAGCACTTTGGGAGGCTGAGGCAGCTGGATTACCCGAGGTTAGGAGTTTGACATAAGTCTGGCCAACATGGTGAAACACTGTCTCTACTAAAAATACAAAAAATTAGCTGGGTGTGGTGGCATGAGCCTGTAATCCCAGCTACTTGGGAGGCTGAGGCAGGAGAATCACTTGAACCTGGGAGGCGGAGGTTGCCCTGAGCTGAGATTGTGCCACTGCACTCCAGGCTGCCTGGGCGACAGAGTGAGACTTCATCTCAAAAAACAAAAAAACAAAAAAAACCATAAATGATTTTCAAAAAGTAATAAAAAATTTTCAAAAAGTAATAAAAAGTACATAAAGTATTAATCATAATAATGTATTGCTGGATTTGTAACATTTATAGATGTAATATGTATAACCATAAAAGAGAGAAAAGAGAATAGAGCTATACAGAAATAACACCTCTATATCACACTGGAATTCAGTCAGTGTAAACCTAAAGCTTATTCTAATAATACGTATATGGAAAGCCCCAGCAAACACTAAGAAAATCTCTCTCTCTCGCTATATAAATATACATATATATACATGTACACATACTTACATACATGTGTATGTATATGAAATCTTTAAAAAATTAAAATGCCACATTAGAAAAAATTCACATGATACAAAAGAAAGCAGTAAAAGAAGAGAAAACAAAGACACAAGACACAGAAAACAAAAAATAAAATGGCAGCTGCAAATCCAACTATATCAGTAATAAAACTCAATGTGAACAAATTAAGCAATCCAAAAAAGGAATAGATTTTCAGATTGGATTAAAAAAACAAAATCCAACTGCTGTGTATGCTGTGTACAGGACACACATTTTAAATTTACTGATACAAGACTGAAAATTTAAAAATGGGAAAAAATATTATGCAAAGAATAATCAAAAGAAAGCTCAAATAGCTATGCTGATACAAAACAAAATACATTTTAACAGAGCTTGAAAACACATGAAGCAAAAACTGATAGAAATGAAGGGAAAAATAGATAATACAACAACAATAGTTACAAGACTTCAATACTCCACTTTCAATAATAGATAGACCAACCAGACAGAACGGTCTGCAAAAAAAGAAGTCTAAGACCTGAAGTTCTAAACCAACTAGACCTAAAGGACATCTATAAAACATCCCACCTTAAAGCAGCAGAATACACATTTTTCTCAACTGCACATAGAACATTCTGCAGGACAGACCATGTCAGGCCATTAAGCAAACTTAGAACAATTCAAAACTACTGAAAGAATTCCAAGTACATTCTCGACAAAAACAAAATTAGAAATAATAAAGACAAAAATTTGGGAAATTAACAAGTATGTGAACATTAACACTCTCCTAAATAACCAATGGGTTAAAGAAGAAATCAAAAGGGAAATTAGAAAATACTTTGAGATTAATGAAAATGATAAAATATACTAAAATTTATGGAATACAGCTAAAGCATCTGTAGAGGGAAATTTATAATTGTAAAACCTCTATAATTGTAAAAGCTCTATTTAAAAAGAAGAGGTATCTCAAGTTAATAACCTAATCTTCTACCTTAACACATTGAAAAAAGAACAGTAAACTGAACCTGTAGCCAGAAGAAAAAAAATTAAAAAGATGGGCATAACCTAATGAAATAGAGACAGAAAAATAGAGGGAAAAAAATCAGTAAAACCAAAAGCTCATTGAGAAGATTAACAAAATTGACAAACTTTACCCAGAAGAAAGATTTAAACTACTAGGTCAGATATGAAAGAGACACTACTAATAACCATACAAAAATAAAAAGGATTATAAAATAATACTACGAATAACTGTATATCAATAAACTACAGACAATCTGAAGAACATGCCATACCAAGTAGAAATTGACTTAGTAATCTCTTAGTAAACTACCCATAAAGAAGAGCACAGGCCGAAGTGGCCTCATTGCCAAGTTCTACCAAATATTTAAGAAGTTGTGAATGTGAAGATATTGGGGAAAAAATATTTAATACCAGTTCTTCAAAAACTCTTCCAAAAAATGGAAGAAAAGGGGAACACTTCCTAACTCATTCTATGAGGTCTGCATTACCCTAATACCAAACCCAAACAAAGATGTCACCAAGAAAACAACAAACCAATATTTCCTATGAATACTGGCATGAAAAATCCTCAGTATTTTCTATGAATACGGCATAAAAAATCCTCAAAAACATACTACCAACTGAATCCCGATACATAAAGAGAATAATATATCATGACAAACTGGGATTTATCTCAGAAATCCAGTCATGTTAACATCTGAAAACCAGTTAATGTAATATATCATATCAGAATACAAAATAGAATAAAAAGCAAAAATCACATGATCACCTCAATAGGCACATAAGAAATATTTGACAAAATATTTATCTTTCATGAGAAAAACACTCAACACACCAGGAACAGAAGGAAATTTTCTCTATTTCTGGGGGATATGGAAGGACAGGTGAATGACATAGGTTTCTTTTTGAGATGATGAAAATGTTCTACAATTGACTGTGGTGATTGATGGTTGCACATACCTGCAAATATACTAAATGTCACTGAGTCATACACCCTAACTGGGAAAATTGTAGAGTGAGTATCATCTCCATAGAACTGTTTAAAAAAAGAAACAGGCCGGGCGCCGTGGCTCATGTCTGTAATCCCAGCACTTTGGGAGGCCGAGGCGGGCGGATCACAAGGTCAGGAGTTCGAGACCATCCTGCCTAACACGGTGAAACCCCGTCTCTACTAAAAATACAAAAAAAAAAAATTAGCTGGGCTTGGTGGCAGGCACCTACAGTCCCAGCTGCTCAGGAGGCTGAGGCAGGAGAATGGCATGAAACCGGGAGGTGGAGCCTGCAGTGAGCCAAGATCGCACCACTGCACTCCAGCCTGGGCGACAGAGCGAGACTCCGTCTCAAAAGAAAAAGAAAAAAAAGAAACAAAAAATGTAAAACCTAAGGTGAAAGGAATCTACAGCACTTCAGTATAGGTAAAAATATTCTGCCTTAGCAAAATTCTCTTACAAACAAGTCATGGAATGAGTAAACTGGCAAAGGCATGCTAGCTTTTCCATCTTGGGTTACATAAATGTCCATGAAACCACTGTATTTAGCACTCAATGTCACACTTCCAATTCCACATAAAAAGAGAATTTAATAGCTGTCAGAGAGGCTTAAATAAAGACTACTCTGTCCAGTTAACCTCATCTCCTGCAAGGAAGATCACAGCTACATGAAAACAATGCATGTGTCTCTCTGAGTGTGTGTGTGTGTGTGTGTGTGTCAGGGAGATTTGGGGAGTGGAAGGAAAACACCACCACCATTTAATAGTTTTCTAATGGTTGAGGTGATACACAGAAAATATAAAGGAATGGCTTGGCGCGGTGGCTCACACCTGTAATCCCAGCACTTTGGGAGGCCGAGGCAGGTGGATCACCTGAGGTTAGGAGTTCAAGACCAGCTTGGCCAACATGGCGAAACCCCATCTCTACTAAAAATACAAAAATTAGCCGGGTGTATTCCAAAAATTAATTCCTCATGGCAGAATTTATTACTGCTTCTCTTCAGGTAATATTATTTCTTCTTAGACCGATTTCATAAGCCTCAAAAAACATTTCACTAAAAATTGATATACAATTCTAATTTAAAGATAATAGTTTACCTTAACATTTGACTTTTTTGAGAAATTCACCACTACTCCCCAGCCAAAGTCATCTCCTTCATTCTTTACCTAAAAAGAAAGAAAAGCAAGTAAGCAAGAATCAAATGTATATTCTACAAGGCAATTTCAGCCTTTCACACCTACATTCTAGACCAATAAAGCTTTCTGAATTTTCTGATAAAATATCTTTGAAAGAGCACTGCTAAATTTAAGAAACAAGATATTAACCCTGCAGGAAAAAAATCAATGCCAAATTTCATTTTACAAATTGCCCCTAGGACAGCAATAACAGGAATCTCTCAGTTGGCAAATGAATGCTGAAAATGACAGAATGTTCCAAGGATATAAATCTTTTATATCTAATGAATTCATCCAGAACTTAAAATTGCCTTATTTTTCATATAGTTATATGAATAGTTATATGAACAGTTATAGTTAGCATTTCATAACTAGAAATATTTTATATGTTAATTCCAAAACTATCTACTTCAATTTATAGTCCCCAAAACAAAAACCAGTGGTGATTAAAAGGCCTTTGCATAAGCCCCTAAGTTAGTGCCATGTGAAACAGGTAAAATAATATGATTAATATAGATCAACTATTGTAGCAGGAAGCATTTTATCAGAATAAAAAATAAATTAGAATCTTTAACAAAAATATGTTTAAATATTGAATTATTCAAGTATTTTATGAAGAAACAATGACATACCTTTACCAAACGACCTGGTTGTAGAAAAGGTAAGCAGTATTTTGGTTTGTGAATATATTCTTCAATTTCTTTACCCAATTTGGCAAGCTGCTGTCTAATCTTATAATAGATAACCACACTTTCTTCATTGGGAATTACTATTTTATTATACTGTTCTTCTGAATTCTTTACCTCTGTAAATAGAACACATGTACAAAATTAAAAAGTTATACATCTTATTTAAATTATACCCAAGACATAGGATTTTTTCTATTAGGTTGGTGCAAGTGTAGTTGCGGTTTTTGTTTACCTTCCACCTTCCTGTAAGTCTCTATGTGTTCATCTATCCAAAAGCTCCCCAAACCCCGTCCTCTTGTGCCTTTTATGGAGGCTTTATTGGATAGACATGACTGACAACTGCAAAGAAATGTGGTTGGTTACAATCTATTACTAATAGACTGAGTGGGAAAACCCAGCAAGATCTGCCCATTATGATTTTTTTTTTTTTTTGCGCCTTTCCGTATAGCATTTCTTCCTCCAAGGTATGACTCAGGATCTCTTTTCAAATGAGTGCCTTGTGACCTGAAATCAGACAAGGTAGGTCAGAGAATTTTTTTAGGTCGGTCTCCAAAACAGAAAAGCTGGAGATGATTCCTGCCTTGGGGAGAAAAAGCAGCAGGTGAAAGGAAGGCAGCAGAAGGTCAGAGAGAGAATCTATCTTCTGGGACCTGCTTCTGACCCAACATTATAACAAAAGACTAACAAAGGCTATGGGAGTTATACACCAGGAACCATGGACAAAAACCAACCAATAAGTCACAGGCCACACCCTGGTTTTTTGTTAATATGGAACTCATATTAACAGGATATATAATTTCAAAGATATTGGCATATAATTAGACTTGTATTTAGTCATTAATTAGATCAGTCTACCATTAAATGATATGAATATATCTCTTAGGGTGAGGCCATGCAGGTTTGCAGGCTTTTATTTGATCTTGCCTGGTTTTAAAAGTAGGAGTCATCTTGGCAAATATATAGTTTCATATTTTTAGGCATTTGGTATAATTGAACTAGGATATAACTGTTTTGAGCTTCTTTAGAGGTATTAACTAATATTGGATTTTTAAAATGTGTAATTCCGTTTTTAAAATCCATAGCCTTTTTTCTTCTTTTTTTTTAGAGACGGAGTCTCGCTCTGTCGCCCAGGCTAGAGTGCAGTGGCGTGATCTCGGCTCACTGCAAGATCTGCCTCCCGGGTTCACACCACTCTCCTGCTTCAGCCTCCCGAGTAGCTGGGACTACAGGCGCCCGCTACCATGCCCAGCTAATTTTTGTATTTTTAGTAGAGACGGGTTTCACCATGTTAGCCAGGATGGTCTCGATCTCCTGACCTCATGATCCACCCGCCTCGGCCTCCCAAAGTGCTGGGATTACAGACATGAGCCACCAAGCCCGGCCTTTAGCTTGTTTTTTTTGAGACGGTCTTGGCTCACTGCAACCTCAGCCTCACAGGTTTAAGTGATTCTCCTGCCTCAGCCTCCTGAGTAGCTGAGATTATAGGCGTGCCACACCATGCCCAGCTAATTCTTGTATTTTTAGTAGAGACGGGGGTTTCACCACGTTGGCCAGGCTGGTTTTGAACTCCTGACCTCAAGTGATCCACCTGCCGTGGCCTCCCAAAGTGCTAGAATTACAGGCGCGAGCCACCACACCCGACCTATAAAATCTATAGTTTTTAAATACCCTTCCTTCTTTTTAAAAAAAAATCTATGGAAGGGACATTAGAATTGGCCACAATGTTGGTCTAGATTTTAGGCAGCAAGAGTAGCCTAGCACTATGTCCTCCACATTGTATTCTATTTAGATGTGATAAGGTTATACAGGTATAGAACTAGTGCCATTTCATTAATGAAGTGCTACAGCGAATTCTAAAAAGATCTAAGAGATTTGTTTTCACTTTAATCGCTGTTATCATGGGCCTCATTACAGTCACTGCAATGGCCACCACTGCCGGAATGGCATTACACCAATCCATTCAAATGGCTCATTTTGTTAATGATTGGCAAGCCAATTCCACCCAAATGTGGAATTCTCAACAAGGCATCGATCAAAAATTGGCAAATCAATGATTTAAGACAGTCTGTTATTTGGCTTGGAGATCGGGTAATGAGTCTTGAACGTTGCATGCAAATGCAGTGCGATTGGAATATTTTGGATTTCTGCATCACCCCATATTCCTACATGACTGATCATTCATGGGAAATGGTCAAAGGACATCTTCTAGGTAGGGAAGATAATTTATCACTGGACATAACTAAATTAAAGCAACAAATTTTTGAAGCCCCTCAAGCTCACTTATCCATTGTGCCTGGAGCTGAGGCGTTAGATCAGGTGGCAGAAAATTTTTATGGATTAAACTCCATGACTTGGATTAAGTCTACTGGGGGCTCCACTATAGTAAATTTTGGAACTATGTTTCTCTGTTTAATCGGCTTGTTTTTAGTGTGCCAGACCAGTCAAGGAATCCTGCGTCAAAATCGAGAGAATGAACAAGGCTTCATTGCCATGGCACATTTATATAAAAAGAAAGGGAGAGATGTTGCGGGAAGTCAGGAACCCCAAACGGAGGGACTGGCTGAAGCTGTGGCAGAAGAACGTAGATTGTGAAGATTTCATGGACATTTATTAGTTCTCCAAATTAATACTTTTGTAATTTCTTATGCCTGTCTTTACTGCAATCTCTAAACATAAATTGTAAAGATTTCATGGACACTTATCACTTCCCCAATCAATACCCTTGTGATTTCCTATGCCTGTCTTTACTTTAATCTCTTAATCCTGTCAGCTGAGGAGGATGTATATCGCCTCAGGACCCTGTAATAATTGCATTAACTGCACAAATTGTACAACATGTGTGTTTGAGCAACATGAAATGTGGGCACCTTGAAAAAAGAACAGGATAAGAGCAATTGTTCAGGGAATAAGAGAGATAACCTCAAACTCTAACCGCCAGTGAGCCGGGCGGAACAGAGCCATATTTCTCTTCTTTCAAAAGCAAATGGGAGAAATATCGATGAATTCCTTTTCTCAGCATGGAACATCCCTGAGAAAGAGAATGCGCACCTAGGAGTAGGTCTCTGAACTGGCCCCCCTGGGGCGTACCTGTCTCTTATGTTCGAGACTGCCGGGGTGAAATAGTCCCCAGTCTCCCATAGCGCTCCCATGCTTATTAGGTAGAGGAAATTCCTGCCTAATAAATTTTGGTCAGACCGGTTGATCTCAAAACCCTGTCTCCTGATAAGATGTTATCAATGACAGTGGTGCCCGAAACTTCATTAGCAATTTTAATTTTGCCCCGGTCCTGCGGTCCTGTGATCTCACCCTGCCTCCACTTGCCTTGTGATATTCTATTACCTTGTAAAGTACTTGATGTCTGTGACCCACACCTATTCACACACTCCCTCCCTTTTTGAAACTCCCTAATAAAAACTTGCTGGTTTTTGCGGCTTGTGGGGCATCATGGAACCTACCGACATGTGATGTCTCCCCCGGACACCTGGCTTTAAAATTTCTCTCTTTTGTACTCTGTCCCTTTATTTCTCAAGCTGGCCGACGCTTAAGGAAAATAGAAAAGAACCTATGTAAATATTGGGGCAGGTTCCCTGATAATTAGGCAAATAGTTGTATTGGTTTTCAGTCTATTTTGTCAGATGGGATGAAGGTACAATTCATCCTATATGGCTCCTGGGAATTTTGATAAAAGGGTTAAATATATAGTTGCAGTTTTCTGTTTAGGAATTATCTCTTTTTAGCATTTGTAGTTGTAGCCCTGGTCTTAGGACCATTCTATCAGGTAAAGAAGGAAACAAAGTTGTTTTTTTGAGGTACTGTGTTTTAAGAAACACAAGTGTTTTTTCGGCTAGGCACAGTGGCTCACACCCATAATCCCAACACTCTTGGGAGGCTGAGGCAGGAGGAGGATACCTTCAGCTCAGGAGTTCAAGACCAGCCTGGGAGACATAGTGAGATTCCATCTCTACGAAAATAAAAAATTAGGTTGGTGTGATGGTACACACCTGTAGTCCTAGCTACTTGGGAGGCTGAGGTTGGAGGATTCCTTGAGCCCAGGAGGTTGAGGCTACAGTGAGCTATGATTTTGCCAGTGCACTCCAGTCTGGGCAACAGAGTGAGACCCTGCCTCCAAAAAAAAAAAAATTGTTTTATATATATATATATATATATATATATAAATGTTTTTTGAGACAGTCTTGCTCCGTTGCCCAGGTTAGAGTTGAGTGGCACAATCTTGGCTCACTGCAACCTCTGCCTCCTGGGTTCATCCAATTCCCTGCCTCAGCCTTCTGAGTAACTGGAATTACAGGTGTGCGCCACCACGTGTGGCTAAATTTTGTATTTTTAGTAGAGACAGGGTTTCGCCATGTTGGCCGGGCTGGTCTTTAACTCCTGGCCTCAAGTGATCCACTCACCTCGGTCTCCCAAAGTTCTGGGATTACAGGCATGAGCCACCATGCCTGGCATTTTTTGTATTTTTTATGTCACGTAACAGTAACTAACACAGAAGAAGCCTTCTGTGACTCAATGTGTGAGGGTTTTTCTTCCCCACACACCAAGCAGTGGATGCCAGCTGGGTGTCCTCTAATTTAATTTTGACATTATCCACCTGGAGACAGCATCAGGTCTCACAGTTTGAGAGTTCAGTCCCCAAGACTGCCCCCACCCCTACCCCCACTAGTCACAAGTTAAGGTCTCCAAAATTTTAGACACTAGTCACAAGTCATAAGTTTAGACACTAGTCACCAGTTAGGGCCTCCAAAAAATTTAACAAATTGAAATTTTTACAACTTCCTCTTTATGTCTGATTATTTTTGTGTGTGTGAGTAGCTCACAAAACTCAAAAAAACACATTTATCAGTTTATTACAAAAACATTTTAAAAAATAGATAAAAAAAAAATAAGACAAAGTCTAAAAAGGTCCTAAACACAAGGGCTTTTGTCCACACAGAGATGGAGTGCACCATCTTCCTCAACAAATAAATTTTTGTTTCCTTCCTATAAGTCTCTTCATATTTAGCTATCCAAAAGTTCCCCAAATCCTGTCCTCCCTGGACATTTTATAGTGACTTTTAATTAGATGGACATAATTCACAACTATATATAATTAAACAAAAAATACATAATCTAATACTAATGGAGTAAAAAAACCCAAGAAAGCCCATTTATTTAAAATTTTTGGGTCTCTCTATATAACATTTCTTCCTCCAAGACATAATACAGAATCCCCTTTAAAATGGTGGTCTTATGACCTATAATAAGACAAAATAAGTAAAAAAAAATTTATTATGAACAGATCTAAGACAAAAAGACCAAAAAAAAAAAAAAAAAAGAAAGAAAAATAAAAAGAAACAACCCTGCCTTAAATAAATAAATAAACAAAACTAGGTTAAAAAAAATCTAATTTCTAAGGCCTATTTCTAAGGCCTAAAGTGCCCCAACGTTTTAACAAGACTATATATAACAAAGGGTATAAAAATTATAAGCCAAAAACCATAGACAAATACACACACACACACACACACACACACACACACACTACAGTTTTAAATTTTGGTAAAATCCAATTTCTTTTTTTCTTCTGTTGTTCACGCTTTTGGTGTCACAGCTAAGAAATCACTGCCAAATCCAAAATTATGTAAATTCACACCTATGTTTTTTCCTGAGTTTTAAATTTTTAGCTCTTTATCTATTTTGAGTTACTTTTTGTATATGGCGTGAGGTAAGGGTGCAACTTTATTATGCATGTTGCAATCCTTTTGTTTCAGCACTACTTGTTGAAAAATCAATTGACAACAGATGTACAGGTTTACTTCTGGACTCACAATTCTACTCCACTGATCTTTATCAAACTGCTCTATGTAACCAGTGTGCTTCAGTTTCTTAATCTGCAAAATGAGGATAACAATAGTGCACGTATCCCCACAAAGCTTTCCTAGGGACTGATGAAAGACACAGAATATACTTGGCTAACAGTATAGCTCATGGTAAACAGAAAGGATATTGCTACTGTATTGTTATTATGTTTATTATCATCATCAACCTTTTCACAGACTGTTCCTAGAGCTCTAAGTTCTAGTCTTTTGTACTACCTTGGGCATACTGCATCATCCTGGTTATTTTTAAATGAACTGCATCACTGCTTACAGGAGCTGTATTTCAGTCATTAAAGACTAGAATACCATCCGTAACAACATGCATTATGGCAGTAAACATTATCAGGAAAAAAAATTAAACCCTATAGAAGAATATTTGACAGACTAAAGTCATTAAGAGTTATACGAAAATGAAGACTGCACACTGAAATGATGATCCTGCTGCCCCGCCCAGAATTACATATAACATACTATTTGTAGGAATCAGGGGAGCACTAAAGGCAGCACAGACCGGAGGAATTTAAGAAAATGATATAAGGAAATATCTATGGGGGATAACAGGGAAGCATCCAGGAAGATTTTTTTTTTTATATCACTCCACATCACTTCAGTGCTCAGACTATTTAACTAGTGAGTCAAAAGTCTGAAAGATATTTTAAGAAGTCACATTTATTTTGTAGTTAGAGTCCAGGACTCTAACTACAGCTACATACCACTCCAGAAAATTATTAACTTTAGGTACAGTCTTTTTTCTCCATATTAAACAAACAAAAATCAGTTTCTCTAATCTTTTCTCATGTTAAAAAAAAACTGGTTTTATGTCTTTCAAAATTGATAATATACATGTAACAAATTAGAAAACAAAGACATAAATTAATGAGGCAACTTGTTTGTGAGATTGCCGCTATGAAGCAAATTAACTTAATTTAAGGATAGTACCTCTTCCACCCCAATCAGACAGTTGAGTAACTTTAGTATAAGAAGCTAGTTTAACTGCAGTGCAAATGAGAAGACCTCATGGGTCATTGCCATAGGAAAGCCTCAGAATTTCAGAAGATAGCATGTAAAATATGCCCACAAACTCTTAAGACAGCTTGCAACCAATTTCTTCCTCTCGAGGAAGATGAGAGACGGTGGTTGCAAAAACATATTTATAGTATATAATATAGTGTATAATAGTGTATACAATAGATAAGCCTGGGAGTGACTAGGAAATGAACTGCCATGCTCAGAACTAAGCAAATTTTACAAGTAAAAGCATAGATTGCTTTACTGCTCTATGGCAATACTATCATTTTTGCAACAAGCACTTACTGAGCATTTAACATAGATTATCTCATTTAATTCTTAGAACTTGAATGTACTGGATATTATCCCAACTTCATAAACAAACTAAGGCTCAGGTAGCCTTGATTCAAACCCTCATTTAACTGCACAGCTCTTCCTATTACCACTGGCATTATTAATGAAACTAAATAAAAAGACTAAGATTAAGTATGCATTTTTCGTTTCAGTAAGGGTAGAGTAAAATCCAAGGACCTCTACTCTTATGGCTCACTGAAAAATGTACTGTTGATTAGATAAATCAAAATGAAAAACATCTCATGTATGTGAGCCATCTATTTGTTACAATGAATAAAACATTCTACCAATTCTACACTTCCAAAGACAATAGCCCACATTTTAATTTTGTATTTAAGGTGGTAAAAATAATACCAGTGCCTTGAAAAGGCTCTAGTAGTATCTGCAACAAAAGAAGTATACTCCTGCAAGTAATGAGTGAAAATAGGAATGAACTCCATTCAGGATGTATTCTCTCACACTACATGGTCTGTTTGATCATTAACACTCAGCTCTGCAAACTGTACTAGAGGTGTTTCATTCCCTTATTTCTCTTTCATCACTCAAATTCCTACCTCTTCCATTAAAAAGTATGTTATACTTTTGACAGTATTTTTACTTACTGGTTTCAGGAAGTTAGAAAAACAGAGCCTGCCCCTTTAAAACCAGAGGTAGAGAAATGCAGGGATAATTAAATTCCAAGTAGATATAAGTATACAGAGGCAATGCCAGTGAGCAAAGATCATGTTACTCACAATCCTTTTAAAAGGTAAGTCAGAACCACATTGAAAAAACAAAACACAAAAGCTGGGGACTGTGAAGACAGAGGACATGAGATGGAAATGTCTACCTAAATGGAAGAAACCGAGGCAAGATTAACAGTTTATGCGGGCCAAGGCTGAGGACTGCAGCCAGAGATATACTTCTAAGTTCGGGAAGTGCTCTAGAGACAAAAGAGGGGCTCCAATTTCTAAAGAAAAAGGGATAATCAGGGCCAGGCACAGTGGCTCATGCCTATAATCCCAGCACTTTGGGAGGCCAAGGTGGGTGGATCACCTGAGGTTGGGAGTTTGAGACCAGCTTGACCAACATGGAGAAACCCCGTCTCTACTAAAAATACAAAATTAGCTGGCCGTGGTGGTGCATGCCTGTAATCCCAGCTACCTGAGAGGCTGAGGCAGGAGAATCACTTGAACCTGGGAGGTGGAGGTTGGGGTGAGCCGAGATCGTGCCATTGTTGCCATTGCCTGGGCAATAGGAATGATGAAACTCCGTCTCAAAAAAAGAAAAAAAAAGAAAAGAAAAAGGGATGAATTAGAAGAGCGGCTAGATTACAAAAGCTGTCAGGAATTCTCATTGGTAAAAAGAAATAACACGGGTTAGTGACTGGCTATACAGTGGCTTCAAAAGGCAATTATTTAGTTCCAAGGGTAGGAGACTTGAGACTTGACTTCGGTTATATTTTAAATGACTTTCTTGGCCTGAAAATTGAAAGGGGCTCCCATTCCTCAGGTAAAAGGTTTTCTTTTTAATTTCTCAGAGAAATGGTGGAATGTTTAAGTTCATTGAGTGAGTAGTAGAATCCTGCTCTAAGTCGTACTGAACAATCTCTGGGTCCAGCCAGAAGTCAGAAAACAGGCTTTAAAAAAACGGGATAATACTTGGGAGTTTTCCCTCTATCCTCCACTGTATCAGGGATGCTTTTAAAAAGTAATTTACTACTTATCAGAATGTAAAAAGAAAAAGAAACAAAACAAAGGTAGATGCACCAATACACACTTCTGTTTCACTTGGTTATTCAGTCTCCAAAACAGTCTAACTGCTAGCTGTGTGTGTATGTATAATTATCCTACTCATGCATGACTGTGCTAACTGCTTAGGAGGAATACTTTAATTTCCTTTTTTAAGTATTAAACTAGCTTGTAATCTTACACCTGTTTCAATGACAGCATCTGAAATTTCCATAAGGTAAAAGTAATACTAAGTACTAATCTGATTTTAACACCTCCTTAATTCACACTCAAATCCAAAGTGTATTTAAACCTTGTTCATCTTTATTATTAATTTTATTTTTAATAAAATAAAATAAAATTTATTATTAATACAATTTTTGGTGGGAGAAGGGGATTTATAGCTCTTTTAAAAATACACTTCTCTGAGACTAGAATCATACTTTTCTATCTCTTTGCTAAGACCAGTTTATCAGCCAAACAAGGGACATTATTAATAACTTTTACAAGAAATTAATAAAATGTAATATGATTTGAAATTATACATTGGTCATGTTATAAGGTTTTTAAAAAAAATTCAAAAATCTGCTTATGGAAATTTACTAAAGGTGAGTGTTGAGATCATCCAGCTCACATTTTAAGAAACTGTCTGTCATCTTCGATTTTTTTTTTTTCAATTAGAGAGGTTACTACATTTATTCTCATCACTTTATTAATGGTGAAACCCTGTATCTACAGAAAATACAAAAATTAGCCAGGCATGGCGGCACATGCCTATAGTCCAGTTGAGCTGGGAGGATCAACTGAGCCTGCACTGAGTTGTGATCGTACCACTGCACTCCAGCCTAGGCGACAGAGCAAGACCCCATCTAAAATAAAGTAAAATAAGAGTGGAATTGTCCTATATACTCATGATAGAAAGGAATCTCCAATTTGTCCTGTTAAATAAATCATGATAGTTATTAAATTGAAACATTATTCAGTCATTAAAAATCATGCTTTCTTGAAATTAAAACTTTTTGTTCTTTTTTTGAGATGGAGTCTCGCTCTGTCGCCCAGGCTGAAGTGCAGTGGTACAATCTCAGCTCACTGCAACCTCTGCTCCCGGGTTCCAGCAATTCTCCTGCCTCAGCCTCCCAAGTAGCTGGGATTACAGGTGCCCACCACCATGCCCGGCTAATTTTTTTGTATTTTTAGTAGAGATGGGGTTTCATCATGCTGGACAGGCTGGCCTCGAACTACTGACCTCAAGTATCTGCCCCCCTAGGCCTCGCAAAGTGCTAGGATTACAGGTGTGAGCCACCACACCTGGCCGAAATTAAAACTTCAAAAGTCAGAATCAATGAGCCACTAAATACAAAGCATTTAATAAAAGGCTAGGCATAAGGTAAATATTTAACAAATGATATTAATTATAAGCATTATCATTACCAGTATCATTATTACAAAAACTCCACATCTAATTTTGCCTTTAAAAAGCAAACTTATTTGTGAAACAAAATAGAAAAACTCCAAAGTGTTAACAGTGGTTGGGTAGCTATTTCTGTGTGAGATTACAAATAATTTTAACTTTCCTCTATCTTTTGTCACATTTTCTTTCTCCTTTTTACGATGACTACGCACAATATTTTTATAAGATTTATCCAAACCAGTGGTTTATTCTTTTTCACATTCAAGTGAAAACCAGTACTTTAAATCGTTGCCTCCATTTTAGCTTTTAATCAGCTCTTATGACCATCAGTCACACTACCCTCTAAGGTAAGAATCAATGTACAATTCCACTTGAACATAATTACCATAGGACATTTACTTTTTGTGCTTTAATAAGCATTACCTTAATATTAAGAACTGAAAATTCCAAAAAGCTAAACTCTAATCCAAGTTAAAGCATTATATTTCCCTAAACATTCACAGGCTTATGCCAGGGCACTCTTTTATAATGAGAAATGGTGAAAGGACAAGGCTAATATGCACGTGCTTCTTTTTTTTTTTTTTGAGTCGGAGTCTCCCTTTGTCACCAGGCTGGAGTGCAGTGGTGCAATCCTGGCTCACTGCAACCTCCGCCTCCCGTGTTCAAGTGATTCTCCTGCCTCAGCCTCCCAAGTAGCTGGGACTATAGAAGCCCACCACCATGCCCAGCTCATTTTTTGTATTTTTTTTAGTAGAGATGGGGTTTCACCATGTTAGCCAGGATGGTCTCGATCTCTTGACCTTGTGATCCACCCACCTCGGTCTCCCAAAGTGCCAGGATTACAGGCATGAGCCACTGCGCCCAGCCGCATGTGCTTTTTACAGGTCAAGTTTTAATATACTAGGCTTTGTGTTATTTCATTATTCAGGACCATGAGTTATATGACATATATGCACAAGACAAGAATTATACTAAATTTGAGCCAACTATAGAAAAGTTTCCTGCCAGGGTTTTCTTTCCTTCATTTTGAAATGTTCTATTCAGTTACAATGACCAGACTACAGTTGTGCAGTCCATTACGTATGAACCAAAATTTACCTTACAAAAACAAAAGCCAAAGCAGCCAATAATGCAGACATTTTGCTAGTCAGTCTCCTAGCTACACTAAGCTCTGTTACGGTATTTTATACTTACTCTCTACTACTCCTGGAATTGCTCTATAATGCTGAAACTGGTAGAAGGATTTTTCCAACATGTACTCAGGATTAATTTCTTCTACACGTAGTAAGTTCAAAACCATGTTGTAGGTCAAATGGAAAGCACTATTTAGAGGATCAGCGGAGCCCTAAGAGAGAAAAAAAATGTCAATTTTGTAGTTTTCCAAATAAATTTACACAAGTACCTTTAACCTACTATAATGCTCAATAACAGTCTACATTAAGAAATACTACAGAAATGTATTAGTTCTATCCTTTAGTTAATCAATATAAAATAAAACCACGGGTCTTTGGGAAAGTGAAGGGAAAAAAAAATCAGTACGAAAGTATTTAAAATACTGTTTGCCAAATGTGTAGCTCTCTGCCCTCTAAGCATATGACAGGATTGCTCTTTGTGGTCCCCCACTGCAAGGCTGCTCACTGCAGCCTTGAAATCTTGGGCTCGAGCAACCCTCCAGTCTCAGCCTCCCGAGTAGCCGTGATTACAAGCATGTGCCGCCATCCCCGGCTAATTTTTTATTATTTTGTAGAGATAGAGGTCTCACTGTATTACCCAGACTGGTCTTGAACTCCTGGGTTGGCTCAATCCTCCAACCTCAGCCTCCCAAAATGATGGGATTATAGGCAGACTATTCTTTATCTACACTTTAATTCCTTTTTGTCTTCCTAACTGTGGCTGTTACTCAAGAGCTAGACTAATGACTAGACAGTATAAAATATTTTATTGTAAAATAAGTTATACTGTAGAATTTTATTGTAGAATAATGCAACCTAAACTCACAAGGTTTATATCCAAAATAGTTCCTTCACACACAAACTTCTCTTTCAACAGTGTCTCTTCAGAAGTTTTGTTTTTTTTTTTTAGATGGGGTCTCGCTGTGTAGCCCAGGCTGGAGTGCAATGGCATGATCTCAGCTCACTGCAACTTCTGCCTCCCAGGTTCAAGCAATTCTCCTGCCTCAGCCTCCCAAGTAGCTGGGACTATAGGAGCGTGCCACCAGGCCCAGCTAATTTTTTGTATTTTTAGTAGAGACGGGATTTCACTGTGTTAGCCAGGATAGTCTCGATCTCCTGACCTCTCCGCCCACCTCAGCCTCCCGAAATGCTGGGATTACAGGCATGAGCCACCGCGCCCGGGCCTTCAGAAGTATATTTTAATAAAAATGCTTCAGAAGTATGAAAATGGTTGTGTAGTTATTTAAATAAGAGAATGACCAAATTCTCGGAGGATACATGTAGAAACATTTAGAAGTGCAGTATCACTATGTAGGCCACATATTTCTAAATGGCACAGCAAAATACACAAATACTCTTAGAGTACTCCTGGGTTCTTAAATTGAAGTCCACAGGACAACCTTATGAAATCCAGAATTTTAAATGTATGCAGTCAGGATTTTATGCAGAAAAAGGGGAGACTTCTCATCTGTGTCTCACGTAAGGATATTTCTTAGTTCCTGAAAACTCAAGAGCCACGTACTTTAGGGGGATAGTTAGTAAGTCCCTAAAACCTTGATCTTTACCCACTTTCCTTAAAAATAGGGCCAAAAGGAGTGAAGTTAGTAGGAAAACCAGATTCTTGGAGAAAAGAGAGATTAAAGAACTTCAGCTACTTTATAATTTTGCAAACACATTGTTTGCAGACTTTCCTGTTATTTTTTCTTCTATGATTATGTCCACCAAGAAATCTCGGGTTTCAATATAAGAAATGTTTATTTCTAACCCCATGCTCCGCTTCTATATTCCCAACTGCTGTACAAACACCCACGTAAATTCTCAGTCACCTGAAACTCAACATGGCTTTTTGACATTCTACCCAAGTAAGCCCAGCATAGTTCCAACTTACACCTGCTGTACCAGTGTAATGACTAATAGTCCCCTCTTTCACTCTGACAGTATCCCAATTTGGATGATAAATAACATCACTATACTATCTAAAATGAAATTTCTCTCTCTTGCTCTTCCTCATTTCTGACCAACTTTCTCTTTCACATATATTGATGGTTAATGAGTTACTCATTTAAATTCCAGCTTAGGAGTTTGTTTATTCTGCGTTATCTCTCCCTTTTTAATCAATTATTGCAGACTATTTACTCAATTTGTCTTAGATTAGTCCTTTTGTTTCTTTACCACTGCCACCACTCTAGTCCAAAGGTTCATCAAATCATACCTAGATTATGACAACTACCATCCTAACACCTAGATTACTATAACTACCATCGTAACTGTTCTCGTTTCAATGTCCTTTCCAGTTTGACTTGCCGCTGCCAGATGAATCTTCCTAAACATGCTTTCGCTGTGACATACTACCCTACTCAGCAATAATATATGATTACTTAAAGTCCCTGTAGGTACTGAAATCAGTTTCATAGTTTATACCAAATTTCATTTTATTTTCCCCCAACGAAATAGAATGGAAAATAACATAATACATCATAGCAGAAGTGTGTTAAGAAACTTTTATTTCTCAAACACACACCACACAGAAGTGTACTGGACATGTTGTAAACTCTATTGTTTTCTAAAGAAAAGGGTAAAAATGGAAAATACTGAGGCTCAGAACTGAACACCCAATTTAGCAATCAAGTTAATAAGCTTACGTCTCTCATCTATAAGTATCCACACAAATCCTTTGTTTTAGCAAAACTAAGAAATCCAAATACATGTTAATTCTCGATGCTAAAGCCTCTCCTGTTTCCTAAAGTATCATTCTTTCTTTTTAGCCATGAAAATTAAAATGTAACCCCCACTCTGATTCCATTCCTTTGGAGCTTGCCCCACCTACATTCCTCCATAAAGCCTTAAACCACAACCATCTAGTCTGGAATCATCTCAAATTTCCCTGAACTAGAATTATCAGAACTTATATTCTAGCACTGGGCCATATATTGCTTCCTGTTTGCTTTCTATACATGAATGTAGATATATTCCTTAAGTTTAGAAATGATCACCATTTACTGAGGGCTTAGCATATGCCACTCACTGTACTAAATAAATACTAAATCTTCAATTCACAACATTCATAACAGTTTTCTGTCTCCATTTTAAACAAGAAACAGAGGCTTAGAGAGGTGCAGGGACTTGCCAAGACTAAACAAATAGGAGCTAAAATCTAGGAGTATCTAGGCTTAAAGTCTTCATGGAGGGCAAGTCATATTGGAACTTATTTTATATACCTATCAATCCAATACATCCCTCATATTACTAAAAATATAAGAACTCTTTAAGTGTTGATCAAGTACTCTTTTTACATATTTAATTTGATCAGTTAACTAAAACAATGTATCAAGAGACAGCCTAATAAGAGGATCACCTAAAATTTAACTGAAACAAGACAGGTAACCAATGATAAAGACATTATGCAAACTTTGAAGGATTCCAGGAAAACTTCGAAGAATTCCTTTTTGCCGATTTGCTTACTGAAAAGATACTAAGATTGAGAGAGCCAAACATACCAATTTTCTAGAAAAGCTTTTGTAATATTTTATAAATACTAATATAATGATCTCTTACATTTTAGAATATATGGTTCGTTTAGGCAAGTAGTTCTAAAAATTAACAGGCTAAATAGTTTTGCATTATGAACCATAAAGGTGGAAGATGAAGAAATAAATAAATGTGAGTCTTCCCACTTCTTCAAAAAAGGCCTGTACATTGTTATCTTATGTACAGTTACAGAACTAACTTTAATAGAATAGGTATGTGCTTCTTAAATTTACAAATAATTTAAATAACCAGTAAGGTCAAAATTATTTTTCCTTCAATTCAGGAAAATTTGATTCATTGTTGAAAAGAACACACCACTGACTAGAAGTATCACACTATTGAAATGAGCACTTTATGTACTCTAAGTAACTAGTATGTTTATTTAGTAATTTCAGAAATTATAGAAATGGTTTTATTTTGATAAAACCAATAATAACATTTACTCAAAGTACTGTGATATTTTTACATTCTTTGGAAAATATGGGCACTATATTGGAGCATGTATTTCTTCTAGTTATACTGGAAAAATATAATACCTAACTGCTAACAAATAAAAGATGCATTCACCAGTCTTTCTGAAAGGCTGTTTAATAATACACACTTTCTCATTTACTCAACTTTTCATTTGAACACACATTATGAAAACTGATTTTTTTTATAGCTCATATCAAGTAATCAAAAATGTATCAAAAGAACTGCTGTCTTGGCTGGGCGTGGTGGCTCATGCCTGAAATACTAGCACCTTGGGAGGCCAAGGTGGGTGGATCACCTGAGGTCAGGAGTTCAAGACCAGCCTGGCTAACATGGCGAAATCCCATCTCTACTAAAAATACAAAAATTAGCTGGGCATGGTGGCACATGCCTGTAATCTCAGCTACTTGGGAGGCTGAGGCAGGAGAATCACTTGAACCCAGGAGGCGGAGGTCGCAGTGAGCCAAGATCACACCACTGCACTCCAGCCTGGGTGACAGAGCGAGAAACTGTCTCAAAACAAAAAACAAACAAACAAAAAAACCAAAAAAACTGCTGCCTTATGTCAAATTCTGTTTAAGCTAATAGCAGATACTTCAACAATAGCAGGACTGGAAAAGTTGAAAAGGTTTCTCTATTGCTCCTTTAAAAATTCGCCAAGCCAGCCAGCACGATGTTCATGCCTGTAATCCCAGCACTTTGGGAGGCCAAGGTGGGCAGATCACTTGAGCCCGGAGTTCAAAACAAGCCTTAGCAACATGGCAAAACCTTGTCTCTACAAAAAATACAAAAAAAAAAAAAATTAGCCAGACGTGGTGGTGCATGCCTGTAGTCCCAGCTACTTGGGAGGCTAAGGTGGGAGGGTCGCTTGAGCCCTGGAGGTCAAGGTTGCAGTGAGCCGAGACTGCACCACTGCACTCCGGCTGGGCAACAGAGCAAGACCTTGTCTCCAAAAAAAACCAAAACCAAAAACAAAAAAAGAAAACAAACAACAACAACAAGGCTGGGTATGGTGGCTCACGCCTGTAATCCTAGCACCTTGGGAGGCTGCGACAGGAGGATCCCTTGAGCCCAGGAGATCGAGATCAGCCTGGGCAACAAAGGGAGACCCTGTCTCTATTTAAAAAAAAAAAAAAAAGGCTGGATGCAGTGGCTCACGCCTGTAATCCCAGCACTCTGGGGGGCCGAGGCAGGCAGATCACCTGAGGTCAGGAGTTCAAGACCAGCCTGGCCAACATGGTGAAACCCCGTTTCTACTAAAAAAAAATACAAAAATTAGCTGGGCGTGGTGGCAGGTGCGTATAATCCCAGCTACTTGGGAGGCTGAGGCAGGAGAATCGCTTGCAGTGACCAAGTTAAAAAATTACTCAAGCCATAAAAATGAAGGAAAAAAATTATTAAAATATTTCAAATTCACAATCATTAAATTATTTACATGCTCAAATATATAAATATGTGTGTGTGTATGAATGTACTGAGATTTTGAAAGCTCCAACCAGCAACAAACACATGTATTTTGCCATGTTTCTAACACCAATAGGAAAAATAATTAAATATGACAAATAGACTTGAATTATACTAATGTATAAAGTAAACGTACTATTTCTACATATAAGGTGACTATGAAGAAGCTACGTATTTTAATTTTTGAGAAAATGACTTTAAGTACTCAGTACTTCTATTAAAGTTCTGAAATTACTTAAGAATGATCAATTATTTTTGCCTATAAGAAAATATACCTGACATGACTATTTTTTAGCCTATCTACTTTAAGTACATCAAAGAACAAACTGTTGTCTCATGTCAAATTGTGTTTAAACTAATAGTTGAAAAATCTATTTGCAAGAGGTACTGAGAAGCAGTACCATATAGTAGTTAGAAGCATAAACTCTGAAATCAGACTGCCTGAGTTCAAAAGCAGGATTTGCCATTTAACAACAACATAGCTCCGGACAAATTTTTTAACCTCTGTATGCCATTTATAAAATGGAGATAATAACATAATTATTGTAATTAACATTTGGAACATATTGAATATTCAATAAGTATTAGTTGTTACAAATACTGAATAAGTTACTTATAAATTCCTTAATGATAGTAAAACCACCTGGAAAAAAACCTAGAGGAAAAAGGTTGTATGCCAGTCTTGATAAAAGAAATATGCCTAGAAATGCAGACACAAAAACAGGTACTCCTTTCAATCAGTCAAACTGTATAATATTCAAAGTGAAATGTTCTCCTTCATACCCCAAGGATGGCTATTAACCAAAAGGGCAGCTAACAAGTGCTGGCTAGAATGTAAAGAAATTAGAAGCCTCATATAATGCTTGTGGGAATGTAAAACGGTGCAACTACTAAAGAAAACAGTCTGGCAGTTCCTCAAAAGGTTACACATAGATTTACTCTATGACCCAGCAATTCCATTCCTAGGTACACAGTCAGGAGAAAAGAAAACACATATTCAAGTAAAGACTTGTAAAAAAAAAAAAAAAAAGTTCATAGCAGCATTACTCACAACAGCCAAAACATGGAAACAATCCAAATGTGCATCCACTGATGAACAGATCAAGTTTGGCATACCCATACAATGAAATATTATTCAGCAATGAAAAGGAATGAAGTACTCATAGATGTTACAACATGCATAAAACTTGAAAACATTAGGCTAAGTGAAAAAAAGCCAGATACAAAAGGGTACACATTATATGAGTCTGTTTATATGAAATGTCCACAACAGACAAATCCATAGAGACAGAAAGCAAATTAGTTGTTGTCTAGGGCTTGAGGTAGGGGTGGTCTTGTGAAGAAAGAAGAGTGACTGTTAATAGGTACAGGGGTTTCTTTTTGGATTGATGAAAATATTCTAAAATTGATTGTGTTGATGGTGACAAAACTCTATGAATATATTAAAAACCATGGAAATGAGTGACTTGTATGGTATGTGAATTATAGCTCAATAAGTCTATTAGAAAAGTTAATTTTAAAAATGCAATGAAAGGTGACAGATCTTTACACTTACAAGGTAACAAATCCAGAAACGTCAAGTAAATGGAATGAAAACTCTGCACTAAAGGAACCAGATGCTGTCATTAAAATATTACCTCCCATAATGTGGCAATCCGATTCTGTTCTTTCCACACACACAGTACAAGGAAAGAAAAATAGCATGTGCTATATCTGGCACAATTAGAGAAAAGAATAAAAATACAAATTTTCAGCCTTGTTTAATTTTCCTTTCATGAAGCACTAAAGAGGTTTCCAAGTGTTAATCTCTAAAGTTGAAAATAAGACACCATACGATTATTATGAATATGTACAGACAAGCTTTGTCTTCACTCATGTAAAGACATATAAAGATATACACACCTTCATCAATTTTGCTTCAACATACCAAGCTTCATTATGACTATATCTCAAATTCTCCACAAAGTTCCCAAGTCTAAAAAGTTAGACACACAATCTGTTTCATAGATACTGACCTAAGTGTGTCTTAACATGTTTTGAAGTAGCTACTTTTAAGTAGCTAATAAGCTGGCAATTAATTTTGTGTTTTTAATTAAAGTTTCCTATCTTATTAACACTTTTCTCTATATGGATAAGAAGAAAAAAAGCAACCAGGCCAAACTTCCTTGAGAAGCTCTTCAAAACAAAATCCTAGACCATCCGAAGCACAAATACTAAGCAAGCAAAATAAAAGTCTAATCTGCAATAAAGCTTAAAATGTGTCCTTTTTGATTGGGATATTTATAATCAATAGGGTAAAGCGTAAATGCAGATTGCTGAATTAACCTATTAAGCTATCTGCGCTTGCAAAGGTAGAGGAAGCTCACTGCCTGCCCAAAACACTTGATTATCAATCACGTGCCCCACTTCCTGTTCTACCAGGTAAAGAACAACTTGTGCAGTGGATGGGTCAAATTAAGAGATTTCTTAAATTTGGAGGACAAAGTAAACATTTCTGACGTCTCTGGAGATCTTCACACCCTATCCATTACATGAGTTGCTCTCCACCTATTAGGTGAAGTAGGATACGAGATGTTAGTATTTTGAGTAATCACACCCTTCCATCTTCCCAAGCCCAGATAGTTTCAGTATTTTAACTCATTTCACTTAGGTGTCTGACTGACACAACCAATTCTGAAATGGCTCCTGAAGTATATTTCTGGAGTTCTTGGTAAAGGTACACAATCTTAATGTAGTTACCTTAAGTAATTGTTTTCCAATTGTTGGGCTCATCTTTTCATCTACCATAAGAATTACAATTCCTCTATCATCCATTCCTCTCCTTCCAGCACGACCAGACATCTGAATGTATTCACCAGAAGAAATCTGAATGAACATAGTTAAAATTCAGAGTTTAGGAAAAAAACTGGTAAAAAACATATTCTTAAAATTTCTCTTTTTGTAAAATTTATAACAAGTTATAAACCCTAAGAAAGGAAACATGATTAAAACAACATGAAGTTTTAGAAGAGTTAAAGTCAAAGCACAAAAATGCAAAACATGTGAGAATAATGTTTCAAACCCACATCACACTGACATAACAAAACTAAATTTTAGACTTATTATCATTTTGGATCGAAAATTTATGCTTTCAATCTAAATTTAAAGCCTAAAATTTAGGCTTTTAAAAATTTTGGCTTTCCACGTAAGCCAATTACTGTTAATTATGCTTACAAATATATGACAGCTTCTGGGAAATATTGGCTAATTCACTGGCAGTAAAAAATACCTTTGAGCTGGATATTCTGGAAAACAGCAAAATCTTGATCTCCCGACCTCGTGATCCGCCCGCCTCAGCCTCCCAAAGTGCTGGGATTACAGGCATGAGCCACCACGCCCAGCGAAAACAGCAAAATCTAAGAATGCGATGACTCAAACTCAACCAAGTATCAATTCTGACTTGATCATAATTAACTTTCTGAATCTGCAAAATGAGATGACTATAATTCATGCTTTTGGAAAAAACGAAATTCTCTCCTATTTTCTTGGTATGTATGCTTGGAGTTTGGTTGAGTCCGTCTGTCACCAGGAACAACCTGATAGAAGAAGGTTAGTAAGCCACCTGTATACAGGCTTTCAGGGCACCACTGAACCACTTCAACACTGGGCAAAGTTTTTTCTGTAAGTGCATGTGTACTCTTCTCCTGTGGAAAGGGTCCAGATTCTTTTTAAAAAATTGTAACTCAAAAAGAGTTAAAAACCACTATAGGTCACAATGCTGATGCCTGAGGATGGTGGTGGCAGTCCTAGCTCAGACATGGTTAGCAGAGCTGCTGAGACGCTGAAAGCCCACTGCCTGTATGAGGTATAGATGGAACACTGCCTACAGAACAGATCCCACCAGCCTCACTGGAGAAGATGCCTTTATGTCCATGATGGGCTGAGGGAAAAGCAAGGTCCTTCCCAAGCCATCCAACGATGTCTAGCTGGATCTGGTCAAGAAGGTGCAGCTGTTCAGTGGCACTCAGAGTGGTATGTATAAGCACTTCATCATAGAGGCAGGCAGGTTTCCAGCAGCCAGTCAATATGCACAGTGTCCCCAATACCGGCCACGAAGAGCCTCGCTTGTGATCACACAGTCAGGGTGGCTAAATACAGGGCCAAGTTCAACCCATATATCACAGTTAAGTATGACATGAAGACCCCAATTGGCAAAGGAGATTCTGCCAAGTGGTATGCATGGAGCACTGAGCCACTTGGCAGCATACACCAAGATAATTGAGATCAAGTACCAGGAGGGGTAGGAGGTGTGGGAGTCAGAGCTGTGTGTGCTGCACCAGGTGTGTCATGCCAACATTGTCCAGCCGGTGGAGGTGTTTAGGATGCAGGAGCATGTATACATGTTGATACAACTGATCCCTGCTAGCACAGAGCTGTTCAACCACATCATCACCAAGGGTTCCTTCACTGAGCATGACGCCATGTGAATGCTGCAGATGGTGCTAGATGGCATCCAGTATCTGCATGCACTGGGCATCACAAACCAAGACCTCAAGCTTCACAGTCTGCTCTACCACCATGCAGGCACTGACTCCAAGATCATCATCACTGACTTCAATCTGGTCAGTGCCCGCAAGAACAGCAACAACTATAAAGGCCTGATGAAGACCACCTATGGCACACCAGCATACCCTGCCCCAGAGGTTTTGGCCTGCAAGTACTACACCATTCAGTGCACGTGTGGGTCCCAGGCATCATCGTCTACATCCTGCTGAGTAGCACTATGCCCTTTGGGGACAACAATCATGCCTCAGAGACAAGTATAGTTACTCGAATGAGCCCTGGCTACCCAGTATGTCCAACCTGGCTAAGGATTTCACTGACTGCCTGCTGACAGCGGACCCTGGAGCTCATATGACTACACTGCAGGCCCTGAGACACTTGTGGGTGGTAAACACGGCAGCCTCTTCATCCACGAAGAATCTGCACCAGTTCATCTCCCAAAACCTCCTCAAATGTGCCTCCTCACACTGCCAGAGCACCAAATATACCCAGTCCACGTGTTAAAGCCACTTGACAGGCTCCAAGCTGAGTTACATGCAAGAGCGTGAGCTGGTAACTCAAACTTGTGTTACCAGCCAACAGTACAATGGCTGACCCACCTGGCTTGGTACAGACACAGCATGATCTCAGCCTGGCCATTCATTGCTGTACCATCTAGGACTGTTACCCTCTCTGGAAATAGGTCTATACAGCAAGCAAAAGGTGAAGAATGTCTGGTCCCACCACTTCCTTCTCTGTGCCTTCAGCAGCCCCACTCCTCGCCATGGGCCTGGGCCATGTGTGACAAGAGTAGAGGTGGCACAGGGGGCTGTCTGTGACTCCCTGAATGAGGCATCTGGTCTGGCACTGACACTCATTTTGGTGGGAAACTGCTCTGGTATGAGTTGGAGAAAGGACAGAACCTGGCCTTCACTGTCTCCCTAACCCTTTGACTCTTCCCCAGAACAAGTGGGGGCAGCAGTGCTGGCTGAAGAGTGTTCTATAGCCTCAGGACCCTTTGGGACAGTTAATTCTAGAACTACCCCCCATTCCTCCACAGAGCCTTCTTCCCTGACTCTCTACATTCCAAGGCATCTTGATCCTTAAGATTATGCTCCAGTGGGAGGCCCAGGTAAACACAAAGCTTATGCCTTGACTGGACTCGTAGCCCCTGGCTAGATCCAAACAGTCCCCTACCTCCCAGCCAAGACATTTCTTTCTTCATGGTGCCCCCACGAAGACATCTCCTGGCCCCAGGATTCGCCAAGAGCTCTGGTGGTAGGGCAACAGCATGGACCTTAACCCTTCTAGATGGTGTGGCCATGCTGGTGGCAGGGTTGCCCCAGGCTCCAGCCTATCTCTGACTATGAGAGGGTCCCTGGCCCACCAGCCTACCACCCTCAATGCCTTCTTTGCAGAGCCCACTATTACCTCCCTTTCCCCCTTAGATGTCCATTCCATCCCCCAGGTGCCTCCTTCCTAACACTGGAGGGGTTAAAGTGAGTCCCACTGCTGCTACCTGGGGAATGGGACCCTTGAGGGCCAAAGCAGAGGGCAGGGGGTTCACCATTAGGATTCCATTGTCAGCCCTGGTTCAATCCTTTGATATGGCCCATAGCCCTTTCCCATCAGGCTCCAGTGCTCCCTCTTCTACAGTGGCATGAAGGTGCTATCTGGCGTCTGGCATAGTATAGAGAGCCTGGGAGTGATCACTGCACATCCATCATACACACCCATCATGCACACCCACTGTCCTCCACAAGGAAGCAGGAAGGAAAGGGTTGCTTTGTGAGGGAGGGTCCCAGGCTGCTTAACTCTCTCCTTCTCTTGAGCTTCTATGCATCTCTCCCTGAAACTTAATCATATTGTGTGAAATGTCTCTGAACCCTGGGTGGCTGGGCACTGACCTTCTCAGAGCTTCCCTTGCCCAATCCACCCTGTGCCTGCTTCCTCTCATGGCATTAGCCTTCCAGTCTGGACCCCGATGAGTCTCAGGCTAGAGGGAGTCCCTGTGGGAGGTGGGTGCGGTTGGTTGACTGCTGTCCACTAGAAATCATCCTCAAATCTGTCATGGTACCTTCGCCCCACCACAAACCAGGCTGGAACCCAAATTCCCTCTCTCCACAGCTGCCTTTATTGGGTAGGAAGGGGCTAGGGCCCAGCCTTAGCCAGACTGCAGAGTCCCTGCTAGCACAGAGGGTTTGGCTCCCACTCAGCAGCTCTACTCAGCTTTTCCCAGGGGCAGCCTTGGGCCAGGCCCTCCTGACCCAAGAAGTTCTGGCCCAGAAATGTCACTGCCTCACCATACTCGTATTCCTCTTTTGTAGAGCATCCAACATTTTAAAATAAAACACATCATGAAAAATGTTTCGCCTTTATTTACAGTTTCAGCGAGGGTACTTTTCAGCATTTTGATGATTTGTAATTCCTTTCAGAAACTTCTCCAAGCAGAGAGAATCACCAATTTCAAAGATAAAAGGTTAAATAAAGGACTATTTTCCCCAAAGCCAGGCTATGTGAATTCAAACTAGAAATCTTTGTTCCATCACTTTCCTTTCACCCCCGCCAATATTCTACTCTCTGCTTAGCAAATTCTCATCTGCTGTTACTTATTTTAAGGACTGCCTTTCAATGAAGCATTCCCTGACCCCCAAATGACTTCCTTTCTTATGCTATATCCCTGAACATACTTCTCAAGAGTGTTTACAGCATAACATTTTATTGTATATCTGTCAAGAGAAACGAGTCTGGATTGTCTTTTTCTTCTGTTTCTACTTCAGCAACCCAGTCACCTACAGAGTTCTAAATTCATATTTTAAGTTTGGTAATTGTTTACTAAATGGAGTACTTGCCTTGGGATTAAGGATTTGCTTTTTACCCCAGTTCATTGTTTCACCTATGCTCCCAACTTTCTCTCTTTGCTTCTGCCTTGAACATGTGTGCAAACCTGTTAGAACTTCTTTTTTAAATCTGAAGGGCAAAATAGATGCAAGTACAGCCACTGTAGTGGTGCTTTAATACCTTAAACTTTAAGAAATGAAAACTCTAGACATATTTAAAATGATTTAAAGCATTCATAAACCACTTGCACACTTAACCTCCTATCATCAAACTCCTTCACTTAAAGGAATCTTTTTTTTGAAGGAGAGGTGGGAGTGAAGGAGTTAGGATAAAAATTTAAGGGAACGGAGGTTTGTTCAATTAATTAATTTATTCAGAGACAGGGTCTCACTCTGTCCTCAAGGCTCGAGTACAGTGGTGCAATCACAGCTCATTGGAGCCTTGACCTCCTGGGCTCAAGTGATTCTTCCACCTCAGCCTCTCAAGTAGCTGCGACTACAGGTGCACATCACCACTCCCAGGTGATTTTTGCATTTTTTGTAGAGATGGGGTCTCGCTATGTTGCCCAGGCTGGTCTCAAACTCCTGGTCTTAAATCATCCTCCCACCTTGGCCTCCCAAAGTGCTGTGATTATAAGCCTAAGGCACCACAAATGGCCAAAAGCCAAGGTTTAACCTTGATGAAACTGTATTAGCTCAGGTTCAAGTTCTTAAGTAGGTGGGACTTAAAATCTCAAAGACTATGTAAGCCAGTTATCTACAGTATAACAAAGACAAAAATTATTTTGATACATGAATTGCTTTACTTACCCATCGGAAATCCTTCCCATCAAATTTGCGGGCATTTGTAAATAAAACAGTTCTAGCTGGCATGTTAATTCCCATAGCAAAGGTCTCCGTGGCAAATAAGGCCTAAGTAAATAAGTAATTCTATAATTAAACATTTATTTTAAGCTGAAAATCTGGTTTTATAATTTTTAAGTAAATGCATTATTAATCTTTAAAATTAATGAGATCCTACAAAAATAACAAACAATATGTTCTCAAACTTATTTCGTATTTTATATATAAAATTATTAATTAACATTTAATGTCTCTCATAGCCCAGAAATTTGGTAATTCAGGGAAAACAGACTTTCTTAAATTCTAACAGTGCCAACTAGAGAGAATACACACTGGTCTTACGAACAAAGCTTTAGGTCATAGAATATTTTTCTAAACACGAACACATTTCCTGGCCTTTGCAACTGATGATGCAGTGATTTTGAGGACCACTTCAGTATTAGAAGATCTCTCAAGGAAGACTAGAATCACTGACTCTGTAATTCACTTCTAAGACCAACAAAAATAGTGGTTTAGGTACAAAAGGATATATGTATAAGTCAAGTCACTGAAGTACTAAATTCTCTAGGAAAGAAGTAAAAATATTTTAGTTCATCATCTCAATAGCATACTATTCATTCATTAAAAAGAATGAAGAAGAATCTGACATATGATGAAATTATATAATAGGGGTAGTATAATGACTTTTTTTGTTGTTTACAAAATGACTAATGCATTATTTGTATGTATACTAGTAGATATTTCTGGCGAGTGATGGGATGATCTTTCATTTTTTAACTTTACATACAACTGCTCTATTTGAATTTTACACCCAACAAGTACTGCTTGTGTATTTTTTAAAAGGTCCTTAAAAAGTAGGGCTCAGCAAAATATACAATCTAGAAGGGACATACCAGGATCTAAGTAAGTATAAAATTCATTATCTAAATGACTTCAAATATGTTCTTCAAGATAAGTAAATTTATCTTAAATATTCTACTTAGTGCTGAGGTTCTCATGATAAACCTCACATTTGATTTTTAAAATTCTAATAATTTTTAAACATAATGTATGAGGCTGGGCATGGTAACCTATAATCCCAGCACTTTGGGAGGCTGAGGTGGGAGGATCACTTAAGATCAGGAGTTCAAGACCAGCCTGGCCAACATGGTGAAACCCCATCTCTACAAAAAACAAAAACAAAAACAAAACAAAACAAAACAAAAACAAAAACAAAAAAACAAGAAAAAAAATTAGTTGGGCATGGTGGTATGCTCCTGTAGTCCCAGCTACTTGGGAGGCTGAGGCAGGAGAATTGCTTTAACCCAGGAGGCAGAGGTGCTACTGCACTCCAACCTGGGTGACAGAGCAAGATTCTGCCTCAAAAAAAAAAAAAAAAAAAAAAAGTATGAGTCATATATAGACTTATGATTACATTTTGATGTTGTTTCCCATTTTTAATACCCCATTTCTTGGTATAAATATCAATATCATTTAAAAAAAGTAAATCAGATGCTCTTTGGTTTAAATTAGAATATTAAAAAAACTCTTTCCTAAGTCTAACCAGCAATTTCCTTGTCTTCTCTAAACTAATCCTTTTATTCTGTATGCAGAAAGAAGTTTACAACCCCGGGTTTAGTAATTAAATACACCTTCTGCAACATTCTGTGGTATCCAATAGTGTTACCACTACATTCTTTGGTTTTGTTCTTGTTTTTGAGAGTTTTGCTCTTGTTGTCCAGGCTGGAGTACAATGGTGTGATCTCTGCTCACTGCAACCTCCACCTCCTGGGTTCAAGTGATTCTCCTGCCTCAGCTTCCCTAGTAGCTGGGACTGCAGGTGCTTGCCACCACGACTGGCTAATTTTGTATTTTTAGCAGAGATGGGGTTTCTCCATGTTGGTCAGGCTGGTCTCGAACTCCCGACCTCAGGTAATCCACCTACCTCAGCCTACCAAAGTGCTGGGATTACAGGTGTGAGCCACTGTACCCTGCCACCACTACATTCTTGAAGAAAGGAAATAAATGGTTTCTTTTACCTACACTTCAAGATTTATTTAAGTATAACATCATATATAAAGATCAAGTTCATTATTTAAGTCATTTCATTAAGCCTTGTTAAAAACACACATATTGCCTATAAACAATGTTCTCTCATTTTCAAACTCTTCATACAACACGATATGGGGGCATAAAAAATAAAAATAAAACCATACCTTTATCAATCCTTCAGAAAAGAGAATTTCTATAGTTTCTTTCAAAATAGGAAGTAAACCACCATGGTGAATACCAATTCCCCTCTTCAAAAGAGGAAGTACATGTTCTACCTGTGATTTTGGAATAACACTGATTTTATAATGATGTGAGAAAAGGATTTTTAAAATGTTAAACTAACTCAATTAAGAAAAACAGTAAAGAATGCTTTCTCTTTAAAGAAACTTAATAAAATCTTTCCAGAATAAAAGCAAAACTCAAACCTATATTCTCACGGATTATTAAATTCAATATAATTCTGGCCAAGCTCATAGGAAAGGCATATAGTAAGTATACTTTACAAATGCTTTGTTGCCTTAAATTTTCCAGCATCACTTCATCTCCTCAAAAAACAATTACACGTTATAGGGGCAGAGTTTTTGCCTGTAGAAAATAAACTTAAAAGATACTGGCAACTCAAACCCCCCAAAAATAAATCACTGTAACACATATTTAACATGAATATGTACTTAATCTAAAAATAAATCAATTATTGAAGAATTCTTTCAACAATCTATCAAACGCCATTAAATACTTACTACTAGAAGCGCGCTATAACAAAGATGTATAAAAACATGGCTCAGCCCTTAGATACTAATAATTCAGCCAGGAAGAAAAACTACAAAAAAGTTTATACATTAAATACCCTTTTCAAATAGCAAGAAACATGTTATCACAGTCTTATGGAAAATCCCTTACAAATCAAGGCATTCATCTGTAAAGGAGAGTATGATGATCTCCCAATGTTTCTTTTCACTCAACAAAACTTTCATACCAGTCTAAAGCACTATTTCTCAGCTCTGGATGCATAGCAGAATCACCTGGGGGGCCTTTAAAAGATTCTGATGTCCAGAATGTACATCAGACCAATTAAATCAGAATCTCTGGAAGTGGCACAAAAGCATCAGCATATTTTGGAATTCTCAGGCTGTTTCAATAGTCAAAGCAAAAATACACTGGATTAAGGCAAAGTAGGTATGTTAAATTCCTCACTAAACACATGATTTTCAGTAAGTGTTCTCTTTTATTTTATGTGGTAGCCTTCTGGATTAAAAAAGTTAATGACTTAAAACTAGCATTAAAAATTCTGTAGTACTGAGAACACTAGCAGTAATTTTCACACCATACTAGCTCTCAGAGAAAAGTTCCTTCAGGCAGCAAATCTTTCTTCCTATTGCCTTTTTGAAGTTTAAAGTAAAAGTCAAAGTATCATTAAGTGCATATCACAACCCATATGCTGCAGTGTGTGATAAGTGCAATAGAGTAATAAAACCAAGCAATGTAAAGTGAATATATGCAATCTATTATTATCTACACTTTTATCTACTGATACTGAAAACTCACCTGAGGGAGTTTTTTATCTTCATCGGATAAGCAATCAATTGCATTACTGAATACTTCTTCAACCATCTTCTTTTCTTCATCTAGGAGAAAATTCAAGGGTACAGAAATATCAAAATGAGTTAGTGATACCAAACTTCACACATTACAAAGAATAAGAATCTAAAGGCCAGGCGTGGTGTCCCAAGCTTGTAATCCTAGCACTTAGGGAGGCTGAGGCAGGTGGCTGGCTTGAGGCCAGGAGTTTGAGAACAGCCTGGGCAACATGGCGAAGCCCTGTCTCTACAAAAAATACAAAAAAATTAGCCAGGCATTGCGGCGTGCACCTGTAGTCCCAGCTACCTGGGAGGCTGAGGCAGGAGGACTACCTGAGCCCAGGAGGCTGAGGCTGCAGTGAGCCATGATCGCACCACTACACTCCAGTCCTGGCAACAGAGTGAGACCCCATCTCAGAAAAAAAAAAAAAAAGAGTCTTTAAAGAGCAAAAGTAAAGACGTGGCATTTAAGATGGTCAAGGAGAAAGTAGATAAAAATTACCACATAATCAATATAATTCTCTGCCTTTCAAAACATATCTAGTAGACTTAATTCATGAAAAAAGTACTATCTCACAAATATAGTAACAATAACCACGTCTGGTGCTTTACATACAACATTTAAGTCTAACAATTACAGGACACAGGAACTATTATTATCTACATTTTACTACTAAGTAAAGTGAAGCTTAGTTTTTAATAATTAGCACCACTATTAACTGTGAGAAAAACAATTCCAAAGCCCATGCTCTTTCTTAACCATTGCACTGCCTTCTTGTACAGTGTCTATCAAATAATATGTACTAAGCATTTGTTAAACTGAATAAATATTTGTTAATCAGTATGCAACCCTGCAACTTTAAGTTTATTCGGCACTTGTAGGTAAGAGAAAATATTTATGGGCAGAACAATTCAGTCTTTAAAAAAACACAAACTATTAGTGGCTTTAGAAGGCTATGTCAGCTATCTGTCATTTGTTACTTTTACTCATGGAAAAGTAGGAATTAGCTTTAAAATGCACAGATAAAAAAACAAAACCTGCCTTGATAAAGAAAACAATACAACTGAAATTTAAACTTGGATGGCTTAAGATATTATTTACTTTTCACTGTACTGGATTACATGTGTAAAAGGCAGAGGTGAAAGATAATCGGGTTGGTATTCAGCACACTGCAATTCTTGGCCAGTGGTTTGGTTTGAATGTGTCCCCCTAAAGTTAACGTGCTGACCCCTTAATCCACAATGAAACAGTGTTGAGAGGTAGGGCCTTTAAGAGACAGGGTCCTCATGAATGGATTAATGCCTTTATCAAGAGGAGTGGGTTAGTTATCACTGGTATGGGTTCCTGATAAAAAGATGAGTTCAGCCCCGTTCTCCCACCCTCTCTCTTGCATGCTCTCCTGCCCTACTGTCTTCAGCCGTGGGATTCCACGACAAAAAAGGCCCTCACTAGATGTGCTGGGTCCCTCAAATTGGATTTCCAGCCTCTCAAACTATAAGAAATAAATTTCTGCCTTTCATAAATTACCTAGTGATATGGTTTGGCTCTGTGTCCCCACCCAAAACTCATCTTGTAGTTCCCATGATTCCCATGTGTTGTGGGAGGGACCCAGTAGATGACTGAATCATGCGGGTGTCTCTTTCCTGTGCTGTTCTCGTGATAGTGACTAAGTCTCATGAGATCTGATGGTTTTAAAAATGGGAGTTTTCCTGCACAAGCTCCCTCTCTTTGCCTGCTGCCACCCACGTAAGATGTGACTTGCTCCTCCTTGCCTTCCACCATGATTGTGAGGCATCCCCAGCCACGTGGAACTGTGAGTCCATTAAACCTATTTTCTTTGTAAATTGCCCAGTCTTGGGTATGTCTTTATCAGCAGCGTGAAAATGGACTAGTCTCAGCTATTCTGTCATGGCAACACAAAATGGACTAAGACAGCCAGGTTGTGCTACTGTCTTAACTGTGTGACTTCAAGTGAATTACTTTTGCAATTAATGTATAGGAATAATTTACCGATTTGCTAGAAGTTATATCACTTTGATTGAGAATTACAAAATAGTTAAGCAAAGGGCAGGTCTTACTGGTTTAGACTTCAGTGAGAATGAAGCATGGTATTTTCTATATAGAAGGTGGTCTAACCAAGCTATGAGACCTACCCTTAAGTGGTCAAATAGAGAGCCATAATAACTGAGGAGTTTACGGTAACAAAGTATAAGAAGGCATGATTCTAATATTTTTCATAGGGTTCTCCAAATTTTAAATATAACAATGTACTCATATCTTTCAATAAAAGGAGAAGAAAGGGAAGAAAGTATAAGTCAAAGGCCTTTAAAGCTTTTACAGATGTGCTGAGTACTGCTGTAACTGTAAGGTGAATGGCATATCCTAGTAATATGTAACAGATAAAAATATTACTAGAAATATATTTTACGCTCATTTTCACATAACATTAAAATGATACTGAAATGATGTAGTACCTGTGTTGAAATCTAATTTGGTCATTTGAAGTGCATAGGCTTCACAATCTTTCTTACTAAAACTGAAAATAATCACAGGTTGGAAATTTCTTTCCATAATCATCTTCACAATTTTGAAAACATTTGATGGTCCTGCAAAAACAGTAAACAACACACCAAAATTAACTCAAAATAGATCACAGATCTAAATTTAAAAGCTAAAACTATAAAGCTTTTAAGAGAAAATATAGGAATAAATCTTCCTGACCGTGGGTTAGACAAAGCATTCTTAGATATGACAACAAAAGCATAACCAACATAAGGAAAAAAATGCATGAACTGGACTTCATCAAAGTGAAAAACTTTTGTGATTTCATGGATACCATCAATAAAGTAAAAAGACAACCTCAAACAGAATGGGGGGAGATATTTGCAAATCATCTATCTGATAAGGGTCTAGTATCCAGAATATGTAAAGAACTATCATAATTCAACAACAACAATAAAAAAACATACTTTTAAAATAGAGAAAGAATATGCAAATGCCCAATAAGCACATGAAAAAATGTTCAACATCATTAGCCACCAGAGAAATGTAAACTGAAACCACATTAAGATACCACTTCACATCCAATAGGATGACTATAATCAGACATACAATACTAAGTATCGTGGAAAAATTATATGTGAAAAAATTAGATCCATCAAATTATACCACCATCTTCCCAAATGGGAAATCAGGGCAAAATACATAATCTGTTTCATTTGCCCATTACCTAGCCCACAGATGCTGTAATTACAGAAAGATGCCTCTGTTTCTATGGAGGAGGAGTATGGTGATACAAAGGATATAGAGAAAATGGAACCCTCACACATTCCTGAAGGAAATGTAAAATGGTATAGCCACTTTGGAAAATACTTTGGCAGTTTCTCAAAAGGTGAAACATAGACTTTCCACATGGCGCAGCAATTCCACTCCTAGGTACATATCCAGAGGAAAACACCTATTCACACAAAAACTTGTATTAAATAGTACATGCATCAATGTTTACAACAGCATTCCTAACAGTCAAAAACCAGAAAAACCCAAAAGTCCATCCAATGATGAATGGAGAAACAAAATGTGGTATATCCATACAATGGAATGTTATTTAACCATGAAAAGGAATGAGTACATATAGCATAAAATGAACAAACTAGCCGGGCACAGTGGCTCACACCTAATCCCATCACTTGGGAGGCCAAGATCGGCATATCACTTCAGGTCAGGAGTTTGAGATCTGCCTAGCCAACACGGTGAAACCCCGTCTCTACTAAAAATACAAAAATTATCCAGGCATGGTGGCAGGTGCCTATAATCCCAGCTACTTGGGAGGCTGAGGCAGGAGAATCACTTGAACCCAGGAGGCAGAAGTTGCGATGAGCCAAGACAGCACCAGTGTACTCCAGCCTGGGTGACAGAGCGAGACACTGTCTCAAAAAAAAAAAAAAAAATTAAAAGTAACGAACCTTGAAAACATTACATTAAGTGAAAGAAGCCAGTTGCTCCAAACATGAAATGCACAGACAAGGGAAAGCCACAGAGATCGAAAACAGGCTAATGATTAACTAAGTCTGCGGGATGAGAAGGGAAAGGTCGGGGGAAAAGGGAGAATAACTGTTAATGTGTACAGGGTTTCTTTTTGGGTTCATGAAAATATTTTGGAACTAGACGACGGCTGCACAATTCTGTAAATATACTAAAGACTACTGAATTGTATACTTAGATGAGTGAATTTTACAGTATGTAAATTATACTTAATGTCATACAAAAAAGATAAATATTTATCCAATTTTATCACATATCGTCTAGACCTTTACATAGCTTGAGAAAAAAAAACTAAGACAAAAAATATCAGAGTAATCTGAATATATAATTTACATGTAAAATTCTCTCAAAGCAAAGTTCCAAATTACCTTTTGTTCCTCCTTTCCGCCCTTTCTGGTCTCCTTTGGCCAAATCACCTGCATCTCGAAGCACTTGCATTGCAGTATTAAAATTATCTTCTCTGAAGTCACCCTGGAATCACAAATTTTTTCTGTGTAACTTCACTAATACTTAATCATAATTCAAACATTTTTCATACATAAGGCTTCCCCAAATAAAAATAATTTAGTATAATAATGAAAGCCACTAAAATAGTCCAAACATGATTTGTGGTAAGAGGTATTAAAAGGTGAAAAAGAAGTAATAAAAAATGAAGAAAAGCAAAACATAAGACATCTGAAACATGTCCAGAACCCCTATTCTCTAGGTATTTTTAAATACTGGGAAAGGAGGGAAATCTGATTCATGCATAAGAAAAACACAAGTCTCAAACATAATGTTTGAAATAAAAACACACAAAGAAATCAAGATCGATTGATTAAAACTAAGACAAACAAATATATCTTTTCCATTCTTCTCTAATTCAAAATTTAAAAACAACAACAACAAGATATTAACAATAAAGTATGACATTATAGATTTAAAAAGGACAATTACTCTCTTACATTTTCATCAACCACAAGATGCAGGCCATCTCCCCCTGCTGGAAAAATGTAGTGTTGCAATGGAGTGGGCCGATAATCTGTGTAAATTACATGACAAGGCTGTAAAAAGAAAGAATTAAACATACAAAATTTTATTTCCTCAAAATAAAACTGTATCTTAGTCCAACCTAAAAGATCTTAAGAAAATCAAGTAATGAATTCAACATTTCAAAAAGAAAACACTTCAAAAAATTCACTAAAACCCAGGCAAGAGAAAAATGTAGAAAAATTAGGTCTATGAAATTATACTACCATCTTCCCAACTTACCAATTCCCTAACCAGGGCTAAATACATGACCTGAGCATCAATTACCCATTACCTAGCCCTGGAATGCTGTAATTACGGAAAGATGCTTATTTTTCTATAGAGGAAGTATACGGTGATACAAAGGATCCATGAAGTAAAATGGAACTTTTCTGCCCCACCCAGGCTTTTCAAAACCTTAGTATAAAGCAGCACTTGATCTAGCTTCTCCCCAAGATCCACTGGATTTTTCTATCCTACAGAAGCAATATGGGAGAATGCCATAAAAACACGATCAGGGAGCTTATAAACAGATAAGTTCATGAGAACATCAGTGTAAAGGAAAATTAAGGGCAGAAAAATAAAAGCAAGAATAAATTCAGTATACATAAACAAATGCCTATTACAAGCATATACAGACGCTAAAGTCAGACTAGAAACGCAATAACAGAAAGTCAGTAAAAAGTCTGTGTTTACATGAGAAAAATCAAATCAAATGCTCCAGAGATGCCCAGCTTTTCCTGGCACCAAGGCATTAGGGGAAATTCTGTGTACTCATGGATAACTATTTGAGTAAATGCAGTAGTTTCTAAACCTGGCAGATCATCAGATCAACTTGGGGAATTTTTAAAATTGGAGCTCCCAAGGCACTATTACCTGAGATTTAGATATAGTGGGTTTGAGATGGGGCTCAGAAATCAACATTTCTAAAAAGTCAGTCAGTTGATTTTGATAAGCTGCTTGATTTGAGAAGTAGTTTACCATTAAAATGTTTTTTTTATTATTCTGGACAACATCAGGAGAAAAGCAAAGGGAGAGTAAAGCAAGACTAATCTGTAACATTTTGAATATTGAAGACATCAAAAAAGGAGGAAAAAATACCTGTTTATGTAAATGGCAAATCCATTCAGCAAACTGTCGGGCATTTGGAATAGTAGCCGAAAGAAAGACATAGTGGACGTTATCAGGAAGCAAAATAATAGTTTCTTCCCATACTACACCACGTTCTGAAAAAAATAAATATATACTTTGGACTATAGTTGGAGTACAGTGCCACTCTGTGATAATATCTAAAATTATATTCTCTGAAGCTTTATAGTTAGAAATGCAGACTTTACTCAAGAATATTTTAAGCCACAGAACCTTACTGAAAACTATTTCTCACCATTAATCTATCCAGTAGAAAATTAGTAGACTAAACCACTATAAATACAATGTACTCTGAAATAGCCTACAAAGAGCAATTCCAGGGTTAATCTTTCCAAACAACCTAACAAGAGCCTCAATGACAAGGCAGCGGAACAGTATTTCTACTGCACATTGAAAAGTAATGGTTACTAACTCGTAGAAAGTTATAGCAACACATTTAGAAGATACCATTCCTATTCCAGATGGCATCGTTCACCCAAATTATCCTTGTGATCCTCTGGAGATGAAAGAAAGACTTGATGAATGATAAAACCGTAAGTCATTTTTTATTAAAACGGAAAAAGTTTGACAGCTTCCCTCCTAAAATAGACAAATCAACAAAGGATTTCTGATTCTAAAACCAAAACAACTCTGTTAAGAGCTTAATTTTATAAATTTGGAAAGGGTGAAATATTCAAAGGGTAAATGATTTCTTCAATTCTATTACTTTCTCCATAAATACAGGCTGATTTAGTGAGCTAGTTTAAATAAAAACTAAATCTTATTTTAAGCGTGTACATATTAAACATTTAACTTTTCAATGTGTTTGTTAATGTTAGCCCTGCCAGCACCCTACAAATTCCAAGCATACTTACTTTTTCATTACGAGAGTGTAACAGCCTAAGTAAGGGGCATTTGTAAGTTTTTCTTTTTGTTCATTTTTATTTCATAATCCTCACTTTTTTTTTTTTTTTACCATAAACACATATTTCATAGTTACTGAACTAAATAAAAATCAGGAAAGTTAACTTTGCAAGCTAGAAGTTTTAGAAATTCTGTAACATTAGTTCTACTGGTGAGCTATTAGAAGCACGCCAGCTTTTAATTTCTTTTGCTTTATTTGAATTTGCATTTCTCACCCAGCAAAAGTTACTATTAAAGAGCTGTACTTGAATGAAATCTTAATGGAAAAATAATATCATGTTGTCCACTATTTAAAGAAGCAAGGCTGGGTGCGGTTCACGCCTGTAATCCCAGCACTTTGGGAGGCCAAGGTGGGAGGATCACTTGAGTCCAGGAGTTCAAGACCTGCCTGCTCAACATTGTGAGACGCCATCTCTACTAATAAAATAAATAAAAATTAGCCAGACATGGTGGTACACGTCTGTAGTTCCAGCTACTTGGGGGACTGAGATGGAGATCAAGGCTGCAGAGAACCATGATCCTACCTAGGATCCTACCTAGGATCATGCACTTCAACCTAGGCAACAGAGTGAAACTCTGTTTCAAAAATAAATACGTAAATAAAAATAAAGAAACAACAGTTTATTAGAACCCTAGCCACACAAAAACTAGAAGCAAAGTTTAACAATAACTTGCTCAAAAATTCCTAATGCCATTCTGAAGGGAAATACACGATATACATTTCAACACTGAATATACCTGAATCTCTCATATAATGAATTTCATCAAATATAACCCAAGCAACTTCTCTCATAACTTCGGAACCTCTGTAAAGCATACTTCTCAAAATCTAAAGAAAAAAGTAAAAAATGTATTTAGTTGGATTCTGACATAACAGCTAATAGTTAGAGAAAAGTTGTTTTTTCCAACAAGGAATTGTGGATATTCTTTATTAAATGGAAATATTAAAATAATTTTAAGGGGTTACAGAACTTACTATTTAACAAATATTAACAAAAGTAATATTCAATATTACATTGTTGTATATTATATTGTATATTCCTTTTCTCATAAAAAGCAAAGTAAATGGCTTCTAAACAGTTACTAATCAGATACAATCCACAGAGAGAATTATCACCCCTACTCTCCATATGTCTAGAACATGATGCAACTTCCTTCTATACACAGCACCGTCCCAAGATTCATACTTTCTAAAATAAAAGTACAACTTAAATTATCCTCTATTCAAAACACTGGATCATCCCTGAGTGTTTGCCCATTTTTTCTGCCTCATTTTCTTGCAACATGGATACTTCCTGGCAACTGTTACCCTAATTTTTGGAGTTAATGAAAACCTTCCACAGATGAAAGAAAGTTTTGAAAATGGAAAATAAACTTCCATGAGGCGACAAAATGAAAAGTGAGCAATGCTTTTGGCTGGTTCTCCAAATCAGAAGCTAATTTATGCTCACCATTATACCATATCCTTGGGGTTAAATGCAAAGATATAATTAAAGTATGTACAAAAATACTTAGTAAAGATAACTAATCATGTCCAAAACTTAAGATATTCTAAGTATATGCAAAACTTAACTGCAATTATGGGAAGAAGGTAAACATAATACTGCACTCTAAAAAATCAGTTACTTGGCTGGGTGCGGTGGCTCACATGTGTAATCCCAGCACTTTGGGAGGCTGAGGCAGGCAGATCACGAGGTCAGGAGATAGAGACCATCCTGGCTAACACGGTGAAACCCCGTCTCTACTAAAAATACAAAAAATTAGCTGGGCATGGTGGCGGGCGCCTGTAGTCCCAGCTATTCGGGAGGCTGAGGCAGGCAAATGGCGTGAACCCAGGAGGCGGAGCTTGCAGTGAGCAGAGATTGCACCACTGCACTCCAGCCTGCGAGACAGAGCGAGACTCCATCTCAAAAAATAAATAAATAAATAAAAATCAGTTACTCATCTACTTGTATCAACACTCAGATATAGAAGAAGGCAAAGTCACATGAAATGAAGAGTCACTATTACTATATATTCAAAGCCTTAAAACTATGTACATAAAACCAGTAAAATATTTTCATGTCACTGACAGAAATAAACTTTAAAAATACCTGAAGAAAAAAATGTATCTATGAGACAAATAATAAAGTATGGTAATTTAGAAATGTAATATTATCAGAACATTTTAAGATAAATGTTACCCATTTTGCCTAAGTCTAATCAGAAAATAAAGTACTATACTTTACCTAAGTAGAGCAACCAATAAAACTTCCCAGGTTCTAACTGAATAGTCACATTAATTTAATTAAAAACGAAAAGTCAGATGAGGCACTACATGAATTACCTCTGTGGTCATAACAAGACAAGATGCCGTAGGATTAATAGTAACATCACCAGTCATCAAACCAACATCTTGAAATTCTTCATACATTTCACGGTATTTTTGGTTACTCAGAGCCTTAATTGGGCTGGTAAATATTACACGCTGCTTTTCCCTTAAGGCCAATGCAATGGCATACCTACAAATGTGAAAACAAATAATCATAAAACTTTTCCTTTAAATTATGACTTTAAAAATTCTGTTAATATTTAAATTGTGTCCAAATTTTCCCTAATTACTTATCTTGAATGGACTCTGAAGAACAGTAACACCATATCTATTATACTAATAATTATAATAAATATGACATAGAGTGATCTAAAATCATTTTAACTCCGGTCACTCAGGGTTAATGCAACTTAATCACTAATAGCAATAGATTACTAACAGTTACCTATTTCTTGCAAGGAAAACACCTTTGGTTCTAAGATGGGCTTCCAAAATTCAGAGCCTCTGTCTGTGAGTTCACACATATACAGATGATCAAGTGCTTATAGCCCCTGGAAAATGAAGTGTTTCCTCCTCAAGTTTCACAAATAAGTTAATCTATATGTATTCTTTTCCCATATGTAACAGTTAACAAGTCAGTCCTCTGAAAATTATGGTAGGTTCTGATTATGGAAAATTTCTTTCATAGCTATTAACAGAACACAATAGAGCAGTTTTGTTTTTCTTTAAATATAGACAACGACATCAGCATTAAACTTAACATTGTAGTAGATCCTCCTTATTTAAGATTCAGCTCCTGCCCAGAATAGGCTTATTATAATGTATTTGGGGAAATAAAAATAACATTCATCCCAGCCAGTGAAATAAGCAATTTTTAAAAAATCAGAAGTTGTCCAAACATCAAATATGAATTACAAGAAACATACACGAAAAGAAAATACAGAAATGCTACATACATTATCTAAACTTTTCAAGAAAAAAATTGCAAGATATAAAAACAAACAGGAAAGTATGACCATTATGTAGGAAAAAAGAAGCAGTCACAAGAAACTGACCGTCTCAAAAAGGAACCAAAACTATTAACAACATAATCAAATGGAAAGTCTACAGATTAGGCCGGGCGCAGTGGCTCACACCTATAATCCCAGCATTTAGGGAGGCTGAGGTGGGTGGATCACATGACGCCAAGAGTTCGAGACCAGCCTTGGCCAAAATGGGGAAACCCTGTCTCTACCTAAAAATACAAAAATTAGTCAGGTATGGTGGTGTACATTTGTAATCCCAGCTACTTGGCAGGCTGAAGAAGGAGAACTGCTTGAATCCAGGAGGTGGAGGTTGCAGTGAGCCAACATCACGTCATTGTACTCCAGCCTGGGTGACAGAGTGAGACTCTGTCTCAGAAAAAAAAAAAAAAAAAGAAAAAGAAAGTCTACAGATTAACAATCAAAAGAAAAAAATTCTCTAGATGGGCCCATAAGCAGATTTGTGATGACTGTTATCAATGAACATGAAGATAAATTGAGAGAAATTATCAAATCTAAAGAGAAAAATAAATAGAAAAATAAGAGACACTCAGGTATCTGCAAGACATCCTCAAGTATCCCAAAGGAAATTCCAAAATAAGAAAGAGGTAGGAAAAAAAAAAAACAATAAAAAACTTCATTTGTTTAAAAGACATTAATCTAGAGATCCAAGAAGCTCAATTAACACAGCAGGAAAAAGCAAAAAAGAACCATACCTAGAAACATCATAGTTAAACTGCTAAATGACAAAGGCAAAGAGAGTCTTTGAAAAACCACAACAGAAAAACTCAATACATAAGAGAACAACATAATTAAGGCTGACTTCTCATCAGAAACAATGGAGTAGAATGAAATGATATCAGTAGAATGATGTATCTGGAGTTCAAGGGGAAAAAAAATCGGTCAACCAGGAACTCTATATCCAGTGACACTGTCCTTCAAAAATGAAAGCAAAATAAAACTACTCTGTAAGAAATATTTATTAAAAACCCTTCAAACTAAAAGGAAACAATACCATAAAACAGAACAATTAAGACTATGTATGTAAAGGTATATATAAAACTTTTATCACTTAATATTTTTAGAAAACACAATTTAAAGCAATGATTTTATTGTATTACAGATACTGTATTATTAGATTTATAGCATATGTAGTTGAAATATATGACAGTATTAAATAGTACAAAAATGAGAAGAAAATACTAGGGCAAGTTTTCAATATTTTCCATAAATTGTGACTGTGATTTAGTTAAACATGCATACTGTAAGCCCCAAAATAACCACTAAAAACTAACTCAAAGAAAGCTAAAAAGTCAAGAGAAATTAAAATGGTACACTAAAAGATATTTGTTAAACAAAATAGAAGGCAGTGGAGGAAAAATAACGATCAAAAAAAAAAAAACATGAGAAATATACCAAAAGACCCCCAAAACGAACAACAAAAGGCAAATATAAATCCAACCATATCAATCATTAAATTAAACTACTGAAATTTCATAAAGTATCTTCTCTAATCACAAATTAAGTTAGAAATAACAAATGGCTAAGTATATGGAAAATCACGTTTGAAAAGTAAACAACATACAAGGGAACCAAAAGAGAAATGAAAAAGTGGATTAAATGAAAATGAAACACAGTATTATCAGTTTACAGGATGCATTTTAAGCAGTACTGAGGGAAATTTTATAGTTTTATATAAACACTTACATTAAACATAAAGAATTATCTAAAACCTCAGGAAATTTCTACGCCAGGCACAGTGGCTCACACCTGTAATCCCAGCACTTTGGGAGGCTGAGGCAGGAGGACTGCTTGAGCCCAGAAGTTCAAGACCAGTCTGGGCAACACAGACCCTGTGGCTACAAAAAATAAATTAAAAATAAATAAATAAATAAAATATAAAAATTAGCTGGGTGTGGTAGCGCATGTCTGTACTCCCAGCTACTAAGGTGGCTGAGGTGGGAGCATCAATTGAGCCTGGGAAGTCAAGGCTATAGTAAGCCATGATTATGCCATTGCATTCCAACCCGGTTGACAGCAAGACCCTGTCTCGTAAAAGAAAAAAAGAAATTTCTAGATAGACACGGTTTACCAAAATTGGCTTTAAAAAACAGGAAATTAAATTAGGAATTAAAAATCTTCCCACAAAGAAATGCCTAGGCTTAAATGGCTTCACTAGTGAATTCTATCAAACATTTAAGAAGTATGCCAAATACACAAAGTCTTATGGAAAACAGACCAGGAGGCAACACTTCCAGCTTACTTTAAGAGTCCAGTATTACTCCGACACCAATGCCAAAGACTTAAGAAAATCACACACCATTATTCCTCATGATGACATAAAAGTCTAGAATAAACCAGAGTCAGCTCTCTACACACGCAGGTTCTGAGGATTGAAAATACACTACTGTATTTGCAAGATGAGGAACCCATGGATACGGAGAGACAACTGTTCACATCTGAAGGTTCCACAGGGCCTACTGCAGAAATTTGAGCATCTGTGGATTCTGCTATATGAGGGGGTCTGGGACCCAGTCCTCCTTGGAAAATGAGTGACAACTGTACTGGCAAACTGAAATCAGTAACATACACAAATGATCATCTGCCATAAACAACCAGATTTATTCCAGGAATACAAGGCTGGTTTAAAATCAGAAAATTTAATATAGTACACTAAGAGAATAAAAAGCTAATACTACGATTTCCTCAATAGATGGAAAAATCATTTCACAAAATACAACATATCTTGATAAAAATTCTCAATTTTTTTGTTTATTTTCATTTATTCCCTACTAAGAACAGAAAGAAACAACTTCATTCTCATAAAGAGCAACCAGCAAAAAACAGCTAACGTCATACTTAATGTTGAAAGACTGAATGCTTTCTTCCTCATATCAGAAATAAGGCAAGGATGTCCACTCTCAGTACTATCCAACGTTGTACTAGATATTGCCAATGCAATAAGACACACATATTGAAAAGGAAGTAAAACCATCTTTTTTCACAGGCAATGTTATCATCTATATAGAAAGTCTTATGGAATGTACAAAAAAGTTAATAAAACTTAAGGAAACATGATGAGGTTGCTGGATAAAATACCAGTATATAAAAATCAGCTGTATTTCAATATACAAGCCATTAGCAATCCAAATATGACCTTAAGAAAAAATGTGATTCACAATAGCATAAACAGAAATACTTAGGAATAGGTTTAAGAAAACACGTATAAGACCTACACACTGAAAACTGCAAAGTGTTGCTAACAGAAATTAAAGTTGACCTAAATAATGGAGAAATACATCATTTTCATCGATTGAGTCAATATTGTTACAATGACAATTTTCTCCAAATTAATTTTTAAGTTCAACAAAATCCCTATCAAAATTAAAATGGGCTTTCTGGTTGGAAATTCACAAGCCAATCTTAAAATACTATTGGAAATACAAAAGACCTGGAAGTGCCCAGTTTTTAAAAATAATGAAGTTAGAAGATTCTCATTACCTAGTATCAATACTTATTATAACCCCACAGTAATCAAAATAGTGTACTAGTGTAAAGACATAACAAAGTCCAGAAACAATCCTACACAATTTACGAGTAATTTACGGGAATTCAACTCAATGGGAAAAGATAGTACTTTGAATTGGAACAATTGGATATCCAAATACAAAAAGCTAAATTTAGACCCTTTCCTCACATCTTACAGAAAAACTAACTTGAGAAGAATCACAGATCTAAATGGAAGAACTAATACTATGAAATTGCAAGAGGAAAACGAAGAAGAAAATACTTGTGATTTTGGGATAGGCAAAATCACAATTAGGTAATTCTTAGGTATACCAATTGCATGATCAATCTATAAAATATTAAGAAATTAAACATTTAAATTAAAATGCTTTCTCTACAAAAGAAAATTGAGACAAGTCACAGAATGAAAAACATATTTATAAATCACATCTGCTTTTTAAAAAAACTCGTATGCTAATAAAGACTTCTTACAACGCAATTAAGACCAACAACCCAATTTAAAACATCAGCAAGACTGAAATAAACAATTCAAAGATATATAAAGAAATGATAAACATGAAATGATGCTTAACACCCTTAGTCATCACAGAAATGCATATTAAAACTACTTTGGGACATCACTGAAATGGGTATAAAAAAAAAAGACAATACCAAGAGTAGGGAAGGATGCAGAGAAACTGGCACCCTCATACATTACTGGTAGGAATATAAAATGGTACAGCCACATTAAAAAATAGTTCAGCGGTCTCCTCAACAGTTAAATACATATTTGCCATAAAATACAGCAATTACATTCCTAGGTATCTACCTTAGCTAAGAGAAACGAAAACATAGGTCCACTTAAAGACTTGCACATGAATGTTTACATCAGTATTATAATGGCCAAAAGATGATCAGTGTTTGCCTGTCACTAGAGATAGGAATGGGTTTGAATATAAACACACATAAGAGAACTAAATAGACGGAAGTCTACTAAAACTGGTAAGGGTTGCACAATTGTACCGATTTACTAAAACTCACTCAAATACATATTTATGATAGATAAATTTAATGGTAGGTAAATTATATAATAAAGCTATTCACATAGAATTAAAAAATCAGCAGTGTCAGAAAAAGTATTTGGTTTACATATATAAACAACCTGATACCAACATGTTAGTCCTAGTACCAGGTTTATAAATAAAATGTTGCACCCTGCTATAGTTAACAGGTGAAGTAGGAGTTTACCTAAAGTCCTTTATCACTAGGGAAAATATGTGAGATCTGGTATGCAACATCTGGTGTGCATATACAATTAGGTACCTCATCAGGTTTACTTTTTACTGAAGTGAAATTCACATAACATAAAATTAACCATTTTAAAGTGTATATTTCAGTGGCATTTAGTACATTCATAACATTATGCAACCAGTACCTCCATCTAATTCTAGTATTTTCATCACCTCCCAAAAAACTCTGTACTCACTAAGCAGTTATTCTTTACTCCCCTCCTCTCACTAGTCCCTGTCCCCCACCAATATGCTGTCTTTCTCTATGGATTTATCTATTCTGGATATTTCACATAAATGGAATCATAAAGCAATCTTTTGACTCCAACTTCTCTTAGTACGCATAATGTTTTTAAGCATGTATCAGCACTTTATTCCTTTTTATGGCAGAGTAATATTCCACTGTCTGGATATACTACAACTTATTTATCCATTCATCACCCACTGATGGACATCTGGATTGTTTCTACCTTTTGGCTATTGTGAACAGCGCTGCTGTGAAGATTTGTTTAGGTACCTGTTATCAACTCTTTGGGGGTACAAATCTAGGAGTAAAAATGCTGGGTCATATGATAATTCTAACATTATAACAAATACATTACATTCTACATTATAACATTCTACATTATACATTCTACATTATAACAAATTCTACATTATAACAAATCTAGGAGTAGAATTGCTGGGTCATATGACAATTCTACATTATAACTTTTTGAAGAATTGCCAGACTGTTTTCCACAGCCAACCTCATCAGGTTTTCAAGTATCTACAATCCTGGTGAATTTCTTAAATTCTCTTTACGACTTCCTAGCCCAAGTTTTAGAGCAGGTTTCAGCATATCTATATGAAAACTTCCTCTACAGAAAAATCTCTCCTCTTGTAGGAAAAATGAAAGCAAGGTTACACTAATGGCCAAAATTCAAATTATTATACATATGCTGGCTTTAAATGCATAAAGCACCAAACATACCACAATTAAATAGTGAAAAAAATAACTGAACTAAGAGTAGTCAAATCTCTTCTTCTATACCTGTGCCTTAGGAGGAAACTGGTTTGTGAATTAAGCATCTTCTGAACAGGAGTGGACTCTTAAGAAATTCCACTGAACATAACTAGGGTGATAGAGAACCATAATGTGTTTAAGGCTGAGAAAGAGATAAAGACTATTCTGCAACTGGCTGATACTGCTGAGATGACAATATAAGATACAAACTTCACTCCTCTAACTCAACGAAGAGAAAAACTGAGACTCACACAGCTAAGCCAAGGTCTGGAAGGAATGAATACAGTGACCAGATAAGCCCTGACCAGGAATACAAAATTATTCAGCACCCAACAAGGTAAAATTCACAATGTTTTAGTATCAATAAAAGGTATGCAAAGAAGCAGGAAAATATAACCTATAATGACAAGGGAAAAAAATCAATAAAAACAAATCTGAAAATGAAACAGATGACGGAATTAGGAATTAATAACACAATGACCAGATAAGCCAAGGTCTGGAAGGAACTAATAATAGATAAGATAACCTGTTAAGGAAAAAAATATTCCAGGATTCATGAATTATTTTGATCACTACTATGATTTAGATGACCCCTACAAAATGTATGTAGAAATTTAATTGCCAAAGTAATGGTATTTGGAAGTAGGGCCTTTAAGAGGTGATGAGGTCATGAAAGCTCCATCTTCATGAATATACTAATTACATTATCTTGGGAGGGAATTATCAAGGGGGTGGGCCCCAGTTAAAAGGACAGGTTAGGCCCAGTTTCCTCTCCCTTTCTTGCCATGGGATGACTCTCGCCAGAGGCCTGTGCCATGTTCTTGGTTTTCTCAGCTTCCAGAACCATGAGCTAAATAAACTTCCTTTCTTTATAAATTACCCAGTCTGTGGTATTCTGTTAAAGCAGAATACAGCAACAGAAAACAGACTAAGACAACCACCATGCCAAGGTAAAATGGCTGATGAACGGGATGATTGGTGCCATTTTTTTTATCTGTTTCTTTTCTCTACAGTCTTCTTTACTCTTTAGGTATCCCCTGTTAAGAGTACCTAATTCAGCTACTCAACTGGAAAGGTCATAGAGAAATATGTTATAAATTGTAAAAGTTAAATCAAAAGAGTCAATCTACAACAGATTGCAAAATGCCATCCACATTAATGAGCACCATCCATCCACTTTTAGAATGGCCCAGTTCCATCAAACATTAGTATTCATCACCTGGTGATCTTGTTAAAATGTAGATTCTCAATCAGCAGTTATAGGGTGGGGCCAGAGATTCTGCCTAACAAGTTCCCAGGTAGTATCAAGGACTATACTTTGAGTAGCAAGACTACACAATCTTGGTTATTAAATATATTTTAGAAGAACAGGAACCTACCAAAATACGTGCACTATTGTAGTAATACATAATGTACATTAAAAATAATACAGAAAACATCCACTTACACCAAGATGGAGTAACAGAAACTGGCTTTACCCACCCACCTGAAACAATGATAAATAGCACAAAATATATGAAACAGTGGTTTCATACACTGGATATAAGAACAGTACGCCCCAAGAGAGAGAAAACAAAGTAGGTAATCCAAAATTACTGCCTAGATTTTCCAAACTGCAGTTCTAAGATGGGCAACCAAGGTAAACCCTGGAAGTTTCCCTAAGTTGAACAGACCAAGATCGTAGTCTGTGAAGGCCAGGGCAGCTGGAGTTCGCAGGGCAGAATACCAGAGGAGACAACTGCAAAGAGAAGGCTCTGAAAATCTGCTGAGCATCTGCAAGTCTTCAGGTAGTAATGATCCGTGAATAAGTCTTAGGAAATTATGAGGCCAGGGAAAAACCAACCAAGAGGAGAAGAGATAAAAATTACCAAATCTTTTACACGACTGGCAGAAACGTGGTTTCCCACCAGCTACAGTGGAAAACCTCAGAATTCACAAGATACTGCATGGAATACTGAGAAGAATACTAAGTAGTGGGGAAAATCAGCCCTAGACTAAATGCTATTCTGGTCGTGCCTAAAAAAGTCATAAAAGTAAGCCTCAAAAGGATATTTTTTCCAAGTAACTTAACTATACCTCAGAACAAATCTCACAAATATGTACAAAAATGCAAAAGTATTCAGCACCGAACAAGGTAAAATTCACAATGTTTTGGCATGCAATAAAAAAGCATCAGATATGTCAAGGTGCAGGAAAACACAGTCTGTAATGAAATTTTTTTTTTAATCAATAAAATCAGATCCAAAAATGAGACAGATGACAGAATTAGTAAACAGGGATATTAAAAGTTACTATAACAGTACTCTATATGCTCAAGAAAGCTGAGGAAAATTAAACAGCACGTTAAGTAAAAATACGGAAAACACTGATGAAATCAAAATTTTAGAGATGGAAACTGAGTGTCTGAGATTAAAAAAACACACTGGCTAGTATTAAAAGCAGATTAAGACACTGCAATAAAAAAAAAAGTGAATAAACCTGAAGTCACAGCAACAGAAACTATCCAAAATGAAACACAGAATAAACACCAAAAATAAAATTATAATGAATAAACACAGCTTCAGTGGGCTGTGAACAACTTAAAGGGGACTGCTGTAAGTATAACTAGAGTCCTCAAAGAAATAAAGGAAGGGCAATATTTGCAGTAAAAAATGTCTGAAATTTCCCCAAATATAATGAAAACTATAATAAATCCACACATCTAAGAAACCCTACAAACTCAAGTATAAGAAACATGGGAAAAAAAAAAAACTATCTCAGTCACATTATAATCAAGAAGTCAGAGATTAAAAAAAAATCAAAGGAGCAGGAAAGTCAATCCATCAAAGAGACCAGGAAGTAACACAGATAAACGAAGTAGTAACAAGGACATTTAACGTTTTTGTAACTGTACCCTATCTGTTCAAGCAGATAGGATTTCTATAAACTAGAAATAGAAGAAAACATTAAGAAAAAAAAGGAAGCTAAAAAAAGTTAAGAGACACGGAGGATAACAAAAATAAATTGAACTTCTAGCTAAGAAAATACAATATCTGAGATTAAAAATGCATTCAGTTCATGCCTATAAGCCCAGCACTTTGGGAGAGCAAGGCAGGAGAATCACTTGAGCCCAGGAGTTTGAGACCAGTGTAGGCAACATAGCGAGATTTCATCTCCACAAATAATCAAAAACTTAGCTAGTCATGGTGGCACATGCCTGTGGTCCCAGCTACTAGGGACGCTGAGTTGGACTGCTTGAGCCCACAAGTTTGAGAATGCAAATGAGCTCTGTTTGTGCCACTGCACTCCAACCTGGGCGACAGAGCAAGACCCTGCCTCAAAAACAAACCAACCAATAAAAAAGTAGCACTCAATGAGATTAACAGCAGATTAGAAAATTCAGAAGCAAAGATTAATAAATTTAAAGACATTGCATTAGAAATGACCCACAAATGAAACTCAAAAGAAAAAAAATGAATATAGTATCAGTGAGTTGTGAGACAACTTTAAGTGGCCCAAAAGAGTCCTTGAACAAGAGCCCTGAGGACTGCAAAAACAAACCCAAAGACAAGAAAAAAACGCAAAAACAACACCAAGGTACATAAAAAACAAACTGCTTAAAATCAATGATAAAAATCAATCTTAAAAGCAGCCAGAGGAAAAAAGACACATTATGTACAGAGGATCAAAGGTATACTAGGATTTCTTGTCATAAACTATGCAAGTCAAAAGGCAGTCTTAAAAGAAAATTACAATTCCATACCAAAGGAAAATACCTTTCAAAAAAAGTAAAAGATTTTCAGACATACAAAAGTTAAAAGATTTTCTCATCAGTAGAACTGCACTACAATAAACTGCTAAAGGCATTTCTTCAGATAGAAGGGAAATGATGCTGTACAGAAAACAAGACCAAACATAACTTATCAGACATGTCAAATTATTTAAGAAACGTATCAAAAACATGGCCAGGCATGGTAGCTCATGCCTGTAATCCCAGAAATTTGGGAGTCCAAGGTGGGACGATTGCTTGAGCCCAGGAGTTTGAGACCAGCCTATTTGAGTTTGAGACCCTGTGTTGCCTCTAAAAAAAAAAAAGAAAAAAAAAATTAGCCAGGTGTGATGGTGCATGCTTTTTGTCCCATCTACTAGGAAGGCTGAGGCAGGAGGATCGCCTGAGCCCACAGGTCAAGGCTGCAGTGAGCCATGACTGCGCAGAAGAAAAAAAAAATCATGTCAATAGATGCAAAAAAAGCACTTGACAAAATCCAGTATCTAAATATTTTATACCCATAGACATAAATACATATGCAAACAAAATCTCTGCAAACTAAGAACAGAAGTTCCTCAAACTGATAAATAAAAAGCATCTGTGAAAAACTAACAGGTAATATCATGCTTAATGATGAAAGCCTGAGTGTTTTTCTCCTAATATGAGGAACAAGAAAAGAATGTCCTCTTTTATTACTTCAAGTAAACATTGTATTAGAGGTTCAATAAGACATGAAAAAGAAATTGTTCAAAAGGGACAAGTAAAACCATCTTCACTAGCAGAAATCAAACAGCAAAAAAGAAACTTTTAAAGAGTGAAATAAGAAACAAAGTGACTTTAAAAAGAAAGCTACTCACTCGGCGCATACTGTTTTTCCCGCTGAGGTATGTGCAGATACTAGAACAGACTGATTATTGTCAACACACTGAATGGCCTCTCTTTGAAAAGCATCAAGAATGAATGGGTATTCCTATAAAAACAAAATATTAATATCTGCATAAAAACATCTAGTTGTATCAAAGCATACTTAAAATCAAAACACAAGCAGGCTACCCCCCAAAGCATTCTGGGAGTATTCCTTTATGATTTTATTTAGAAAATATACTACACATTAGTGAAAATAAGGAAGAGTACACTACATTTTTGCCCAAACAACACAGAAGCTAATTCTGCTCTCTAATCTTTCAATTATTACATTATGTTGGTGTCTATTATATTAACAATAAAATAATCATTACCATTTACCAAAAACAAGCTCTGTGGCCAGGCACTGTGTAACACATTTTCCATATATTATTACTAATTTTCACAACAACCCCTATCATAGATATTATTTCCTTTCATAGGTAGGAACTCTGAGGCTCTAAAAGTCTCTCAGTAAAGTTCACTCCGTAGAGGCAGAATATTACATCTATTAGACTTTAAGAGTTCATGCATACTCTACCATACCGCCTTTTTTATTTAAGAAAATTACTTGGAAAATTAAACCTTAAAAATTTCTTGGCCTTTTAAGGTCTATCAGGCCTTCCAAATCCGTCTAAAAAAAGCACAGAGTTCCGGTTTCATTAGAAGCCTGTTAAAACCCTAAAACTACAGGCAAAAACTAGTACAATTTTTTTCTGGAGAAACGTTGATAACTTTCATTACATTCTTTTAAAAGGTTGAGAATCACAATTTTAATATTTTAAAATCTCATCATGTGATGGCTGGTTTCCAGCATAGTTGTTAACTGATTCAGTTCTCATTATATTTGTCTTTAGTTGGCTTGTTCTTGATACATACATATACATGTTGTGGGAAATAGAAAAATCTCATTTGAAATAAGAATTTTAAGAAAAAGAGAGTCTCACGAAACTATATAAACTGTATTACCCAAAGTACAGACCTTAGCAGCTTTTCCAACTCGTGGTTTAAGTGGTAAATAATCCTCATCTGCAGGAAGTGCAACCTGACAACAAAGTAAAAAAGAAAAAAAAACACCTCACCAACTATTTGAGAACTGATGTATTTAGCATTCCATAATGAATGATGGTTTGGAAAATAAAACTGATGAACTAGAGTGATGAACTTTAGCTGTCTCAGACACTGTAAATCAAATAACTGTCTTTAAGAACAAGGCAAAAAGCTAGTTTCAACACTCAGAAATTACATCTACTCGCATTTGTCTAAGGGTAATAATTGAAAGCTGATGTTTATCTCCGTGAGGAAACTGTGTACTTTTTAAAGTTGAAACTACTACAAAACAGAAGAATAACAACACGGTGGGTAGAAAACAACATAGAACAGAAAGAGAAACTTTTGAATGCTCATATGCTGACAGGGAATGGCAATTAGAAAAAAAGAGACTCTAGAAATAGTTAAGGGAAAAGGAAATTAATAAAGTCTTTGTGCAGTGTGGCGATTCCTCAAGGATCTACAACTAGAAATACCATTTGACCCAGGATCCCATTACTGGGTATATACCCAAAGGACTATAAATCTTTCTACTACAAAGACACATGCACACGTATATTCATTGCGGCACTATTCACAACAGCAAAGACTTGGAACCAACCCAAATGTCCATCAATGATAGACTGGATAAAGAAAATGTGGCACATATACACCATGGAATACTATGCAGCCATAAAAGTTGATGAGTTCATGTCCTTTGCAGGGATATGGATGAAGCTGGAAACTCATTCTCAGCAAACTATCACAACAACACAAAACCAAACACTGCCATGTTCTCACTCATAAGTGGGAGTTGAACAATGAGAACACATGGACACAGGGCAGGGAATATCACAAACTGGGGCCTGCAGAGAGGTAGGAGGCTAGGGGAGGGATAGCATTAGGAGAAATACCTAATGAAGGCTGACAGGATCATCCTGTGCAGCAAACCACCATGGCAGGTGTATACCCATGTAACAAAACTGCATGTTCTGCACATGTACCCCAGAACTTAAAGTATAATAATTAAAAATAAATAAAGTCTTTGTGGAGATAGGATAAGACATAACCAAGAATACTGGCAGAGGAACCATCCTTAGTCTGGAAGGGGAATGTGACACGTACAAATAGCCTTGGTGATGGAGGTTATAATCAGAGGACATTTCAACTTGATATCCTCAAGCCTGTGAAGAGGAAAAGTCACCCTGCTGAGAAAGTAGGAAGAAGTGACAGAAAGGTGGGCTTGAAGATAATCATGGAGCACAGAAGGGGCTTTTGACCTTCTGAGAATAGAGTTTGTATTTCTTTTTTCTTTTCTTTTTTTGAGACAGAGTCTCGCTCTGTCACCCAGGCTGGAGTACAGTGGCGCGATCTCAGCTCACTGCAACCTCCACCTCCCTGGTTCAAACAATTCCCCTGCCTCAGCCTCCTGAGTAGCTGGGATTACAGGCACATGCCACCATGCCTGGTTAATTTTTTTTGTATTTTTAGTAGAGACGGTTAGCCAGACGGTTTCACCATGCTGGCCAGACTGGTCTCAAACTCCTGACCTCAGGCAATCCGCCTGCCTCGCCCTCCCAAAGTGCTGGGATTATAGACGTGAGCCACTGTGCCCAGCCATGTTTATGTTTTTCCATCTTTTATAAGCCCAGATAACTGAATAGGGTCTAACATATCTTGAATGATCAAATGGACATCACACCTGTCAGACACTATGTACTACCTCTAAAGAAACATAAGAGACTTTCAGTAGAAAAGTATTTTAAAAGATAAATTTCTAGAAATCATGTCCTTTGCAGTAACATGGATGCAGCTGGAGGCCATCATCCTGATTTAACGCAGAAACAGAAAATCAAATACCGCATATTCTCACTACGTTTAGTGAGAGCTAAACATAGGGTACACATGGACATAAACATAAGAACAACAGACACTGAGGACTCCAAAAGCAGGAAGTGAAAGTGGGAAAGGGTTGAAAAACTATTTAATACCTACTGGGTAGTATGTTCACTATTTGGGTGACGGGTTCAACTGAACCCCAAACCTCAGCATTACACGATATACCCATGTAACAAACCTGCACATGGCTAGGCACAGTGCCTCACGCCTGTAATCCCAGCACTTTGGGAGGCCAAGATGGCTGGATCACTTGACGTCAGGAGTTTGAGACCAGCCTGAGCAACATGGTGAAACCCAGTCTCTACTAAAAATAAAAAAAAAAAAATTGAAAAAAAAAAAATTAGCCAAGCGTGGTGGCACGCACCTGTAATCCCAGCTGCTTGGGAGGCTGAGGCAGAAGGATTGCTTGAGCCTGGGACGTGGAGGTTGCAGTGAGCCAAGATCACATCACTGCACTCCAGCCTGGACGACATAGTGAGACTCTTAAAAAAAAAAAAAAAAAAAAAAAACCCCCAAAAAAACAACACTTGCATATGTACCACCTCCTGAAAAAATCAAACTTGCATATGTACCACCTCCTGAACCTGAAGTTAAAAAAAAAAAGATAAGGTTCTAAACCTACATTGAAAGCCTTTTTGTTAATTTGGATTACTCTGCTTATTCAACAGACTTTTAATGAGATTCTCCAGTTACCTCTAAAAATAACTTGCTATAATGCTTATAATAAAAAATTCTGAGAAGGAAATAGTGTTACAGTTCCATCATGTCCCTAATGTGTATAAATTCTCACTTCTAAATGGATACAAGCTATCTCTGACCACCATCTTGTGGCAGAACAAAGAAACTGCAATTTATCAGTCACTGGAGCAAGACATGAAGTAGCATGTAACCTTCAAAAATAGCACTGTTACTTAACTTTAGGAGTATGAATGCTCTAAACACCTACTCTGTGCTAGGTACTTTACCTAATTTACTTCTATAATCCTCACAACCACACCACAAGGTAGATCCCTTTATTGCAAATTTAAAAACTACAAAAAAACAATGTTTTTAAATAAACAAAGAGGTTAAGAAATTTACCCAAGATTGGCCAGGCGCAGTGGCTCATGCCTGTAATCCCAGCACTTTGGTAGGCTGAGGCAGGTGGATCACGAGGTCAGGAGTTTGAGACCAGCCTGGCCAACATAGTGAAACCCCATCTCTACTAAAAATACAAAAATTAGCCGGGCGTGGTGGCGCACGCCTGTAATCCCAGTTACCCAGGAGGCTGAGGCAGGAGAACTGCTTGAACCCGGGAGGCGGAGGTTGCAGTAAGCCGAGATTGCGCCACTGCACTCCAGCCTGGTCGACAACAGCGAACCTCTGCTTTAAAAAAAAAAAAAAAAAAAAAAAAGAAGTTAAAATAAGAAATTTACCCAAGATTATAGTTAAGAAAAATGCTGGGGGAGGATCTGAACCCAAGTTTAATTACAAAGCCCCAACTCTTCCACTAGGTACCCCATGGAAACTATTTATTGTTTCCAAGGTCCTCATGGCTAAACTGTTTGCTGATCGTCATACTAGATAGTCCAAAGAAAAATCCCATTTGTAACACTAACCTTCTGTATGCTGTTTGTGCTTACCTCATGTGTACACCCTTCAACAGTTTCAACTGATTGTACCTTGACTCTGGGCATCAGGTCTGCCAAACTTAAAAAAAAATTGTTTAAAGTTAGATAAAAACAAATTACTTTTCTATAATTTGATAATAAGCCTCACATTGCACTGTTAAGGAAAATGACACTGTCCAGTCATCAGTATTCCAAATAGGAAAAACTTTGGCTATTAAGAATACATAGAAATGTTTTCACATTATGCAAATATATGCTGAAAATTAAAAATGACCAGTTAACATCTTTTATTACAGATACAGAACAGACTGCCAAGTGATTATTCAAATAATTATGTCAGCTTAGTTCCAATAACTATTTTGAATAAAAAGTACCTCTACCAAGCACTGTCACCACTTCAAAACATAAGCTGGTTATAAACCATTACACAATAGAAAGTATAAAGTAAACTAGCCCAATTCATTTGTTGCTATTATTTATAGAAGTGTTCCTGGCCAGGCACAGTGGCTCACACCTGTAATCCCAACACTTTGGGAGGCTGAAGTGGGTGGATCACTTGAGCCCAGGAGTTCAAGACCAGCTTGGGCAATACGGCAAAAACTCACTACAAAAAAACTCAAAAATTAGCATACGTGATGGCACGCGCCTGTAGTCCTAGCTACTCAAGACATTGAGGCAGGAGAATCACCTGACCCTGGGGAGGCTGAGATGGCAGTGAGCTGTGATCACACCACTGCACTCCAGCCTGGGTGACAGAGTGAGACAATGTCTCAAAAAAAAAAAAGTTCCTTATTCTCATCAAAATCCTACATTATGCTATCTAGGTCCTCTGTTTAGACTCTGAAAAGGCAAAACTGGATAAACTGAAGAAAAATAGATGTATTTCTGTGCTAGATTATTATCTTACTTATCGTACTTCTGAGATTTAAGTCAATAATATTACTTTGGACAAACTCAAAAGTTACAAACAAGTAACAATGACTTTAAACTACAAATATTATTTTGTAACTTATTATAGTAGCCTGGGAAAATGGTGCATCTTAAATATTCCAGTGACACATCTATCACCATTTATAGGAGATAATTTTACTAACTGTAACAAAAGTTAACTGGTTTTAAAAAAAAATCACAGAAATTGTAAACTCTTCATGGTAGTGCCAAGTTCAAATATGGAACATTAGAAGGGAGGAGCAAAGTTGTAAAGATCATTACCACAATACAAAACAGGTCAACCAAGGGTACTGGCATCAACTTTTAGAAAGCTCCAGCTTCCAAAATCAGATAAATACCAGCGATTCCAGCCACAGATAACCATAGCAGGAGTCTTGAGATGCACAGCCACTCTACTCCACATGCAACAATGAAAATCTAATTCGCTCTAATGTTCCTTCCCACTTATTCCTTCCACTGAGTTAGCTTTATTTTTTCCCTTTTATTCCACTCTTCCAGTTATCCTCCTCCTGAGGCATTACAAATAAAGAAAATGTATTTTTTTTAAATCAGGTTTTAAGACTTTTTTCTCAAAACTGGATTCTAAAGTATTAAAAGATGAGTATTTTCTATATTGCTTTCCAACTCCCCAAACTTAGGTAAGTGTTCTACATTTACATGCCTGTGTAAAAATAGAAAGAATATCTTCATTTCTCTAATACGGGCATATATCTAAGTAGCAACATGGAGACAATTTTTAAAACCTCATGTAACCACCTGAATTATGAGTTACTAACATTTAGGACTTTGGAAATATTACCTTAAGTCTTCAGTTATTGACTCTTCTATCCTGGGCTTCTTTCCAAAAATGGGTTCATCTGTACCTTCGAAATCTACATCTCTCTTATTTTTTCCATTATTAGTTGATTCTGATTGTAATTTACCATCAAAACGTTTCCTGAAAAGTAAACAGTTTGGAATGAATTCTGCAGTATCCACTTTTACTTTAAGGGCAACATCATAAAATACTGCTCTATACCATTAACAGAAAGTCATGTTTTAAATAGATGAATGTTACAAACAACAACTGGTTGAAGGCCGGAATACCTTAACTTTATAACTAGTAAAACTGAATACTACTGCATTTGTATTTCATTTTTCTTTGACGGTTTAAAGTTATCTTAAAATTCACATTAACATAACTATTAAATATATTTTCTTTAAAACTGTAAATTAAAACATCATTAGACATTAACATGAGTTACCTTTAACAAACATTTAATGCTTTCTCTAAAGGCATGATACTACTATTTGGAAGAAAATTTTTTGTGATTAGATTTGCTGGTCAAAAGTAGTGACAATAAATGACGTTTGGAGCCGGGCACGGTGGCTCATACCCGTAATCCAAGCACTTTGGGAGGCCGAGGTGGATGATCACTTGAGGTCGGGAGTTAGAGACCAGCCTGGACAGCATGGCAAAATCCCATCCCTACTAAAAATACAAAAATGAGCTGGGTATGATGGCGCATGCCTGTAGTCCCAGCTACTCGAGAGGCTGAGACAGGTGAACTGCTTGAACCCAGAAGGCAGATGCTGCAGTAAGCTGATATCGCGCCACTGCACTGCAGCCTGGGAGACAAAGCAAGACTGTCTCAGAAAAAAAAAAAAAAAAAAATAGATGTTTGGTACACTGAATATCCATAGGGGGAATTCAATCTGACCTTTACCTCATCATACACAAAAATAAATTCCATGTGAATTTTAGATCTGTGAAAAGGCAAAAACAACAAAGAATCTAGAAGATAAAATGAGAAAATGATCTTCCGGACTTCTTAACCAGGAGAGAAAATTAGGGGTGAGGATTATAAATCAATTTTTAAAAGATAACCCAATTAAAAAAATGAGCAAAGGACTTAGTGGGCACTTTAGAAAAGAGGATATTCAAATGGGCAACAAGCACATGAAAAGGAGCTCAACACCATTACTTATGACAGAATTGTAAATCAGATATCAGGTCAGTGGCTCAAACTTTTTGGTTTCAGAATCCTTTCTCAGTCTTAAAAGTTATAAGAAACTCTAATGAATTTTATGTGGTTGTATCTATTGATATTTGCAATATTAGATATTAAGATTAAAATTTTTTAAAATACTTATTCACTTTAAAATGGCAACAGTCAAACCACTACATATTAACATGAGTAACATTTTTGGTAAAAAATAACTATTTTCTAAAAAAATTTTAACGAGAATGGCATAGTTTTTATATTTTTGCAAATCTCTCATGTCTGGCTTAACAGAAACAGCAGGATTCACCTGTTTCTGTATTCAACTTGCTATGACACACTGTTTTGGTCAAAGCATATGAAGAAAAATCTAGCCTTACACAGATATGTAACTAAAAAAGGACAGGGTATTTTAATAGACTTTTCGGAAAATTGTGACTTTGCCCCTCTGATCCCGTAACAAAACAGTCACACTCAGAACTGCTATTCCATTTACAGTCATGAATTGTGCAAACGATGTTGAGCCAAAGCCAAACATAAAAATATATTTTGTATGATTCCACTTACATAACAGTCCCAAACAAAAAAACTAACACATGTTGTTATCAGGACAGTTATTTTTCTAAGGGACACAGAGGGGTTGTAATATTCTATTTTTTTGCACAGAATGGTGGCTGCGTGGATGTGTTCCACACACTCTAAAAATCCATCCCATAATCTGCACACTTTTCTTTATGTTTTATTTAAACAATTTTTAGGCTGGGCGGGGTGACTCATGCCTGTAATCCCAGTACTTTGGGAGGCCAAGGCGGGCGGATCACGAGGTCAGGAAATCGAGACCATCCTGGCTAACATGGTGAAACCCCGTCGTCTCTACTAAAAATACAAAAAATTAGCCGGGTGTGGTGGTGGGCACCTGTAGTCCCAGGTACTCGGGAGGCTGAGGTAGGAGAATGGCATGAACCCAGGAGGTGGAGCCTGCAGTGAGCTGAGATCGCGCCACTGTACTCCAGCCTGGGCGACAGAGCAAGACTCCCTCTCAAAAAAAAAAAAAAAAAAAAAAGACTTTTTAATAAAGGGTAAAACAATACTGATCCATATGCTTGAACAACCTTTCCTTAATGAAGTCCATTCTCTGATACCTAGCAAAACCTAAAATTTGTAAATTCTGTCACTCCCAATTTTGCGAAAAAGCTATTCATTCTAGTCCCATTTTTGTTGCTGACTACTTATGTGAACCTCTTCTGGACAGGTCATCAATATCCTTGGGCCTCAGTAAAACAAGACATTTGGACAATAACTGAGATCCTTTCTAGGTGTAACATTCTATTATTCTATCTCTGAGTAAGCAACAACTAAGCCACTATATTTAAAACATTCTATTAGGAGCTGGTTAAAGTCTATAAAACAAAGAAACATGAAAGTTCCCAAACCTTTGAGAAACTGAAATTCATGGTAGAACACTTCTGGTCAGAAGTGCTACATTATTCTTTAATATTGCATGTCAGACTTTTAGGACTCTAATTATTTATTTCTCTCATAGCTTGGTATGTATGTCACATGTGGAACTTGCACACAAACATCTGAGTTATCCAGAAAGGCTGGAAATGAAGTGTTGTAGATAACCAGCTTACTTTTTAAGGACAAGGTTTTAATTTATTGAAACCATCTGAGAATGTTATTCTTCTTAGTTCATAAGGGTAGCATGCTCTATACATAGCACAAGAAAGAGCACCAAATTGGCCATTAAGCCCAAACAACAAATTTGGCCAACATCTAATTATAACTTATTGGCCAACAAACCCAAACTGGGATAACTAGCCTGTAATTACAGAGTATAAAAATCAATCTCTAACCTATAGAGGAATTTGGCAACACCTAGCAACACATTCTAAAATGTTAAGGTCATGAAATTCAAAGACTAGTACATATTACATGAGACAAAAAAGACATGACAACCAAATCACTTAATCCTATACAGAATTATTTTCTTATAAAGGACATTAAAGCAATTGGCAAAATCTGGATAAGTCTGATTAGGTTAACAGTACTGTATCAATATATAATTTCCTAATTTTGATAACTATAAACTGTGGTTACATAAAAGAATGCTCTCATTTTCAGAAAATATACACTAAGCAACTTAGAAATCTAGAGGTAAATGGGCAACATATCTGCAACTTACTTTAAACAGTTCAGAAAAAATTATATATCCACAAACACACATATACATATGCATTATGGGAAGAAAGAGGAAGGGAGGAAAAAGTAAATGTGGTAAAGTGTTAAAATTTAGAATATTTGAGTGAAGACGTACAAGAATTTTGGTGCCATTCTTATATATTTTCTCTAAGTCTGAAATTATGTCAAATAAGAAGTTTTTTTAAGTACTCACACTACCTGAAATGACATTTAGTACTACTTGTAATAAAAGTTAAGCAGTGACCATTGTGTACACCATTGTATCTCGCCTAGAGAAGAACATGTGCCAAGCAGAAGTATTTGGTCTTTTTAAACTTTTATTTTAGGTTTGGGGGTACATGTGAAGGTTTGCTACGCAGGTAAACACGTCATGGGGGTTTGTTGTACACATTATTTCATCATCTAGATATTAAGGCCAGTGCCCAACAGTTATCTTTTCTGCTCCTCTCCCTCCTTCCACCCTCCCTCCAAGTAGACCCCAGTGTCTGTTGTTTCCTTCTCTGTGTTCATAAGTTATCTTTTAGCTCCCATTTATAAGCGAGAACATGCGGTATTTGGTTTTCTGTTCCTGCATTCGTTTGCTAAGGATGATAGCCTCCAACTCCATCCATGTTCCTGCAAAAGACATGATCTCATTCTTTTTCATGGCTGCATAATATTTCATGGTGTATACGTACCACATTTTCTTTATCCAATCTGTCATTGATGGGCATTTGGGTTGATTCCATGTCTTTGCTATTGTGAATAGTGCCGCAATGAACATCCACATGCATGTGTCTTTATGGTAGAATGCTTTATATTCCTGTGGGTATATACCCAGTAATGGGATTGCTGGGTCTAATGGTATATCTGTTTTTAGCTCTTTGATGAATTGTCATACTGCCTTCCACAACGGTTGAACTGATTTACACTCCCACCAACAGTTATAAGTGATCCCTTTTCTCTGCAACCTTGACAGCATCTGCTATTTTTTTAGTTTTTAGTAATAGCCATTCTGACTGGTGTTAGATGGTATCTCATTTGTGGTTTTGATTTGCAATTCTCTAATGATCAGTGATATTGAGCTTTTTTTATATGCTTTCTGGCCCCATGTATGTCTTCTTTTGAGAAATGTCTGTTCATGTCCTTTGTCCACCTTTTAATAAGGTTGTTTTTCTCCTGTAAATTTAAGTTCCTTATAAATGCTGCATATTAGACCTTTGTCAAATGCATAGTTTGCAAAAATTTTCTCCCATTCTGTGGGTTGTCTGTTTACTCTGTTGATAGTTTCTTTTGCTGTATGGAAGCTCTTACGTTTAATTAGATCCCATTTGTCAATTTTTGCTTTTGTTGCAATAGCTTTCGGTGTCCTTGTCATCAAATCTTTGCCCATTCCTAGGTCCAGGATGATACTGCCTAGTTGTCTTCCAGGGATTTTGTAGTTTTGGGTTTTACATTTGTCTTTAATCCACCTTGAGTTGATTTTTCTACATGGTGTAAAGAAGGGGTCCACCTTCAATTTTCTGCATATGGCTAGCCAGTTATCCCAGCACCATTTATTGAATAGCGAGCCTTTTCCCCACTGCTTCGTTTTGTTAGCTTTGTCAAAGATCAGATGGTTGTAGATGTGCAGCCTTATTTCTAGCTCTCTATTCTGTTCCATTGGTCAATGTGCCTGTTTTTGTACCAGTATCATGCTGTTTGGTTACTGTAGCCTTGTAGTATAGTTTGAAGTAGGGTAATGTGATGCCTCTCCAGCTTTGTTCTTTTTGCTTAGGACTGCCTTGGCTATTTTTGGTTCCATATAAATTTTAAAGTAGTTTTTTCTAGTTCTGTGAAGAATGTCATTGGTAGTTTGACAGGAATAGCATTGAATCTGTACATTGCTTCGGGCACTATAGCCATTTTGATGATACTGATTCTTCCTATTCATGAGCATGGGGTGTTTTTCCATTTGTTTGTATCTTCTCTGATTTCTTTGAACAGTATTTTGTAATTCTCATTGCATATATCTTTCACCTCCCTGGTTAGCTGTATTTCTAGGGTGTGTGTGTGGGAGGGGGGAGGTGTGTGGCAATTGTGAATGAGATTGCTTCTCTTATCTGGCTCTCAGTCTGGCTATTGTTGGTGTATAAGAATGCTAGTCTTTTTTGTACACTAATTTTTGTATCCAGCAGCTTTGCTGAAGTTGTTTGTCAGCTGGAGTGTTTGGGCCCAGACTATGGGGTTTCCTACATATAGAATTATGTTGTCTGCAAACAGTTTGACTTCCTCTCTTCCTATTTGGATGCCCTTTCTTTCTTTCTTTTGCCTAACTGCTCTGGCTAGGACTTGCAATACTATGTTGAATAGAAGTGGTGAGAGAGGGCAGCCTTGCCTTGTGCCAGTTTTCAAGTAGAATGCTTCTAGCTTTCACTTTTTCAGTATAATGTTGGTTGTGGGTTTGTCATAGATGGCTCTATTATATTGAGGTATGTTCCTTCAATACCTAGGTTATTGAGAGTTTTTAACATGGAGGGGTGTTGAATTTTATCGAAGGCCTTTTCTGCATGTATTGAAATAATCATGTGGTTTTTTGTCTTTAGTTCTGTTCATGTGATGACTCACATTTGTTGATAGTTGCATGTTGAACCAACCTTGCATCCTGGGGATGAAGCCTACTTGGTCATGGTGGATTAGCTTTTTGATGTGCTGCTGGATTTGGTTTGCAAGTATTCTGCTGAGGATTTTTGCATTGATATTCATCAAGGATAGTGGCCTGAAGTTTTTTGTCGTTGTGTCTCTGCCCATTTTTGATATCAAGATGATGCTGGCCTCACATAATAAGTTGGGGAGGAGTCTTTCCTCCTCAATTTTTATGAATAATATCTGTAGGAATGCTACCAGCATTTCTTTGTACATCTGGTAGAATTCTGCTGTGAATCCATCAGGTCCTGGGCTTTTTTTGGTGGGTAGGCTATTTATTACTGATTTAATTTTGGAGCTTGCCACTGGTCTGTTTAGGGAATCAATTTCTTCCTGGCTCAGTCTTGGGAGGGTGTATGTGTCCAAGAATTTATCCACCTCTTGTAGGTTTTCTAGTTTGTGTGTGTAGAGGTGTTCATAATAGTTTCTGATGGTTGTTTTTATTTCTGTGGAGTCAGTAGTAACATTTTCGTTGTAACTTCTAACTGTGTTTATTTGATTTCTGCCGGGGTATAAAATAATGATGTGAGCGTTCCACAGGTTTTTTTTTTTTTTTTTTTTCAAGTTGGGTCCCAGCTGTATCATCCAGGGTGGCCCCAGCCTCCCTACTAGCTGGGACTACAGGCATGAGCCACTGCCCCCAGCTCCACAGTCTTATACTTCACTGTACAATTATACATAAGTATAAATACAGACTATTTTTAAAATGCTAGTGTAGAACAACCACCTTCTTAGTTGATGGAGATTTGTATGAAGTACACATATACTCAGAAATAGTTCTATTCTGAGAGCTACAAAGAAGTTAACCTGATAGTAATCTCCAGTGGATTAACTATTGCTCTATGCCGCAATGGAATATGGGTTTTTGTTGTTGTTGTTGTCTGTCTCGAAAAATATATATAATAATAATAATTACAAATATTTGTCAAAATGATTTTAGACTATCTGGGCAATCTGTTTAACACAATGAAAAGCACTGGTTTAAAACGGATCAGATGCACATGTAACAAATAAAACCATACAAGGATTTGAAGAAAACATGACAAAAAATCCAAGAGCAACAAGAATGACAAACGTGATTATATTAAAATTTTTCTGAATGACAAAACATTGGGGAAAATATTTGCAATTTATGTTAGAGAAATAATATCCCTAGTCTATAAAGAGATCCAAAAATTAAGAAGGACCAACTATCAATTTTTTTAAAGATGAAAAGAAATATAAATTAACACGAATTGAAATACAATTTCTCATCTATCTCACTGACAAAAATCCAAGTTCAATACACTGTGAAAAAGGCCATAAAGTACTCTCACACATTACTGTTTGTATCAACTTTCTATTGCTGCTGTAACAGATTACCACAAATCCAGTGGCTTAAAATGGGCCCCCAACCCCTGGGCAGTTCATGGCCTGTTAGGAAACCAGGCTGCACAGCAGGAAGTGAGCAGCGAGTGAGTGAACATTACCGCCTGAGCTCTGCCTCCAGTCAGATCAGCAGCAGCATTAGATTCTCATGGGAGCACAAACCCTATTGTGAATTGTACATGTGAAGAATTTAGGTTGCGCACTCCTTATGAGAATCTAATGCCTAAGGATCTGAGGTGGAAGAGTTTCATCCCAAAACCATCCCCCTACTGCTGGTCTGTGGAAAAACTGTCTTCCATGAAACCAGCCCCTGGTGCTAAAAAGGTTGGCGACAGTTGGCTTAAAATAGGACAAATTTACTGTTTTATAGTTCAGAAAGAAAGAAGTGCAATATAGGTCTTACAAGACCAAAACTAGGGTGCTGTGTTGGCAGGGCTGTGTTCCTACCTGAAGGCTCTGGGGGAAAATCCATTTCCTTGCCACTTCCACTTCTAGAGATCACCCACATTTTCCGGCTTATGACCCTGTTCCTCCACCTTTAAAGTCAGCCAGAGCCCTTCTAATGTTGCTATCTTTCTGGTTCTCTCCCTTCAGCTTCCTTCTTTCACTTTTAAAAACCCTTGTTATTACTTCGGTCCCAACTGGATGATCCAGAATTCTCTCTCCACCTCAAGGTCAACTGATTAGCAGCATGAACTCCATCTGCAACTTTCTCCTTTGCCAAGTAACCTAACAATTTCAAACGTTCTAGGGATTGGGACATGAACATCACTGGGGGGACTGTCATTGCTACCACACTGTTGAAAACACAAAATGGTACATCTCCTGTGGAAAGGAATTTGGCTACATCTAGCAAAAATGCCTACTTAGTTACTCTCTTTGACCTAGTAATTCGCTTCTAAGAATCTATTCCAAAGATAAAATGGCAAACAACAACAACAAGAAACAGACTTCTACAAAACAGACATTGTTGCATCATTTGTAACAGCAAAAGACTGAAAACAGTACCATGTTCATTCAGAGAACATTGATTGAAGGACTGCAACTATGCAGTTGTTAAAAAAAAAAAAACAGCTCTCTACATATTGATATACGATGATCTCTTGGTCAAAATATCAAGTAAAAAAAGATGAACAGTTTTTAATGCTACCTTTTGCACAAGAAGTGAGAAATGGAGACATCTGATAGACACACATGTACACACAATTCGATATTTTCAAAAAGAAAAGAGACAAAGCAAAAACTAAAGGGGAGGGAGGAAATGGAAGAAGGGGAAAGGATGGAAGCAAGAATGTACTGTTTTAAACTTTTGATTTTGGAACTACAAAATCTTTTACATAATTTCTTAAAAATTAAATTTTTAGCAGTTCTTAAAAACTGTAAATACACTGAAACAAATGAACACAATAAATATCAAATTAGTGGCATAAACATTTAGGGAAAAGAACTACTACAGAGTATTTTCACTGTTACCACAATATATTGAGGGCAAAAGAACCACAGTTGCATTCAATATCTTATTAATTGCAAAATTATTTTTAAACTATTGTAAGTATATATAAGAAAAAGCTTAATTATGTAATTGTCAGCAGGAATGAGGGTTTTCTTTTCCTTTTTTTGAGACATGTCTCTTTCTGTTACCTAGGCTAGAATGCAGTGTCATGATCACAGCTCCCTGCAGCCTCAACCTCCCAGAGCTAAAGCAATCCTCCCACCTCAGCCTCCTGACTAGGAGGGACTACAGGTGCATGCCACAAGACCCAGCTAATTTTTTTTTTTTTTGTAGAGACAGGGTTTCACCACGTTGCCCAAGCTGGTCCCGAACTCCTGGGCTCAGGCAATCCACCTGCCTCAGCCTCCGAAAGTGCTGGGATTACAGAAATGAGCCATGTGCCTGGCCTAGGAATGAGGATTTTCAACAAAACCGAGAAATGATACATTTATAAAAATCCAAAAAGTTAAATAAAAACCCTGTGATGTTAATTGTATTGGAAATGTCAGTATGAATTCTATTTTTTATAAAAACAAAGATTCCCTAGTTCTTTGTACTGTAAAAACCTAAAAGCAATGAAATCCAGTAGCATTGTGCACCCTAAGCACAAACTAACATTTCTCACTATAAGAAATTAGAGACTCCTTAGAGATGTGGCTGATTCCAAGTTTGGCACTGAAAGTGTATAGTGAGTCCAGAAAATCCAAAAAACACATAAGCTATCAAAGACTTATGATGTCTTGTCAAAAAGACACAAGAGCCAACCTCAAGAGCACTCACTGTTCAAGAGATTGGAAATCCAAGTTTCAGAAAACGTAACAGAAACAACTCAAATGTCCAGTAACAGATGGAGGTATAAACAAATATGGTATATGCATAAAACAGAATACTATTCAGCCAGAAAAACAAACTATTGATATACATACACCACATGACTGAATCTCAGAAGCACTATGTTGAGTAAAAGAAGCCATGTAAAAGGAATACATAATGTATTCAAATAAAATTTTAGAAAATATAAGTTCTAGATAGGTGGCGACAGGGATGTATTAAAAAGGGGCACAAAAAAACTCCTGAGGGTGATGGAAATGTTTATCTTGATTGTGGTGGTTTACTGCACTTCAGTTATACCCCAATAAGATTAAAAAAGAAGAAGAAGAAGAAGAAGAAGAAATAAGTGCAAAGGAGTAAATATACAAAAATCCACTCATTTACCCAGAAACGAAACATAATCATACACCCATGTTGGTCACCATTGAAACTTCCTTAGGGCACAACTCATTTCCTTAAAAATTGTTAAAGGATCAAGCATTTAGCCTGCCTTTTCTTTATGAACTGTATTTCAAGGTAAACAAACAGCTGATGAGACAATGCCTTTTTTAATAGGTGGATTCCAGGTAATAAATGCAGAGAGAAATGATAAAAACAGAAAATCACCACTGTGCAAGTACTAGTGAAGTAATGGACCTGGGCAATTATCACTAGGTGCTAAAGCCATCATGTGAAAGGTTGATGAGGAATCAGGGTGATACTATTTTCGCCAACTTGTCAATCTTAGAACGGTAGAATATTCAGACATTATGATGTAATGAAATAGGAAGTAAATTGCACCTGAATCTAATCAAGCCACTAGATCAGAGCAGTCCAGTATATATACATACATATACAAGCTACAAGCTGCATATGTAATTTAAAATTTTCTAATAACCACATTTAAAAAGGTAAAAAGAAACTGTTGAAATAAATTTTAATATCTTTCACTGAACCCAATGTATGCAAAATACTATCATTTCAATTATAACCAAATTAAAATTAAGGAGATATTTTACAATTTTCATATTAACGTTTCCAATTCTGGTGTGAATTTTACACTCACCGAACATCTCAATTCTGACAAGTCATATTTTAAGTGCTCAACAGCTACGTGAGGATAGTGGCTATTATGTCACAAAATGCAGCTCTAGGGATGAGGACAGTTTACAGAAGATACTTGAGGATACAGCAGCAAGTTAAATGGCAGTTTAAGAAAGCAAATCCAGGATGTGGGAAACTCCACAGAATAGATGACCTGGTTTCTCCCTTCACTCATCCCTCCAAAATAGAAATCAATGGCAGAAAGAAAAAAGAGGGAGGCTGTTGTAGCATAAAATACTTAAGGGACATAACAATAAAAACAGTGTAGGGTTTTGTTTGAATCCTGATTCAACTACCAATGATCAAAAAACATCCGAGACAACTGGGGACATCTCACTGCAGATTCAGTATTTAACGATATTAAGGAATTATTGTTAGTTTTGTTGGATGACATAAATACTGAAATATTTAGGGAGAAAAAACAACTTGCATTTGATTAAAAAAAAGATGTAGGAATAGATTGATCAGGACTTGATATTGGTGAAGCTGAGTTATGAGTACATGAAGCTCTTCATACTGTTTTATATATAAAATACATAGTTTGACAATTCTCATAAAGTTTTTTTAAAAAGTACTCACTGGCTGTGCACAGTGGCTCACACCTGGAATCCCAACACTTTGAGAGGCCAAGGTGGGAGGACTGCTTGAGGCCAGGAGTTTGAAACCAGCCTGGGCAACATAGTGAGACACCCGTCTCTACAAAACATTTTTAAAATTAGCCCGATATGGTGGTGTGTACCTGTACTTCTAGCTATTCAGGAGGCTGAGGTAGGAGGAATGCTTGAGGCCAGGAGTTCGAGGTTACCATAAGCTGCTAAGCACCAGTGCACTCCAGCCTGGGTGAGAAAATGAGACCCCATCTCTAAAAGGTAAAGAAACTATTTTTTTTTTTTTTTTTTTTAATACAAAGCCATCTTTATTGTTTTGACAGGGAAAGGAACATATGCCAGTGAAGAAATTTGCTGAGTGGTGTAATGATTAATTTTATGTGTCTACTTGCCTAGGTCATGGTGCCCTGTTCTTTGTTTCAACAATATAAAGATATTTTTTAGATGTCATTAACATTTAGGTCAACAGATTTTGAGTTAAGCAGACTCCATAATGTGGGTGGGCCTCCTCCAATCAGCTGAAGGCCTTAAGAGAAAAAGACTGACCTCCCCTGAGCAAGAAGAAATTCTGCTGCCAGATTGCTTTTATTTACTTGAAGAAACTATTTTTTAAAAAAGCATCCACTTGGTCTAGAATACTAAATAAAGGGCAAGTTCCTCTGAAGTTCCATGATTTGCCCTCCTATGTTACACAGATCAGATGAGAATCACACTATGCATAATGTTAGTATGGCCACTGCAATCAGGCAAATAGGATTTTTTCTCTTTTTTTTTTTGAGATGGAGTCAAGCTCTGTTGCCCAGGCTGGAGCGCAGTGGCACAATCTCGGCTCACTGCAACCTCCACCTCCCAGGTTCAAGCGATTCTCTTGTCTCAGCCTCCCAAGTAGCTGGGATTACAGGCTCCTGCCACCAGGCATGGCTAAATTTTGTATTTTTAGTAGAGATGGGGTTTCGCCATGTTGGTGAAGCTGGTCTCGAACTCCTGACCTCAGGTGATCTGCCCGCCTCCGCCTCCCAAAGTGGGATTAGAGGCGTGAGCCACCACGCCCGGCCAGGATTTTTTTCTTAAAAATATCTAGAAGACCTTGCTAGAAGTGTTGGTAGTAACAAAACCCTTTAAGCTACTAACGTTCTTCTGTGTTTTCTTATTTCCTTTCTCTAATATTCATTTCCTAATATAATGAAATGTAAATTAGATTTTTATTTCCTCTTTTCACTTGGGAAGGCTGTCAAACAGCTTACCCCAACTAACCTGCAAATAAAACTCATTTTATCCTAGCAAATTTGAGGTAAAGTATATACTAACATGGTAAATGATACATGTATTGTCTTCATAATATCATAGTTGCCCATTCAAACACTCTAGCAACTATTACTTCCTGTCTTGAAAGAAATAAAAATAATTGGTCCTCCTTTCTTATTTTCTCTGAAAAGCTTCCCCAAACTCTCCCAATCCAACTTAATGCGAGTAGACTATTTTTCCACTTTGTTCCACTCATTTCGCACTCCTGATAGAATTTTCTCTTATCCCTCTAATCTCTTATTTAGGCTTATGTACCCTCTCCAGAAGTTCTGTGTTGTGTCACTTACTTCCCCACAGAGATCTCTATCTGAAGGAGACCAAGTCAAATGATATTCAAATATATACCTCCAGTCCTGGTCTTTCTCCAAAACCCTATTAAAACTACCCAGTGGACATTTTCCTACAGATATACTAGCATCCCTTCACATTGTCTCAAGCCAAATTAATGTTATCACTATATCAAAACCTCTGAACGTCCCTGTTTTTTTCACCCTGACATGCAAATTAAACATCTCTTTTGACTTCCTTTCCCTTGTTTTCCTTAATTAATGAAGGCCTGTCCATTTTTTCCTTAACATGTTCGTACCTTTCCATTCCTCTGCCACTGCCTGAGTTGAGGTTCTTTTCATCTTTACAACCAGATAACTAACATAATTTCCTAATTTACTTTCTCATTGTCTATCTTCTTTCCCTATACTATTACAGTACTCTGCCAACCACTGCCAAATTAATTTTCCTAAACTATCATTCTACTTATCCAATCACCTTGTTCAACAGGGTTTTAAAAATGAAATCAAAACTCCTTTGCTTGATATTCAAGGCCCCTCATGTTCTCAAATCAATGTATATTCCCAGTCTTATCTCTTGTAGTCCCTAAATGAAACAGTTCCTCTTGCTCAATTTGTGCTCCTAAAAACAAACAAACTTGGCACCATTAACAACACAATTTCCTTAACTCAGAATATCCTCTTGTGTATAAATAAGCCTTCCTGAAAGTCAGAAATAGGTATCTCCCTTTCTTGAACTTTTATAACACTTAATTGTATATATCATTCATTTTAAGTTAACCACCTCCTCACCTATACTGTAACTCTTTAATGGGTACCTGTTCTCTTTCCCTACACCGAAAATTCCTTGAGAGCAAAATCATGTCTAATTTAATTTCAAGCATCTATTGGGTATCTGGCCCCACAATGCCAAGAGTATATTTTGTTGATTGTTAATTAATCATCTTACTTTATTTAATACAAGTAATAGCTTTTCCTTGTTCTACTATAAACAGATCTGTACACTTTCTGGTGGCTGTATGCACCAGTCTAAACATATGGGTAGGGTCCAGTAATTTTTAAATTTTTTCTCAATAAACTCACGATAGCTACCATCTATTAGTGATAGCTAGCTAACCACTGTTAGGCACTTTACACGTGTATCTCATTGAATCCTCATATCACCACCAGTGGTAGGCACTATTATCTCCATTTTACGGAAGAGAAAACTACTACATCTTGGAGATTAAATGTCTCTCCCTTCTCATGTTATTATCTGCCCTTTCCCCTCCAAATCAATTCATATCATTTTTTCTAAACCTTTTCACCTTTTACTCAACTAATCATTCGTTTTGTTTATTAACGACTATGTGCCAGGTGTTGTGCTGGTGCAGGAGACAACCGCGAAGATGGGGATAGAATCAGTAACATCGACGTAAGAGAAGTGAAGCAGAAGATCACGCTGCCTGCAGACACCAGGAAACGCCAAGACCCCCCCTTCCACGAACCAACATTCTTCCACCCTCTCCAACTTTTTTCGGAACCCCTTCACTTCCAACGCCACTCAATGTACACTTCACTTTCTCGTGCTCTTCCTAAGAGAGTAGTGTTTTCTTCCTCCCCACCGAAAAAAAAATAAAAGCAACAACTGAAACTTCTTCCTTACCCTGCCTTGTCTGCAGACCCTGGAGGCCCCTTCCATTTCCCCTTGTCCTTTTCCTTGTCTTTTTTGGTTCCCGCCGCAGTGGTCGAGTCGCCCTCGAACACGCTGAACAGCTCATCTCCGAATGCATCCGCCATTTTTGGGAGCAGTGAGAGCGAATCTCCCTCCTACCCACGATGCCCCGCGACCGAAGACAGTGACGTCTCGTGAAGGCTCAACAGTGGCCCGCAGGAGACAAAAGTAGTCGAGTCGCGCAGCCGACAAAAATGTTCCCCTGACTTTTTTTTTTTTTTTTTTTTTCCTGCTTTTCTTTCCTTTCCTTTCCGACCTAAAGTGGATAAGCTGCTCAGTGGATAAAGAGCGAGGGCGGCGCGTGGCGCCTGGCGTGTGGCACGCAGCTGGCGACTCAAAGAGGCGGAGCCTGCTGAATTCGACCAATTGCGAGGCAGCGGTCGCCCCGGCCCGAGAAGCCCGGATCGAAGCGCAGGGTGGCAGCCCCGGAGCCGGGGAATGTGAAGAGCTCTCGGCTGTGCAGTGGTACCGTCGGGGCCTGGGCCGCGAAGGATCTTCTGCCACAGCTGCAACATGGGCGGCAAGAACAAGAAACACAAGGCTCCAGCGGCCGCGGTGGTCCGGGCCGCCGTGTCTGCTTCCAGAGCCAAATCTGCCGAGGCTGGAATTGCCGGGGAGGCCCAAAGCAAGAAGCCAGTGTCCAGGCCGGCCACCGCTGCCGCTGCCGCTGCCAGCTCCAGGGAGCCCCGTGTCAAGCAAGGTACGAGAGGTCCCCCAGCCCCTGGCTGTCTGCCCTGAGACCCTGCTGCTTGTCCTGAGGAAAGGGCCTTAGAACCCGGGAGGAGCTTCGGGCCCAACATTTCTATTTCCCAACACTCGAGCTGCTACCTCCCCATGGGGTGGCCTTGTTTTAGATTTAAAAAGTCTAAGCTCTTTGGGCCTCCAAAATTCTGACGGTAGCCCTGTTGCAGCCTGGCATTTCTCTTGTAACTCACACTTCTCCCCCTTCTAAAAACAAAATAATTGCATTAGCTCCTGTTTCAGCAGGAATCCATCCTGAGCACCATCTCAGCTAGCTAGGCTAACGCAAAGACGAGTACTGAGTGGAGTTCCTGACCTCCTGGTGCCAGCCAGCCCCATTTTCTGTCTGTTTTTCATATCATTTTCAGCAACAATCTAGTGTCTCCATGCGTTCTGGAAAAATCAATACTTAATAAAAATTACAGGACTTACACACTGGTTACACACTGGTTACGTGTAACCTATTGTAAAATTGTCTGCCCTCGTTTCTGCCGCCATGCAGTTTTACTTACGGTACAAATTGATTTGACAACTCAACTTGTAGATGGCCGATTCCTGCTGCAGATGAGCAGGCCACTATTACTGTTGAGCTCCAAAGATTAACAATTACATTCTGTTGTGTTCTTCTCGGATTGTTTGCTTGTACTTATTGGAGTATTCAAGAAATATTTGCTGAGCATTTATGTGTATATATGCAAATATTTAGTATGTGTCTGATAAAATGTGAGGGATGTGATGAGCAAAAAGAGACATCACCTCATGGAGCTTGCCAGTCTAATGTCAGAGATAGGTATTAACTGATAGATAACGCACAGAGACATATTTATAGCCTTATAATAGATAAGTGCCACAAAGAAAAGCCAGGGAAGGCAGTTTAACAGGGTAATCTAATTTTTCTCGGGATGAGCAGGTATCATGGATGGTGTCTGGAAATGTAACAGTTAAGCTGAGATGAGGAGAATGAAAAAGGAGTTAACTCTGTGAAGCATGGCAGAAATTAGTATTCCAGGCGGGCGTAATGAACATCATGTGTAAAAATTTTGAGTCAGGAAAGAGCTTGGGGCTCTTGAGGAATTCACAGAACATAAAGCATCGCCAAAGGATGAAATGAGATGAGACTGAAAAAGTAGGCAGGTACCAGACCTTTACCTAGAAGGTGGAAACAGTTCTTTGCCCTGCAATTTATTGTAGTGTTAGCTACAGAGTTAGCATACTTGTAATTACAAATACATAGAATTTCTCCCTGACAACTATGGCAGTTTTATTCTGTGGATCAGCCTCTTTTTTACTTTTCCTTTGTCTTTTACTGACATTCCTCTGAATTATTTGAACTGATAGTCATTTGTTGTATTCTTTGGCTTCCCTTTCCTCCAGCCCCAAAATGTGACCCTTTCTCAAGGTGTGAATCCTTGACAGTATAGTTCGCTCCTAAAGCCCTTCTAGGAGTGTTCATCTATTTCCATTACTTCTATCTTTTCCTTTGTAGATGGCCTCTCTTCCAAGCTCAAGTTGGCAATTTATACATTTTGCTGGATTCTCTGACCCTATTTTTTGCAAGCATCTCAAATTTAACAGGGCTAGTACTAAACCACTCTTCTTTCCCCAGACTAACTTTTCCTTCGACTTCCTTGTTTCTGTTTTTCCATATTTCACTTTGCATTTGTGTAGTTCACATCCTAGTCTCGGTACCTGTGAATTCCTGGAGTACCAACGAAGTCTTTTAATAGGGCTCCATAGCTGTGCTCATTTTGCTTCCTCCAGTTGGTCTTGCATATCAACATCAGACTGATCTTCCAGAAATGCTGCTTTGGTCGTAACACTTCCTATTTTCTTCCATGGCATCCTCACTGACTTTGCAATAAAATCCAAATCATTTAGCTAGCTTCTAAAACCCTCTTTCTAACCTTTTAAAAATTCCTCTATTCAGCTATAGCAAGTCTGGTGTGTTTTCATTTCTCCAAAGGGAGCTCTTAGCTTTCTCCTTCCTCGTATTTATTCTTGCCATGTTTTTCTTCATGGAGTGCAATCTGTCCCTAACATCATCTACCAAAACCTTAAAATACCTATTTCAGATAACAACTTCCTTTTGAATTCTTCCTGCTATTCACAACTGACGTATCATAGTTGTTTAAATCATTCTTTTTGATAGTTAGTTCTTGCCTTATGATATGTAAAGAATTATATGTTTTATATATCCAACAAAATTACAGGAGGTAGGAACTGTTTTATGGATATGTGTTAACATTTCCCCAGTATCTACTCCAGTGCTGTGCATATCGTCATGAAGAAAATTTCTTGGATAACTGGTAAGGAAAGTTCAAAGGAATTATTAAGACCAAGAAATCAAGAGAAAAAAACTAGAGGTTATCTACTAAATTTGCACATAACTTTTGGGTTTATTTTAGGGTGCTTTTAATATATACTATAACATACAATAAACCTATTTTGGAGAAAAAAGTGGAAAAATGCTCAACTCTGTGTAGTTCCTAATGTAATGGTTCTACTCTACTTCTGTCCCTCCTTATCTTTCCAATTTGACAGCACAGCTGGTCAAAATTGTCCTCTATCGTAGAGGTTCAGAATCACCAAATGGCTTGCACAACAAGTAATACCACTCTTGTTTTTTTTTTTTTATTTCATTTGCTCATGAAAGAATTTCTGAAGAGGCCGAATAGGGAGGAGGGTGGGGAGAGGTTCAGTATTAAATAGGATGGTCGGGGAAGGAAGGCATCATATAAGAAGGTGGCTAGACGCAGTGGCTCACGCTTGTAATCCCAGCACTTTGGGAGGCCGAGGCAGGCGAATCACGAGGTCAGGAGATCGAGACCATGGTGAAACCCCGTCTCTACTAAAAATATAAAAAATTAGCTGGGCATAGTGGCGAGCGCCTGTAGTCCCAGCTACTCGGAGAGGCTGAGGCAGGAGAATGGCGCGAACCCGGGAGGCGGAGCTTGCAGTGAGCTGAGATTGTGCCACTGCACTCCAGCCTGGGCGACAGAGCGAGACTCTGTCTCAAAAAGAAAAAAAAAAAAGTGACATTTGAGCAAGCAAAGGAGGCAGGTAAAGTAGTTACACAGATGACTGGGTAAAGAGTCTCCTGGGGAGAGGGAACAGAAAGGCCTTGAGATGCAAGCCTGGAGTGTTCTAGGAATAGGAAGACCTTTCCCCATCTTTCTTTTACTGTCCTTCCCTTTGCCTTTCTTTTCTTTTCTTTCTTCTTTCTTCTTTCCATTCCTGTGCTTTAGAAGTGCCACTTCCTTAGCCTGAGTATAATTAAGCTGCTTTATCCTGTTATGACTGAGACCAAAATAAGAGGTTCAGTAATTTAAGTTTTCTCTTCCAACCAAGAGGCTTGTGTTTCTGAAAATCCTTGAACCTAGTTGAGGCTTAAAATTTTAAGAGGGGAATAAGAATTGGGAATGGATGTCATAAATTTATAAAAGCCATTATAAATTTTTTTTTAGGGTCACTAAAATAGAAAAAGTGCTATGAAGAACAGAAAATAGTGACTTGGTAAACATTAAATGGAGAATGGAGGGTCTATTTTGGTTTGAAATAGGAATAGCTTCCCTTAGAAAACATTTAAACTGAGATGATCTGCAGAGTATTTGTGGCAGAGGGAAAAACAAGCCTAAAAACCCTAAGGTGGAAACAAGTTTGACATGTTGTAAGAAGATAGTGCTGTGTGGCTGGAGCGAAGAAAGAAAAAGTTAAAATGTGGCTGGAAGTCTGGGAAGGAGCCAGAGCAAGTTCAATGGGAAGTGGGGGCCGGTGTTGGTATTAAGTAGAGGAGAAACTTTAGCTGGTTTACATTTCAAAATGATTAGTCAGGCGGCCCTGGCAGTGTGTACTTCCTCACAGGCCTTAATTGCTCAGACTACATCAATTCACCCTCATCTATTCTCTTGGCACTCTGCACTTCCCCTTTATTACTCATCTGAGTATTAGTTGCTTACTAATTACATTACTGTTCCAGAATATAAGCTCCATGAGGACAGGCACTGGCTCTGTTTACCACCAGAGTCCCTGTTTGGGTCCCTTGCCTGATTAACCATTCTGCAGATGTACACACTGTCGATCAGAAGGGAATCAGAGTGCTAACAACTCAAAGTCAATGTCTTAGTCATAGTGGGTCATTAGCATTGTTTTTTCCTTTAAAATACAGTATAAAAAGAATATGTAGCAAAAGAAAAGATTATTGGGCAATAAGAAACTGATTCTGGTTGATTTTTTTTTTTAATTAGCTGAGTCATTTTGAGGAAATCAGTTTGTCTGTGCTTCAGCTTTAATGTAATAAATATTTTTGAGAGCCAGCTATATATGTTGCATCGTTCCATGACCTTTCATTTATAAATTTGGAATTCATAATACTTTGCCTTGGAGATATTGCATACTAACATCCTTACTTCCAGTCAGATTTCCAGTAACTTCCACCATCTTAAACACAAAACCAAAAATTGTAAAAGTCTCCAGGCAATAAGGAAAGTAGCTGTCATAAATCCTACGCACTTTACTTGGCAAAAGTGAACGTGGCCCAGTGAGTGTTGAGCAGGATTCCTTGATTTCTCTGATCATTTTTCAGAAACTCAGCTCTTTTGTTTACCCTCTGGAAGTTTGCAGTATAAGCCAACTTCAAGGAAGTGATACAGTTGAAACTCTTAGGTGAAATGTTTGGAGGAGACAAATGAGAATTTTACTTTAATCTTTTCAACTGGGTAAATTAAAAACCAACCAGTTTTTTTTTTTTTTTGATAGGGTCACTCTGTTGCCGAGTGGCTCACTACAACCTCTGCCTCCCAGGCTCAAGCAATCCTCCCATCTCAGCCTCCCAAGTAGCTGGGATTACAGGCACAAGCCACCACACCTAGCTAATATTTTGTATTTTTTGTAGAGATGGGGTTTCACCATGTTGCCCCGGCTGGCATTTTTAAAGCAATTTACAGTCTTACTCTTGTCAGTAGCATATGAACTTTGAACTGTTTCTCCATGTAGTCTTGGTAATGTACTGCTTATCTATCTGTAACTTTTTCAAAGGGTTATAGCTGGGGCCTCTTGATGTGTTTGGGGACCTCTAAAACTGCATGCTAAATTTGTGCACAAGCTTACTATAATTGATAAGACTCCCCAGAAATAGTTAAAGACTACTAAATATATACTCTCCTTTATGACCATTGACATGAATTTATAGGAGAGATTACTAGAATTAAGGTAAAGTTTGAGACTAGACGATAAGGAAACTAACAATACTATACCAGAGTTGTTATTATCTTTTTACATATGCCACGTAGCTTTGGGTACCTCCAATATACCTATAGCATAGCAGTAATTGACAGAGAACCACAAATGTTTCTCTTTCAGACTGCCCAGATGTACAAGTTAATTTCAAGTAGTTATTCTCAAAAACTTTTGTTGTTTTAAAATATCTAATTATATTAGCTACCATCTTAAAATGAAGAACCTAATGTAACCCAGCAGAGAGCAGTCTTTGACTTTAAAATCATAAGAACATTTAATGTTTAAATGTCTCAAAGTAGAAAAAATACTTTTCTTATTTTAAGGTGTATAAAAACCATGCAACTAGATTTATGATTCTGGAATCATTCTTTTTTTTTTTTTGAGATGGAGTTTCACTCTTGTTGCCCAGGCTGGAGTGCAATGGCGAAATCTCGGCTCACTGCAACCTCCGCCTTCTGAGTTCAAGCGATTCTCCTGCCTCAGCCTCCCGAGTAGCTGGGATTACAGGCATGCACCACCACGCCTGGCTAATTTTGTATTTTTAGTAGAGATGGGGTTTCTCCATGTTGGTCAGGCTGGTCTTGAACTCCTGACCTCAGGTGATCCACCTGCCTTGGCCTCCCAAAGTGTTGGGATCACAGGCGTGAGCCACCACGCCTGGCCTGGGATCATTCTTATACAGCAGTGGTTCTCAAAGTGTGCTCAGGAGGTCCTAAGGAACCTGAGACTTGTTTGCCAAGGGCTCCATGAAGTGAAAACTTTTCATAATAATTCTGAGATGTTTTTGCCATTTTTCATGCTCATTTTCTCATGATTATGCAGTGAGGTTGTCCAGTTGGCTACATGATGTGTAATGTTACAGCAGATTGAATGCAGAAGCTAGATGTTACGAACTGAATGTTTGTGTCCTCGAAAAATTAGTATGTTGAGACCCTTACCCCCAGTGTGGCTATATTTGGAGATAAGGGCTCTAAGGAAGTACATAAGGTTAAATGAGATCACAGGGATGGGGCCCTGATCCAACAGGATTAGTGTCCTTATAAAATGAGATACCTGAGAGAGCTCAGTTTCTCTGAATAAGCACAGAGAAAAAAGCCATGTGAACATATAGCAAGATGATGGCCACCTACATGCCAAGAGAAGAGGCCTCAGAATGAAACCTACCTTGCTGGTACCTTAATCTTGGACTTCCCAACCTCCAGAACTATGAGAAATAAATTTCTGATGGTGAAGCCATCCAGCAGTCTGTGGTATTTTGTTGTGGCAGTCTGAGCAGACTAAGATACCAGATATTAAAGAGATTTGCAAAAACGGATATTATTTTTTGTCTTGAAAAATATAGTCACATTTCATCTTAAGCATCATTTATATTAACGGAACAGGTTTATTTTTATTAATATTATTTTGTTGAGGTTCTTTTGTTTTTTTGAGACAGAGTCTCGCTCTGTCTCCCAGGCCAGAGTGCAGTGGTGCAGTCTCGGCTCACTGCAACCTCTGCCTCCTGGGTTAAAGTAGTTCTCCTGCTTCAGCTTCCCAAGTAGCTGGGATTACAGGCATGCATCACCAGGCCCAGCTAATTTTTATATTTTTAGTAGAAATGGGGTTTTGCCATATTGGCCAGGCTGGTCTCAAACTCCTGACCTCATGTGATCTGCCTGCCTCCGCGTCCCAAGTGCTGGGATTACAGGCATGAGCCACGACACCTGGCCTATTATTATTATTATTAGAGACAGGGTCTCACTCTGTTGCCCAGGCTGGAGTGCAGTGTTGCAGTCACAGCTCACTGTAGCTACTACTGCAGCCTTGAACTCCTGGGTTCAAGCAGTTTTCCTGCCTCAGCCTCTTGAGTACCTGGGACTTCAGACATGTGCTACCACAGCTGGATAATTTTTGTAGAGGCAAAGTCTCACTATATTGCCCAGACTGGTCTCAAACTCCTGGGCTCAAGAGATCCTCCTACCTCAGCCTCCCAAAGTGCTGGGATTACAGGCATGAGCCACTGCGCCTGGCCAGATTTATTATTTTTGGTGAATGAATGTTTTAAAATTTCCCTTTTAATTTATAATATACTAAGTATCAATAGACATAACCCACGTAAACAAAAACTATTTGGATCCTCAGTAATTTTTAAGAGAGTAAGGGGTCATGAGACCAAAAGTTTGAAAATAATGTGTGTTGTTTCCTGGTTACTCATTGTTAAAGGACTGAGACTAGACAGCGTTTCTGTTCACTGGAACAGACTTGGCAACTGTAGTGGGTTGAGTGAGTAGTGTCCCCCCAAATATTCATGTCCACCTGGAACCTCAGAATGTGACCTTGTTTGGAAATAAGCTCTACAGATCTGTGGATCTTGAGATGAAATTATACTAGATTTAGGGTGATCCCTAAATCCAATAATGAATGTCAAGAGAAAGGAGAGGGACATTTGGACACAGAGAAAGGGAAGAAGGCCGTGTGAATGAGGAGGCAGAGACTGGTGTTATGCTGCCACCAGAAGCTGGAAGGGGGAAGGAACGATTCTTACCTAGAGCCTTCAGAGAGAGCATGGTCCTGCTCACACCATGATTTTGGAGTTCTAGCTTCCAGAATTGTGAGAGAATAAATTTCTGCTGTATTCAGCCATCAAGTTTGTGGTAATTTGTTATGGCAGCCCTAGGAAACTATAGCAACCCTGGACTTGAGTTCAAGGAGAAAAGATGATAGGAACTCCCACCTCCCTTTTCACTTAGCATACCACCTTCAAGAAAGAGTGCTTTCTCTTTAAAATTGTCCATCGACTCTGCCAACAATCATATCTTAGAAGTTTTGCCTCAGCTTAGTGCGAGGAGAAAAGCATCTGACTAAAAGATATGAGGATAAAGATAGATTTAACCTAAAAGATATGTAGGCATTTGCATTTTATGAGAAACTGGTTAACATGGAGGAATGCTAAAAATGTTGAAAATTTAGAGAGGATATTGCTAGCTACTAGATTGAGTTATTTGGTGAAGTATTGGGGGAAAAAAGCTGAAATCATATTTAATATTTAGCATTCTTTAGAGGAAAATTAAAATAATGTAATAGATATTAATCATTAAATTGCCTTGTCTATTTGTATTTACAGGTCCAAAAATTTATAGTTTTAATTCTACAAATGATTCTAGTGGTCCTGCAAATCTGGATAAATCTATTTTGAAAGTAAGTAACCAAGGTTTTGAGTCATTTCAAGAAGTGTTTCCCCCTTTTTTCCCCCAAAAAAGATGTATCCTTAAATGTAAGAAAATGATGGGGTGTTTTAAATTTTTGTAAATAGTACTCTAAGAGCTAATCTCTACTAAAAATAAGTAAATCATACACATATGTTGAGAGACAGTAAGAAATGAAGGAAGGCCTGGTTAAGATCTAAACTTCTTAAGCATGGCATATACATTTTTCAGGTCTGTCTTAGAATACCGTTTCACCCTCCTCTCTACTACTCTGATCTCTACTTAATATTTTAGTTCATGGAACATCTCATGAATATCTCATTTGTTCTTCTAAATCCGTGATTTTACAACTTCTAGCTTTTACCCATGTACTCTCTGCGTAGAGTGCCCTTATTTCCCCTTTTTATTTGTCACCTCTGTGACCTCTATGAAGTCCTTTATCAACCGCCAAGTTGATTTTCTTGGTGGTTCTACTATTACTTGATATATCTTTTTTGAGAATTGCCATGCTGGGTTCTAATTTGTCTCTTTACATATATTTTCTGGGCTAGACTGTGAATTTCTGAATTATATTTTTGTGCTTAGTTTATAGTAGGCATTTAGTTAAAAAGTAATAAAGGGAAGATATTTTTGTAAGTAGATCCTTGTGTACTCTTAGGTCAAAAATAACAAAAGAACAGAAAATAAAATGGCTAGTAGGAAAAAGTAGGAATCAAAGTCTAGAAGCCAAAAGAATTTGTGTAGCTTATTACTACATATTTCGTTTTCAGTTTTACTTGTTATACCCGTTTTTAGTGTAGTGTTCATTCTTTTAGGTTGTGTGCTTGCACTGGTTTACATTAAACCCCTCCAAGAATTCTGATTCAGTATGTTTGGGATAGAACTTAGGAATCTTTGTGACAGCAACCCAAGAGTGGTCCAAGTACAATGTCTCGTGACATTGCCCTCAAGAGGCTTTTTCTTGCCATGTATTATCTTGTTGCTTTTTTCATATCACATTTTTTCTTAAAGAAATGATAGGAATGTGGTCAAATGGGTGGTAGTCCAAAAAATGATAATTACTGTATCTGATTTTAGCTGAAATTTTGGGCTTGGTTGGCAGGAATATAGAAAACTGTATGATTGGCTTTTAATTTTTTAATAATTTAGCTTCTAAATGATAAGACCTTTTTGGCCTCAACAGGTGGTAATTAATAACAAACTAGAGCAAAGAATTATTGGAGTGATCAATGAGCATAAAAAGCAAAATAATGACAAAGGAATGATTTCTGGAAGACTTACTGCCAAAAAATTGCAGGTATTTTGCAAACTTTTTTAAGTTCCTTAGTTTTAGTGAAGCATTTTTAGACAGCTCCTCATGTGAGATAAAAATGGCTTTACAACTGCCATTGAGATTTTATGTAGATCATTTCCATCTCTAAGAATAAAGAATTGTGCACACCTTAAATCAAGAAGGTACAAGTGCACACATTAAAATGGTGATATGAAAATTAAGGTATATCCCCAGAATTATATTATTGAGCACCTACTATGTTAGATTCTGTGCTGGGCACTTTGTTTACATTTTCTCTGACACAACAGTCCTATGAAGTAAATGTATTTGGCCCCATTTTTTCAAGTGAAAGAATTGAGGCTTGCAAAGATGCCATAAATTATACCCTAAGGTTACTAGTAAACAGGGTCTGGATTTGAACCGAGCTCTGCCTAACCATAATGATTATGCTTTAGAAAATATGTTAAAATGCTTTATCTTTATCTATAAAGATGTTCACTGAAGCACAGCTTGTAATAAAAAAAAATATGTCCTAAGTGTTCAGCCATAGAAAAATATAAAATTAGGATATGTCCACCCAGTGGAATATTATGTAACTATTCAAAGTGATGATGCAGAGTTTCTACTAACTTGGGAAGGTGCTTATGTTATAATGTTAAGTGAAATCTCTTTTTACAAAATTATGGAAAAATGACTGAAAGAAATGTACTACATTTAGTATCTTTGGATAGTGAGAATATGGATAATTTCTCCTGGTTCTCTTTTTTAAAGATCTCTGGTTTCCAAATTCTTAATTCAGTAAACACATTTCATTTTTAACTGGGAAAAAAAAGATAGTTTTGAAATTATAATTTGTGTCAAAGTTTCTGGTTTAAAATGAATGGGATAATTAGTAACACAGGAAGGGAACTTTGACAAATGTGACTTTTTTTATATTTGCTTGTCATAGGATTTATACATGGCTTTACAAGCATTTTCATTTAAGACAAAGGACATTGAAGATGCCATGACCAATACACTCTTATATGGAGGTGACCTTCATTCTGCCTTGGATTGGCTCTGTTTAAACCTTTCAGATGGTAAACAATATCATTAAATTCTTTCAGTTTCTAAAACCTTTTGAAGTAGTTTTGGTATTTGTATCAACCTTTTGGCTCATATTCATATTTTTTCACTGTCATAATTATTTACTTTTAAAGTGTTCTTACCTTCTGTTCTTTTCAGGATATTTTCCTTAGAGATTGTGGCCTATGCAAGAAAATATTATGTTTTGTGTTCAGTTGTTGATTGTTATTTTGCTATGTCCTTAATACAAGGTTTGCCTCTCAGTAAGCTATGTCTCCTGGTTTTTCATTTAGAAATTAGGACTGTCCTTGAATATATAGTATTAAGTAGAGGATCATGATTGTAATCTTTGGCAAGAATCTGGAGTGCAATGGCTTGTGGTGACTAAGGATACTACCACATGCTGTGACAGAAAGCCAAAGAGTGGGAAGGATTAAGATCTTATGACAATTTAGGAGCCTAACATTGAGGGTGAAATAATGGCCAAATACAAGAGGGCTAGCTATCATCTGATGAGTATGTTCACTTCTAGTTTGACGGATAAAACCAGGTTCATCTTAAGATTTCTATTCTTAGGAGATGAGGGAATAGAAGAAAATTAGGTGCTCTAAGTCTAGGCAAGGTTTACAAATGCTTAACAAATATTTGTGTGTTTTATGTATCATATGCCTGTTTATTTTCAACATAGTTTCTTTTTTTTTAAGATGCACTTCCTGAAGGATTCAGTCAGGAATTTGAAGAGCAGCAACCTAAAAGTAGGCCTAAATTTCAGTCTCCTCAAATACAAGCCACTATTTCACCTCCATTGCAACCTAAAACAAAAACATATGAAGAGGACCCTAAGAGTAAGGTAATTTGAGAATTAAGCATTTAAAGTTGTATAAAATCAGAATGGAGCACATGTAACAGTTCAAAGAGTATAAATATTAGGTTTCTATAACATTTTTACTTCTTACAAATAACTAATTGGTTTGCTAGACTTTTCTATCATTGTTTGTTTTAGTTATATAACAAACCACCCCAAAATGTAGTGGCTTAAACCAACTATTATTTCTCATGATTCTGCAGTCTGTGCTGGGCTCAGCAAGGTGTTTCTTCGGTTCCAGGAAGTATCTTCCAAGGCTGGAACATCCAAAGTGGCTTCTTCACTCCCATCACTAAGCTGGAGACTAGCCAGGCATCCCTCTGTCTACATGTTTTTTCCACATGACTAGCTTGGGTTTCCTCACATATAGTGGTCTTAGGGTGGCTGGACTTCTTATTGCATCTGGCTTCCAAGAATATTTTAAGATGATAAGCCAAAATGTACAAATTCTTATCAAACTTCTGCTTTATTATTCTTGCTAATGTCCCATTGACTGAAGTAAGTCACATGACCAAGCCCAGAGTCTGTGGAAGAAAATTACAGATGAGTGTGAATAATGGGACTGTAATGCATTAGGGCATTACACTTAAATACTCTGCATATTGTAAAACGTCTACGGAAAAAATAATCCTCATAAAACCACTGTTTTTAAGGAATAACACTAGTTTTTTTGTTGTTGTTTTTTTGAGACAGAGTCTTGCTCTGTCGCCCAGGCTGGAGTGAGTGGCACGATCTCGGCTCACTGCAAGCTCCGCCTCCTGGCTTCACGCCATTCTCCTGCCTCAGCCTCCCGAGTAGCTGGGACTACAGGCACCCTCCACCACACATGGATAATTTTTTTGTATTTTTAGTAGAGATGGAGTTTCACCGTGTTAGCCAGGATGGTCTCTATCTCCTGACCTTGTGATCCGCCCGCTTCGGCCTCCCGAAGTGCTGGGATTACAAGCGTGAGCCACCGCACCCAGCCAACACTAGTTTTTAACAGTTCTCCTTTCATTATTTTTTACCGCTTTATGTAAACATATTCTTTGGATTTTGCAATTGTAAATTTCTTAATGTTGAGGTCAATTTATTTGTCCTTCACTGAGCAATAAAGAATAACAGCTTATATGTCTGCTGCTTTTGAGTGTGAGGAAATTGTAAAAGCAGTGACAAGATAGTTTTGACACCTTTTTCTAACTTTGGTTTTTCAGATATTTGTTTTCTCTTTCTAGCCAAAAAAGAAAGAAAAAAATATGGAAGTAAATATGAAAGAGTGGATTTTACAATATGCTGAACAACAAAATGAAGAAGAAAAGAATGAGAATTCTAAAAGTTTAGAAGAGGAGGAAAAATTTGACCCTGTGAGTAGAAATTTGTATTAGGCTTCTAACTGGATGCTCCTAAGCAAGGTATATTTCCTTTTCTGAGCCTTAGTTTGCTCATTTGTAAATTGGAAATGTACCTCCAAGGGGTTGATGTGAAGATTAAATAAAATAACACTTAGGCAAAAACTTAGCAGAAAGTTAACTGCTCAAAAGATGTTAATTAACATTTCTCATATTTAAAGAGATAATCATCAAATATTTTAAAATGATTTTTATGAGTAAGGAGTATGCTAAATTCTTTAGGTAATAAAAAAAGATAAGGCACGTTCCTTTACAGAAGTTCACGGTCTAGAGAGAAAAACATAGACATCATATGGTAAGATAGAAATATAAGGCAAAAAATATACTAAGTCAAAAAAGCAAGGTATGGGAAATACTGCAATACATATATCTGACAAAGGACTTCTATACATAATTATATAAAGAACCTTTAAAAATAGACACCTCACAAAAGTAGATTAAATTAGAGAAATGAAAATGAAAACTTAAATGAGATACAATATATATCCATCAGAATGGCTAAAACAAAAAGGATCGGTAATACTAAATGTTGGGAGGAATGTGGAACAACTGGAATACTCATATTGCTAATGGGAGTGTAAAGCTAATGGAAATGTAAAATGGTACAGCCACTTAGGAAAACTGGTCCTTTCTCATAAAAGTTAAATACTTATCATGTGACCCAACAATTTTATTTCTAGGTATTAAGAAAAATTAAAACATTTGTTCACAAAGACTTGTACACAAATGTTCATAGCAGCTTTATTTATATTAGGCAAACACTGCAAACAGCCCATATGTCTGTCAACAAGCAAATGGTAGAAGTTGTAGAACAGCATGTGTAATCTGATGAATTCATTTGTGTAAAAGAATATATATAGCTACGTATTTGCTTTTTTACATAAGCAAAGAAAACATCTGGAAAGAGACACAAGAAGCTGTTACTGGTGATTAGGACCAGGGTGGTAGGGTGGGATGGAGAATTCTTTTTTATATTCTTTTGTATATCCAAGTTTTTTTAAACCATGTTCCTGTATTAAACTAATATAAGTAAAATATTTAGGGCAGTATAGGTCTACTTTGAGATTTGGAGAAAGAAGAGGTCTCTTCTGATTGGAGCATTAAGTCAAGACTTCAAAGAGATGGGACCTAAAGGATGCACAGAGTTCAGACAGGCAAAGAAAGATGCGAAGATGGTCCACATGTGTGAAATAGTGTGAACAAGGGTACAGCTGTGGAATTGTACAAGGAGTCTTTCAGTAGTAAAAAATGGATGAGCATATATAGAGATAAGATGTATAGATGAGTACTGGTAGATAGGAGTAAACAGGTGAGTTCACCTGAGACTGGAAGATTTTGATGTCCAGAAGGTGATTTTGACACTTTTCCTTGACAGTAAAGAGCCACTACAGATTTAGGGGCAGGTAACTGACAAGAATTTTTAGGTCAAGCTTAGTAGCATTCGAGGTGGTTTGGAATATTGAGTGATGTTTAGAGCAATCTGGAAAGGGTAGGGAGGCCATTATGGTAGCTATTGCACTTGCTCAGGTGTGAGATAATAAAGGTTCATATCGGTAATTGGAAAGGAAGAGAGACATCTGTAAAGCAAGAATCAGTAGAAATTGGTGATTTACGGAATATAAAGGCTAAGGAAGATTTCTTCAGAGAAGATATACAAATCACCAGTAAGTGTATGAAGAAATGCTCAACATTACTAATCATTAGGGAAATGCAAATCAAAACCACAATGGCATACCATTTCACACCCATTAGGATGTCAGCTATCAAAAAAAACTGGAAATAATAAATGTTGACAGGGATGTAGAGAAATTGGAATCCTGTGTACTGTTGGTGGGAATGTAAAATGGTGCAGCCACTGTGGAAAACAGTTTGGTAGTTCCTCAAAAAATTAAAAATTGAATTACCATATGATCCAGTAATTCCATTTCTGGGTATATACTCAAAAGAATTGAAAGCAGAGTCTTGGAGGAGATATTTGTACACTGTGTTCATAGCAGCATTATTCACAATAGCTAAAACATGGAAGCAATCCAGTACCTACCAATAAGATGAATGAATAGGTAAAATGTGGCATGCACATCAAACTGAATAGTATTCAGCCTTAAAAAAGAAGGAAGTTCTGGTACATGCTACAACACGGATGGACCTTGACTGACATTATGCTAAGTGAAATATGCCAATCACAAAAAGACAGATACCATATGATTTCACTTATATGAGGTTCCTAAGTCAAATTCATAGAGACAAAGTAGAATGGTGGTTGCCAGGGGCTAGTGGGGGATGGGAGAATGGGTAGTTATGCTTAATGGGAATAGAGTTTCATGTTTGCCAGATAAAAAGGGTTCTGGAAATGGATGGTGGTGCTGGTTGTACAACATTATGAATGTATTTAATACCACTGAACTGTACACTTAAAAATGGTTAAGATGACAAATTTTATTGGGGGAAAATGTGCCAAAGATGACAAGAGGTGCGTAAGTGGAGGGATGGTGGTATCATTGCCAAGTACAGGAAAGATGGAAAGGATAAGTATTATTTGGGTGAATTTGAGGTGGTAGCTAACCCTCCTGTCTGTTACACTGTATTGATATTTGTCTTTACACAAAATGGTACCAAAATTCGGCTAGATATGCTTGCTTAATTGTCTCTTTTTCCTTCTTTTAACAGTTGTGTTTCCTTCTGCAGTCCATAGTTTTATGCTTCTAATCTGCTGTCACTTATTAACCTAAGGGGGAGAAAAACAGTAATTTGAGTTTAACTTTAAACTCTTCCTGGTTTTTGCTCAGGAGTCAAGTCATGTCCTTGAGGGTTATGACATCCGTTTTCCTCAAAAGCCATTTTTTTCCTGTCTTCCATAAGATAAGAGATATGTGAAGTTAACTTTCAGATGAGTATTATTATTACTGCATGAATAATCCTTTAAATACACATACTTATGAAACAATTTTTTTTTGAGACAGAGTCTTGCTTTGTCACCCAGGCTGGAGTGCAGTGGTACAATCTCAGCTCACTGCAGCCTCTGCCTCCCAGGTTCCAGTGATTCTCCTGCCTCAGCCTTCTGGGTAGCTGGGATTACAGGCGTCCACCCCCACATACAGCTAATTTTTGTATTTTTGGTAGAGACGGGGTTTCACCATGTTGGCCAGGCTGGTCTCGAACTCCTGACCTCAGGTGATCCGCCCACCTCGGCCTCCCAAAGTGCTGGGATTATAGGTGTGAGCCACCACACCTGGCTGAAACAGTTTTTATAGAAATGAGCTCTACTTTTTATTCTGCAGTTTGCTTTGGTTTACTAACATGTCAAGGAAGTTTCTCCATGTGGGTCACCCTCTTTCTTTTGCTAACCTTATTTTATTTTCTAATGACTGAATAGTCTTCTCTGTAGAGATGTGTCATATATGATTTCCAGTTTTTCTTTTACAGTCAGTGCCTCACCAAACATCTATGCACCTGCAAATCTGTGCATTTGTTTTATTTCTCTATGAAAAATTCCTAAAAGTAGATTTGCCAGATCAAAGGATAAGGTAAAAATATCACAGATTTTGATACAGTTTATTGACCATAGATAAACTAATCTTGCTCTTCTTTTTTTTTCCCCCTCCTCATTGTTTTATTTGGAACAGAACGAAAGGTACTTACATCTTGCAGCAAAACTGCTGGATGCAAAAGAACAAGCAGCTACCTTTAAACTAGAAAAAAACAAGCAAGGCCAAAAAGAGGCTCAGGAAAAAATAAGGAAATTTCAAAGAGGTAAACACTTTCAAATACTTAGATGTATAAATGTAATTGTCTTCTATTTGTTGGCCTTCCTGGGATGGATGATGCTTCCTTTTAATATGTCTGCCCTTTTCTAACAGTTTATACATGGGATTAGCAAACTTTTAAAATAATAAGTGGTAAATACTGTGGACTTCATGGGCCATGCAGCCTCTGTTACAACTATTCAAATTTGCTGTTACAACACAAAAGCAGCCATAGACCATACAAAAATGAATGGCTATGTTCTAATCAGACTTTATTTATGGATACTGTAAATTTCAAATAATTGTATCATGTCACCAAATGTTCTTATAACTACTTGAAAATGTAAATACCATTCTAGCTGGCAAGCCATACAAAAACAGCCAGTGGACTTGATTTGGCCTACAAGACATAGTTTGCCAACCTATGATTTTTATACCATAAAATATCGTGGTCATTCAAGAGAGAAAGGTGAATACAATTCCATGAGTATTTGTTTTAATGAAGATGTTTGTTTTTCCAGGCTTATTGCACCTATTAAATAATTTATTTTAAAATTTTTGTATATGTTGTGAAAATTAATAAATTGCCTCTGATTCCTGCACAGATTCCTAACAGGAATTATTAAATAATTGGCTACAAAGAAAAAGAAGGAATGCAGTTTTTTTTAATCATTTTAAAAAATAAGGCATGAAAACCATGAAACTCCTGGTGTATAAATACCAAAAAAGTAAATAAATAAAAGATAAATAACAATTTTTTTAAAACTGTGAAACTAAACATTATATTTTTTCTTGGTAGAAATAGAAACTTTAGAAGACCATCCAGTATTTAACCCAGCCATAAAGATTTCACATCAACAAAATGAAAGGAAAAAGCCTCCTGTAGCCACAGAAGGAGAAGGTGCATTGAATTTTAATTTATTTGAAAAATCTGCAGCTGCTACTGAAGAAGAGAAAGGTAAAATTAAGGGAAGATGGTCAGGGTGTAATTTGTAAATAATAAAATGTCAAGAAATATATAATGGTAAAATTCGTTACTTTGCATTCTGGCAAAGTACGTAAGATGGCAGTGAAGTTACACTTTATAAGCTGTCTTGAAAAAGTATTAACAATTATGATTACATATGTATAGCATTTTGTAATTACAAATAAATATCTTGCCTCAGTCTCATCTCTCTCTGATTCATCTCCAGACTGCTGCCAGAGTTATCTTTCTATAATACAGATCTAAATGTGAGTTTCCTGCCACCTTTAATGGCTATGAGCCTACTGACATCAGTAACAAGTCCAAATCTTTTAGCATGGCATTCTGGATCTTTTGCATTCTGCCACAATCTACCTTTCTACCTTATTTCATTGGCTTATTACTCCAGCCACCTTACTCTTGAAAACGTTGGCTGTTTTATGGTTTCATTACTTCACTCATCTTGCTACCCCCTACTTGGCCAACCTGTTCCCAGCTCAAGGCTTAATGCAAACAGCTCCTTTTCCCTAAGCCCTCCCTAACTCCTTCCATACCACCAGACAAGTAATCATGTACTTCTTTGTGCTCCCAAGTTAATTATTTTTTTAAAAATTTTTTGAGTTAATTATTGATATAGCAAGTACAGTATTTATCAGATTGCATTTTAGTTTTGAGAAGACCATTCACTATAGGATCAAATAATATTTTAGTGTTAATCATAATACTATAATTTGCATTATAGTTTTTAGAAGACCAGACTGAATGGTCTTCTAAAAACTATGGAAGTGTTTTAGTTAATTATTTTTTTAAAATAATAGTATATAGTAAATAGTATAGTATTATATACTATAGTTTAATAGTATACTATTTACTAATAGTAAATAGTATAACATATAGTATTTATCACATTGCATTATAGTTTTTAGAAGACCATCAAGCATAGTATTTATCAGATAATATTTGTAGTATTTATCATAATACTATAATTTGCATTATAGCTTTTTTGTTGTTGTTTTTTGTTTTTGAGATGGAGTTTCACTCTTGTTGCCCAGGCTGGAGTGCAATGGCATTATCTCAGCTCACTGCAACCTCCATCTCCCGGGTTCAAGTGATCCTCCTGCCTCAGCCTCCCAGGTAGCTGGGATTACAGGCATGCACCCCCATGCCCGGCTAGTTTTTGTATTTTTAGTAGAGATGGGGTTTCGCCATGTTGACCAGGCTAGTCTTGAAGTCCTGACCTCAGGTGATCTGCCCACCTTGGCCTCCGGGGATTACAGGTGTGAGCCACTGTGCCCAGCCTTTTTCTTTCTTTCTTTTTTTCCAGCTCAGGCTGGAGTGCAGTAGCACAATCTCGGTTCACTGCAACCTCCACCTCCTGGATTCAAGCAGTTCTCCTGCCTCAGGCTCCCCAGTAGCTGGGATTACAGGCGTGTGCCACCACGCCTGGCTAATTTTTGTATTTTTAGTAGAGATGGGGTTTTGCCATGTTGGCCATGCTGGTCTCAAACTCCTGACTTCGGGTGATCTGCCCTCCTCGGCCTCCCAAAGTGCTGGGATTACAGGCATGAGCCACCGCATCTGGCCACACATTATAGTTTTTAGAAGACAAGACTGGATGGTCTTCTAAAAACTGTAGAAGTTTTTTAGTTAATTGTTTTTTTTAAAAAAAATTCTGAGTTAATTATTGATATAGCAAGTATAGTATTTATCAGATTGCATTATAGTTAGTTTAGTCCCACACTAAATTGTCAGTTTTTTAAATTATTCATTCTTTCAGTAGTATTTATTGTTTTTGTGGGGGATTTTTTTTGAGACAGACCTTCACTCTGTCACCCAGGCTGGAGAACAGTGGCACGATCTTGGCTCACTGCAACCTCCGCCTCCCAGGTTCAAGCGATTCTCCTGCTTCAGTCTCCCGAGTAGCCAGGATTACAGGTGCATGCCTGCATGCCCGGCTAATTTTTGTATTTTTAGTAGAGACGGGGTTTCACCACGTTGGCCAGGCTGGTCTCGAACTCCTGACCTCAGGTGATCCACCCACCTCGGCTCCCAGAGTGTTGGGATTACCGGTGTGACCCACCATGCCTGGCCTCAGTAGTATTTATTGTGTGTTCAGTAATGAACAAAATAACCTAGTCTCTGCCTTTTTCAAGTGTACAGTAGAAAAGGTAAGCTTCAAATATATACAATACGTAATTACAAATTATGATGTGTACTATCAAGGGAAGTAGCTTCTAATAATATAGATAACAAAGGGGTCTAATTTGGATTGGGAAGACCTTGCTGTAATGACATTTACTCTGAGATTTGACAGATGTTTAGGTGTTAGCCTGGTGACAAGTTGGCGGAACAGTCCTTCCAAGAAGGAGAGGGTACATTGGAATATCTAAGGTAAAAAAGAAAGCAGCACTATTCAACAGAATTTTCAATGATGGAAATGTTCTATATCTGTACTATCCAGTGTCATAGCTGCTAGCCAAATATGAGTAAGAAGCATTTTAAATGTAACTAAGAAACTGAATAATTTACATTTAACCACATGTGGCTATGTCTGCTGTTCTGAGACAGGCATACTTAGAGCATTGAAGAATTGACTGATGGCCATTGTGGTTATAGCATAATACGCAAGAGGGAAGAGTGGCAACAAATAGGCAAAGAATAGTAAGGAATTTGGACTTTATCTGTAACAGGAAGCTGTTGAGGGTAGTGCTGGTGCAGGTGGCAGACAGCTGATAAACCTAGAAATGACATCTGATTTCTATTTTCTTAATGGTTTAACTACAGAGTAGCCTTCCAAATGTTGCAATTTGTAGTATCCTAAGTTCATCACATGCATAGTGTCATATTTTACAAGAATACATAAGTTCCTCAAGATAATTATTTTTAAAGATTGAGAATTTTCCCGGGTTCTATCCATTAAGAGGATTTCCTTATGTCACATAGAGAAAATCAAGCTTTTCTATTTGTCCTTTCTTCACCTGTTCTTTTTTTTTTTTTTTTTTGAGACGGAGTGTCGCTCTGTCACCCAGGCTGTAGTGCAGTGGTGCAATCTCGGCTCACTGCAAGCTCTGCCACCCAGGTTCACGTCATTCTCCTGCCTCAGCCTCCCGAGTAGCTGGGACTACAGGCACCTGCCACCACGCCGAATAATTTTTTTGTACTTTTAGTAGAGACGAGGTTTCACTGTGTTAGCCAGGATGGTCTCGATCTCCTGACTTCCTGATCTACCCACCTCGGCCTCCCAAAGTGCTGGGATTACAGGCATGAGTCACTGCACCTGGCCTCAAGTATTATCTTCTAAAAGTGCTGTTCTCCAAAGCAAGAGAGGACTTTGATCACTGAAAAGAGAATGCTTGACCATTTTTAAAGAACCAATCTTTGTTTACCATTTTAGATAAAAAGAAAGAACCTCATGATGTAAGAAATTTTGACTATACTGCTCGAAGTTGGACTGGAAAATCTCCCAAACAATTTCTGATTGATTGGGTCAGGAAGAATCTTCCCAAGAGTCCAAATCCTTCCTTTGAAAAAGTTCCAGTAGGTAGATACTGGAAATGTAGGTATGTTTTTTGTTGTTGTTGTTTTTAATTAACTGAATGAACTTTAGAAAAATTTAAGGTGGAAATCTTTTTGTTCCCTGTGAGGTAAGCAGAAATTTAGGAAGCTCTCAATTCTACATCTCAGGTTTATTGTCTGATAGATTATCATTATCTAATAATGCCTTCCATGGAAATATTTAAATAATTAACAAACTTGAGTTTAATGTTAATGGAATTCTGAATTTTTTTTATCTGACTTTGTCAACTTTATTTTTTTTAAATGCGTTTGGTTCTTTGTAGGGTTAGGGTGATCAAGTCTGAAGATGATGTCCTGGTAGTATGCCCTACAATCTTAACAGAAGATGGCATGCAAGCTCAGCACCTGGGAGCTACTTTAGCCCTTTATCGTTTAGTTAAAGGGCAGGTAAGACTTTTTAGGCCTAACTATATCTGTATGTGGAAGGCAGTATTTAATTATGGTTCAATATTCTCTTTATTGACTGTTTCTTCTGATTAATCCTTTCTCATTATTCCTAATTTGGCTTCCTTTCAACCCTAAACATAGTTTGATCTTTCTTTCCTCTTAGGCCAGAAGTCTGAAAGAGAGAGTATGATGATCCAACTTTTGGAGCTATGCTAATTTAGCTATGCCAAAAACAGTTGTTAGTGTGGTTGAATTAAGGAGAATTTTTGTTTTGAGACAGCATCTTGTCATGTTGCCCAGGCTGGAGTGTGGTGGCAGAGTCATAGCTCACTGAAGCCTCGAGTGATCCTCCTGCCTCAGCCTCCCGAATAGCTGGGACTACAGGCATGTGCCACCACATCCAGCTAATTTTTTTTAAAAAAGTTGTATAGAGACAGGTTCTCACTATATTTCCCAGGCTGAAAATTTTTTAAGTTTGTTTTCCTTTAATGTTATATTGTCTCGCTCAACTTAAAAAAATTATGTAGACATTGCTTCCATTTTTCAATTTTAGGTTATATTAACAATACACTTCCAGTTTCAGGAAAGATTAAAATAAAGTGCTACTGAAGGAAGCTCTTTAAGAGAACATAATGCTCTTTTTTTAAATTTTGGATTGTCAGTGTTTCCTTTTTACAGTAAATGTGTTTCTTTCTTCGTAGGAAATTAGAACCATTGAAAATTTTAGACACTGATTAAGTGGAACTCTGGACAGTAGTTCTTTTCCTATTTCTGCCAGTAAAAGTTCTTAATGTCTTTATTTCCCTTATTTTGCAAAATAAGGCACTATGAACTATTTGCTTGATAAAAATGGCTATCAATGTCAGAGAGAATTGTGGATTCTTTATAGCACAGAATTGAGATAACTTAGATTCTATCCAGTATAGTTCATTTAAAATACTTTGACCTGTAACATTATACAACTGCCAGAATCTCAAAAGAACTGCTTTGTGGTTCATTAACATTTTATATAGTGCCACTGCAGGAATAAGTAATAGACATTTGCTCAGTAGTTCAACATATTCCGAGAATAAGCACCTCACATATCTTAACCTCAGAATATGCCTATAAGGGAGGTACAATTACTAGCTCCATTTTAAAAATGCAGAAGCTGAGACACATAGAGGTTAAGTGAATTGCCCAAGGTTACACAGCTAGTCAGTCAAGAAGCCTGAATATGATGTGCTGTTTTTGAATTTGCATCATACACATACATATATTAAAGTAATAATAATTTGAGTCGAATTATATTTTAAGATGAATATAGCTATCCTTTTAAGTGCTAATCTATTGAATTTCCATATTGAATAGTTAGTGAAAATAACATACCTCTGTTTTTCCTTTAGTCAGTTCATCAGTTACTTCCTCCCACTTACCGAGATGTTTGGCTGGAGTGGAGTGATGCAGAAAAGAAAAGGGAAGAATTAAATAAAATGGAAACCAATAAACCACGTGATCTTTTTATTGCCAAACTTCTGAATAAACTGAAACAGCAGCAACAGCAGCAACAACAGCATTCTGAAAATAAGAGAGAAAACTCTGAAGATCCCGAGGAATCCTGGGAAAATTTAGTTTCAGATGAGGATTTTTCTGCACTGTCCTTGGAATCAGCAAATGTGGAAGATTTGGAACCTGTTAGAAACCTCTTTAGAAAGTTGCAAAGCACACCTAAGTATCAGAGACTTCTAAAGGAAAGACAACAGTTACCTGTATTTAAACATCGGGACTCAATTGTTGAAACTCTTAAAAGGCATCGGGTAGTGGTTGTGGCAGGTGAAACAGGGAGTGGTAAAAGTACTCAGGTACCACATTTTCTATTGGAAGATTTGCTTCTAAATGAGTGGGAAGCAAGTAAATGTAACATTGTCTGTACCCAACCCCGAAGAATCTCAGCAGTTAGTTTAGCCAACAGAGTATGTGATGAATTGGGCTGTGAAAATGGACCTGGAGGAAGGGTAAGCTGTCATTCAACTCCACCTCAGTGAATGATGGTGACATTACTCACCTTTGCTTTTGTGATCCAAATGGAATGTGTACCATATATGAGTTTTCACTGCTATTGGTTGATCAGTAGCACATTTCAGGCACTTTTCACCTTTTCTTTGATAGATGTGATAGTATGCCACTGTCCTATGAGAAGGATTATCAGTAGAGTTCTGTCATTAAAATTCTCTTATAAAAGAAAAAATATATTAACTATAATAATTGAATATTCAAATATGTTACACACTAAATTGAACAGCCAAAGAATGTGGGCAAACTCAAATTCTACTAAAATATATCTCAGGTTTTTGCAAACCTTTTCTGTGGAATATATTCCTGAATGATTTTCATTAATTCTTTTCAGTGAGCAGAAGGGAAAAACAGTATAAATCAAAATGTTAGTATTTTCCAACCCCATATTTAAAAAAAAAAAAGAGAAAAATACTTAAATATCTATTGTCATGCATTTTGCCATGCAAGTATATGCAAAACTGGCCAAACCTTAACCAGAGTGACGGCAAAGTATAGGAATTAGTTTAATTAATTAAACTAGTTAGAACCAAATATGATGAATCGCAAGTTCATATAATTCTGATTATTTATACTTTGAATTGTTCTTTCTGGAGATGGCATATTATATTTTTATCTCTAAACTGGGTACCCCTTCATTAAAAGTTTTCTATTTAGCAAATTGTCTGGGTTTCTGTCATGGAATAGAGGAGGAAAAAAAAGGCACGGTTTCTGCTCTTAGAGAATGACAGACATATACACAAATAAGACAACGGAATGACTGAAGGAGTAAGAAAGAAAATGTGATGGGGAATGTTACATTAAAATTCCACTAGGCACTCCTAGTATGATACTAGCTGCTTTTTAATGGCAGCAAATTTTATGAGATCTTGATAGAAAAGTAGACCAAATTATAGAAGCTGCTTAAAATTCCATTCCTGAGTACCTCAATATTTTGCTCCATGATTATTTAGGAAGAAATTAATTCAACATTTATTAATGTTTTAATAATCATATTAATGTTATTTAAAGAAAGTAAGCAGTTTTTTCCTCAACATCTTGAAAAGAACAAAAATTTTGGGGCTGGGTGTGGTGGCTCACGCCTATAATCCTAGCACTTTGGGAGGCTGAGGCGGGGGGATCACCTGAGGGCAGGAGTTCGAGGCCAGCCTGGCCAACATGGTGAAACCCCGTCTCTACTAAAAATACAAAAATTAGCTGGGTGTGGTGGCATGCCCTTGTAATCCCAGCTATGTGGGAGGCTGAGACAAGAGAATCGCTTGAACCCCAGAGGTGGAAGTTGCAGTGAGCTGAGATTGCGCCACTGCACTCCAGCCTGGGCAACAAGAATGAAACTCCGTCTCAAAAAAAAAAAAAAAAAAAGTTTTTCTGTTCAAATTTGCCAAAATATGAAATATATTTTATAGCTTTATATAGTTGAAGACCATGGGAAAATGCTTTTAATAATAAATTGCACTAAATAGATTTGCTAATATTTATTAACAAACTAATAATTACTAATATAATAAATTGTACTAGATTACTTACAATGCTCCATTTAACAGCAAGATCAGCACTTCTGCTTCACTTTTTAAAGCTTGTTTCCCATATTACTCATGAGAATCTAATCAAGGCCTTATGTTCTCCCTTTAGAATTCCTTGTGTGGATATCAGATCCGGATGGAATCTCGAGCTTGTGAATCTACCAGGTTACTCTATTGTACAACAGGGGTTTTGCTAAGGAAACTTCAAGAAGATGGTCTTCTAAGTAATGTGTCTCATGTTATTGTAGATGAGGTGAGTGGTTTCTATAGTTGTATTCAAAAATTTGAAATATTTTTGTATTAAAAAGATGTTACTCCTAATACTAGATAACATTTTCTTTATGCTTACTAAATTATTATATACCTTATATATAATAATTTCTTGTAACAAATGTATCTCCTGTTAGTTGGTTTAATAAATACTGTATAATATTTGCTATATGCTTTTGCTATTCAAAGGGATATATATTGTGTGTGTGTGTATATATATATAGCGTGTGTGTGTGTGTACATATATATTGCTATTCAAAGGGTTATATATAGCATGTGTGTGTGTGTGTATATATACATATAGCATGTGTGTGTGTGTGTGTATACATATATATACATGTATAAAAATCATCAGGCTGTAGAAACTGCACTATTTGGGGAGTCAGGTCTTTGTGGGGTCCTTCATACCAGCTGGCATCAGTGGGGTCCTTCAGACCAGCTTTTGAGTCAGTAGTTTCACTGGCACATAGGACCTGAAGGAATTTCTCAAATGGAAAATGTAGCATTTCATAATGTTCAAGTTATCTATAGAGCAGTTAAGGGGAACGATAATCTAGGGTCTATGTGATTCTAGGACAATAGGCAGTGAACTACTATGAAGAAGCGGGTCAGAGAACAAGCAGACCTAATGATGAATGCTGAATGTACTGCAAGCTTGGTTTATGTTTGTTTTTCTTCCTTGATTAATTTTATAAAGTTTATAGGCATGGTTTCACTCTTATCACTAAGATATCAAAGAGAAAGAGGCTGAATGGCTGCTTTTTTATCTGGCCCATGGGCTCCTGCGGGAAGGGAGTAGGGGTAAGGTGTCACATTGTGGCTTTGTATGACCAAGACCTAGATTTAATCAGTATCATCAAGGGTCAACATGAGCCAAAATGCTAATTTTTTTTTCTTATTACCATTCTTAAATTAAGCTACAATATATTTATAGTGAGAAATTCTTACTGTTAGGTAAGTTGAAACATCTGTAGCAGTTAATAAGTTCTGTTGAACTCCAAATTATTACCAGAAAATTGCTTGGTAAATATAGATCAGGATGAACTCTAAAAACCAGACCAACTTCAGGAAGTTGTGTTCTTTCATGGTTTTGTATTAGCCATTTGTAGACACAGTTAACTGAATTGAGCTCCACTGTGATGCCATCAACCTCTTAGACACTACAGCAAGTAAAAAAAGCCTAGAAGTGAAATTCATCATCATGTTAAGTATTTATTGTAAGAGATGTCAGGACAAAGTCCATGACATTATACAGGACCCTCTTTATGAAGACAATCAGGATAATGCTCCTTCTGGCCTTACTATTAGGAATTGTGTGATTTTAGTTTGTAGTCAGTGTGTGAATTGAGTAGGTTTTCTTGATGGCTGCTAGTGTGCTTCCAGCCAAATTTTCTGCCCATCTATACCAAGTATACTTCATAATATGCATTTTTATTTGCTCTATTTTATGTTCTATCCTTATTTTTTTCCTTTAAAAAAAAAAAATCTGGCCAGGAGCAGTGGCTTGCACCTATAATGCCAGCAATTTGGCAGGCTGAAGGGGGGGAGGATCACTTGAGCCCAGGAGTTTGAGACCAGCCTGGACAATATAAGGGAGACCCCCTCTCTCCAAAAAAAAAAAAACAAAAACAGCAAAACAATAAAAACAAAAAAACCCACATATTAGCTAGGTTTAATGGCTTTTCCCTGTAGTCCTATCTACTCACCTATAGTCCCATCTGCTTGCAAGGCTGAGGTGGAGGATTGCTTGAGCCTGGGAGGTCAAGGCTGCAGTGAGCTCTGGTAGCGCCACTGCGCTCCAGCCTGGGCAACAGAGCGAGAGCCTGTCTCAAAATAACAAACAAAAAATCCTTATTTGTATAAATTCCTATCTATTTGATGAAATTTTCCAGATCTATGCCATCCATTAGATTTCCTTTCTGAGCATCAGACTTAAATATCTAGCTACCGTCTAGATACCATCAGTTTCCAGAACTCCAAACTCAGCAGTTCCACTACTCAACATCTTTCCTCCCTGTTCATCTTTTGTAACTTGCCCCTTCTCATCTCTTCTCAGTCTCTGAATGATCCCCAGTCACCTGATCAAACCACCAAAGTAAAAATGTCTTTAAGATTTTTCCTTCTTTCTCCCACATCCCCTGAATCCAGTCATATAGTCCTTTTATTTTGCCTTTCTCAAGTACATTTACTTTTCTCCGTATTCACTGGCGTTACCCTTGGAGAGGCCACCATTATTTCTTTAACTACTACAAAAGTCTCTAATGAATTAAACTTCCTGCTTTATTTTGCTCTCCTCCACCACATTTTCCACATTGTAGCCAGGATTATCCTTTTTAAAATAAAACTCAGACCACATGATTCCTCTGCTTTAAAATGCATTAATCACTGCTCTTCCTGACTCATTGGGATAAAATCACAACTCCTTAACACAGCTGACAAGGCCTTACAGGGCAGTTTATTGAGTATCTTACCAGCTTTATTTCTGACCCATTCCCCATCCCATGCTGAAGTCATTGTTTTTGTTTCTCCGGTTTCTGAAAGTTAGTATGATCCTTCTTTCTACCATGAATTCATACACACTGTGTACCTTGACATGAATGCTTTTTTCTCCTTTTTTCATCCCGTTTCTTCCTCCTCTTTTTCTTTTCATACTCATTCCTCAGTCCTCAGCATCAGTGGCATTTGTCTTAGTAGCCTTCTTGACCATCTGGATTGGCTATCCTTCAAATATAATTTCAAACCATCCTATACAGTATCTTCTTACTGCACTGAAAACTCAAAGGAAGAGAACTCTCTTGGTTGCTTTTTAAACTCCAGCATCTAGCACAATGCTGAGTACTTATTGTTGGGCTTTGTTCTAAGGGCTTTGCATTATCTCATTTGATTGTCACAACTCTATGAAATTTGCATTATTTGTATTCTCCTTTTATAGAAGAAATAGACCCAGAATATTTAAATGACTTTTCCTAAGTCACACTGTAAGTGGCCAAGAATTGGACCCTAGCAATTGATTTCAGAGTCTGAACACTTAACCCCTACTGCCTCCCTTCCAAACAAATGAATGATAAAACCTGTTTTGTTATCTTGATACACTTTATCCTTTTGTGCTACCTTAAATCTGTTACAAAATAGAGTAGAAATAAGTCACAGTACAGAAAGTTGGAAGACAGACTCGTACAGTCCACAGATACTAAAGTTCTGACAGTATACCTCATCCGTGCTCTTCCCTAAAATGCATGTGTTGGAAGAGCATAAAACCCTTTTTTCTGACAGTGATAGAGATTCTGTCGGATTCCTGCTAGTTAATACCTCTTTTTCTACCTAGTAGATAAACCATCTGTCTTGTAATGGTGACAGTATAGTTTTATATTAGTGGCAGAGATTTAGGAGTCACTCTTGCTTCTAAGTGAAATTTGGGATATACCTTACATCTTTTTTTTTTTTTTTTTTTTTTTGAGACAGAGTGTCACTCTGTTGCCCAGGCTGGAATGCAGTGGTGTGATCTTGGCTCACTGCAACCTCTGCCTCCTCGGTTCAAGTGATTCTCCTGCCTCAGCCTCCCGGGTAGCTGGGATTACAGGTGCACACCACCATACCCGGCTAATTTTTGTATTTTTAGTAGAGACAGGGTTTCGTCATGTTGGCCAGGCTGGTCTCAAACTCCCGATGTCAGGTTATCCGCCTGCGTCGGCCTCCTAAGGTGCTAGGATTTACAAGTATGAGCTACTGGCAATAAGGAACTCCTTTTTCATGCACCCCTCAAACTTAGGGTTGCACCCAGCCTTATCAGCTACATCTGATCTGATTTGCAAACCGTCTCCTAGGGTAGAGTCATGTTGTCATGGCTAATCTAGTTCACTATATGATTTTCAGTGACTTCCAATTTTAGAGAATGACTTTATTTTCACTTCTGAAGATCTGTCTTATTTAAAACATACAGCTTCTCCCTCCCCGCACATGTACTGACTGTACTTAGATATTGAATAACTTTTAGTAAATCTGGGTGTCTGATTGTTCAAGCCTCTTACTAGAATTTATACAATATATGATGAACTTTTTTATTCCCTTTTTAAAACTAGGTTCATGAAAGAAGTGTCCAGTCAGACTTCCTACTCATTATCTTGAAGGAAATTTTACAGAAACGTTCTGATCTACACTTGATTCTAATGAGTGCCACTGTGGACAGCGAAAAATTTTCTACATATTTCACACACTGCCCCATTCTCAGAATTTCAGGAAGAAGTTATCCTGTTGAGGTAAGTTTTCTTTATAATGTGTGTATAAGCAGAAACTGCATTCCCACCAGGTTCTTTCCCTAGAAGATGGGCACTTGTAGTCAGAGGCCAGAACTATTCCTAGGTACAGTGAGTCAACAGAGGAGCTGGACACAGCCTTAAGAATCAGATGACTGTTACTGCCTTGCCTGAGGCTGGATAGGAGAGAAAGGAGGGTATTGACTCAAGACAGCAGTGAGGGCTAAAGAACATAAAACTATTTTCACGTGAAAATCATTATATTCAGATTAAGAGTTGCTGCCCTTCCCTGGTCATCTAATGGCTAGGGGAAAAAAAAATAAAAAGAGTGGCTACCTGGCAATAAGGAACTCCTTTTTCACCCACCCCTCAAATTTAGGGTTGTCTTTGAAGCTTCCTTTCTACATATTCCATTCTTGATTCTTACCTTTTCAGTTCAGCTGATACAATCTATTCTTAACTGTTTCACATTATATGTATATATATAAATATATCTCATAATGTAATTTGTCCTGAGACTTTAGAGGCAATCCCTCTATGTCAACCAAGTCTTCATTCCCAAATAATACTAAAAATTTTTTTTCATAATATTCTAAATTAACATTTGGTGACATTCAAAAGGTGGTGTCCCCTGTTCTCTTTAAAATGATATTTACTGAAACGAATTTGAATTCACCCATTTATATGCCTTATTCTATGCAGGTTTTTCATCTTGAAGATATAATAGAAGAAACAGGCTTTGTACTGGAAAAAGACTCAGAATATTGTCAGAAGTTTCTGGAAGAGGAAGAAGAAGTAACCATTAATGTTACAAGCAAAGCAGGGGGAATAAAAAAATATCAGGTAAAAAGAAAATATTTTGAAAGATATCAGATAATGATATCCAGGGCCTAACCTGCCACAAGAGTTTCAAAATCATGTGGTTAACACAGTGAATTTGAGTATAATTTGATAGATGAGGAACAGATCTGAGAATGAATACATTTTAAAGGTCATTTCTTTAATCTTTATTTCATAGACTGTAGTCTTTGATTTGTGATACTTTGATTGTCCTCTTAGACTATTCTGGGCCATCTTAGGTACGCATACAAAATCAAGGACCATACAAATTAGAAGCAACTTCTTTTTGTAACAGTGATCAGTTATTGAGGAGTACATTAGTAGTGATTTTTCTCTACTTCCTCTCAACACCATAGGTGCTCAGGATAGGGCAAGTCCCAAATCTAGATCCTTGCCATTGGTTTTCTTAGCCTCTGTCCTGGCAGGAGCAGGGCAGAGGCAAGATGGTGATAGGTAGATAGTGATAGATAGATAGATAGATAGATAGACAGACAGACAGACAGACACACATACATACATACATACATACATACATACATAGTGAAGCTGTCTAGGGCATAGTTTTTCCTCGGAAGTTAGTCTCAATGACATGTTTTCAGAAATATCACAAAAACAATGTTATCCTGCATTTTAGCCAGTAGTACTAGATCCAGCATTTTTGTAATAGCCATGATATTTCATGCATGTTTCCAATTTGATGAAAACAAAGTTATCTTTATATTTTAATTAAGCAGATAGACAAAAATTAAATTTTTAAAGCAAAAATTAAAATCTTGCCCTAAAACCCCAGAGGTAAAAATTACAAACTAAAGAAAGACTTTAGAATATAGTTATTTCAAAAGAGATGATTGGAATTCAGGAGCCAAAGTAGAATGTAGAAGGAATGAGCCAGGTACAAACTACTTACTAACATTATGACCTCTCTTGGCCTGGCTGCTTTTTAGTTGCCACAGAATGATGCATACATGATTACAGTATGTTTTTCTACAATTCTTTTAGTATGTGTATGCCAAGATAAAAAGGTTTTGCTATACCTAAGGGCTGGATGACATTAAATTATAGGACAGAGATGATATTTTCTGATACTCTCACCACTATTAAAAAGTATACTCTTCCTGTATTTTAACAAAATAGTAATGGTGCCAATGAGAAAAATATAGATTTGAATGAATGCAAATACCGCCTTTTTTCCTTCTTTGTCTTACAAAAATACTTAATATTTTTATTCAGCTCCCTCTGGTTGGATTTCTTTTAGGAATACATCCCAGTTCAGACCGGAGCACATGCTGATTTAAATCCATTTTACCAAAAGTACAGCAGCCGCACTCAGCATGCTATTCTATACATGAATCCTCATAAAATCAACCTGGATCTCATTTTGGAACTTCTTGCATACTTAGGTATATTTCTATTTCTAATGGGTCTCCATTTGATTTGATAAAACATTTCTACTAGCTGGAGATGTTTTATTAATATTTTATATGCTGTTCCTTATCTTCTTATTTTGAATATTGTATCTTTTTTAAAATTTCAGATAAAAGTCCCCAATTCAGAAATATTGAAGGAGCAGTACTGATCTTTTTACCAGGCCTTGCTCATATTCAGCAGTTGTATGATCTTCTATCAAATGATAGAAGATTTTATTCTGAACGGTAACTACTCATCTTCATTATATTCCTGGTAGTTTTAAAATAGGAAAATATTTGGTACATTAAAACCCTTGATGAGAGTTTTCAAAGTCTTTTCACCATGGGTTAAAATTACCTATGGGGAAGTAAGATTTTTTTCTTTAAACACTTCCATTATAACATGTTATCTACTAAAAATTTTTAGGTACTGTATTCTGCATTTATTCCATTTTATTTTATTTTTGAGACAGATTCTCTCTCTGTTGCCCAGGATGGAGTGTAGTGGCACAATTGCACCTTTAGCCTAAAACTCCTGGGCTCAAACAATCCTCCCACCTCAGCCTCCTGAGCAGCTGGGACCACAGGTTGTGCACCACTACACCCAGCTAATTTAAAAATTTTTTTCATAGAGACAAGGTCTCCCCCTGTTGCCCAGGCTGGCCTCAAACTCTTGGGCTAAAGGGAACTTCTCACCATGGCCTACCAAAGTGCCAGGATTACAGGCGTGAGCCACTGCCTGTAGCCTTCATCTTTTTTTTTTTTTTTTTTTTGAGGCATAGTCTTGCTCTGTCGGCCAGGCTGGAGTGCAATGGCGCAATCTCAGCTTACTGCAACCTCTGCCTCCAGGTTCAAGTGATTCTCCTGCCTCAACCTCCCCAAGTAGCTGGGACTACAGCCGCATGCCACCACGCCCAGCTAATTTTTATATTTTTAGTAGAGACGGGGTTTTACCATGTTGACCAGGCCGGTCTCAAACTCCTGACCTTAGATGATCCGCCCATCTCAGCCTCCCAAAGTGCTGGGATTACAGGCCTGAGCCACCGCACTTGGCCAGCCTTCATCTTCTTAAGATTAAGCAGAGGGAATCCTGTGGTTAAAAAGTAAGATGGTGACTCCTGCCAACCCGCTAAATCGTGCAAAACTCCAACCAAGCTGCAGTTTATCATCCATATATATTTAATCAGCTGTTTACTATATGTTTTGATAGAGTTTATTACTACTGTAGTAAACCATATAAACCACTTCAACATTAGAAAGAACATTAAAAAAATTTAATCCTATTCGCATAATTTGTTTATATTCTTCGTGATGCATGTATATGAGGTTTCATTGTACAACTCTGTAAACACTTGTGTATGTTTAAATTTTTTCATGGTAAAAAATCTTAAAGTTGCTTGCTATATGCAAATAAATTTTGTTATTCTTTGCAGTGTCTTCTAAAGAGAAACTCTTGCTAAGAACTATGATTTTAACTTTCAGATATAAAGTGATAGCTCTGCATTCTATTCTTTCAACCCAAGATCAAGCTGCAGCATTCACACTTCCCCCTCCAGGAGTCAGGAAGGTAAAATTTAGTACAGCAAATTTATATGTGATCCACCTGAGAGTATTTTATGATGGCCGTATAACTTTTTATCATCAAAGACAGCTGTTAACATTAAGTGCCTTATAGTGCATTGCCAACTCCAAGTGTTCTGCACCTTGCCATCATCAGAAGTGAACCCAATGTTGCAATTCAAGCATTTGAATATTTACATTATGTGCTATTTAAGGGAGAAGACTTCATTGAGGGAGTGCTAGTTGAAAAACATGGTATGGATGTTGCCTGTTGAGGAAAAAAAGTCACAACTTTTTCCCAAGAAGGCATCACAAAGGAGATTGGATATTTAAATCCTGGGAGTATTCTTGTTGTTCTCTAGGCAGATCCTCTCTGATGATTTTTATTGTACATAAACCATTGGGTAGGTCACAAAGCTAATAAGTAACAGAGCCAGGACAACAACCTAGTTCTCATTAACGTGATTTTTTTTTTCCTAATAATAGTGAAGGGTTGTGCTAAGCTGTCTCCATTCTCTACCCAGTTCCCCATTCTACTTATGTTTTTTTGTTTTGAGACCGAGTTTCAAAACAACACTCCAGCCTTGTTGCCCAGGCTGGAGTGCAGTGGCACAATCTCGGCTCACTGCAACCTCCGCCGCCTGGGTTCAAGCGATTCTCTTGCCTCAGCCTCCTGACTAGCTGGGATTACAGGCACCTGCCACAAAGCCTGGCTAATTTTTGTATTTTTAGTAGAGACAGGATTTTGCCATGTTGGCCAGGCTGGTCTCAAACTCTTGACCACAGATGATCCTCCCGCCTCGGCCTCCCAAAGTGCTGGGATTACAGGCGTGAGCCACCGCACCGAGCCCTACTTATATCATTTTTAAGAGATTGACTAGAATTAGGGGAGTGGTATTTTTGTTGGAATAAAAATCTGTATTTTAGATTTAGCGTAATTAGTAAGCTAAGCTGACAAAACTAGAGTAAATTAAAATTACACAGTAATAGCAAATAGATTGTAAATTTTTGTGACTGAAATTGAAATTCAGTTTTTAAATTTCATCAACTCAAACTAAAGAAATTTAAATAATGATATATTCATGAAAGTAGTCTAAATGTTTTAAGCTTTTTGTTTATTTTCAGATTGTTTTAGCAACCAATATTGCAGAGACGGGTATCACTATTCCTGATGTTGTATTTGTAATTGATACTGGAAGAACAAAAGAAAATAAGTAAGTTTAAATTTCCCAAATCAAAACATTTTTAACCTGGAAAGAGGTTGGGGCTCTTGAATTCTTGGGAGAAATCCTAAAATTATTTAGGGAAAATCCTAAATGTCCTAGTTCTATCCAAAGCAAAAGCCTTAGAGAAACTATAGGAAACTTTAAAATATCTGAGAGTAAATGTCAGAATTTCATTTCATGGGTTTTCCCATAAGTAATACCAGTATACTGCTACTTTTAGAAAAGTGCTGAGAAAAATTTTCAGAACATAAATTTTTATAGATATTTTATTTGTAAAATAAATTGTTTAACAAAAAGCATTCTTTGTGTGATTATTTAAAAAAGAAACATGGCTTTTGGAGTAAGAGCTGAATTTAAATCTCTTGAGCAAGTAATGTAACATATAACCTCTCTAATCAGTTTCTTCATTTGTAAATGGGTAAAATGAAAATTTCTTTTATTTTTGAGACGGAGTCTTGCTGTGATACCCAGGCTAGAGTGCAGTGGCACAATCTCACTGCAGCCTCCACCTCCCTGGTTCAAGCAGTTCCCCTGCCTCAGCCTTCTGAGTAGCTGGGATTACAGGCACATGCCACCACACTCGGCTAATTTTTTTGTATTTTTAGTAGAGACAGGGTTTCACTATGTTGGCCAGGCTGGTCTCAAACTCCTGACCTCAGGCAATCTGCCTGCCTCGGCCTTCCAAAGTGCTGGTATTACAGGCGTGAGCCACCTCGCCCAGCCAAAATGAAAATTTCATAACTGAAAGTGCCTAGTTCAGTAACTGGAACCTAATAGGTAACTGTAACTGAATTTTCAACAAAAAGATTACTACTGTATAAATAATGTTTATATTGAATAAATAGGACAGACCACCTTTAGTAGTTTACTATAATCTAGATACACTACCCCTGTTTTAGGAAACCATAGCAATATTTGCAAGAGAGTACCACCATTCAATAAAAAGTAGATTCTTGATTCTTTGAATTGTACCTCTAGAGAAAATGTTTTCAGGGTTTAACTGTATCGTGAAAGGTATGTTGAATTGTAATATTCACAGTAACACTTCTCAAAATATTTCAAAAATTATCGTCGCATAATTAATAGGTATTCTACTAAATTTAAAAAAGATTCTATGATCAGATTAGTATGAGAAAGGATAAGTTAAATAATTTTTTTCTTTTGCCAGACTTTTAATTTGTAGTATATTTAGTATGCAATGTTTACTAAATTATTTAAATATGAAGCATAATTTGAGAACTATTGGTCCACAATAATGGACTTTTTAAGCCTGTGTTTAACTTAGTTGTAAGAGTCAAATCCAGCTTTTTCCAATTTTGACTTAAGTCAATTATCTACATATTCTCTCCTAAAACATTTCTTTAGGTACCATGAAAGCAGTCAGATGAGTTCTTTGGTGGAGACGTTTGTCAGTAAAGCCAGTGCTTTGCAGCGCCAGGGAAGAGCTGGGCGGGTCAGAGATGGCTTCTGTTTCCGAATGTACACAAGAGAAAGGTATGGCATAGCACTGGAAATGTAAAACACATAAACCAGTATTGTGTGACATTTCTGATAATATGTATTTAGTATTACTTTATTTTTCAGATTTGAAGGCTTTATGGATTATTCTGTTCCTGAAATCTTACGTGTACCTTTGGAGGAATTATGCCTTCATATTATGGTAATCTCAAGGGAACTCGGATGGATTTTGTCCTTCACCCCTTTCTAGAAAAGAAAAAAATGAACACCTAAACTTACCTTATATTGCTTTAGATTTTCAACTTTTTTACTCTTCTTTAATATATGCCCTTATCCATCTTATTATAAGTAAATCCACTGTGTTTTGATTTTGCCAGACACTTACACTTTATAGATTAAAATACAGCCTCATAATCTAGACTAGTAGTTCTCAACTGGGGGAACTGTTGCCTACCAGGGGACATTGGGCAATGTCAGGAGATATTTTTGGTTGCCATAATTGTACAGGGAGGGTAAATGGTATCTAGTAGGTAGAGATCTGGGATACTCCTAAACATCTGACAGTGTACAGGGCAGCTCCCTAAAACAAAGAATTATCCAGCCCAAAATATCAGTAGTACTGAGACTGAGAAACCCTGACTTAAACAAAGGTCTTCTTAGACTGAAAGATCTATAATATCCTTCAGTTCTTAGATTTTTGACTCCTATCAAAATCAGGAATGAAAAAACTAAAAATGTGGACTGGAAAATCTAATCCTTATTCCCTCCCCACCCAAACACACACATACACTCATACACTCTTCCCCCCAACTCCTCTACTGCCCCATTATAAAAAAAATAACAGGATAGCCCTACTTACACATTTTACCCTCTTTGCTCAAAATTTTACTGAAGTCAAATTTAGTTCCAGTACCATCTCATTGGGTAGTGTTCATTCTTTGATTTCATACCAATTTTATTGCTTTTTTAATCTGCAGAAATGTAATCTTGGTTCTCCTGAAGATTTCCTCTCCAAAGCCTTAGATCCTCCTCAGCTCCAAGTGATCAGCAATGCAATGAATTTGCTCCGAAAAATTGGAGCTTGTGAATTAAATGAGCCTAAACTGACTCCGTTGGGCCAACACCTTGCAGCTTTACCTGTGAATGTCAAGATTGGCAAGATGCTTATTTTTGGTGCCATATTTGGCTGCCTTGACCCAGTGGTAAGTCAAACAATGCTGCTGCTTCTTCACTTTAAATATCCTTTGACCAGGAAATTACAAGTTTGGAAACAATTGTTAATTAAAAATTTTTTTAACTAAATAGAATGTCTATACTAACATTAAAACCGGGAGGGCCTGAATGCTTGAATTTTTTTTTTTTTTTTGAGACAGGGTCTGGCACTGTTGCCCAGGCTGGGGAGCAATGGTGCAATCTAGGCTCACTGCAACCTCCGCCTCCGGGGTTCAAGCAATTCATGCCTCAGTCTCCCAAGTAGCTGGGATTACAGGCACGTGCCACCACACCTGGCTAATTTTTGTATTTTTAGTAGAGATGAGGTTTCACCATGTTGGCCAGGTTGGATAAGAATTTTTTAATATAATATTTAACTTTTTATATTTATATACTTGAAAATCTGTTCATCCATTACTGAAGTGTTCTGTAAGTACTATTTTGTGAGTGATTTTGGCTTGTCTAAACTTTTGTTTTCAACCCACTTGAAATATTTAATGGAATATGTAATGGATGATTCTTAGGAAGCTTTGAACACTACCAACTTTGAAAAGTAAAATTAAAAACTTTTTTTCTTTCCTTTTTTGTGCTCTCTCTCTGAGCCAATAATTAGCAGAGTTCTCTTTTCTCAAATTATGTCAGAATTAACAAATTCAAATCTGTCTGAGTCTCTGGGCACATACGCTTACTGTGCCATTCCAACTTTCCAACTTTATCAAGCTATGGCCTTTTCTGGGATTACCAATAAAGGCTATTTAAATACAGAATGGAAGCCTGGGCAACATAGTGAGACCCTGATTCTGCAAAAAAATTAAGATTAAAAAATTGGCTGGGCATGGTGGTGCACCCCTGTAGACCCAGCTATTCAGGAGGCTGAGGTGGGAGGATTGCTAGAGCCCTGGAGTAGGAGGGGGCAGTGAGCTATGATTGGGCCACTGCACCCCAGCCTGGGCAACAGAACAAGACTCTGTCTCTAAAAAACCCAAAAATAAAAATAAAAACAGAATGAAGAAAATGTGACTTATTACTATAGTCTCTCTTTGTTTGGTATTTGAAATAGATATTCACTGTAATTTTGCCAAGTTCAAAAAATAACCTCTTCCGTGATAGTTTATCTGAAAACCTACAACAACAAATGGATTGTTATGTAGTCCAAATTATTTTTAAAGATCACGGCAGACTAAGAGTGGAAATTCAGTGGTCTTGAGGCCAAGATAACTGAGTTAGGATTCCCAGATTGCCTCTAACTGTATGACAGACTATAAATCATTTATATAAATGTTCAGTTTTTTTTCTCTGATTGTGGTGATAATTGCCTCCTTACCTCACAGAAAGGTTATAAAAGTAAAAGGATTTATTTTTGAAATTCCTTAAAATGAAACAAAAAATAACTGTTTAAAATGAAAATATAAGTTAGCTATAGAATATTTTATATTAAACATTAATTAGTATAATAATACTAATAATAAACATAAAATATTGAAAATAAACAGGCAACTTAAAGCGTGATTGTTTTATGATTTGCTTTCTTTTATAAGTTAACTTTCACTGTATTGCTCTTTAATGATAAATTGTTTTGTCATTTATGATTTATGGATAGGCAACACTAGCTGCAGTTATGACAGAGAAGTCTCCTTTTACCACACCAATTGGTCGAAAAGATGAAGCAGATCTTGCAAAATCAGCTTTGGCCATGGCGGATTCAGACCACCTGACGATCTACAATGCATATCTAGGGTAAAAACATAATCTGGCTGTTATCAGTAAGCCAATTACCTGAGGTTATTTACTTTAAAATATATTACCTTTGACTTATTAAAATTGTACATCTGAGGTTTAAATTTATTTTTAGTTATTTCATCTGTCAAGGTATAATTATGTTAGAGATTCATGTGTTTTATAATCCTTCCTAAAACTTAAGAATAATATATTTGGTATTATATGTATATTAACTCATATTTGAAGTAACTTAATAATTTATGTTAAACATAAACGGAAAATATCTGTTAATGCTGTAAACAGATCTGTTAATAATATTCTTATATACAATTGGTAGCTGCTACAAGCAAGATCCCTCCCGTTTTAAAATTATAATTTAATTAAATCTTACTTTGGTTACTAGCTCTGAAAAAGAGTTTGGAAAGAGAACATGGTGAACTTTATTCATTAATTGACATTTTATTTATCTAGATGGAAGAAAGCACGACAAGAAGGAGGTTATCGTTCTGAAATCACATACTGCCGGAGGAACTTTCTTAATAGAACATCACTGTTAACCCTAGAGGTAATTCTTAATATGGATCTCTCACTCAGAGTCATGGGTAACTATAATAAGTTATTCTGGAAAAAAGAATGCCTAGGAAAATACTTGTCACATAGTAAGGGCTTAGTAAACATTTGTTGAATTAGTACATTTGTGATTGTACTTCTTTCTTCCAGCAAGTAACTTGTACGTATTACACAGTAAAATAGTATTTAATAACCATAATATGTTCAAGAAATAATTAAAAAGACTGGCTCATTCCTGTAATCCCAGTGCTTTGGGAGGCTGAAGCAGTAAGATGGCTTCAGGCCAGGAGTTTGAGACCAGCCTGGGCACATAGTGAGACTGCATCTCTACCAAAAATAAAAAAATTAAATGGGCATGGTAGCACACGCCTGTAGTCCCAGCTACTCAGGAGACCAAAGTGGGAGGATTGCTTGAGCCCAGGAGTTCAAGGTTGCAGTGAGTTACAATTGTACCACTATGTACAGAGTGAGACCCTATCTCTTTTAAAAAAGAAAGAAAAGAAAAAAGATGCAACACGATTTCATAAACACTATCTTGGGAATTAGAAGTCTCAGTTTTTCATTTAAAAAAAAAAAAAAAAATCACCTGAGGTTGGGAGTTTGAGACCAGCCTGACCAACATGGAGAAACCCCATCTCTACTAAAAATACAAAGTTAGCCAGGTGTGGTGGTGCATGCCTGTAATCCCAGCTACTCGGGAGGCTGAGGCACAAGAATCACTTGAACCGAGGAGATGGAGGTTGTGGTGAGCCAAGATCGCGCCATTGCACTCCAGCCTGGGCAACAAGAGCAAAACTCCGTCTCAAAAAAAACCAAAAACAAAAACAACGCAAGGACTGGGCGCAGTGGCTCATGCCTGTAATCCAGCACTTTGGGAGGCCGAGGCGGGTGGATCATGAGGTCAGGAGTTCAAGACCAGCCTGGCCAAGATGGTGAAACCCCATCTCTACTAAAAATACAAAAATGAGCCAGGTGTGATGGCGGGCACCTATAATCCCAAATACTTGGGAGGCTGAGGCAGAGAATTGCTTGCACCCGGGAGGCAGAGGTTGCAATGAGCCAAGATCGCGCCACTGCACTCCAATCTGGGTGACAGAACGAGACTCCGTCTCAAAAAAAAGAAAAGAGGAAAAAAAAAAAAACAAGTTGAAAGGAGAGAATCTACATTTCTTCTCAACTCTGAAATGTGGTTATTTAATTACGAAAAATTTCAAACATACATCAAATTATATGGACATAATGAACTTTCACCCATTTCCCACTTTCATAATTACCAACCTGTGGTCAATCTACTTGTACTCCTTTTATTCTACTATCTGCCCTCTAGATTTTGAAGCATATCCAAGGTATCAGATTTTTTTAAAACATTATCACACCTAAAAATACTCAATTCCTTAATACCATCAAAGATACAGACAGTGTTTAAATATCCTCAGTTACCTCATTACTGGCTTTTTTTTTTTTACAGCTAGTTCAAAGGATGATCCAAACAAGGCCCACACTTTAAATTTGGTTCATATGTTTTTTAATAAAGTCTCTTAACCTATAGTTACCACTTTCTCAGTTTTTTCCTATTTGCCATTTATTTTTTGAAGAAACCAGATACATTGTCCTGTAGAGTTTCCTGCATTCTGGATATGGCTGATTGTATCCTTGCGGTATTATTTAACATATTCTTCTGTGTCCTGTATTTCTTATAAAGGGGTGGTATATTGAGAGTTTAATCCAATTCAGGTTCATCTTTGTTTTTTTTTTTTTCTTTTTTCTTTTTTTCAGAGTCATCTCCCTTTTTGTAACATTAAGATATATCAATGGGGTCAGCTAGGTTCATCCATTACAAAATTCCCCACTGGCTTTTCATGTAATGCTGTTAGCAGCCATTGATAACACTCAGACCTATTGTTTCATTAGAGTCTGGATATGGTTGATTGTATCCTTGTGGTATTATTTAACATATTCTTCTATGTCCTGTATTTCTTATAAATGGGTGTTATATTGAGAGAGTAATCCAATTCAGCTTCATCTTTGTTTTTTTTTTTCTTTTTTCTTTTTTTCAGAGTCATCTCCCTTTTTGTAACATTAAGATATATCAATGGGCCAGCTAGATTCATCCATTACAAAATTTCCCACTGGCTTTTCATGCAATGCTTTTAGCAGCCATTGATAACACTCGGACCTATTGTTTCATTAGGGTTGCAAATGATGGTATTATAATTCTACTTGTTAGCTAGAATTATTTCATGAAGAACTACTTTTTCCTTATCAATATTTGAATACCCTGAGGTACAGTCTATACAAGAAAATTAGGATAAATGCTTGTTTCCTTCTACCTAGCAGTTTTCATGATGAGTTGATTCCTAAGCATCTCCACAAGTAAACAGTGAATCTTGTTTTTTTAAAAAATTGTAATGAACTTAATGATTTAAATATATTTGATGTGTTTTAGTTCTCTACAGATGTTAATTTTTTAATACTCAAATTGTCCCCTCTTTGGGAAGTGAGAGCCCCTTTGGGTTGGCTGCTGAGTCCTTTTCATATAATCTTAGCAATCTTTGATGGCTTCCTTGCTTTTCGTACAGAAGGCTTCTCTAGTGTATTTTATGCTCCAGGCTTGGAATCAGTCACGTTTCCAAAGAGCTCTGATTCCTTTTCAGGAAATTCTATTATATGTCCCTAAATATTGGCCAGCTATTTAGCTACAGCCTGGGATGGCTAGTTATGAAAAGGCATTCAAAGCATCATACTTAGTGGCTGGTTGTGATCAACTTTATCAGTCTGTTCTTAGGAAGGGAAACCAGATGGTTTAGCCCATTACTCAGGTTGCCATTCAGGAGTAGATTTATTTCTGGGAAGAGAGAGAGTAGAAGTGTAGTTAAAATGTAAAGACAGGTGAATGTGAAAAGCAGGGCTCCCCCACAAATACTGTCTTTTTGTTTTTTTATTGATACTTATTTAAAAGGAAATGATGTTTAATACAGATATGCTATAAAAGTTTTTTTTTTAAATAGATGGGGTCTCGCTGTGTTGGCCAGGCTGGTTTTGAATTCCTGGTCTCAAGCGATCCTCCCATCTCAGTCTCCCAAAGTGCTAGGATTACAGGTGTGAGCTACCTCGCTTGGCCCAGATATGCTATAAAAGTATTCAGAAAATAATGTATCTCTCACATAATTCCCCTTTATATACTCATATTTTAAAAAGTAAAAAGGTTTTTTTTCCCATATTTGACACACTGCTTTTTGTGATTAAAAAAACCTGCTAGGATGACAGCAGAGACTTCTCTAAGTGGAATGAACTTTGTCCTTCTTGAAGCACATGAAGGGCTAAATTGAAGAAATAGCCACCTCTGGGCCAACTGACTGGGAACATGTAGAAATCCCAGTCAGCTGGCCCAGAGGGGGCTATTTCTTCAATTTAGCCCCTTTTCCTTTATCTTCAAATTGCTTTCCACCCCTTCTTCTGCGAGCCTTTTCTTCACCTCCCTGAGACTACAAAGTTTTAGATGTCTTCACCAACCCTGTGGTGTTATGGCAGCTGTCTGTTTGGTCTTTTCTCCCCTAGAATCAAAGTCCCTTAAGCCCCAAACTTAAAACATAAAGGATATCCTAAAGGTAAACATCACCTTTTAATTGCTTGTATCCTGTGTACTTTGAAAAATGCCCACCCTTCCTGTGCTAGTTTTGCTGATCAGCACATATTAAACATAGAAAAACATTTTAGGCAACAATTTTAGATTAAATGAAGTTGCCATTAATAAACTCTTTCAAAGTTCTTTAAGAAATTAAGATGGGATTTCCAGAAACAAATAAAAAAGGTACTTGCAATCTAGGATCAAGATTTCTGTCAATTCTTTCTCAATGCTGACCATCCTCATTGAGTAAAAATCTCCAGAGAAAAAGGAGAGCTACTATGGAAGTAGATGTAGTGAATGAAAATGTGTTCAGACACATTTTTCTTGCTCTCAAATTTTAGACATTCTTATGTTTTGAGACATCTGAAGTCTTTGGGTGAGGAGAATAGCTGATTCTAATTCTTGACTTTCCAGTATCTTTTTTTTTTCCCTAAGGTAATTTGGGCTATCGTTAGCTAAATAATCATTAGCATCCTGTCAATTTTTATAGGAAGCAGTAATATAAACCACAATGTTATTTGGAAATTCCTCTAATCAATTTGATTATTTGTGTTTTTAACATAAACCAATCTAGGATGTAAAGCAGGAGTTAATAAAGTTGGTTAAGGCAGCAGGATTTTCATCTTCCACAACTTCTACCAGCTGGGAAGGAAACAGAGCCTCACAGACCCTCTCATTCCAAGAAATTGCCCTTCTTAAAGCTGTACTGGTGGCTGGACTGTATGACAATGTGGGGAAGATAATCTATACAAAGTCAGTGGATGTTACAGAAAAATTGGCTTGCATTGTGGAGACGGCCCAAGGCAAAGCACAAGTACACCCATCCTCAGTAAATCGAGATTTGCAAACTCATGGATGGCTCTTATACCAGGAGAAGGTGAAGTACTCATTCCTAAATTCCAGTATTCAGAGCATTATTCTACAAGTCATTCATAACAAGTTAGGATGCCCTAACAGGTATTTTATTTGGTTCTCAAATTGAGCTATTCATTTTTGTTAATATTTGAAATCAAGATGCACATAGCTTCTCAAACAAAAGAATGCTTATTTTCTCTTCAAAAACAAATAGTAAGGTTTCTACTCTGCCCATCATCTTTTCTACTTGGAATAAAGACAGTAATAGCAAATTGATGTGGGTTAATAATGTATCAATCCCGTTAGTATTTCATTAAAAGGTGCTGCCTCAGAAGGGAATAAAAGACAAGTTGTATGTGCTATTCCCAAATAAGGGGAATATTGGATGGTGTAGTAGAACTGTGGATGATTTGCAACAGTTTCGGTCAAGTATCACCTAAGATAATTTAATAGCAAATATTTATAGATTACAATGAAAACAACCTTTTGAATTGGAGCTGCATGACCACCCCATTTTCTTATTTTTTAACATATGGTAAAGGTTAAGATGGCATTTTGTCTTCATATTTTGGGTTTTTGTTACCTGTCTCATTCACACATTTTTTAAGGCAGTATGAGAAGAAAAGGGAACATAAAGAATTGAAACATATTTCTTCTCCCTTTACAAAAAGTGCCTCCATTTTGTTTCTTGACCTTTAAAATAACAAAGATCCGTAATTTCAAGCACTGGCTTGAATAACTCTCAACATTTATCAAACTTAAATGTAAAACATGAGAAATTACTGATTGATGCCCATAGCTGAATGTTGGTTTAGAAACCAGCAACTGAAAATCATAATTTTAACATTAATTATTTAATATCATTAGCATATAAAATTGCTTGTACCTAGTTTCCTTTATGTTCAAAGTATATAACTCAGCCTTAGCAATAATATTTAAAATGCCTTTTCATAGCATTAATGCACAGGTGGTAATAGTAATTATTATAAAATTGATAAATTATGCACATAAGAAAATGAAAATGTAGCTTTACAAATACTCTGGGCTTAAAATGTAGAATAACAAATTGTAGAAAAATGCCTCCTTCTATTTTTATATTTTGAAGTTATTTTCCCCCCTTTTTCCCATGTAGATAAGGTATGCCAGAGTATATTTGAGAGAAACTACCCTAATAACCCCTTTTCCAGTTTTACTTTTTGGTGGTGATATAGAAGTTCAGCACCGAGAACGTCTTCTTTCTATTGATGGCTGGATCTATTTTCAGGTACATAGTACAACTGATTTTATTGATTATTAAAAATTTTCAACTTCCAGTACCATTGAGGTACATTTTTTAAATTTTATTGGAGTTTGCATAATTTCTTCTTAATATGAGTTAAGTAGAATTCCTTATTTTATCTTGCCTCTGTGGTTTTAAATCTGTTAAATTTGAAAATCAAATTATATTGCTATTACAAATTCTATTTATTATTAATAACAATTCTAGCTTTCTATGTGTTGGGTACTTCAATAGTTAACTTTATGTTGATTTTCCCAAATTAATATCCTAGCAACCTTGTTAGGTAATTTCTATAGTTTCTTTTACATAGAGACACTCAAACACAGTGAGAAATTAAATAATTTTCCCAGGATTTACGTGGATTGTTACTGACAGAGCAAGATTCAAATCTAGGACTATTTGATACCCAAATTTATTCTCATTCCACTACATTGTGGAATAAAAAGGAATAAAAAAGACCAAACAGATTTATAGTTTATAATTCATACTGTTGAATTCTTCTCTGGAAAAATTAGACCAACCTATGCTTATTTCTGGCAATAAGTTTATCTGTTTATCTGTACTCCCATCAAGACTGACCAGCTTAAACTAAGCAAACCTATTACATTGTTAGGTTATTCTATGATAGCTGTTTGTCTAGGACTGGAGAGGTGAATTTTAAGTGCAGCTTTACAATTATATGCAGTTTGTGCAAAGAAGTTGGGATGGTGGAAATGTTTTATAACTGGATTGTGATGGTTGCACAACTCTATAAATTTACTAAAAGCTATTGAAATTGGTGAAAATGAGTGAATTTTTATGGTAAGTTATATCTCAATAAAGCTGTTTTAAAAAATTTTACACCCCAGGCCGGGTGCCATGGCTTATGCCTGTAATCCCAGCACTTTGGGAGGCAGAGGCAGGTGGATCATGAGGTCAGGAGTTCAAGACCAGCCTGACCAACATGGTGAAACCCTGTCTCTACTAAAAATACAAAAAATTAGCCAGGCATGATGGCAGGCACCTGTAATCCCAGCTACTCCGGAGGCTGAGGCAGGAGAATCGCTTGAACCTGGGAGGCGAAGGTTGCAGTGAGGCAAGATTGCGCCACTGCACTCCAGCCTGGGCAACAGAGAGAGACTCCATCTCAAAAAAAAAAAAATTTCCCTCCCCAAAACTGTAGTCTTAACTTCCACAGAGTTGATATAAATAGAGAAGAAAACAATTATTGGAGTAATAGTTGCCTTATTTTGGGAAGAGTTACCAGATTTAATAAGGAAATTGACAGGTTTGCATGCCAAGCTAGCAGAAATAATTTTATTTTTCTCATTGTGTTTTCCATTAAAAGCAAGATGTGCTAAGGCAGATTGTAATATATGCTTGCCTTGATTTACTTAAACACATTCACACTCCCCTGGATTGACTTTGTCCATTTTTTCAACTCCTCTTAACAGGCCCCTGTAAAGATAGCTGTCATTTTCAAGCAGCTGAGAGTTCTCATTGATTCTGTTTTAAGAAAAAAGCTTGAAAATCCGAAGATGTCCCTTGAAAGTAAGTGTTTGCTTATAATGTAAGTGAAAGACCATATACACATATGTGTATGTGTACACATACCTATGTATTAATGTGTGGAAAAACTTTCTAAGAGGCCAGGCACGGTGGCTCACGCCCATAATCCCAGCACTTTTGGGAGGCCAAGGTAGGCAGATCACCTGAGGTCAGGAGTTCGAGACCAACCTGGCCAACATGGTGAAACCCTGTCTCTACTAAAAATACAGAATTAGCTGGGCATGGTGGCGGGCACCTGTAATCCCAGCTACTCGGGAGTCTGAGGTGCAAGAATCACTTGAACTTGAGAGGCGTAGGTTGCAGTGAGCGCCGAGATCACATGATTGCACTCCAGCCTGGGCGACAAGAGCGAAACTCCATCTCAAAAAAGAAAAAAAGAAACTTTGTAAGAGAAAATCTGAAATATTCTAGAAATTTTTTTTTTGTAACATTGGAGTATACTAAAGCACACTGAAGTCGTAAAAAATCCCATCTACTTTATGCTGAATTCCATCAAACTCAATTAGTGATTATTCACTGCCTAATTATCCTCTTAAGGTTTAGTTTACTCCTGTCTCTTTTAAACTTCATTTCTAAACTTCTAGCCATTTCATAGAAAAAAAGGTTAATAAAACTGAGCATAGTAAACTTTGTTACTTATTAGCATTTTAGTAAACTGGTAACATAGCTATTATTTAAAAAAAAATAATAAGCCAAACATGGTGTCATATGCCTGTAGTCCTAGCTACCCAGAAGGCTGAGGTGGGAAGATTGCTTGAGCCCAGGAGTTAAAGTCCAGCCTAGACAACATAGAGAGACTCTGTCTCTAAGAAATATATGTATATATACACATACCTATATATGTATTTGTGTGTGTGTGTGTATGATTTAGGGACTTTCTGTTAGGTTTATTTCAGCATGGTTTTTCCACCATGTGTTTCTTTCAAATGCAGAGCTATTTCTCTGTATAAAATAAACACATTATCCTTCAACAGAAATCTGAAATGAGCTGGGCATGGTGACACCTGCCTGTAATCCCACCACTTTGGGAGGCTGAGGCAGGAGGATCGCTTGAGGCCAGGAGTTCAAGACTAGCCTCGGTAACATAGGGAGATGCCATCTCTACAAACAATTAAAAAAAATTAGCCGGGCCTGGTGGCTTGTACCTGTTGTCTCAGCTACTTGGGAGGCTGAGGCGAGTATCTGCACTCCAGTCTGGGTGACAGAGCAAGACCCCACATCAAAAAATAAGAGAGAAATCTGAAACGGACACCTGAGTTTGCAGTTTGCCCAGTGCAGTGTTTCTCAAACTTGCCAAATCATCAAAATCATCCTGGCAGTTGCAAAGAATACAAGGTCCAAAGACCTACCCCAGACATACTGATCTCTATGGGAGAGGCCTGTGGCTATATTATTTTTTAAATATTTTATTCTGTAACATTTCCCCTCTGAGGCTATCCCGTTTTTAAATACAGTTAATTATTTTTAATAAACTGAGTTGTTTTTCTGGTAGAATGTCCCACATTTAGGATTTGGTTAGTTACATACTCATGCTTTAACATGTTCATGTATTTCCTATAAACTGGTAGTTATATTTGGAGTTATGATTAGAATAAGTTTTGAGGAAAATAATACTTTCTAGTTGGTGCTGTATTCTCCCCACTGCATCACACCAGGAAGCACTTAAATTTGGTTGTCCTTGTAATGTTAAGAATTGATCAGTGACTTCAGTATGATTGTACTGAACAAAGTATCCCCAGTTTATTCTCAACAGTCACAGGCAAGTTGGGGGAGCTACTGATCTAGTTCTACTACCCTGAGGCCTCATACTCTGTGTTTATTTGTATAACTAAATATGAATGCATAAGCATTAAAATGTATTAATTTTCCTATACTGCTGGAAACAGATCAAGTCTTAACATATTAAGACGTGGGCTCTTTTCTCAGGGAGCTTTGTGCATTACAACTTTGGCATTAGAAAGAATTACATTTTATAAAGTATAGGTTGAACCTCAGCTTTTAATTAAGCAAAACGATTTTTTGAAATGATATCAGTGTTTCCCTTTGCCATAAGAGAGAGAGCAGAACTTACCAAGTTGGGTGTAGTATATACGTTTGACTTGGGAGGAAGGAAGAAGTATGTTAGTACTCTCTCTTGGATTTATAACAAAAAGTTGGTAGAATGCCAAACATTTGAAAAACAGTAACTGAACTTACTCTTGTACTTTCTTTTACTCTCTCTTCCTCAATTTAAAAATCATGGTTCTTGGAGCCAGGTATGGTGGCTTGCACTTGTAATCCCAGCTACTCAGAGGGCTGAGATGGGAAGATTGCTTGAGCCCAGGAGTTCAGAGCTGCAGTGAGCTGTGATCACACCACTGCACTACAGCCTAGGCGAGAGTGAGACTCCATCTCTTAAAAAATAAAAAAGAAAAACGTTCTTTCTAGACCTGCCATTGTTCCAACTTCAAACAAGTGACCTCTCTTTTTCCCCTCCCTCCCACTTTTTTGTTGTTGTTGTTTCTAATGCCACTGTAACCATTGCAACCATTGAAAGCGACAGCATTCTCTGAGTATCTAACGTAAATGTAGAATTTCAGTTTTGCAGCCCTGATAATTGTAACTTTCTAAAGAGTGGTTGTGAGGTTCTTAGGAAGTCACAATTTCAGAGTTAACTATTAAGTAGAAGCAGTTGTTAACAAAACCCCTTTAGCAAATAATGCAGCCTCTGTTGCTCTGTTTGTCAAATTAATTGGTATTTGATTCCTTTGTTGTGTAGAGAGGTCTGTCACTTCCCCATTGACACCTCTCCAAGAGCGCTTCCCTGTTAGAATTTTTTGTTTCCTTTGGACTAAACATGGAGAAACTGGTAACAGTTCTTCCTTCCTTGCTCATACTTTGGAAATTCTGCCATACTCTGAAGAACACTGAAGAGTCAGTAGAGCCCCTTCAGTATATTGCTGCCAAGTGAAAAAGTTGAGAAACTTACTTTCTTCAAGGAATTTTTATAGAATAAAATTTATAATTCCTTATAAAGAAGTAACATTTCACATCATATTATCTCTTTGGGGTTTAGCCTATACAAATGTTATCTGTTTTCAAAATGTTAACTTTTGTCAAACTAGGTATGGCAGAACCTACAGCAATAAAATCTATGTAGGGCAAAAAATATTTTGTAGGTGTCTCTAGTTTTATTACTGGTGTTAATTCTGTATTCTAATGTAAAAATTTTTAGTGACATATACCTCTTATTTACATAATAAGACATTGGAAAATTAGACAATGTTGCATTTATTCGTGGCTTTTTTTTTCTTCCACTCAGATGACAAGATTCTGCAGATCATTACGGAATTGATAAAAACAGAGAATAACTGAAACTGAAATTCATGGTCAACTGCTTTAAAAATTAAGATGAAGATACAGTCGTGAAATTATCTGAAAACGGGTCGTCACATTAAGTATTTCACTACTTAAAATGTTGGTACTAGCCGTTAACTTAAAGGTGGCGGGAAAAAAGCACATACTTTAAACATGTATAATTTTCTAGTTCCTTTTTAATGATGATTATTCTGAATGTATTTGCCACTACATTTACAATAAATTCTTTGGTATTATCCATGTTTTGCTCATCGTTGTGTTAATAAGGGCAAGGCCTATGTCTGTGGTATCTGTAGCTTAATGTTGTGATTCCCTGTGTAGCTGCCTCATCCCCTATCAATCAGTCCTTGATGTCTGCAGAATTTAAACCCTATAGACCCAGAAGGGAAAATAATCTCCAAAACCAATTATAATTAAATTTCCATGAAAAGGAACAACTTCAGAAGTCAGTTATTTAGTATTTGATAGTCAATTTCAGAACCTAAATAAGTGCACTATTAATAGATGCCACCTATTTCAGTAACATTCAAAAAGCATAAACATGTAGTTCTGGAAGACAGGCAAGATTGACTAATACTCCTGTCAGCCTTGGGATGGATAGCTTGCACTGTTTTCCTCAGGCTACAGCTGTGATATCCCTGCCCCTGAACCCTTTTTATATACGCGATTGAACTGGTAAGGTCAGTAACTTTGAGATAGTAAAGTATGCGTAGGTATTTTTCATTGGTCCTATTTGTTTTGGTTACTAACAATCTTTTGAAATTCTATTTTTATTACTTGGAGGGATTTCTCTTCATTTCTTATCAATAGATTTTTGATAAACTTCAAATATAGTCCCTTTTAGATCAAAAGGCAGAAATTGCATCTGAAGATCAAAAGATTAGAATTTAATAGGAACCTAGTATAACTGCTTGGTTCTCATAACAGGTATATAATTTTAATATTTTTTGATGAACAAATTAAACCGTAACTTTTACCTTATATGCAAATGGAAGTAAAAACAATACTTAGTAGCAATCTCTAATTTTAGGTTTCTACTTGCAGTGTGGCAAAGGAATTGAGAGCAAGGAGTCAAATGTGACCATGGTTTGAAATCTCTAGTGCCATTAATAAAAATGGGTATGTCAGGAGAAAGAGCTAGATTGGGTGTTGAAGGCAGTTCCTCTTGGGACACATGGAGGCTAGTACTCCAAACTGTTTTGTCTGTTAACTCATTTACAGACAACCTACGAGGTAGGTACTGTATTAACCTACTATTTGTATTTTACGAATGAGGAAACTGAGGCACAGAGAAGTGAAATAGCATGTCCGAGATCACACTGATAGTAAGTAACAGAAGCATTATGGCTCCAGTACTATTTAGATTTCTGAAATGTAATCATTATTCCTTTGAAATGTGAAACAGTGACTCACATCAGGTAAGGTCATAGGGTTAGAGTCTTATACACAGAGATGATAATTAAAGATGTGGGAGTTGAGGTAATCAGCAAAGGGGTAAGAAGATCAAAGTCCCTTTCGTCTTTCATCTTCTCAGCCGTCACTCAGACCCAGGTCACCATTATCTTTCACTTAACACCACTGCAGTAATCTCTGAACTAGGCTTTCTCCTCCTTTTTATACCTCTAATCCGAAAAAGAATGATATTTTTAAAGGGTATCTGTGTCACTTGGCTTCCCATTGCTCTTAAAATTTAAAGTTCTAAACATGACCTCCAAAGCTCTCTAACTGATCTGGACCTTGCTATCCTCCAGTCTCCACTCTTTCATCTCATGGTGCTCCAGCCACACTAGGCTCCTTTTCAGTTGTTAGAAGATGCCAAGCGGTTTTTCTGAGCATTTACACATGGCGTTCTCTGCCATAATACATTGCTTCCGGTTCTTTGCCAAGCAGACTTTCCTGCTTTAAAGCCCTCCGCACAGGCCACCTTACTGAAGTGCATATCCCCTTTTACTCATAACACGGTACTTTTCTCAGCTTGTACCATTTGCTTTTCATCTTCTCACTAGAACATATGCTGCACCAGGACTGTTTCACTCGCTGATACATACCTAACACAACGCCTTGCATATATAGGCATTCAATAAATGCTGAATGAGTGAAGGATAAGGAGAACCAGAGTAGGGCTATCTTAATGCCAAGGAAGAAGATTTTTGAAAGCAAAAGTATTGTCAACAGATGTTACAGAGTAGGGAAAGATTACTAAGGTTTAATGAATACATCAACCTTTTGAGATCAGTTTGAATGGAGGGTGGCAAGGAAGGACTCTCAGAAGTCCCACAACTACATGCACATTCAATGATACACCAGAAGGACTTGCAAGACTCAGAGGCTACAGTTGATTTTGTAGAGAAAGGATATACAGTGGAATCAGCAAGGGGAAAAGACACATCACATGGAGTCTGGAGAAATCTATACACAGGCTTCCTATGTGCTATGCAGTTTCTGCCCAGAGAAACCTACTACAGAATCAGAGTGCAAGGACTTTTATTAGGGGCAGGTCATACAAGCACAAAGACCAGGCATAACAAAATTCCAGGCTCCGAGAAGGAAAGCAGGCATTTAAGTGTTCTAGCAGGCAAAACAGTGTTAACAAAAAGCAGAGGACTTTTCACAAGTCAAGTTCCCCGGCTCCAGCCAAGGGCCAGCCCTACAAGCAGTCTCTTCTAAAGACCTCTGGCTTGCTATGTTAACTCTTTTCTGCATGAGTACAAGTCATAATTTTAGGGAGTGAATAAAAATGAAAAGGTGGGGCAGCAGATAGAATATTCTTTATGGATGTTATAAAGGAACAGAATGCATAATAGGTTGAATATGAATATATTCACAAAAGGTTGAAGACCCTCACGATTTGCAGGCAAAAATAGAAATAACCAGCATAAAGTGAGGATAATACTAACATCAGAGAGGGCTCAACAAAGAACTAAAACAGAATAACATAGGGATCAACTTGGAAAGGCTCTTTGGTTTTTCCCCAGCAATGCTTACTGGCTTCGGATAAGCTGATAAAGTTGACAGTGGATAGGATTTTTTGGTTTTTGGGGTTTTTTGCATTGAAGTGACTATGGGATCTTAGAATGAAATAGACTGTGTCATTGAAATGGGTGACTGAAATCGCTTATTTAGAGGCAAATGGGGCCAGATCAGAGGCCATGGACCAGGAAAATGGAGACGTCAGAATCTAATCCCAAATTCATTATGAATAAGTCAATGGTAGGGAGGCCAGTTAGAGGAGAGAATTTCAGAATTTAAAATCTTGAGATGTAATTGTTTCAATAATAAATAAACCTAAAGGGTTTCCCTGCTGATGGATAGCAAAATGGATGTGGGGAGAATTTAAAGTAGGGACAGGATGAACAGCATATTTGTTCATCAGTGTGGATGCAGGAAAAGGATGGAGAAGACCAGGCCAGGTGCTACAGTCACTAGGAAAAGGAGGCGGGTGCCCTCGATCTTAACATACGGTGATAAGAAAAATCAAGTGTCATATGAGAAAATCACACTCTTCAGATAAGTTGTTGAGTCCTGGTGGTAGTTCAGGAATATGCCTGCCTGTTTTCATGAAATCCGTTCTTATGCATGAGACATTTAGAAGTAGATGAAGAGTCGGCTGAGTGCAGTGGCTCATGCCTGTAATCCCAGCACTTTGGGAGGCCGAGGCGGGTGGATCACCTGAGGTCAGGAGTTTGAGACCAGCCTGGCCAATATGGTGAAATCCCATCTCTACTAAAAATACAAAAATTAGTTGGGCATGGTGGCAGGCACCTGTAATCCCAGCTACTCGGGAGGCTGAAGCAGGAGAATCTCTTGAACCCGGGAGGTGGAGATTGGAGTGAGCCAAGATTGCGCCACTGCACTCCAGCCTGGTGACAGAGCAAGACTCCATCTAAAAGAAAAAAGAAGTAGACGAAAAGTCTTCACTGGAGAGGATTAGTGGGAAGGAAAGGGAGTATTATCAAGGGAAAGTATATTTCCAGTTTTTAAATTGAGCATTATATGATAAGCACTGAACTAAGAGCTTTACTATATTCTTGTTCAGTCCTCACAACAAGATGGTAATATATTTTCAATTTACAAACGAGAAAACCAATGCTAAAGGTCACTCAGCTAACGGGGAATAAATGAAAAGTTCATTCAGAAATAACCTAAGCAGTCTACTGCTGTGGGGTAAAGGGAATTTTCTTCCCTCCATCCTTCTGAAAGTTCTATAATTTCTCTATAAAATAAACTGACTATAGACAGATTAACAGGGAAAAAAGGCATAAAAATGTATTAATGTGCATAAACATGGGAGCTATACAAAATATGAGGCTCAGAGGAGGGGGCCAGATGAAGTTTATATAGTATAAAAGAATAGAGGCTTAGAATGTGGCAAGACAGGTTATGGGAGGGAGAGGAAAAGCATGGGGAGCAAAAGCTACATCTTGTATGTAGATGAAGTCTCAAGGGTAGCAGCCCTCAGAAAGAATAGAGGGTAGCCCATGGTAACATTTTTGTCAGACCTTTAAAAGTGTCAGATTTTTAGTCTCCTTTTCCTGTGAGGTAATCTTTCCTAGATCTGGATAAGGCAGATAAGGAGGGGCCTCAGAGAGAGCCTGTTTGCATCTGGGGTTTACTTCACTAATATAGATTTCCTCTACAGATGCAAATCTCCCCCATAAAATGACAGTTTTTCAGAGCAATTACCTGTAGTGTGCAGCCCCTCCAAATTGCCATCTTGAAATATGGCCAAAAAGTATTTGGGAGCCAGTGTGGTGGCTCATGGCTATAATCCTAATACTTTGAGAGGCTGAAGTGGGAGGATCACTTGAACTCAGGAGTTCAAGACCAGCTTGAGCAACATGGCAAAACCCTGTCTCCACCAAAAATAGAAAAAAGTAGCTGGGTGTGGTGGTACACACCTGTGGTCCCATCTATTCAGGAGGCTGAGGTGGGAGGACCACTTGAGCCAGGGTGGCAGAGATTGCAAGAAGCTGAGATCATGCTGCTCTGCACTCCAGTATGGATGACATTGAGACACCGTCTCAAAAAAAAAAAAGTATTTGGGGGGTGTAAAATATTAATTGGCACAAGGATAGACATATACAGCCTCTGACTTAAGATGGTTTGACTTAAAATTTTTTGACTTCACAATGATGTGAAAGTGAAATGCATTCAGTAAAAACTGTACTTCAAATTTTGTTTTCATATTTTCCCAGGCTAGCGATATGCAGTATGATTACAGTATTTTCAGTTGATGATACCTTTATCAGGACATAACCCCATTGTAAATTGAGGAGCACTGGTAGATAGAATTAAAAGTTCAGACACAAACCCATGTGTCTATGGTTTGCTAATTTTCAACAAGGGTGTCAATGGTGCAATAATCTTTTCAACAAATGGTGGATACCATGGATAGCTATGGATAACCACTGGTTAGCTACATGCAAAAGAATGAATTTGGGCCCTTACCTCATGCCATGTACAGAAATTAAAGTGGACTATAGAGCTAAGTGTAGGCTGAACGTGGTGGCTCATGCCTGTAATCCCAGCACTTTGGGAAGCCAAGGCAGGTGGATTGCTTCAGCCCATAAGTTTGAGACCAGCCTGGGCAACAGGATGAAATCCCATCTCTACAAAAAAGTGCAAAAATTAGCAGGGTGTGTTGCTGCACACCTGTTGTCCCAGCCACTTGGGGGGCTAAGGTGGGAGGATCACTTGACCCTGGGAAGTTGAAGTTGCAATGAGCAGAGATCACGCCACTGCACTCCAGCCTAGGTGACAAAGTGAGACCTTGTCTCAAAAAAACAAACAAACAACAACTACATCGAAAACAAACAAAAAAGAGCTAAGTGTAAAAACTAAAACTACAATACTCTTAGAAGAAAATATAGGAGTAAATCTTTAGGACCTTGGATTAAGTAGTGATTTCTTAGATGTGACACCAAAAGCACCAGAAACAAAAGAAAAAAAATGGTACTTCATCAAAATTAAAAATAATTGTCCAATACTGAAGGATCCCATTTATATGTGGAATCTAAGAAAGTCAAACTCACATAGGCAGAGTTGAACAGTTTCCAGGAGGTAGAGGAAATAGGGAAATATTGATCAAAAGGTACAAACTTCTAGTTATAAAATGAATAAGTTCTGGGGATTTAGTATACAGCATGGTGATTATAGTTAATAATAATATATTGTTTACCTGAAATTTGCTGAGAGAGCAATCTTAAGTATCCTCATCTCACATACATGAAAGATGTTAACTGTGTGGCAAAGGATGAATTACTCTGATTGTGGTAATCATTATATAGTGTAAACATAGATCATATCACTTTGTACACCTTGAATAAATATAATTTTTATTTGTCAGTTATACCTCAATAAAGCTGGAGACAATTTAATTATTAATATAATAAAAATACTTGTTCTTCAAAGGACACCATCAAGAAAGTGAAAAGGGGCCGGGCACGGTGGCTCACACCCGTAATTCTATTACAGGAAAGGGGTCCTGATCCAGACCCCCAAGAGAGGGTTCTTGGATCTCACGCAAAAAACAATTTAGGGCAGGTCCATAGCGTAAAGTGAAAGCAAGTTTATTAGGAAAGTAAAGGAATAAACGAATGGCTACTCCATAGAGAGAGGAGCCCTAAGGGCTGCTGGTTGCCCATTTTTATGGTTATTTCTTGATGATATGCTAAACAAGGGGTGGATTATTCATGCCTCCCCTTTTTAGACCATATAGGGTAACTTCCTGATGTTGCCATGGCATTTGTAAACTGTCATGGCGCTGGTGGGAGTGTAGCAGTGAGGATGACCAGAGGTCACTCTCATTGCCATCTTTGTTTTGGTGAGTTTTAACCGGCTTCTTTACTGCAACCTGTTTTAACAACAAGGTCTTTATGACCTGTATCTTATGCCAACCTCCTATTTCACTCTGTGACTTAGAATGCCTTAACAATCTGGGAATGCAGCCCAGTAGGTTTCAGCCTCATTTTACCCATTCATTATGGAGTTGCTGTGGTTCACATGCCTCTGACAATCCCAGCACTTTGGGAGGCTGAGGCAGGTGGATCACTTGAGGTCAGGAGTTCGAGACTAGCCTGGGCAACACGCTGAAACCCCATCTCTACTAAAAATACAAAAATTAGCCAGTCATAGTGGTATGCACCTGTAGTCCCAGCTACTTGGGAGGCTGAGGCATGGGAATTGTCTGAACCCAGGAGGCAGAGGTTGCAGTGAGCCACGATTGCACCATTGCACTCCAGCCTGGGCAACAGAGCAAGACTCTGTCTCAAAAAAAAAAAAAAAAAAGAAAGAAAGAAAGTGAAAAGACAACTCCACAAAACAGGAGAAACTACTTGCAAATCATACGCCTGATATAGGACTTGTATACAGAAGATATAAAGAATTCTTACAACTCAATAATAAAAAGACAATCCTATTTAAAAATGGCAAACTAGGAATAGAAGGAAATTACATCAATATAATAAAAATAATATATGAAAATCCCACAGGTAACATCACACTCATTGATGAAAAACTAAAAACTTTTTTTGTAAAAATAGGACCAAGACAAGGATACCCACTCTTGCCATGCTATTCAACATAGTACTGGAGTACTAGCTAAAGCAATTAGGCAAGAAAAAGAAAAAAGGCATCTAAATTTAAAAAGAAGAAGTAAAACTCTGTTCACAGATGACAGATGACATGATCTTATATGTAGAAAACTTTAATGATTCCACAAAAACTGTTAGAAATAATACATTCAACAAAGTTCCAGCATATGAAACCAACATACAAAAATTAGTTGTTTGTACACACTAACAATCCACAAAGGAAATTAAGAAAGCAATCCCATTTATAATAGCATCAAAAAGAGTAAAATACTTAAGAATAAACTTAAACAAGGGAGGAGAAAGAGTTATACATTGAAAACTGCAAAATATTGCTGAAAGAAATTAAAGACACAAATAAACAGAAATGTTCACAGATTAGAAGACTTAATATTGTCCATATGACCCAAAGCAGTCTATAGACTCTATGCAATCCCTATCAAAATCCAAATGGCATTTTTTACACATATAGAAAAAAACAATTCTAAAATGTATATGGAACCACAAAAGACTGATTGCCGAAATAATCTTGAGAAACAACAATAAAGCTAGTGACTTCACACTTCCTGATTTCATACATATTACAAAGCTACGTTAATCAAAACAGTATGGTATGGCATAAAGACAGACATATAGACCAACAGGACAGAATTGAGTTCCCTAAATGGTTCATATGTGTATTCCAGCAAACTGATACAGAAGCAGCAGATATGATAATAATATGGAAATGCAGGTTAGGAATTTTTCAGTCACTCTGAAGGTACTGGGAAACATTTTTCCTGAATGATATACCTTTAACATCCAGATCTTCCACAGGAAAAAAAAGCCTAGCCACTCCATCCATCCATTTATTTCAAATCTGTATAGTTGAACAAACTATAGACCAAATCCTACCTCTCAACAGAGCTGCCCAATCTGCCACACGCTGAGTGCTTTTGTTAACTGCAGGCCCTTGATGCCTTTTCTCATAAACTCTAAGCAGCATATGACGAGGCAGCCCTCAACGGCTGCTCTGTTTTGATCTGTACCCTATGATTTGACATCCAAGTAGGCACATTACACATTGTGTGCTGCCCTTCAGCCTTCCTTTTTGTTGCTTTTCAATAGGACGGCTTTGCTTTACATTTGGAACAGGGGTTTATCTTACCATAGTCTGAAGATACTAATTGCTGCCCTCTTTGTTTTCTGTGTGGTAGAGAAATAAAAGACAGGATAGATCTGCTGAGGTTATGTTAATATATGATGCCCCCCTGGGTATAAGGAGTTCTTTCTCCTTGAACATCTCTGGATGCTCATTATTTAAAATCATCATAAATATTATCAATAACAACAACACAGAGATGCATTAGCTTTAGCTTGCATTTAGTTGGGATATTCATTGTATACAGTAAGCCCACTTCCCACTACTACTCCTTTGCAGGTTACCTTGAAGTAATTATTTTTAGAGGATTTAACTATCAGTATCTAAATATTTGTAGGATTCCTGCCCACCAGAAAATGTTGCTCCCCAAAGAAAAACATATTCTCAACATTATGAGAAATTTCACTTAGGGAATAGATTTGCACAACATTAAAAGAAAAAAACTGACATGTGGACTTGCAAACACTAGCAACACACAAGAACTTCTTCAAAGAGGCATCCCTGGCTATGCAATTTAAAGTAGATACCCATTCACACTCTAGGCCACCACACTTTTAAATCTATTTTAAGAATGTATTCCTGTCTGATATGGCTCACTTTTTTATTTTCAGCCTATCCACTCCCAGCTGTACGCAAGCAGGGGCCTTGTGTGTCTTATCCACTGCTGCAAACCTAGAGCGATGCCTGGTACTTAGCAGGTACTCATTAAATATTGGTTGTGGAGGAACAGAGATAGACAACTATAGTGTCCAAGTACAGTTACATTCTAGTAACCAGAGAAATTTTTAAGAGCTTCCTTTCATGTTATATCTTAGATCTTCTACTTCATGTAAAATATATATTTGTACCAGAAATGGAAGGTGGAAAGATAAGCTGTATTTTTCAACAGGCTAATAGCCATGGCTCAAGAACAACGGCACAAACTTCTCTCACTCCTGAGGCCAGCCTGGTTTCAGAGATCTTCTCTTCACTCCCAGCAAGACTGCCAGATATAAGAATTTGCACTCTTTGGCCAATTTAAGCTCATCTATTCAGCACCAGAGCTCTCTCTGAAAAGTGAAGTAAACTGTCACTTCCTTATGTGATCACCACCTAAAAGGTGGCTGGTTCATGGAAATTAGATGGCACTCTGTGGCCGTCTCACTCCAGATAGCTTTATGCTTTCTTTGGCCTTAAAGCCTTGCTTCCTTTACTCTATGCCCAAGTCTAGCTCAATTTTTACCCGCCGGCACATACTTGGGCAAGGGGATTCTGCCTGTCTTGCTATAACATATCTCAGAGCCTCCCAGATTTGTCACAAGAAAGTGCAACCAGCTCTGACCCTGTTGGCTTCTCCTTCCTCTGGGGGCTCTGTCCCTTGGCAAAGCTCTCCTTTCAAAGCAGTGGCCTGAGGACGGACTTAAAGCCTTTCCTTAGTTCTCCCTTCACATTTAATAAATACAGAACAGCACAGGGGTGAATGTCCAAACTGGAATCATACACTTGAATTTAAATACTGAATATTCCACTTACTAGCTGCATCTTCAAGCAAGCTCCTTAATCTGAACTTGTTCTCTCACCTGTAAATGAGGACAATAGTCATACCTATCTCATATGGTTGAGATAATGATGCAAAGCTACAATAAAATATCACGTACAACTTTATAAGCTAAAGAACCCAGCAAATGTTAATGATAACAGCATCTACACGATCTGCCCTATTGCCTCTCTGACTTCATCTGCTACTCTTTTCACTTCTACTCCAGCCACACTGGCCGCCTTGCTGGTCTTCCACACCCTGGGCTGCCCATGCCTCAGAGCTTTTGCACTGGCTAGTTTCGCTGGCTAGTATACCCACAGATGTCCACATGGCCAACTCCTCCACTTCTTAGGGGTCTCTGCTCAAGTGTTACCTTTCCAATGACTAGCCTATTTAATGCCACAACCTGCCCACTGGCATTCCCAATGCCCCAGAGCCTGTACTGGTTCTCTTTCCCTGCACCATCACCCCATATAAGCTCCACAAAGGCAGGGATGTTTGTCTGTTCTATTCATTGATATAATCCAAGTTCCAAAACAAAAAGGAAAACCAGCTTATATTAAGCTATTCTTGCATTGCTATTTCAAAAAATACTGGAGACAGAATAATTTATAAAGAAATGAGGTTTAATCGGCTCACAGTTCTGCAGGCTGTACAGGAAGCATGGTGCTGGCATCTGCTTATCTTCTAGAGAGGCCTCAGGAAGCTTACAATCATGGCAGAAGGCAAAGGGGAGCAGGCACATCACATGGTGAAAGCAGGAGCGAGCGAGCGAGCGAGAGAGAGAGAGGTGACAGAGTGGGAGTGGGGGAGGTGCTGCACACTTTTAAAAGACCAGATCTCATGAGAACTCACTATCACAAAGACAGCACCCCAAGCCATGAAAGATCTGCCCCCATGATCCAAACACCTCCTACCAGGCCCCAACTCTATTACTGGGGATTACAATTCAACATGATATTTGGGCAGGGACAAATATCCACACTATAGCACAGTCTCGCATACAAAGTTACACAGTTTTGCTCCTGGGGTGCCCAGGTGCTGTTTTATTCCATCCACTATTTTCTGATATCCATATATAATAGCTATTACCACCTTAAAGGCCTCACCTAGGGTCCCTGCTCTCTTTCAGCCAGCTGCATATGAACAGTGTCATTTTTAAAACAAATGACATATCCATACAGCTCAAAATTAAAAAGGTAGATGAAGGTACACAGTAAAAAGTCCCTCTTCCTCTTATTTCTGTCTCCTAATCTGCCAAATCTTCTCTCCAAAGACAGCCAGTGTAACCAGTTACTTGTGTATCTGTCTAGAGAGATTCAATGCACATGCAAGGATGTGTGCATATGTGTATATACATGTACACATATATACATATATATCTTTTATACAAGTGACAACATATTAGACATGCTATTTTGCACCTTACTTTATTTCAATCCTCTATTTTGAAAATCTGGGGCCAGCACGGTAGTTCACGCCTGTAATCCCGGCATTTTGGGAGGCCGAAGCAGGCGAATCATCTGAGGTCAGGAGTTCGAGACCAGCCTGGCCAACATGACAAAACCCCATCTTGACTAAAAATACAAAAAGTAGCCAGTTGTAGTGGTGCATGCCTGCAATCCCAGGTACTCGGGAGCCTAAGACAGGAGAACCGCTTGAAGCCAGGAGGCAGTGAGGCTGCAGTGAACTGAGATCACACCACTGTACTCCAGCCTGGGTAACAGGGCGAGACTTCATCTCAAAAAAACAAAAACAAAAACAAAACAACAACCAAAAACGTCACGAAAATCATTCCACATCAGTACAAAAACATTTGCCTCATTCTTTTCAATGACCGCATAATATTCTATTTTTTGGATGTCTCTTATTGAAGACAATCAATGTTTTACTTCTAACAAGGATATTGCAATAAATATAGTTTTATAAAGTCATTTTGCATTGATGTATACTAACTATCCAGAAGTAGAACTGCTGAGCTAAAGACTAGGTGCATTTTAAATGTTTACAGATCTTGCCAAATTGTCTTCCAAATGGTTGTAATTTATATTGCAACCAACAACATATTGATAACCTATATCCTCTTATCAAATGTTTGGATTGTTATCAATTATGATAAAAGTTTGGATTTTTCTGAGTTTCAGCATCTTTTCATATAGGACATTTTTCTTGTAAACTATTCAAATATTTGTTCATTTTTCAGTTAAGAGTGTCACACTTTTTCATACTGATTTATAAGAGCTTTTTATATCTTAAGAAAATTATGCCAATTGCTTCTCGGCCTTTTGGCTAAGATCAAGGTAAAGAAAATTATGCCTATATCTGTGATATAAGTTAAAGTATTTTTCTAGTTTCAACTTTTTTTTTTTACTTTTCATAATCAAATTTACAAATCTTTTTTTTTTTTTTTTTGAGACGGAGTCCTACCCTGTTGCCAGGCTGGAGTGCAGTGGCACAGTCTCGGCTCACTGCAACCTCCGCCTCCCAGGTTCAAGCGATTCTCCTGCCTCAGCCTCCCGAGTAGCTGAGACTACAGGTATGCGCCACCACACCCAGCTAATTTTTGTATTTTTAGTAGAGACGGGGTTTCACCGTGTTAGCCAGGATGGTCTCAATCTCTTGACCTTGTGATCTGCCCACCTTGACTTCCCAAAGTGCTGGAATTACAGGCCTGAGCCACTGTGCCCAGCTAAATCTTTTTTTTTTTTTAACAGTCTCTTGGTTTTGTGTTATACTTCCCTATTCTGAGAATATCACAAAATCTGCAGCTTATCACTTTCAAACTCACCATTGACAATGAAGAGCAAATCTCCTGGATACCCCAATACCAGGGTGGGGTATGGGGATGCAGGGGAGTGGCAAACCCAAGAAAGAGATTTCCTTCCCGCAAATTACCAACATCTTTCCCTTTATTCTGGCTCCTTTTCTAGAAAGCTCACTTTTTCTCCAAGCAAATGACACCAAGAATGACCTCATTCTTCAGATGAGATTCTGCTCCCTATATCTTGGTGTATGGTATAATGAAGCTACATAATACCCAAAACAAGTTTGATAGTATAACAAAATCTTGACCATATCATAAGTAAATTGCAATACACTAAATGTTACACACACAGTATCAGGAAGGTTCCTTGCTCCTCACAGCCCTGAGTCTACATGGGCAACACCACCATCTAAAGGGAATCCAGCAGAGTAAGCATCAGGCTACCATCACAGTTTGACGAAATGCTTGCAAGGCCCACTGAAACAAGTCACTTAGTATCCCACACCATAACAGAGTTGAGGCCTGGGCTGGCTTCAAGCATAATTATGCTGCAGCGCTTACTACCTTTTAGTTCTTGATGTGTTCTTCTGATCCAGACCCTGGAAGGACAGAGGTTGCTGCTGGAGACCTTTCCACCCAGCATCTGAATATGGCAAAGAGACTTAACCTTTACAGAAGTAAAATTTCTTGGGCCAGGCACAGTGGCTCATGCCTGTAATCCCAGAACTTTGGGAGGCTGAGGTGGGTGGATGACTTGAGCCCAGGAGTTCAAGACCAGCCTGGGCAACATGGCAAGACCCCGTCTATAAAAAAAAATATATACTAAAATTAGCCAGGCATGGTGGCATGTGCCTGTAGTCCCCAGAGGCAGGAGGATTGCTTGAGCCCAGTTAGGGGGAGCAGGTGAGGAGGCTGCAGTGAGCCCTGATGGTGCCACTCTAGCCTGGTGAGACCCTGTCTCAAAAAAAAAAAAGAAGTAAAACTTAAATGTTACACCAGGTGATGTTTATTTGGAGGGCTAGACCTTTAGTTCAGTACTCAAAGACCAGCTTCAGATCTCAAAGTCCAGTGGAACTATAATATGAATAGTAGCCTCTTTGCAACTATAAATACACACACTCCCTATAAGAAACCAAAAAACAGGTATTAGTTTCCCAACCACCCTGGACGACAAAGACACATATACCTTATACCTTAGCTAGAAAAAAAAACATAATTATAGCAGCAACTGATATTGAAAACTACATGAACGTATTATATGTCTTCATTAATCCTTATAACAATCTTATAGGATACCCTTACTATCCCAATTTTTTAAACACTAGAGCAACAGAAATAAAAAGGTTGAATAACTTGCCCACGTTCACAGAGCTAGTATACTGCAGACAGGATTGAACTCCAGAAGTCAAACTCCAGAGCCAAAGCTCTTAACCACTGCACAGTACTGCCTGTGCCGGGCAGATTGCCACAGATAGGAGGGAATCTGAGGAGAGTTGGGAGAAAAAGCACATCTATGCATGAGGAGAGAAGCAGTGCACTTCAGCGTGTGTGCTGAACTTTTAGTGAACTGGGGATTGGCAAAACTCCAGGAAGGCAGGTAACAAAGAGATAGCCTTTTTCCCAGGTGGACATTTAGACGTGTAAGTCAAACGTCCGGGTTTTTAAAATGTGCTAAAAATGCCTGCCCTTTGTGTACTAAATACCAGCAAAACTTGTCTGACTTCAAGTTATATGTCTCAATTTTGATGCTTAAATACATTAATAGAAAATAGAGTCTTAAGTAAATATTAGAATTTTTAGTGACATCAAAACTGAGTTTAAACATTATTTTAAGGTGCTAGCAAACGTTCACATTTAGATGGCAACCTACTTTGTTTGCTAAAACAAGGCACTGTCAGTAAATGCATTGTTCCTACTTCAGCCCCCATCATACAGCTGGAACACGGTGAGGGTGGGGGCTTTTGTCTCAAACTGAAGTGCCAAACTGGAATTAAAAAAAAACCCTCTGGTTCCATCATGTTAATATTGCCTTGCAGATTTCATAAACCATACCTGAAAACAAACAGGTCAAATCGTGGCTAAGCAGCTTTTGCTGTAGAAGCCTGAGTTTAATTTGGTTTTACATTTTTAAAGTATTTTAGGTTTACCTAGTGCATTTAAGGAGCACTGGGCCCAGGTCCCAGAGAGATTAGTAAACAGAAATTAATTTTAAAGACTTTTCATGGGGAAAATAAAATGCTTTTAACTTGGACCATATTGTTCATACCAACTACAAATACCGAGGAGAGGAAAACGTGGCACTGATATCTCTGACAGTCTTGCTTTAAAATCTCTAGAAGGTGGAGCACAGGACCAAGAGATGTGCAGGAATATCACTTCATTATATGTCCTGTCTAAAACTACATTGAATTGGGTTTCAACAGTGCATTCTACAAAGAGGCAGTGGAACATGAGAAAAACACTGTGGTGAGATGGAGGGAGACACAAAATTCGTTGTTTAATGTCATTTATGGTATTTACCCTTATTCATTGCTAACACCCAAATTCACATCTCTATCCCAGACTTCACACCTGAACTCTCAATTTGTGTATTCAAATACCTGTTTTACCTCCCCATGTGGATGCCTGGAAGATGTCTCAAGCATAACAGACTCAAACTCCTTATCTTCTCCATAAAACCTTTTCCTTCCCTCAATCCTTTCCATCTCAGCTAATAACAACTTCATATCTTCAATTATTCATGTCAGAAAATCTGGGATCATCCTTGACTCTTTCTCTCATACCCTGTATCTTTCTCTTTTTTGGGACAGGGTCTCGGTCTGTTACCCAGGCTGGAGTGCAGTAGCTTGATCATAGCTCACTGCAGCCTCAACCTCCTAGGCTCAAGGAATCCTCCCACCTCAGCCTCCCAAGCAACTGGGATTACAGGCACCAGCTACCACGCCCAGCTAATTCTGTGATTTTTGGATTTTTTGTAGAGGCAGTGTCTCGCAGGCAGGTCTTGAACTCTTGGCCTCAAGCAGCCCTCCCACCTTGGCCTCCCAAAGTGCTGGGATTACAGATGTGAGCCACTGTGCCCAGCCCCTATGTCTTTATACCAAATTCTGTTGGCCTATATTCAAAATATATCCAGAATCTAATCACTTCTCACCATCTCTACTACCTACTATCCTGGTTCAAGGCACCATCATCTCTCACCTGAATTATTTTAATAGTTTCTTAAGTTTCAATTTAAGTGTTTTCTGTTTTCAGTTTAAGTGTTTTCCGTTTCTGCCTGCGTCCTTCTCCTGCCACCTACATGTATTCTCAGCCTGATTAATTCTTCTATTTTTCTTTTTTTTGTTTTTGTTTTTGTTTTTGAAGACAGAGTCTCGCTCTGTTGCCCAGGCTGGAGTGCAGTGGCATGATCTCGGCTCACTGCAACCTCCACCTCCCGAGTTCAAGTAATTCTCTGCCTCAGCCTCCCGAGTAGCTGGGGTTACAGGCACCCGCCACCACGCCCAGCTAATTTTTGTATTTTTAGTAGAGACAGGTTTCACCATTCACAAGCAATCCGCCTACCTCAGCCTCCCAAAGTGCTGGGATTATAGGTGTGAGCCAGGACACCCAGCCTTAAAGTAATTTTTTAAATAAAAGACTTGCTTTGGGAAGTCGTAGTTAACTACGACTTGCTTTGGGAAGCCTTTCCAGGCCAGGCTAATTGCTCCTACTATGGGTTTCTGTGACATCAGGGCTGCCAGATGTCAGGATGCCCAGTTAAATTTGAATGTCAGATAAACAACACATCACCTTTTAGTATAATATGTTCCCTGCTATAATATACTAACTAATGAATAGTTTTTTCTTGTAAATACGTCCCATGCAATATTTGGGACATACTCAATGCTCAACATTTTTTTATTTGACATTCGAATTAACCCTGTGTCCTGTATTTTATCTGTCAACCCTAAATCCAGTAAAGCCTCTATCAATAATCCTTTACCACGCAGTAATCATTTAAACAAGTGCAACAAGTGGTTCTTTGTTCCCCCAACTACTATGCAGCTCTGTGAGGGCAGGGCCGTGCAGTCTTACAGTTTTAGACCCAGCACCTGGCACAGAAGGCATTCCAGAAGACTGAGGAATACGTCCATCAAGCCAAAGCTCAAGCACCACCTGTTGGGAATTGACTCTAACTATAGGCAAACTCCCTGGGAGTGCAAAGCATTTTCAGCATGGTGCAAAGACAGTCTCACGTCCACAGATGGATCAAATGATGGTGCTTTTTTTTCAGAATAGCTCCAGTGTGGCGGGCGCGGTGGCTCAAGCCTGTAATCGCAGCATTTTGGGAGACCGAGTCGGGCAGATCACCTGACGTCAGGAATTCAAGACCAGCCTGGCCAACATGGTGAGACCCTGTCGCTACAAAAATACAAAAATTAGCCAGGGATGATGGCAGGTGCCTGTAATCCCAGCTACTCAGGAGCCTGAGGCAGGAGGATCGCTTGAACCTGGGAGGCGGAGGTTGCAGTGACCCCAGATCATGCCACTGCACTCCAGCCTGGGGGACAGGGCAACACTCCGTCTCAAACAAACAAAAAGAATAGCTCCAGTGTGATAATACTGTTGACTCCCCAATGACAGCTTTAAGGTGACCCGACTATTTTACGTTCAAAAAGGACATTGAATTTTCACATCTATTTTACTTGACCCTCAAGGCAAATAATATCCATATTTAACAGATGAGGAAATGGAGACTCAGAGGGGGAAATGTCTTGCCTAAGATAACCAATAAGAGAGCCACAGTTTTGCCCTCAGGAGTTGACTTCACTAATTAGATTTTCAAAAAAAAGAAAAAATAGGCTAGGCATGGTGGCTCACGCCTGTAATTCCAGTACTTCTGGAGGCTGAGGCAGGTAGGATCACGAGGTCAAGAGATCAAGACCATCCTGGCCAACATGGTGAAACCTGGTCTCTACTAAAAATACAAAAATTAGCCAAGTGTGGTGGTGCGCACCTGTAGTCCCAGCTACTCAGGAGGCTGAGGCAGAAGAATCACTTGAACTCGGGAGGCGGAGGTTGCAGTGAGCCCAGATCTCACCACTGCATTCCAGCCTGGCAACAGAGTGAGACTCCGTCTTAAAAAAAGAAAAAGAAAAAAATAGATGGCTGGGCACGGTGGCTCACGCCTGTAATCCCAGCACTTTGGGAGGCCAAGGCGGGAGGATCGCCTGAGGTTGGGAGTTCAAGACCAGCCTAATATGGAGAAACCCCCGTCTCTACTAAAAATACAAAATTAGCCAGGCGCGGTGGCGCATGCCTGTAATCCCAGCTACTAGAGAGGCTGAGGCAGGAGAATCGCTTGAACCCAGGAGGCAGAGGTTGCGGTGAGCTGAGATCATGCCATTGCACTCCAGCCTGGGCAACAAGAGCAAAACTCTGTCTCAAAAAGAAAAAAAAAATAGATGAAAGCATAATTAGATTTTAAAAAGAAAAAAAGGAAAAAGGAGTTGACTTCCTGCTCTTTTCACTTTACCACACTGGCCACCTGGGCCAATATGAAAAAATCAGAATTCCTGGATTCTTTCTTCTCACCCAGAAAGCTTCTCTAGGAAGAAGTCTGGTATCTGAGTCTTCTCCACAGGTTCAATTGCTCCTCCCATAATGTTGCTCCTCCCAACAATAGTCTGAGAGACAGTAAGGCCTGGCACCACTCCCAGTGTTTCTTAGCTCGTCTCCCATGTTAGAGATGAGATTATTTATTTATTTTTCTTTTGAGACGGAGTGTTGCTGTGTTGCCCAGGCTGGAGTGCAGTGGCATGATCTTGGCTCACTATAACCTCCCCCTCCCAGGTTCAGGCGATTCTCGTGCCTCAGCCTCCCAAGTAGCTGGGATTACAGGTGTGTGCTATCACCCCCAGCTAATTTTTGTATTTTTAGTAGAGACGGGGTTTCACCATGTTGGCCAGGCTGGTCTCAAACTCCTGACCTCATGTGATCCACCTGCCCTGGCCTTCCAAAGCGCTGGGATTACAGTCGTGAGCCACCACGCCCGGTCCAAATGACATTATTTAGGGCAGAATAGAGAGCCTGCTCAGAGTTATGGGGAAATAGGAGGAACAGTGGTCAGAACCCAAAATCCATTCCTTTTCTTTCACCTGCATCTCTAGGAGACACCATCCCACCATCTACTAAATTTTCATAGACAGAAACTTGCACTTTGAGCAGGCACATTTATCAGCTTTCTTCTGGAATGAGGTTAGGTGGCTGAACCTGCTCTTGGTTTGGCACCCAGTAGCCTCGCCTCTGGAAAACACCAGGGTTGAGGGTACCTGAGCTTTCTGCCATTGCTAAGTGCCTGTGAGGTTGATTATGGGCTACTTGTGCTCCTGCAGCCCCTTCTCCTATAGGGTCAGAGACCCTCAGGAAGATTCACTCAGGCCACAGAAGGGCTCCAGCTTCTACCAGGACAGGAGTCTGTGGACTAAACCCGAGGCGCCTTGAGGAAACTGCCATGCCCGGTCGGCCTGGGCGTCCCCATTCCAGCTTTAATTTCCCTGAGTTTATAACCCTGAAGGAGCGGACGCAGGAAGCAGGGAAAAACCAAGGACTGGGCTGCCGGCGGGGCAGAAGGCCTGAAGCTAATGACCTAAAACGGAACAGGCTGTGAGCAATTCGATCAAACTCGAAATGCAACTTTCCAACAATGTTCTTAAACCGCTGTAGCCCCAGCTTGCTTGGCTTGGGGTGAAAAGTGTGGGAGAAAGTCTTCACGGCCTGCAGACTTGCTTGCCGACTGAGGTTGATCCGGCAGTTTTCCGTTTTGTTTTGAGCGCGAAAGCCGTGGCTGGCTGGTGGAGCTCCAATCTATTCCGCAGCACAAACGGCCCTTCTGAGGCTCTGCTCCCCGAGGCTGGCGGAAGGAAGGGCACTGGCTACTCCGGTACCCACTGAAACAAAACCGACAAACGCAACCGAATTAACACTATTGCTTGTTTGGGTCACTGAAGAAAACTTTTCCTGTGTCGACAGAATTCTAGCCCGACTTTCGTTTGGAACTCAGGATCAGACCTTTACAAAATTACCGACCTGGGTTAGAGGTGCCCGCACGTGTCGAGACCATCTGGCCAAGGACAGGGAGATGCCCCCTGGGAGAATGTTTTAACCGGCGCAGCGGAGCCGCTTGGCTGCGCCCGCCGCAGCCCTACTCCCACTCCGTGCGCCGGGCTCCGCAGTGACCCGGGCTCCCGCAGCGACCCGGGCTCCGGTTGCCCAGGTAACGCAGGACGCAGGCGCAAAAGGCGGGTGCCTGGCGCGCGCTGCAGCTCCCCCTCCCCCCGGCAGGCCGCGGAGGCGACGCGCTGCCTGCGCCCTGAGGCGAGTGGTTCTCCAGCCGGAAAATCGCGGCTCTGGTGCCGCTCTGGGCTCAGCCAGTGAGAGGCCGGGGGTGTGGTAGAGAGAAAGAGCCGGCCGGGTACTTAGGACCGCGCCAGCCTCTGAGCCCGGCCTCCTTCGCACTTTGGAGTGCGCTTTTGCTGCCCGCCGCAGCCCGGTCGTTGAAGGTAGTAAAGCGGCCACCCGGCCGCATCATGGTGACCCCCTGTCCCACCAGCCCCTCGAGCCCCGCCGCCCGAGCGGGGAAGCGGGACAACGACCAGAACCTCCGCGCCCCGGTGAAGAAGACCAGGCGTCCGCGCCTCCGGAGGAAGCAGCCGCTGCATCCCCTGAACCCGTGCCCGCTCCCGGGAGACTCCGGCATTTGCGACCTGTTCGAGTCCCCCAGCTCCGGCTCAGACGGCGCAGACAGCCCCTCTGCGGAGCGGGGTGGTAGCCCCCTGCCCGGCCCGGCCCAGCCCGTGGCGCAGCTAGATCTACAGACCTTCCGCGACTACGGCCAGAGCTGCTACGCCTTCCGCAAGGCGCAGGAGAGCCACTTCCACCCGCGGGAGGCGCTGGCACGGCAGCCACAAGTGAGGTGCTGGTAGAGCCAGCTCCCCGCCGCCGCTCTTCCTCTCCTCCCAGGCTCTCTCCTCTCCTGCCGGGTCGGCCCTCCGAGCGTCCGGGCCCGCGACAGCCCAGCTCCCGCCCCGAGTCGAAGCACAAGGGGCCGTGGAGGGGCGTCACCGGCCTCATTTTACAGATGGAGAAAAGTGGAGCGTAGACGGCTTGAGGGACTTGCCCCGTCCCAAGCTGGCTACTGGGGCACGGTAGAGAGGAATTCGTTTCTGGGTTGAGTCTGGACTCCTACCGAACTCGGGCAAGTTATTTAACACCCCTGAGCTTCTTTCTTCATCTGCAAAATGGAACTCCTCCCCTTCCTTTGAATTGCTGAGCCCATTACGCGAGGTAATGTGTACGACGCTCTCTGCACAGCGCCAGGTCCCAATCCCGGTGTTCCGGCTCAGCACGGCCCACGCGTTTCCCAGTTTCCATTGCGTTTCTCTTTCTGAAATCTTCTTGCCCCTCTCCTGGGAAGCTCCCCGATTCTTCTTGGCCCTTCCTTCCCTTCCACAGTCCCTCTCCACCCTAAGCCCAGCGGGCCCGCCTCCCCCCTCCTTCCCGGCAGGTGACGGCGGAATCCCGCTGTAAGCTGCTCAGCTGGCTGATCCCGGTGCACCGCCAATTCGGCCTCTCCTTCGAGTCGCTGTGCCTGACGGTGAACACTCTGGACCGCTTCCTCACCACCACGCCGGTGGCTGCAGACTGCTTCCAGCTGCTTGGGGTCACTTCCTTGCTCATCGCTTGCAAACAGGTACCTGGGGTATCAAACAGGTACACGCGGCATCTGGGGACGCAGCCAAACTCCCCCGCCACTCCCTGGCCGCCCGTCTTTCCAGCGCGCACGATTCAGTGCTGGGTTCCCAGAACTCATTTTATCAGACATTTGCATACGCATATATCCCTTAGCCTTCACAATTTCTCCACAAACGAACAATCCTGTCACTCGGCTTCCAAAGAAATAGCCTAATAGACTAATAGCTGTAATCAGTCCCAAATAGCTCTTTTGGCACCTCTAGTCTAGTCTCCGAAAAAGCCTTCAAAATTTCCCAAGCTTTTTTTTTTTTTTTAGTTGGACAGTAGTTAGATCAACTGCGCTGGAAGTACGCTCTAGGTCACTTACGTGGAAGCAATGGAGAGGCAGAGCCCCGGCTGTCTCTCTGGAAGGGATGGGGAAAGTCCGGGAGTCATACTGGGGTGGGCCTCGGGCCCGGGAAGCCGCAAAGCGGGGTTGAGTGCGCCCTGTGTTGCAGGTGGAGGTGCACCCGCCGCGCGTGAAGCAGCTTCTGGCCCTCTGCTGCGGCGCCTTCTCCCGGCAGCAGCTCTGCAACCTCGAGTGCATCGTGCTGCACAAGCTGCACTTCACCCTGGGTGCGCCCACCATTAGCTTCTTCCTGGAGCATTTCACACACGCTCGCGTGGAGGCGGGGCAGGCTGAGGCCTCCGAAGCTCTGGAAGCGCAAGCCCTGGCGCGGGGGGTGGCAGAGCTGAGCCTGGCCGACTATGCCTTCACCAGCTACTCCCCTTCCCTCCTGGCGATCTGCTGCCTGGCGCTGGCGGACCGCATGCTGCGGGTCCCGCGGCCCGTGGACTTGCGACTGGGAGACCACCCGGAGGCGGCGCTGGAGGACTGTATGGGCAAGTTGCAGCTGCTGGTGTCCATAAACAGTACTTCCTTGACTCACGTGCTGCCCGTTCAGATCTGCGAGAAGTGCAGCCTGCCCCCGAGCTCGAAATAAAACAGATCCTTCGTTTCCTTTTAGTCCCTGGCCTGGCTGCTGGACCTCTCCCATAGCCTCAGAAGAGTGCAGTACTGGTCCACAGAGAAGGCTTCAGGACCTGCTTGGTCAGCTGCAGGTTGTAAATAGTGTACGATACTAGCATCTGGTATTTTATTTATTTTGCAGCGAGCACATGGGGAAGCTGAGTCTTTCACCAATAAACAGTTGTGGTTTGTCTAAATCCTGCAAGTGTCTGTCTGCGGGGAGGGAAGGTGAATTCAGCTCAGGAATGGTGGTGGTTGGCAACGTTTGCGGGATTTTCCCTTCCCTCTGGGTCCACTCTGTAATTGGGATCTCTGTGGAAACACCAGGTCAGGTGAGGTCCTGGATACTGAATTCCAGAGATTAGTGGAGTCAGGCTTACCTGATGGCTTGGGTCCTGTGACCCTCGAATAGAACCTCTATGCTGTCCAGAGGGTTGCACTTGCTGGTGAGGCAGATGTGGGGCTGGGAAGCTTTGGGGACCACACAGGCACACAAAGCAGAAGTGGGGGAAAGCCATATCCAGGTATGAGGAATCCCGTGTTCAAATGGAGCATGTTGGAAACCAAGGATTTGACTGTGGTCACAGCCATTGCAGGTTGAGCCCATTTACCCTGCAATCACGTGGTCCAACTGTTCATGCTACGACATGTGAGCCCAAAGTAACTGGCATAATAGTCATAATGGCTATATTGAGCATTAACTATGTCCTAGATACTGTGTTCAGCATTTATTTCATTCTTCCAGCAACTCTATGGAGCAGAGTCTATTATCCCATTTTTCAGAGGAGGATGCTGGAGCACAGAACCATTAAACAACAGTGGAGTAGCCGGGATCTGAGTCTAGAGTCCCACTTTTAGCCACACTGCTAAATGTCCCCCACTTACAGGTTTCTGGTAATTCTCAAAACACCCTCTTCCTGAGATAGGTGGCAGTTATTTACTCAGTGCTCCCCATTCAGTAGGGACTATAGAGAACACATCTGGAGAGCCAGCGCAGTCTGTACCTCAGTCACGTTACAGGAATCGTTTTACAGATGAGAAAACCAAATTGAGAAATGAGACAGAGGCTTGCTGGAGTTTTGACTCCGCCTGTCATATTGTCTTCAGTCTCACTGTCACGAATCTGATGCAGGCACTGAATCTCTCAGCTCTGTCACCTCTAGCAAATTTCATATCCTCTCTGAGCTCTACAATTGATATCAAGGTTGTTGTCAGTCTAAATGAGATTGAAAAGCTTAAATGAGATTAAGTTTACGTGTTATAAGGTAGTATAGTGATTCGGCAAGTGGGTTCTGTATCCAATTTGCCAGGTGACCTTAAGCAAGTCACATATCTATGCCTACGTTTCATCTATAAAATGGGAATATCGGCCGGGCGCGGTGGCTCACGCCTGTAATCCCAGCACTTTGGGAGGCCAAGGCGGGCGGATCACGAGGTCAAGAGATCGAGACCATCCTGGCTAACACGGTGAAACCCCATCTCTACTAAAAATACAAAAAATTAGCCGGGCATAGTGGCAGGTGCCTGTAGTCCCAGCTACTCGGGAGGCTGAGGCAGGAGAATGGCGTGAGCCCGGGAGGCGGAGCTTGCAGTGAGCCGAAATTGCAACACTGCACTCCAGCCTGGGCGACAGAGCGAGACTCCATCTCAAAATAAATAAAAATAAAAATGGGAATATCGATAGGGCCTATTTAGTAGGGTGGAAGTATAGCTCTAATGAGATGGTCCATACTGATCCCCCAGCACAGGTCCCCCAGCACATAGGAAGCCCTCAAGAAATAAAGGCTAGTGGCAACCTGCACAGTGATGGGAGGACAGGGGCTATGCAGAAAAACTTGGAGCAAAGAAACGAGAGCAAATATGGGAAAATAACAATTTGCGTGGGGTTGAACATATGGTTGTTCATCGTACTGTTTTTTCAAATTTTCTGTATGGTTGAAAAAAGTGATAATTTTGGGGGGAAAATCTGTCATGTTCCCCTGCACCTAGGGTATATCAAAACATATGACAAATACAAATAAAAAGCAAACTCAAATTTAGAGAAACTTCTTTGCACTTCTCTCAAAGTGTGTCTTCCAGGTGTTCTGAGAGCCAGGAGTGCCTTACTCTGGGCCCCTTGAATGCCTCTTCTGACATATTGCTATGCTAAACTTTCTAGGAACTTTCTCCTCCTTGGCTGTGGAAGAAGGACGTGGTGATCCCCAAGCTATTTGTGTAAAAGCTGCTCTATGATGGTGAAAAGGGAGGAGGAAGATCATATCACCTGTTTCAAATAACAAATTATTAGGGCCCTCTGCTTGGTTGTAAGGGGTTGGGGTCTGGTCCCCAGGCAAAAGAGTGACTTTGTGCGGAGTTGTCTTCACCAGTATCTCCTCCATTAATCAGCCAAGACTGCTATGAGTTACTGGTTCCAGAATCATCCACACTAGGAGTCATATAATCATGCTATTCCAGTTCCTGTTACAACAGATAATGTGCAATGCCCATATTTTTGTCTACTCCAACTTAGAACTCATTGACGAATACTTGGAAAATGGGCCTATCCTGGAAATTTTGTGACGATCTGCATGTGTGGAGATCTCTCCAAAACTCAGCTAAGAGCTTCCCTACTCATTTTAAAGGCTGGAAAGTGGGTGAGGATGGGGATGGAGATGGAGATGGACTGGCTGGTGGTTGTGCTACTCAGAAACCAGAGGAAACAGGAGACAGGGCTAGGAACAAGTTGTGGGAAGCTGGAAATACAGCTGAAAAGGCTTTTTAAAAAAATCACTAATTTACCCATACTAAGCACCAATCACTTTACATAAATAATCTCACTCATCTTCACAGCAATTCTATTGAGGCCAGTGTAACTTTTTTTCCTAAAGACCTAGGGCTCATGGACCTGGTCCTCAGGCACTCTGACCCTAAAGCCAGAGCTCCTCACCATGAGCCATACCACACCAACTCTAGCTGGCTGACCTCACATCAATTCAGTTTCTGCATCTACTCGTGGGTCAGAGGGTCTCTCAGTCTATTCCAGCTCTACCATTGGATTACCTTCCACCGCTGTTAGGGTATCTTGTTTCTTACTAGAGGCTATTTCACTACTACTACTAGGTATAAGGGGAAAACAAGGTGCCCAACATAGGGGGGTGGGTACACAAAGATTCCAATTTCAGACGACCGTTCAAATTGGATGAATATGAGTGGTACCGAGAAAGGTCCCTCGCCTAAGGATGCCCCTCCCTAGGAGATGCCTCGGACTCAGGAAAATGCCCATTCCTTGGAGAGGTGTTGGGTTGGGAATGGCAACTACGACTGCGAAGAGACCAGCCAAACGTGGCGATGGGCCGCTGAGGCCACTAGGAGAGACAGGAACAGGGTTTTCGGGGATTCGGTACTTTCCACTGTGGCGTTTTCAGAAAGTGGAGGAGGGTTCGTAGTGTCACTTTTTCTTAACGGACGGTCTTTTAAAGGCTGTACTCACGCGCCACTGCCGAGAAGAGTGCGGGGCTTGGGGAGCGGGGCGGGCTCTTGGCGTCAGGCCAAAAGAGACCACGTGGAAATCCATAAGTCAGGACCCAGGATAAGGTTCAGGTTTGAGGGAAGGGGCTTCTGTAATAAGGGGGTTGTTCCAGGGCATCCCTGACGGTATTCTACATCCTTACTAAATCCTGCAGGAGCGCAAAGGCCGGAGTCTAGCGCTGGCGGGTGTCACTCCACGTTTATTTCGTGCGCCTTGTGGCTGGAGTGGGAAGAAAAGGAAATAATCGTTAACTTTGCCATTCCCCCTGTCCGTAAGCGGGAAGACGGTACCCAGGGCGAGGGAGACCGGCGTTTGCCCGCCCCTCCTTCTCCCTCTCTTCGCCTGGCGCGTCCGGGAGGCGGCGGCGCCAAAGCTCGCCGAAACGGCGCTGGCGGGCCGGGGCCCCGCGCTGGCGGCTCCCGGGGGAAGCCCGGTTGCCAGGTTGGGTTTAACGCCTCCGCCCGCGCGCAGATTGTCCCGGGCTGAAGGCGCCACCTCTGGCGCTCAGGCGCAAGCCACCCCTCCCGCGCGGCGGTCCTCCCCCTCCCCCGCCGTCTCTCAGCACCTCCTCAGCAGCCCCTCGGCTCCTTCTCGGCCACGCGCCTGCCCCAACCTCTGGCTGGCTTCGGAGCCTGCAGGCACTGAAGGGAGTGCAGGGTGTGGATCGCTGCCCCAGCCCGGGCCGCCGCCTCCGAGCAGTCGGCACCGGGAGGCGGGAGGCACAATGCAGGCGTGCGGGGGCGGCGCGGCCGGCCGTCGGGCCTTCGACAGCATCTGCCCCAACAGAATGCTGGCACTGCCGGGCCGGGCGCTGCTCTGCAAGCCGGGGAAGCCGGAGAAGAAGGTGGGGCGGTTGATTCGGGCCAGGCGGGGTCTGCGCGCTCCGTGCCCCGAGGGCTGACCCGCGTTCAATGTTTGTGTGCCCGGCCAGTTCGCTCCTCCGCGGAAGTTCTTCCCCGGATGCACAGGCGAGAGCCCGGTGTCGGTGTACGAGGATCCCCCGGACGCCGAGCCCACAGCGCTGCCAGGTGAGCCCCGTGGCACCCACGCTACCCCTCGGGTTCCCCGCGCCGGGAGGGTGCGGCGCGCACGGCTCGGAGGAGCTTCTCTCCCCCGGGCTCTGACGTCCTAGCGGCGAGCCTGGCGGAGAGGCTCAGGGCCCGCCCGGCGCGTGTCTCCCGGTCTCCCCGCGCAGCCCTCACCACCATAGACCTGCAGGACCTCGCTGACTGCTCTTCGCTACTCGGGTCCGACGCGCCGCCTGGTGGTGACCTGGCCGCCTCGCAGGTACCTCCCCTTCTCGTGGAGCCTCGTGGTTTCAGGCAACCCAAACCCTCCTCCGGGGTGGTGGTTTTAATTCCCCAAAAGCTCCTCTCGGGTCGGGAGCGCAGGCACACTCAGCTGGTGAGGGGAAGCATCGTGCAGGCACCTGAACCTCCCAGATCAGAACTTCTACTTGCATCCTAGTATGTTATGAAGGCCACATATCCACGGGAGCTGATTTGACCAACTTGGTACAGTCGGGCTCACCTGGAGGCCTCCCCTCCTATTTCCCACCCTATCTACTCTTTGGAGCTGTGACAAGATTGCGCACTGAGAGACCAGGCGGGTGGGTGGGAGCAAAGTTGCGCACTGGGAACCTGTTGCATTCCTATCAGTTCTCCCAACACCCCCTTCCTGGCCATTTTCATTCCGTGGGTATATAAGAAGAGTGGAGGGTGATGGATAACTTCTCTATCAGGACTGTAAAAGAGCAAGAGAATTTGCAGTTGGAAGAAGCAGGAAGGACAAAGGACTCTGGAAGTAATCTTGCAGAAAATGTTCTTCTCTGCAGAGACAGTCCTTCAGCAATTGGGCGCTTTTTCAAAGTCCTGTTCAGCCCTTCGAAAAGCTCTAGTCACTTGCCGTGATGGGGGCAAAAAGGCACTTGACTTTTTTCTTTTCCCCAAAACCTGTCTTCTTGCTCCCATCCCACTTCCACCACTTGCTGGTGCTGACACTTCCCAGGCAGAGAAGGGAGTCTCCCAGCACTGGTGTCTGGGAGGCCAGAAGCCTGGCTCATGGGTAGGACATGAAGTGCCCAGAGGGACAGGAGGTCTTAAACAGATGCAACCCCCAGGACAAGTGCCAGTTTCAGCTTGCTGGCAATAGGTCTGGGGTTTGCAGACAGGCCCAGTATGGAACTCTACAAAGAATTGACCACCTCCCAGAACTGGGAGTGCTGGTGGAGCAAAACTCAGCCCTCCTCCAAGGGCCTCCTAGAACCTTGGGCTAGAGCCCAGAGACACTCAGTTTAGGTGGCTGCTGAGAGCAGAGATTGTTAAGGCAAGAGTTGGGAGTGGGCACTGCACTGCAGAGGACATTTAATTGTTCTTTTTAGATCTGGATGATCAAATAAGGAAAGATAATGCCTGAGCATCTTCCAACTGACCCAGAGGCCTAGGTCACTCCCTTACCCCAGCATGTTTATTGTGCAAGTAACAAAACCCAAGCAGCTCTCATTGGATGTTTGTCTAAGTATACAGATTCTACATTTGGCATCATGCTCTTTGTTAGAATTTTTTTCTTGCATTTGTAGTTGGAGAAATGCCAGATTTATCTAATTGGGGAGGTAGAATTCAAAGTTTCATTTTGTTTATTTTCTTTTTCTTTTTTTGAGACAAGGTCTCACTCTGTCACTCAGACTGGAGGGCAGTGACATGATCATGGCTCACTGCAACCTGGACCTCCCAGGCTCAGGCGATCCTCCCACCTCAGCCTCCCAAGTAGCCAGGACTACAGGTGCACACACCATGGCCAGCTAGTTTTTGGTGTCTGTACTTTTTGTACAGATGGGGATTCGCCATGTCACCCAAGCTGGTCTTGAACTCCTGTGCTCAAGCGATCTGTCTGCCTCAGCCTCCCAAAGTGCTGAGATTACAGGCGTGAGCCACTATGCCCAGCTTCGAAGTTTCAAGGACAGAGCTCACATCAGATGGACCAAAAAATCCAGGATTTTTCCTGGGAAAGACAGAACTAGTTCAGAGGAAAGAGGCCCCCAGGGGAGAAACACTCAGGGAGACCCCTGGGACACTCAGATCACATTTCCCCATTCCTTTCCTGCTGGGAAAGGTGGACAGAGAGAGGAAGTGCTCTAGACATGTTTGAGGTTCAGAATGGGCCAACACCTGGATTGGCATAAGATGTAGCATTTCCAGGGCCCCAGTTCCTGAGTTGGCCTCCAGTCTCCTCATGAGACTTTTCTCAAATCCCTACCCAGGAGGAGACCTTCCAGTTATTGAAGAATGAGCCCCTTCAACCAGGGCAGCACTCATGCTCCAGGACTTGTCTGGGGCCCTCAGCCCTTCCTTTCTCATCTCCTTTCTCTTATAGTCTCAGCATCCAACTAGTGGCAGAGGTGCTAGAGGCCTCCCTGCTTGACTCTTTTCTCCCAAGGGGAAACTGATACTTGTACATTCTTTGAAGTTAGGGGCAGAGTAAGTTCCTCTTCCCAGAAATATTTTAATAGTAAAGAAGGGCTTTGGGGATAACAGTATGATGAGCACAAAGGAATGAATCAACAGTGCATTCAGTATAATAAGGTCTTTCTGGTGGGCTATTGGATGCATCTTCTCTTACCATGGCCCTTGAGACTCCTGTCCCCTTCCCAGTGCTGTCTTCGGTGGAAGCCAGCTTTCCTAAAAAGAGAGAAAAGCTAGAGGAAATGAAGTATGGAGGCAGGAGGCCCTATTCCACTACTTCGGAGCTGGGTGACTGGGTAATTCTCTGAGCTTCAGATTCTTCCTCAAAGAGGAATCAGTTCCTAGGCCCCGGCTGCTTCCCACACTGGTATGAGGATGAACTGAGAGACTGTGTAAAAGCGTTTTTATCAACTCTAAATGTCCATGAATTAAGGGAACAAGAAGGCCCATGCGCCTCCAGCCCCTTAGGGTCTCCTTTCCCCTCACACACCCAGACACTCTGCAGGAGGCCGGGAGAGTACAGTTCAAAATGTTGGAGGTGCACCGGCTGTACGAGAAAAGTCTACTCCCAACTTTTTGGGAAACTGAAAGAGCAATGGAGGCCGCACTGGCTGTGCGCAGAACAGAAGCATTTCCCATATTCTCCTGGCCCCTCGAATCACAGCTTTCTTCCCGCTCGGTTGCAGGGGTGGGGCGGTTAGCTGGGGCCAAACCTTGGCGGGAAACGCGGCCTCAAATTACTGCTCGAGGCCCCTGCACGCTGTCGGGTCTTGGGTGGAAAGATCCGGTGTTCAAGACGTGCTCTCAGCTCCTACAGCGGCGGCTCGGTGGCCGGTCGCTGGTGAGTCGGAGTTGAAATTTCGCAGGCGCACAGGGAACCGCCGAGCCTCACGGAGGCGGCTGCTTAGCTAGTTGGTGGGTGGCGGGCTACTCGGCTGCCCGGAGCCGGCGCAGGGCCGCCGCACCGCCGATGGAAGGACCCATTCCCGCCACGCAGCTGCTCTGCAGGAGCCGCGAACTGCTGCCCCCTTCCCCCAGTCAGTGTCGTGCTCCGTGCGTCCCGCTCCCCACCGTGGCAGTGCAAGCCTGCTGGGTTCCCTGTCTCGGATGGGGCCTGAATTTTCGGGTACGAGACTGGGCTGGCGAAGTGAGTGCGAGCAGACCGCCGCCGAGCCCGGGAGGAAGTCTGTTGGTCTAGAAAGGGTTCCGGACCCGCCACAAAAATGGTTTTATTTGGGGGAACTTAGGGGTACAAGTGCAGTTGTGTTACGTGCATATATTGCATAGTGCCTGCCAGATTTTTAACAGGGACGCCAATATTTATTGAAGGCTTTCTAACGCCAGACTCGTTAACTAGTGTACACCTCTGGTTTATTTCAGAACCATTCCCTCCAAACGGAAGCAGACTTCAATCTGCAGGATTTCAGAGACACGGTGGATGATCTCATTTCAGGCAAGTGCAGTCTCCTGGCAGTTAAATAACAGCGGGGGTGTCCCCCACTCCCAAATCAGACTAGTTCAGATTTCGTGGTCGTGAAGGTGGTAAACCCAGCCAACTGTCAACGACTCTCCAGCAACTCATCAAAGAGTCAGCCTTTTCCATATTTAGGACATTTCTCTCCCCCGTGGAGAAGTCGAACCGCTGGATCTACATAGCGCTTTATCTGGGATCGGTGTGAGTTCTGGGAGAGGGAGGCCTATGCTGTGGTGTGGCAGGGGAGGTTGAGTGACGAGTGTGCAGGGTATCGAAGGCCTGTGTGACGTGCAGGCCCAGGGAAGTGTTCTTGATTGAATTCAGGTAAACTTAACAGGCATATGTTGGATACCTGCTGTGTATGTACAGGCTATCAGGAAGGGCCTCGTAATCAGGCGTTTAGGAGTAAGGGTGCTTAATTTAATAAAGAAAAATCTCTACATACACCCTACACCCAGAGTGGCATTTTGCTCCTGTAACTAGCTGGGCATGAATTTGAGGCTGCAAATCCAGCTCCTGCTCTTCTCCAGACTCATCCTCTATGATGTCGCCTACCCTGGCCAGCGGAGACTTCCCCTTCTCTCCTTGCGACATATCACCATTCGGGCCCTGCCTCTCCCCGCCACTGGACCCACGGGCCCTGCAGTCACCACCGCTGCGCCCTCCAGACGTGCCCCCGCCTGAGCAGTACTGGAAGGAGGTGGCGGACCAGAACCAGAGAGCGTTGGGAGACGCGCTTGTTGAGAATAATCAAGTAGGGACACTGGCCTGGCGACCAGGAATCCTGGGGCAGGAACAGGATATAGAGGGTGGAAGTGGGGTTTGCGAGGGAGAGGATGAGGTCCTGTGAGTCGGAACCAGTGGACTGACTGGTGGTTCACGTAGCTGCCATTGCTCTGGTGGCTCCACCTGTTTCCAAATTCATTAAGTGGGAATAATTCTACCCCACCTGATTTTTATTTTATTTTATTAATTAATTTTTATTTATTTATTCATTTTTTTTTGAGACGGAGTCTCGCTCTGTCGCCCAGGCTGGAGTGCAGTGGCATGATCTCGGCTCACTGCAACCTCCGCCTCCCAGGCTCAAGCCATTCTCGTGCCTCAGCCTCCCAAGTAGCTGGGATTACAAGCGCATGCCACCATACCTGGCCAATTTTTATATTTTTAGTAGAGACGGAGTTTCACCATGTTGGCCAGGCTGGTCTGGAACTCCTGACCTCAGGTGATCCGTCTGCCTCAACCGCCAAAGTGCTGAGATTATGGGCGTGAGCCACTGCACCTGGCCATTTTATTTATTTTTAAAAATAGTTTTATTTGGGGGGATTTAGAGGTACAAGTGCAGTTGTGTTACATACATATATTGCATAGTGCCTGCCAGATTTTTAATAGGGACGCCAATATTTTTTGAAGGCTTTCTATGTGTCTGGCCCTGGACTTACCGATTTATACTTTTTCTTCCCACTTAATGCTCACAATCATCGAGCTAGATACTCTTACTAGCCCCGTTTTACAAGGAAATCGAGACATAGGATTGCTGAACTTCGGTGACAGAACCTAGATCTGCCTGTTGCCCAAGTCAGTACTCTTTATCAGCACGCTACACCGAGGATTAATGGAGATAAATTTTGTCCAAGTGCTTTGTTTAAAAAAAAAAAAAAGTAAATTGATTATTATTCTCACTAGCGTAAATGCCTGTGCGTCCCCAGTTCCTGATGAGACGTCAGGATCTGGGTTTGATTCATGCCAGATATGCAGACGAGACCCAGCACAGTACGTACCCCTGAATGTTTGGGTCTCCTCCTGCAGCTGCACGTGACATTGACCCAGAAACAGGAGGAGATCGCCTCGCTCAAGGAGCGGAACGTGCAGCTGAAGGAACTCGCCAGCCGAACCCGGCACCTGGCCTCGGTGCTGGATGTAAGTGGGGCGCGGGCGTGTGGGAACTGCAGCACGTCGGAACTGAACAGTTCAGTGCATCCCCGCCCAGCATCGGGACCCGTGGGGGCCCCGGAGAGGAGAGTACCGCTGAGTGTGTGGTGCGTAGCGCGCCTAGGTCACCTTTTGCACGCTCCGAACCCGGAGGGTCCGGCAGGCCCCAGGGCGGCGCTCTTCCCTGTCTTTCGTAGAAGCTGATGATCACACAGTCCCGGGATTGTGGGGCGGCGGCCGAGCCCTTCCTGCTCAAGGCGAAGGCCAAAAGGAGCCTGGAGGAGTTGGTCAGCGCTGTGGGGCAGGATTGCGCGGAAGTGGACGCCATCCTGAGGGAGATTTCCGAGCGCTGCGATGAAGCCCTTCAGAGCCGCGATCCCAAGCGGCCCCGACTGCTGCCAGAACCCGCGAACACTGACACCAGGCCCGGGAACCTGCATGGCGCCTTCCGGGGGCTGCGCACAGACTGCAGCCGGAGCGCGTTGAACCTGAGCCACAGTGAGCTGGAGGAGGGCGGCTCCTTCAGCACCCGCATCCGCAGCCACAGCACCATCCGAACCCTCGCCTTCCCCCAGGGCAATGCCTTCACCATCAGAACAGCCAACGGGGGTTACAAGTTCCGCTGGGTCCCCAGTTGAGCTGTGATGTGGTCCCCCAAAACACTGCCCTGTGTTTCCACTGAAGTGCCTGGAGGCTTCCCAGAACTTTGCCTTCAGGTTGAATGCCACCCTGAAACATTTTTTCAGGAACAAAAGCATCTTGATACCGATGCATCGTAAATTTCTGCTACAAAACATTGTATAGCCCCTCCCCTTGTCACAGTGAAACTCTGTGTATATATGTATATGTCACATATGTCACAGCCAATTTTAAAAGTATTTATTTTAGCAGCTTTGAAATATGTATTTTTAGAGCAGGGAAGGATTTAGAAACCATAGTTACTTTTATAATTATGTAATGCTCTAATATTATAAGAAGGAAAAGAAGGCTCTAAGAGATTAAGTAATTTCCTGCAATGGGAAACACTGGAACCTTTCAATCACTTTAACTAGTCACTTAAGGACTCTAGGCCCAGAAGCCTGGTTTCTGGGTGAATGTTTTTATACATCACTCAACTTCCCTCAGTCCTAAAAGGACACCTAATTTTGTTACTATTGAAAATTTTTATTTTGGTGGCCAGAATACGAAATCGGGAGAGGTAACCCAAACAGTTGTCTTAGGAAAAGGCAGATTCTCAGAGGCAATGGGCTATCAACAAAATAGGTGCTAAGCACATTTGTTTGTAATGATCATTCATATAATTTAGAAGATTTATGGTAACAGTTTATATTCATTATCCATACAGTTCTATTTGTGCAAATAGAATAACCACCTACAAGCAAACAGTGTTAATGAGAAATATATATTGTTTTAAGAAAATAGCATATACCGCATGAAAAAGAGTGTTCCCCTTTTTTTTTTTTTTTTTTTCCAGAAATCAAGTGTGGAAGTCTTGATCAAAGTAAAACTACCTATTTGAACTGCACAGATAAAACTGGGGTGCACAGTCATATTTTACATTTCTTGGCTTGATTTATATAACTTGTAAGAAAAACTTAACTATAAAAAGTCAGTGTGCCTTCACTTTGACTTGACTTCTATTCCCTTTTGTCTGGGATTCTTTTTCCTACTCATTTCTGAAATTATATGAGTGGCATATGTCAAGTAGTGATTTGTCCTGACCTTCACAGTTCTTAACATGAGGTCTACTTCTTGCACTTGGGGGCCCAGCTTGGGCACGTTTCCAGCTGTGTTACGCCACACTGCATTGCTGGTTCTGCCCTCTGAGAGGAGATATCAGGTAACAGGTGACTTGGCAGTGTGGCAGAACCTGCTCTTCCAGTTTGTCATGTATGTACTGCTATCTGTATTTAAATAGCCATTTAGAAACCAAAAAAAAGGTGATAAAATAGACCATATTTCCTCATATTTTGTCTAACAAATGGACTCTTAAAAAGTACAGTGGATGGCCCAGAATTTTTTTTCATCAGCTCAAATATAAAGTTACCACAGTTCAGGATAAGAAAAAACAAAAAATCACTTCCCCCCAACCTCTTAACCTGTCCCCCAAAACAATCAGCTTGTCATGTCTTTTCCTCTCTCCTTAATGAGTATTCTTATAATGCTTTAATAACAAATAACCAAAAAGTTTTAAATATATAGGTTTTTTTCTGTATGTCTTATGACTGGAGTTTTTAAAATTACATTTCTTCCTGCCTTTAAGATTATATCCCTGTAATTGTCATGTTAGCCATTGGTAACTTGAACTGCTTAAGTATCTTTCACTTCTGAGGCAGGGGTTGGGGTGGGAGGTTGGAGGTTGGGGCGTCATCTTGTGGACTAATGGCACAAATGACTAAATTAGTTAGCAGTAGTAGAGTTTACAAATTAGATTCATTTGTTTATTTAACAGATATTTATTGATTATTACTGAGAATCTTAGTAATACAGATACTAAGTAAACAGCAAAATAACAAAACACAAAAATCTTGCCCTCATGGATCTTACTTTCTCCTGGGAAGACATAACTACCAAACAAATAAATATATACATGCTATGAAGAGTAAGGATAGAGAATTCTGTGTGTGGCGTGATAAGAAATACATATTTGGTCTTTGTCTCTGGTTCCTGGCTTCTGGCTTCTAAAATCCTTGGACTCTAACCAGTGATGAGTGCCATCTCGCTATGTTTCCCAGGCTGGTTTTGAACTCCCAGCCTCAAGCGATCCTCCCTTTCTGCCTCAGCCTCCCAAGTGGCTGGGGTTATGGGCCTGAGCCACTACACAGCTAAGAGTGTCTTATATGTGCTAATGAGATGGCTGGTGTCTGAGAGCCCCTAGAGAGCTTCAAGATGGGGGCTAGTCTTTAGAAAGTCCAAGCAATGGCTGGATATGGTGGCCGCTGCCTGTAATCCCAGCAGTTTGGGAGGCCAAGGTGGACAGATCACCTAGGAGTTTGAGACCAGCCTGGCCAACATGGTGAAACACTGTCTCTACTAAAAAGACAAAAATTAGCAAGACAAAAATTAGCTGGGCTTGGTGGTGAGTTCCTGTAGTCCCAGCTACTTGGGAGGCTGAGGCAGGAGAATCACTGAGGCTACTTGGGAGGCTGAGGCAGGAGAATCACTGAGGCTACTTGGGAGGCTGAGGCAGGAGAATCACTGAGGCTACTTGGGAGGCTGAGGCAGGAGAATCACTGAGGCTACTTGGGAGGCTGAGGCAGGAGAATCACTTGAACCTGGGAGGCAGAGGTTGCAGTGAGCTGAGATCATGCCACTGCACACCAGCCGCCTGGGTGACAGAGCACGACTCCATCTAAAAAACAAAAAAAGTCATGATTAGAGGGTTGGAACTTTCAGCCTTTCGGCCTCTGCTTCTTGTCCCCACCTCTGGGCAGAGGGGAGGGGCTAGAGATTGAGTTATCCCAATGGCCAATGATTTATTTAATCAATATGAAACCTCCATAAAATCCCCTAAGTGATAAGGTTCAGAGAGCTTCCAAGTCGGTAAAGCTATCTAGGTGCTGGGAGGGTGGTGTGCCCAGAGAGGACATGGAAGCTGTGCCCCCCTCACCATACTTTGCCAAGTACATTTCTCCTATTTGGCTATTGATGAGTTGTGACCTTTATAATAAACAAATAATAGTAAAAAAAATGAGTTCCTGAGTTCTGTGAGCCATTCTAGCAAATTATTAAATCTAATGGGGTGTTATGGGAACCCTAGACTTTGTAGCCAAGTCAGAAATGTGGGCATGCTAGGCACCTGACTGGCATCTGAAGTGAAGGAAGTTTTGTGGACTAAGCCCTTAAATGTGTGGAATCTGACAATAACTCTAGGTAGTGTCAGAATTGAATTGAATTACAGGATACCCAGTTGTATCCGGAGAATTGGAGAACTGGTTGTTGGTGTGGAAAAACCCCTGACATATTTGGTGTCAGAATCTTGTAAATAAAAATAGCTCAGCGCGATAGTAGGTAGTCTTCGGGCCTATGTGGTCTACCCTAGTTCAGAAATATGTGTTAGCCTGAAATTACCTCAATAATCACTTCATTTCCAATAGGACCAGGTACAGTTCTAGTTGTTGCGAAGACAACCAGGAACAAAAAACAAGTGCTTGCCTCATGAAGCATGCATTCTAGTGGGGGAAGACAGATACTAAACAGATAGATGATGTCTGATATTTAACACATTATAAAGAAAATAAAGCAAGGTATAGAGACAAGATGTGACAGGAGTTACTGTTTTAGCTAACACAGGGTATTTCTAGAAGTTTCTATGAAAGTAAAATCAGTTTTAAAAAGGAGGTACAGTGGCCAGGCACAGTGGCTCACACCTGTAATCCCAGCACTTTGGGAGGCCAAGGCGGGTGATCACCTGAGGTCAGGAGTTAGAGAACAGCCTGGCCAACATAAATCCCCATCTCTACTAATAGTACAAAAATTAGCTGGGCATGGTGGCGCATGCTAGTAATCCCAGATGCTCTGGAGGCTGAGGCAAGAGAATTGCTTGAACCCAGGAGGCAGAGGTTGCAGTGAGCCGAGATTGCACCATTGCACTCCAGCCTGGGTGACAAGAGCAAAACCCTGTCTCAAAAAAAAAAAAAAAAAAAAAAAAAAAAGAGGTACACACATTTTAACTAGATTATTATTAATGACATGGCCTCATAATTGCAACAGTGAGATGTTATTGTAAAGTAGTGGCTCTCGAACTGCTGTGTGTATCAGAATCACCTGGAGAGCTTATTAAAACCCAGCTTTCTGGACCCATCCCCAGATTTCCTGATTCAGTAATTTTGCAGTAAGGCCTAAGAATGTGAATTTCTCACAAGATCCCAGGTGATGCTGGGGTCTGGGACCACACTTTGAGACCCAGTGTTGTAAAGAAGCCTTTTAAAGATTATTTTTAAAAGGTTAAAGCAGGCCAGCCATGGTAGCTCATGCCTGTAATCCTAGCACTTTGGGATGCTGAGGCGGGTGGATCACCTGAGGTCAGGAGTTCGAGACCAGCTTGGCCAACATGGCGTAAACCCCATCTCTACTAAAAATACAAAAAAAAATTAGTAAGGCATGATGGCGGGCACCTGTAATCCCAGCTGCTGGGGAGGCTGAGGCATGAGAATCACTTGAACCCAGGAGGCGGAGGTTGCAGTGAGCCAAGATTGTGCCACTGAACTCCAGCCTAGGTGACAGAGCAGGACTCCATCTCAAAACAAACAAAAAAAGATTAAAGCAAAAACCAACTGACCTAATGTTCTTCAAAGATTCTTGTGATTTAGGATTAAGTTTTTAATGATAAACTCATATTCAGATCCAAAAACGGCTATCTTTTATTTCTTTTCTTTTTTCTTTTTTTTTTTGAGACGGAGTTTTGCTCTTGTCGCCCAGGCTGGAGTACAATGACGCGATCTTGGCTCACTGCAACCTCCGCCTCCTGGGTTCAAATGATTCTCCTGCCTCAGCCTCCCTAGTAGCCGTGATTACAGGTGCCTGCTACTATGCCCGGCTAATTTTTGTATTTTTAGTAGATATGGGGTTTCACCATGTTGGCCAGGCAGGTCTCGAACTCCTGACCTTAGGTGATCTGAAAAAGGGTTATATTTCAAACAGTTGAAAGTGACAATAGTGTGCTTTGAAAATGATGTTAAATGACTCTGATAGGGGCTTCAATGATGATGAAAGTATTGATATTAAAGATGCATGTGAAGAGTCTGAATAAAATTATTTATGGAATGTGTTCAGGAAGCTCAATCCAACTAACCTTTATATGCAGCCAAAGAGATTAGGATCTAGTTCTAATTCTTCTCATTAACTGAAAGGTCATAGATAAGAGTAAGGCCAGGCGGGGTGGCTCACGCCTGTAATCCCAGCACTTTGGGAAGCCAAGCAGGGCAGATCACTTGAGGTCAGGAGTTTGAGACCAGCCTGGCCAACATGGTGAAATGCTGTCTCTACTAAAAATATAAAAATTAGCCAGGGTAGCTCGGCGTGGTGGGTGCCTGTAATGCTAATCCCAGCTACTCGGGAGGCTGAGGCATGAGAATTGCTTGAACCCGGGAGGCATAGGTTGCAGTGAGCCGAGATCACACCGCTGCACTCCAGCCTGGGTGACAGAGTAAGACTCCATCTCAAAAAAAAAAAAAAAAAAAAAAGGAAGAAGAAGAAGAATACTGTATACTTAACACTTTTGGTTGAATAATTAATTTACAATAATAACTAATGTTACTTTTGTGCTGATGTTTTACCTAAATGAGAACTAAGACAGTAAAATAATTGTTAATTAAAAGCTATTTGGAGCAAAATGTAAGAAGAATCATTTGGGGGATCCTGTACCCCATATGATTGCATATAACTTGTTAATCTTATTGTGTCCTCCTTGAAGTGCATGCTTTGGGCTGAAATCTGTGTCATAAGTGATGATGTCTCAGCTTCAGCATAGAGCTTTATGGGACATGACAAAATTAGAGATGTGAAGGCATCTACCTGTGGAAAACACATGTAAACAAGTTTTCTCAAATACTTCTTTCTCTTCCTACCTCCCCTGTTTTCCCTCCTCCATCTCTGCATCTCACAGAAAACAGCACCAGTACTCTGAAATTCTGTGCCAGACAGTTGAGGTATGGATGGAGGCAACTGCATTTGCTTGAGTTTTAGAACAATAAGGGCTTATTTTTCACACCTGTCTAATGGTAAACTGAGACACGAGTTGCTAACATTTGATCAGCTGCTAATGATGCTGTCGGTTTATCCCCTTACCTTGTTAGCCCTATATCCTCATGCTTAATAGTTCATGATCAGAAGATTGGTGCTGTGCCTTCAGACATCATGCCTGCATTCAAAGTAGGAAGAAAGAAGGGGGAAGGAGCTTTGAGCACTATTTCTGTCCCTTTTTTTTTTTTTTTTTTTGAGACAGAGTCTTGATCTGTCACCAGGCTGGAGTGCAGTGGTGCGATCTCGGCTTACAACAACCTCTGCCTCGCGGGTTCAAGCGATTCCCCTGCCTCAGCCTCCTGAGTAGCTGGGACTACAGGCACGTGCCACCACGCCCAGCTAATTTTTTGTATGTTAGTAGAGACAGGGTTTCACCCTATTGGCCAGGCTGGTCTCGAACTCCTGACCTCGTGATCCACCCGCCTCAGCCTCCCAAAGTGTTGGGATTACAGGCGTGAGCCACCGCGCCTGGCCTTCTGTCACTTTTATTAGGGAAGCGAAACATTTTCCCAGGAAGCCCCCCGTGGACTCTCACTCCAGTCTCATGAGTTACATATTTATCCCTACCTGCAAGGGGGACAGGGAATCTAGAGTCTCACTCTTTTTGCCATTACCATAGGAGGCAGGCAAGATAAAAGGAGACTGGGAAAAACTCTTGTGTTATTCGATTAACAGTGTCTGCCAGGGAGGTTTAGTTGGTCTCAATATGTATGGAAGCCTGAAGGGAAAAGACAAGAGGCCTTCTCTTAGAGCTTGGCCTCCCCAGCAGGTAGTGAGGTGGGCTTTCATCCTCAGAGAGGTTCAGGGTAGGTTCAGGGCCTCCCTTGGCGACCTGGGAGACCAACAGGGAAGGAAGAACTCACAGCCACGTACTGCAGCCTGGAGCCAGAGGCCTGTGTATGTAATGAGAGTCTTTGAATGTGGGAGCTCCTGGGAATGAGATGTAGGAAACGGTTGGCACCCTAATTACATTCTCCTTGGTACATTGTCATTTTGACCTTTTAATTTTAAAAATGGAAATACAAATTTTATGTAAGCAATACATGCTCATTGTGAAAATAATTCAGACAAACAGAAAAGTCTAACAAAGTAACAATGTTTTTTAACTATTATATATTTTTTAACTATCTGAAGATACTACTGTTAACATTTTGGTGTATTTTCTTTAATTATCTGGGACTCAACACATGTTATCTGTTTGTATCAGCTTTGTAGGACTGCTGTAACAAATTAACATAAACTTTTTAGTATGAAATAACACAAATTTACTACCTCAGTTTTGTAGGTCAGAAGCCTATGTTGGCTCAGCTGGTTTCTCTGCTCTGGGTTTCTTGGAAATCAAGGTGTGGCTGAGCTCTTATTGGGAAGCTCTGGGAAGACTCCATTTCCAAGCTCATTCATTGGTTGGTAGAATCCTGTTCCCTGCTGTTGTAGTACTGAGGTCTCCATCTCCTTGCTTGTTGTAAGCCTAGGGCCTGTCTTTTCTCCCAGAGACATCATTCTGGTCTTTGCACATGGGCCTCTGTATTCTGAAGCCAGCAGTGGTGTGTCAAATCTTACTCAGGCCTGGAATCTGACTTCCTTTTCCTTGTGCTATATCTCCCCTTTTTCTCCAAGTGGAGAAAATCGCTCAAAACTAAAAATATAGGTATGAGTCTAACGTCAAAGGTATGGACATGGGTTAGCTGGAGAGCAATAGTGGTGTCCTTGCCCACAGCTCTATTCTGGAGCTTGTCAGATGGAGGAAATCCAAAGAATAGCTTTATTTATAAGTGCTAGAAGACATTTACAACAGTTTAACACTCTTAGGCAATTGTGGAGAGAAAACCCAGAAACAAGGAAGTAAATCCAGTTTTCGCTTCCCTGTGGAATTCCTTGCCTCAAGGTACCTCAGACTGTATTATGGAAGAAAAGACGCCAGAGTCCTGGAGGCATCTTGGTCTTGATGCTGTGTAAAACTTTACCTTTGGAAAAGGTGCACTGAGCCGAGAAGAGAGTATTTTATGCACATCTCAATGTCTTGAAATCTGACCAAGCCTAGAAATGCATTTTTTTTTTTTTTTTTAAGTGGAGACTGGGTTTCACCATGTTGGTCAGGCTGGTCTCAAACTCCTGATCTCAAGTGATCCACCTGCCTTGGCCTCCCAAAGTCCTGGGATTACAAGCATGAACCACAGTGCCCAGTCTATAAATGCATTCTTTTTTTTTTTTTGAGATGGAGTCTTGCTCTGTTGCCCAGGCTGGAGTGCAATGGTGAGATCTCGGCTTACTGCAACCTCCGCCTCCCAGGTTCAAGCGATTCTCCTGCCTCAGCCTCCTTAGTAGCTGGGATTACAGGCACCTGCCACCACACTGGGCTAATTTTTGTATTTTTAGTAGAGATGGGTTTTCACCGTGTAGGCCAGGCTGGTCTCGAACTGCTGACCTCAAGTGATCCACCCACCTTGGCCTCCCAAGGTGTTGGGATTACAGGTATGAGCCACCATGCCCGGCCTGAAATGCATTCTTATAATGTCACCACCGGCCTATTAAAAAATGTTATTTAAAAGATTTACATTTTTTTCTGACTCATTTGTTTAACAATTTTTTTATTGCCCTCTTAACTACCTAACAGATCTTGCTTTGAAAACTCCTGTCTCATATTAAGGAATGCCATTTTCATCCAGTGCCTCATTCTTGTCTGGAGTGAACTTGGATTCACTCATTTATTTATCAAGGCAATGTATATTATTTTCATCTAGTTGTTTACATTTTATTGCCACTTACATCCAAAATAATTCTGAAACCATTTGTAATAAAAATTTACATGAAACAAAACACTTAAAATGAGTACTATTGAATGTAAGAAAATTAGCATGGTTAGACAGGGTAGTAATTTGCTTTGATTCAATCATTCCTAAATTTAAAGATGTATAACCTTCCTTAGGAAAACACCTGTTCAAACTTGCATAGCTAACAGCTATTTTCAATATTTACTTTTAGCTGGTTAACAAAATACTAGGTAAATCAGACGTGACAGTTATTTACATTTATTTGTATTGTACTGGGAAAAGAAACTCCACAGATTTACTTAGGATTTATATGAGCAGTCAAGTAATAATTAGAAATTGCATTTAGTTATAGAATGTGGAAAATTCAATTATTTCTAAGCCATGCCATGGTTTAAAGCAAATACAGATGAATACCATATTCTGTGGGTGATAATAATAGCTTTGAGCACTTGCATAAGGTCATGCCTAGCTCCTAAGGTTTCAAGATTTATATTGCATTTATTTCTTTAAAATGAAAGTTCCCAATGTAGAAGATACTTCTACATTTGGTATATACATTTGGTATAAGCTTTTTTCTGTCTGTGTGTGAGTGCATATATATATATATTCTCCCCCAGTTAAGGATTTAGACATATATTTTTCTCTTGGAAACAAAATACCTCTCCTATATACCTTGGAGTGGAATATCTGGATCATATAGTAATTCTATGTTTAACATTTTAAGGAACTGCCAAGCTATTTTTTAAAGCAGCTGCACCATTTTACATTCTCACCAGCAGTGTATGAGGGCTTCAATTTCTCCAGATCCTTAACAACACTTGTTATTGTCTGTCTTTTTTATTGCAGCCATGCTAGTGAGTGTGAAGTGGTATCTTATTGTGGTTTTCATTTCCATTTCCCTAATGGCTAATGATTTTGAATATTTTTTCATGTACTTATTGGTCATTTGTATATCTTACTTGGAGAAATGTCCTTTCAAATCCTTTGCCCATATAGAAATTAGTTTGTCTTTTCATTGTTGAATTTTTTTTGTTCTTTAAAATTTTTTTAAATTTCTTTTATTTCTTTTTTCCTTTTTTCTCTTGTTTTTAGTTTTTTTCTTTTTTCTTTTGTCTTTTTTCATTGTTGAATTAAGTGTTCTTTCTGCCTTTCTGTGGTTTGTTCTTCACTTTCTTGAAGGTATCATTTACAGCAAAATGTTTTCATATTGATGTAGTCCAATTTATTTATTTTGCTAATTGTGCCTTTCATCTCATAACTAAGAAATTATTGCCTCACTCAAAGTCATAAATATTTATTCGTATGCTTTCATTTAAGAATGTTATAGTTTTATTAGTTAATTTAGGTCTACGATACTTTTTTTTTTTTTTTTGAGACAGAGTCTCACTCTGTTGCCCAGGCTGGAGTGCAGTGGCATAATCTCGGCTCACTGTAACCTCTTTCTCCCAGGTTCAAGTGATTCTCCTGCCTCAGCCTCCCAAGTAGCTGGGATTATAGGCGCCTGCCACCATGCCCGGCTAATTTTTGTATTTTTAGTAGAGACAGGGTTTCACCATGTTGGCAAGGCTGGTCTCAAACTCTTGACCTCAAGTGATCCACCCGCCTTGGCCTCCCAAAGTGCTGGGATTACAGGCATGAGCTACTGCACCCGGCCTATGATACACTTTGAATTAATTTTTGTTTATGGTATGGGATGTCTGACTTTATCTTTTTGCATTGGATGGTTTGTTGGAAAGACTATTCTTTCCGCATATTGTCTTGACACCCATTTTGAAAATCAATTGAACATAAATGTAAGAGTTTATTTTTGAGCTCTCAATTCTACTCAATTGATCTGTGTATCCATCCCTAAAGTAGTACTATGTTGTCTTGATTATTGCAGATTTATAGTAAAATTTGAAATTAGGAAGTGTGAATTCTCCAACTTTGTTCTTTTTTTCAAGATTGATTCAGCAATTTTGGGTCCCTCATAGTGCCACATACATTTTAGGATTAACATATCCTTTTCTGCAAAAAAAAGTCACCTGTGGTTTTGTTAGGAGTTGCATTGACTCTGTAGATCAATGTAGGCAATATTGCCTTCTTAACAATATTAAGTCCTCTAATACATGAATTTGGTATATCTTTCTCTTTATTTAGATTTTCTTTAATTTCTTTCAATAATGTTTTGTAGTTTTCAGTGTAGAAGTCTTACACTTCTTTTGTTAAATTTATATCTAGGCATTTTATTTTTCATGATGCTATTGTAAGTGGAATGGTTTTCTCAGTTTCATTTTCAGATTGTTCATTGTTAATGCATAGAAATACAACTGATATCTTGTATCCTTCAACCTTGTTAAATTAGTACATTAATTCTTGTAGTCTTTTAAATGAATTCCTTAGGATTTTTTTTTTTTTTTTTTTTTGAGACAGAGTCTGGCTGTGTCGCCCAGGCTGGAGTGCAGTGGCGCAATCTCAGTTCACTGCAAGCTCCGCCTCCCGGGTTCACGCCATTCTCCTGCCTCAGCCTCCCGAGTAGCTGGGACTACGGGCGCCCGCCACTACGCCGGGTTAATTTTTTGTATTTTTAGTAGAGACGGGGTTTCACCATGTTAGCCAGGATGGTCTCGATCTCCTGACCTCGTGATCCGCCCGCCTCGGCCTCCCAAAGTGCTGGGATTACAGGCGTGAGCCACCGCGCCCGGCCTATTAAGTGTTTTTAAACATGAAAGCGTGTTGGATTTTGCCAACTTTTTTGCATCTATTGAGATAATCGTGTTGCTTTTCTCCTTTATGCTATCATTATATTACATTGATTTTTGGATCCAGGAGATTCTTGATGCAAGATAAACCAATTAGTAATTCCCTTTCCTGGGAAAACTCTGACTTGGAACTGAGGTTTAGTGACTTGTAGTCATTTTAATGTCAAAATTCTGGGAGATGATCCAAAACTTGAAAACATGATGAAAACTTTGCAAGTAAGCATCATTCAGGGTGGGGGCTATGGAGGAGCATTCCAGGTGGTGAGTGACCATCCGGGAAGTGAGCCCTGAACCTTGGAAGAGCTGCGTGTGTATAAGAGAAACAACTAAAACTCTCCATGCAAAGGAACAGTCATTTCGTCAGGTGGGGAAGGGTATAGGGCAAAAGGACTCCAACAACTAAGGAGCATACAGCCCCTCTTCTTTTTCCTAGTAAAAAGAGAAGGGAGATCTTTAGAAGAGAAAGAGAAACAGCTTTCTCTGTATAGAGGGGTCTCGCAGCGGAAAGGACCGGCTGGCAGTGGATGCACTGGATTTTATTCGAAGATCACGGACAGTAAAGGAGGAAATTATATAGAAAAGTTGGAGATCCTGTTGCCGACACGCCATTGGGCGGTCAGAGGCTGAGGTCAGTCCAGAAGCCTTTGGATAACACCACGGGGTAGCCCCCGCCAGAAATCCTCAGTTGCCTCAGGACTACTTCCAGCCCCACACGACGGCTAAGTCCTCCGTGAAAGGAAGCTATTTCAAACATGGCCAACACGCCCTGCAAGCCGTGGGTGCTGGGGATTCTGCATGTTCTCCCCAGCAAGTCTGTCCCCCAAGTCTTTCAAGGCTGGCAGCCATGCTAATCTTTTTTAAATGGCTGAAGGGGGCCCAGTATTTGGTTTGATTTGGTTCTGAAATGGAGGCCGAGAACCTTAAAGTGAAATGACAGAGTTGGAGTCCGCTGCTCTACTCACCGTTTGGATGAATGTTGTACGTTGGTATCCCGGACAAGGGCCCAATATGAAGGGGCTACGTTGTCTGGGATGTATACCTTGGGGTTTGTCATCTCGCGCCAGGAAAATTTAGGACACGGACACACACAGGGAGTTTAGGAGTAGAGGTTTCATAGACAGAAGAGAGGAGAATGAGAAACAGCTCTGTCTATAGAGAGAGGGGTCTCTGAGGGGAAACAACCCCCATATAATGTTATTAACTATATTGTTTCTATAGCTTTTTTCCAAATTCCTTTTTGCTTGGAGATATTTTGTGATTTGAAAAGTAGACTTTACGTTTGAGTCATTTTAGGTTCACAGTAAAATTGAGTGGAAGGTATAAAGTTTTCTCATATATTCCCTGACCCCACACATGTATAGCCTCCCCCACTAACAACATTCCTCACCAGAGTGGTACATTTATTACAGTTGATGAACCTATTGACACATCATTATTACCTGAAGTCCTTAGTTTACATTAGAGTTTACTCTTGGTGGTGAACATTTGATTGGTTTGGACAAACGTATTAGGACATGTACCCACCATTATAGTATCATACAGAATATTTTCACTGTCCCAAAAATCTTCTGTGCTCCAGTTATCCAGCCTTCTTTCTCCCCTAACTGCTAGTAATCACTGATCTTTCTACTATCTCCATAATTGTGCCCTTTCCAAAATGTCAGGTAGTTGAAATCATGCAGTGTATATAGCCTTTTCAGACTTCTTCTTCTTCTTATTTTTGAGACGAAGTCTTGCTCTTGTTCCCCAGGCTGGAGGGCAATGGCGCGATCTCGGCTCACTGCAACCTCTGCCTCCCAGGTTCAAGTGATTCTTCTGTCTCAGCCTCCCAAGTACCTGGGATTACAGGCGCCTGCCACCATCCCCGGCTAATTTGTATTTTTAGGAGAGACGGGGTTTCACCATGTTGGCCAGGATGGTCTCAATCTCTTGACCTCATGATCTGTCTGCCTCGGCCTCCCAAAGTGCTGGGATTATAGGCGTGAGCCACCACAGCTGGCCTATTTCTTCCATTTAGTAATATGCATTTATGTTTCCTCCATGTCTTTTCATGACTTGATAGCTCATTTCCTTAGTGCTGAATAATATCCCATTATCCCATTAAGGTATACCACAGTTTATCGATTCACCAAATGAAGGATATCTTGGTTGCTTCCGAGTGTGGCAATTTTGATTTCGAATAAAGCTGATATAAACATCTGTGTGCCTGTTTTTGTGTGGACATAAGTGTTCAATTCTTTTGAATAAAACCAAGAAATGTGATTGCTGGATTGTATGATAAGAGTATATTCAGTTTCGTAAGAAAGTGCCAAGCTGTCTTCCACAATGACTCTACAATTTTGCATTCATACTAGCAATGGATGAGTGTTCCTCTTGTTCCTGTTGCTCCATATCCTCTCCAGCATTTGGTATTGTCAGCATTCTGGATTTTAGCCAATCTATTAGGTGTGTAGTTGTATCACATTATTGTTTCAATTTGTGTTTCCCTGATGACATATGAGGTGGAGCATCTTTTTATATGCTTATTTGCCATCTGTGTTTTTTTTTGCTGAGATGTCTGTTAAAGTCTTCTGCTAATTTTTAAATTAGGGTTTCTTATTGTTCAGTTTTAAGAGTTCTACCTATATTTTGGATAACAATTCTTTATCCGATATGTCCTTTGTAAACATTTTCTCCAAATCTGTGACTTGTATTTTTATTCTGTAGACAGTGTCTTTAACAGAGCAGAAATTTTAATTTTAATTTTAATTTTAATTTTTTTTTTTTGAGACAGAGTCTCACTCTGTTGCCCAGGCTGGAATGCAATGGCACGGTCTCGGCTCACTGCAACCTCTGCCTCCCAGGTTCAAGTGATTCTCCTGCCTCAGCCTCCCAAATAGCTGGGATTACAGTTGCTTACCTAATTTTTGTATTTTTAGTAGAGACAGGGCTTCACCATTTTGGCCAGGCTGGTCTCAAACTCCTGACTTCAGTGATCCACCTGCCTCAGCCTCCCAAAATGTTGGGATTTCAGGTGTGAGCCACTGCACCTGGCAGAAATTTTAATTTTAATGAAGTTTAACCTGCCAAGTCTTTCTTTCATGGACCATCCCTTTGGTATTGTATCTAAGACATCATTGCCAAACTCAATATCATTTAGATTTTCTCCCATGCTATCTTCCAGGAGTTTTATAGTTTTGCATTTTACTTTAGAATTATGATCCATTTTCAATTGATTTTGTAAAGCATATACAGTTTGTGTCTAGATTACTTTTTTTGCATAGATGTCTAGTTGTGCCAGCATCATTGGTTGAAAAGACTATCTTTTCTCCATTGTGTTGCCTTTGCTCCTTTGTCAAAGATCAGTTGACTATATTTCTGTGGATCTATTTTTAGGTTCTCTATTCTGTTCCATTGATCTATTCATGTATTTTTTTAATCAATACCTGCAATGTCTTTTTTTTTTTTTTTTGAGATGAAGCCTCACTCTATCACCCAGGCTGGAGTGCAGGGGCGCGATCTTGGCTCACTGCAACCTCCACCTCCTGGGTTCAAGCAATTCTCCCACCTCAGCCTCTCCAGTAGCTGGGATTACAGGCATGCATGCCAGCATGCCCGGTTAACTTTTGCATTTTTGGTAGAGATGGGGTTTCACCATGTTGCCCAGGCTGGTCTTGAACTCCTGGGCTCAGGCAATCCTCCAGCCTTGGCCTCCCAGAGTGTTAGGATTACCGGCGTGAGCCACTGCACCCAGCCTACGTTGTGTTGATTACTGTAATATTATAGTAAGTCTTGAATATGGGTAGTGTTTGTCCTCCAACTTTATCTTCTTCAATATTGCGTTGCCTGTTGTGCATCTTTTGTATCCTTATAAACTTTATAATTAGTATGTTTTTATCTACAAAATAACTGTTGACATTTCGATTGAAATTGCATTGAATCTATAGATTAATAGTTGAATCTTCTCAGTACTTGGGAAGAACTGACATCTTGGCAATATTGAGTCTTCCTAACCTTAAACATAGGATATCTCTCTGTTTATTTAATTCTTTATTGATTTCTTTCATCCGAGTATTGTAGTCTTCCTCTTGAAGATCTTGTATGTATTTTGGGTGCTAAAGTAATGATATTGTGTTATTAATTTCAAATTCCACTTGTTTATTGCATCTTGTTCATTGCTAGTATATTAGAAAGCAATTAACTTTTGAATATTAACCTTGCATCCTGCAGCCTTGCTATAATTGTTTATTGGTTGCAAGAGGGTTTTTTTGGTCAATTCTTTCAGATTTTCTACACAGATAATCTTATCACCTGCAAACAAAGACAATTTTGTTTCCTCTTCCCTAATTTGTTCAACTTTTAAAGATTCCACATATAAGTGAGATCATGCAGTATTTGTCTTTCTGTGTTTGGCTTATTTCTTAGCATAATGTCCTCCAGATTTATCCATGTTGTCACAAATGGCAGGATGTTCTTTTTTACAGCTGAATAATATTCCACTGTATATGTGCACCACAATTTCTTTATCCATTCATTTGTCCATGAACACTTATGTAGTTTCCATGCCTTGGGTATTGTGAATAATGTTGCAATGAACATGGGAGTGCAGATATCCTCTCAAGCTACTGATTTCTTCTTTTCTTCTTTCTTTCTTTCCCCCTTCCTTCCTCTCTTTCTCGCTCTCTTTCTTTCTTTCTTTCTGACAAAGTCTAGCTCTCTCATCCAGGCTGGAGTGCAGTGGCGCAATCTTGGCTCACTTCAACCTCCGCCTCCCAGGTTCCAGCAATTCTCCGGCCTCAGCTTCCCGAGTAGCTGGGATTACAGGCGCCTGCCACCATGCCAAGCTAATTTTTGCATTTTTAGTAGAGTTGGGGTTTCACTGTGTTGGCCAGGCTGGTCTTGAACTCCTGACCTTGTGATCCACCTGCCCCCACCCGCCCTCGGCCTCTCAAAGTGCTGCGATTACAAGTGTGAGCCACCACACCTGGCCCCAGCTACTGATTTCTTTTCCTTTAGATTATGTATCCAGAAAAGGGGTTGCTGAATCACATGTAGTTGTATTTTTAATTTTTTTTTTTTTTTGAGACAGAGTCTCGCTCTGTCACCAGGACTGGAGCGCAGTGGCGCAATCTCGGCTCACTGCAACCTCCGTCTCCCGGGTTCACGCCATTCTCCTGCCTCAGCCTCCCAAGTAGCTGGGACTACAGGCGCCCACCACCATGCCCGGCTAATTTTTTGTATTTTTAGTAGAGACAGGGTTTCGCTGTGTTAGCCAGGATGGTCTCGATCTCCTGACCTCCTGATACGCCTGCCTCGGCCTCCCAAAGTGCTGGGATTACAGGCGTGAGCCGTCGCACCTGGCCTATTTTTAATTTTTTGAGGACCTCTCCACACTGTTTTCCATAATTCCTGCACCAATTTACATTGCCACCAGCAGTGTACAAGGGTTCCCTTTTCTCCACATCCTCACCAACATTTGTTATCTTTTCTCTTTTTGATAATATCTCACTGTGGTTTTGATTTGCATTTCCCTGGTGATTAGTGATGTTGAACATCTTTTCCTGTGCTTGTTGGCCAGGAAAAGGAGAAATGACCTTTTAGATCCCTTGCCCACTTTAAAATCAGATTATTTGTGTTTTTGTTATTGAGTCGTATGAGTTCTTTATATATTTTGGATATTAATCCCTTATCAGATATATGGTTTGCAAAGATTTTCTCCCATTTCCATAGGTTGCCTTTTCATTTTGTTGATTGCTTCCTTTGCTGTGCAGAAGCTTTTTAGTCCCCGCTTATTTGTTTTTGCTTTTGTTGCCTGTGCTTTTGGTGTTATATCCAAAAAGTCATTGCCAAGACCAATATCAAGGAGATTTTCCAATATTTTTAAAAGGATTTTTAGACTTTCAGGTCTTAAATTTAACTCTTTAATCCATTTTGAGTTAATTTTTATGAGTGGTGTAAGGTAAGAGTCTGATTTCATTCTTTTGCATGTGGATATTCAGTTTTCCCAGCACTAGTTGTTGCAGAGGCTATTCTTTTCCATTGAGTATTTTTGGCATCTTTGTCAAATATTGGTTGACTATACTCTCCCTTTTGATTGTGGTAGCACGGTATATCTTTCTCCATCCCCTTTTAATCTATATATATCTTCATATTTAAAGTAGATTTATGTAGACAACATATAGTTAGGTCTTGTTTTTTGATCCACTCTGACAATCTATATTTTAATTAGTGTATTTAGACCACTGACATTTGAAATGATTATCAATGTGGTTGGATTAATAGCTACTGTAATTGTTACTGTTTTCTATTTGTTGCCCTTCTTCTTTGTTTCCACTTTGGTCTTCCGTTCTTTTTCTGCCTTTTGTGTTTTGTTTTGTTTTTCAGAGGCAGGGTCTCACTCTGTCAACCAGGCTGGAGTGCAGTGCATCATGGAGTGCATCATGGCTCACTGTAAACTCAAACCTCTGGGCTCAAGTGATTCTCCCACCTCAACCTCTTGAGTAGCTGGGACTACAGGCATACACCACCACCACCACCACCACCACCATACCCAACTAATTTTTTTATTTTTAAATTTTTTCATAGAGTCAGGTTCTCACTTTATCGTCCAGGCTGGTATTGAATTTCTAGCTTCAAGCAATTCTTCCACCTTGGCCTCCCAAAATGTTGGGATTACATGGGTAAGCCACCACATCCAGGCCCAAGGTATAGTCATCTTTAAACGTCAATTAGATTAAGCTGGTTGATATTATTGTCCAAATTTTCTATATTCTTACTACTTTTTTGTCTTATCAAATACTATTAAGATCCCCAACTATAACTGTGGAATTGTCTCTTTCTTTTGTTCTATGAATTTTTACTTCATGTATTGTAATAAAGTCTATTATTAGACACACATTTATTTATAAATGTTATATATATTTTAAGGTATTGACCCTTATAATGAAGTCTATAGTAATATCTTTGTCTCGAAGTTTATTTTGCCTGGTATTAATATAGTTATCTCTGCTTTCTTATGCATATTGTATGTAGGATATATCTTTTTCTCTTGTTTTACTTTCAATTTATCTTTGTATTTAAAGTACTTCTACAGAGAGCACATACTGAGTTTTGTTTTGTTTTGTTTTTGTGACAGGATCTCATTTTGTTGCTGAAGTGCAGTGGTGCAGTCACAGCTTACTGTGGCCTCAGCCTCCAAGTGACCCTCCTGCCTTTGCCTCTGGAGTGGTAGTACAGGTGTGTTCCACCACAGCTGGCTAATTTTTTGTGGAGATGGGGTGTCTCCCTGTGTTGCCCAGGCTAGTCTCAAACTCCTGGGCCCAAGCTATCCTCCCGGCTTGGCTTCCCAAAGTGCTCGGATTACAGCTTTTTAAATCCAGTCTGGCAATCTCAGACTTTTAATTGTAGTGTTTAGTTTATTTACATTTAATATAACTTGTTATAGGTAGATTTAGGTCTGCCATTTTGCCATTTGCTTTCAATTGGTTGGTTTCTTTTTGTCTGCCCTTTTTTTTGTTTTAATAAAATGTTTTCTTAGTATTCTATTTTAATTTCTCTATTGTATATGCATATCTTTCAGTTATGTCTCTTTGCAGCACCTTTTTAGTGGTTCCTGACATAGGGATTAAAATCTGCATCTTCAATTTCTCACAGTCTACTTAGAGTTGATATTGAATGACTTCAGGCAAAATCTACAAAACTTTTAACACTATAATTCTATTGATCATCCCATCATCTTTCTGCTACCGTTGTCATATATATTTCATCATTGTAAGTTATAAACCCAACAATCCAGGGTATCCCCCCCCATACAAATTCTCAGAAAACTATTTATAGAAGGGAACTTCCTCACTCTGATGAACAGCATTTACAAAAAAAATACAGCTAACACGGTGGCTAATGGTGAAAGGATACCCATGCTCACCATTTCTAGCCAACAGTGTACTGGAATTCTAGCCAGTTTAATAAGGCAAGGAAAAGAAATAAAAGTCATAAAGATCAGAAAGGAAGAAGAAAGAAAACTGGTGAATGTGGTTTTATTCTTATTTCAGCCAAGCTAATTTCTCTAAACACAATATTAAATCTTTTGAAACTTTTTTTTTTTTTTTTTTTTTACAGACAATTGTCTTGCTATGTTGTCCCGGCTAGTCTCAACATTGTGGCCTCAAGTGGACCTCTCACCTCAGCCTTCGGAGTGGCTGGGATTACAGGAACAAGCCACTGTGCCTGGCTAAATCTTTTGAAAATTTTTAAAAGGAGCCAGTCACACAGATGTTTAGTGCACATCCTGCATCTGACTGAGATGGTTAACTTAATAATCTTTTGCTTTACTTAATATTCTCTTACTTTACTTTGGTATCAACTACATACAGACATAAATGAGCTGAATAGATAGACATTATCTGTAGAATTTGGACTATGACATTTTGACATAATTTAGTTTGGTTTGACACATATAACATTTATATATACTTTTAAACAGGCTTTATTTTTCAGAGCAGTTTTAGATTAATGGAAAAATTGACAAAAAGTACAGAGAATTCTCATATATACCCCTGCACACAGTTTCCCATATTATTACATTGTATTAGTAATGTACTAATATAAACACTTATCTTACATTAGTATGGTATAATTAATGAAACAATATTTAATACATAATTATTAACAGAAGCCCATATTTTATTCAGATTTCCTCAGTCTTTACCCAATGTCCTTTTGTATTCTGGGTTTTCACCCAAGATACCAATTACATTCAGTTGTCATGTCTCCTTGGACCCTCTTGGTTGTGACAGTTTCTAACACTTTTTTGTTGTTGTTGTTGTTGTCCTTGACAGTTTGAAAAGTACTGATCAGGTATATTGTGGGATTCCCCTCTGTTAAAATTTGTCTGATGTGTTTTCTCATGATTGGAGTGAGATTATATATTTTTTGGAGAACAATCATATTATAGCAAGGTTACATCAACACGATTTATGACTTGATGCTGACCTTGATCACCTGGCTGATGTGATATAGGTGATGTAATATTTGTCAGATTTTCCACTGTAAAAATACTCCTCCCCACACCCCATACTGTACTCTTTGGAAGGAGGTCACTATGTGCACCCTGCATTTGTGGGGAGCAGAATGTCCACATAAATTGTTTGGCATTCTGCAAGGGAAATTTGTGTCTTATTCCCCATAACATTTATATTGTAATGCTGTCTATCTATCTATCTGTCATCTTTCTATATCTGCTCTTTTCTTTTTAGGTTCAATAAAGCAGTAAAAATGATCTTGCTCTGTAAGGTTCAATATTATTTCTAAATCTAAAGTGATATGTCTTTTCTTTATGCCACAATTAATTAAGCAGAATGATGTTCATTTTATTTGCTTTCATTTTGACTAACATTTGGCTTTTACTTAAATGTCAAAATTCTCTATACTTCTTTATTAATTATAAAGAAGTAGTTTAGCCTGTGGGCTACGGCCATTAGCCTTGTTTTACAGATGAAGGAACAAGGTGGTTAAGAGCCCTTACTAAGTTCTTACAGCAGATCAGTGGATGAGCTGCCTCTACAATTGATTCTTAGCTTTGATCCCACTTCACTGGGCCTTGTTACATTTAATTATCTCTTTGTAAATTGTAAGACTTTTAAGAAAAAATATTCCCCCTAGTTGTTTCTCGTTTTTGATCTCTAGTTTAAACTTTCCCCTGTCTTTGCATAATGAACATTATACATACTTTAGACTGAAGGGGAGAAATTACAGCTAGGGTTTTCTGCAATGCTTAGGAAACCACCAAAGAGCAAAAACTACAAAGTAAAATTAGTATGTTAGTTGGAAAGCAGGATGAGCACCAGTATTGAACAAAGCAAATGGAAACTACAAATCTGACAACAAATAGAGAACGTACAGGTGTTACTACGTAGAGGAACTTTAGCTTAAAGTTCTTTTCTCTCTGGATTGAAAACAAGACATATTTGCATTTAAATTTGGAAAGTTTTGCTGATACCTAGTCTTAAAAGTAAATACTCCACAGTAAGTGGCTTAACCATAACAGGTGTACACCAGGAATGGAGTATCTACTCTGCTACGTGGAGAGGAGGGAGAGAAAAGTGCAAGTGGCAGAGGAGCTTGGGGTAAAAAGGAAGGTTGAAGAAATGGAGCTATGTGTTAAACTTACTGCTATGGGAATTTTAAATGAATTCAAAGTTGTTAAACGAATAATGAAAGTAGCTTTTTTTTTTTTTTTTTTTTTTTAGATGGAGTCTTGCTCTGTCACCCAGGCTGGAGTGCAATGGTGCGATCTCGATCTCGGCTCACTGCAACCTCCACCTCCCAGGTTCAAATGATTCCCTGGTCTCAGCCTCCTGAGGAGCTGGGATCACAGGCACGTGCCACTACACCTGGCCAATTTTTATATTTTTAGTAGAGACGGGGTTTCACCATGTGGCCAGGCTGTTCTCGAACTCCTGACCTCAAGTGATCAGCCTGCCTTGGCCTCCCAAGGTGTTGGGATTACAGGAGTAAGCCACCGTGCCCAGCCTACACATTTTTAAAAAGTGTTTTATGTAACTGTGATATGAATAAATTTGAACATCTAAAGCCACATGTATAACAGGAAAATGACATTTGTATCTGAATTTAGTGTAGAAAATTATTTACCCAAGAAGCATTTTATCTTTTGAACAAAGAACGTAAAGTACCCTAAAGCTAGATCTGTGAAGGCACAGATTTTTTTTTGTTTTGTTTTTGAGATGGAGTCTTGCTCTCTTGCCCAGGCTGGAGTGTAGTGGCACTATCTTGGCTCACTGCAACCTCCTCTCCTGTGTTCAAGCAATTCTCCTGCCTCAGCCTCCCGAATAGCTGGGATTACAGGCCCGTGCCACCATGCCAGGCTAATTTTTGTATTTTTAGTAGAGACAGGGTTTTGCCATGTTGGCCAGGCTGGTCTTGAATTCCTGACCTCGTGATCTGCCTGCCTAGGCCTCCCAAAGTGCTGGAATTACAGGCGTGAGCGACCATGCATGACCCAGAAAGATTTAATAGGTAAAAATTTTATAGCTAGATTGAAAAACCATCAACTAAATGGAACTAGATTGAAGAAGAATGTCAAATTAAAACATCATTATCACACTGTCAAAATGTAAAAATGTGAACTAGTTTTTGTTATATAAAGAATAATGTCCTTATCCTAGTAAATGTATTATATTTGTTGGGTGCAGTGGCCCATGCCTATAATCCCAGCACTTTGAGAGGCCAAGGTGGGAGGATCACTTGAGCCTAGGAGTTTGAGACCAACCTGGGCAATATAGTGAAGCCCCGTCTCTACAAAAAAACACACAAATTAGTGGGGTGTAGTGGCATGCATCTGTGGCCCCAGCTACTGGGGAGCCTGAAGTGGGAGAATTGCTTGAGCCAGAGAGGTTGAAGCTGCAGTGAGCCATGATCCCGCCACTGCACTCCAGCCTTGGCAACAGAGGGAGACCCTGTCTCAAAACACAAACAAACAAAATGTATTATATTTACTGGTGTCACATTTTTATCAGACCAGTTTATGGGATCTACTGTATTGTTGACAGGTGATTTTTAAATTAATTGGGTAACTAGTGGTTTATTAAGTGGTCTAATAGTCTCTCAGCTTAGGTTAATTAATTTTTGGAGGTACAGTAATAGTGGGAAGATTTTGACTGAACATAAGGTCTTGCCTAGGATAGTATCTATGAATACTTGTTGAGTCAACTCATTTCAAATGCTTCTCCTTAAAAATACCGAAGAGATTGTTTTACCTTGACAGATTATAAAGAAGGCTGATTGACTGGAAAATAACACTCTATAAAATAAATCATGTATAATTTACAAACAAGTAGATGCATGAATACAGCAGATGAAGAAGGGCTGATAGCCTCAGTGTGTGTTTGCAGTTATTTAACCAGTTATTTCCCATGAGGGTGATGACAAAGCCCTGGACCAGAACAGCTGAATATCACCTGCTCTTGATCGATCCTCTTCTTTAAAACATTTCTTCAGTTAATACCATTCCCTGGCCTATTTCTATATTCTCTGATAGACCATTTGAAATTGACTAGTTATTTGTGTCTGAATTGGTAGGCCAATTGCTGGATTTTTGGTCTGTGGTCAGTTGCTCTATGGTTCAGTCTTTCAAATACAGACTTTCCACCTCAACTAGGGAGACTCCATTAGTTATAATCCGTGGTGTGGGCTGTTTCTGTTTTCACTTTCTATTATGTAAATTGGTATGATGTAGGACATTTAGGTGATGTGATTCTCCTTTAATTAATTAATCAATTTTTTTTCAGAGACAGACTCTTGCTCTGTCACCCAGGCTGTAGCGCAGTGGTGCCATCATAACTCACTGCAGCCTTGAACTCCTGGGCTTAGGCAATCCTCCCACCTCAGCCTCCCAATCCTTTAATTGTATTCTACTTGGAAGTACTTATTAATATTTATGTATATCTTCTATAACACAGTCCTTAGTATATTATCGCTGCTGAATGACAAGAAGTTTTATAAATTGTCTTGGCTTTAGTTCAGAAAAACAGAATCTTTCAGGCTCAACATTACCTGAAATATTCTTTTTTATTATTTAGGAGATCATGTACTTTAGTAAACTCCTTCTTTGGGTTTGTTCCCTCTGAAAAGACAGAAAGAGGCTGGGCCCTTCTAGGCTTACAGCTTCTATGATCATAGATAAATTCATAGAAAATCCTTATGAATCTAAAAGAGGGTAGGGTTATTGGAAAGCAGAAAACATTTTCTTTTTCTTTCAAAGCAAACTAATGATCGCTATAAGTAAGTAAGTAAAAAGACATTTGAAAATGCGTGGTTATCTTGGTTTTAAGATTTTATTATTATTTTCAAAATAGGCAATTTTATTTTTGTGCACTAGAACAACTGATGGAAGCAAGTGAGGCAGGAGGATTGTTTGAGTCTGGGAGGTCGAGGGTTTAGTGAGCTGAGATTGCACCACTGCACTCTAACCTGGGTGACAGAGCAAGACCCTGTCTAAGAAAAAAAAAAAATTAAATGTAAAATTGGACAGACTAAGACTATTTATTTGCATGCAAAGTGAAATTGAGAATTGAGGCAATTTGTTTTCTGGATGTTTCCAGTAAAAGCAATTTTTGATGTACAAAATTCTGAAAATTGCTTTAGTGATCCCTCTAACTTTCTATACAAAGAGAACATCTAAGGTATTTAAAAATGGATTTTAACTTATTTATTCTAATTTTATCTCTCTCTCTCTTTTTTTTTTTTTTTTTTTTTTTTTAAGATAGAGTCTTGCTGTCACCCAGGTTGGAGTGCAGCGGCATGATCTCGGCTCACTACAACCTCTGCCTCCTAGGTTCAAGCGATTCTCTTGCCTCAGCCTTCCTAGTAGCTGGGATTACAGGCATGCGCCACCATGCCCGGCTTATTTTCCTATTTTTAGTAGAGACCGGGTTTCCCCATGTAGGCCAGGCTGGTCTTGAACTCCTGACCTCATGTGATCTGCCCCCCTCAACCTCCCAAAGTGTAGGGATTAATGGCGTGAGCCACCATGCCCTGCCCTAATTTTATCTTTTAAATAAAAGTATAGAATATCTCTATTATTACTATAGCCCAGGGCATCTTCAACTTGTAAAATGAATTCATGTGCAGAAACAGGTGGACATTTGGTCATTTTCAGATTCAAAAATGGAATTGGGCAAAGAACTGTAAAAAACAGAATTAGATTAGGACAGCTGATGCAAACCAGGGAAGTCTCCTGCCCTACTCCTATGTCTTCCCCCAAATCTTTTCATTTCACTTAGATACATGGTCTGACCTTCCTTTGATTAGAGAATAATTTGGGTTAATAAGTAGCCTCATTTACAATATGTTTTTTTCCTATTATATCAGTTGTAAGTGTTCATTAATTTAGTTTTAGAAAATGAGAAATTACTTGTAGTTTTACCTTCCAAATATTCCATTGTTCATATTTTGGTGGATTTATTCTGCTTTTTTATAACCTTTGGTTTAATTTTTCTCGTAGTTATAATCATCCAGTTCATAGCATTTGACTCCTTTATTCCACTTATTCAACATGAACTCCCTCCCCATGAATAAGCAGCTTCTTTGATGATTTCTGGGATGAATATAGGACAGTGTAGCATTCAGGATTCAGTGCAATTTTGATATGCTGGGTTGCTTTCCTGCTTCTACCTACCCAAGGTCATATGCATTTGTTTATTTATTTGATAGGCACACTAAACAAGTTTGTGCCTGAAGTCAGGGAAAGTAGAGTCCCTGGCCCTGAGGAGCTCACAGTCTGCTTGGGAAAAACTGTATCACCAAAAGGATGAGAGTTTTGACTAAAGGGAATGGAGACGGGACACTTGGCCCCTGAAGTACTTTGGGAGACAGGACAAGTCGGGACAGAGCTGTGAAAAACATGACAATTCCATCCTCCAAGATAACAACAGAAAGGGGTCCAGAAGCAGAGGTGGGAGGGTGGCAAAAATAAATGATATATAAAGTTTTCGCTGGGGTGTTGAGCTCAGAGTCGCGTGACCTATGGTGAGAGGTAGTGACTGGGAAAAGAGAATGAGGAAACTCTCTGGGGTGGTGGAAATGTTCTATGTCTTTATTTGGAAGATGATTACACAGGTGTATTCATATGAAAAATTCACCAGGCTATACACTTAAGATTAGTGCACTTTATGTATTTTATGCATCAGTAAAAAAGTCAAAGTATTTCCCCCTAGGGTTGGCCCTTTGCCCAAGGTAGGAGAGGTTTGAAAAAGTTCTGCTTCTCCTGCACTCTCCTATACTGCATTGCTCTGTTAATAGGACCTAGGACTCAGACTTGTGTTACTAATACCATGGCTCTGCTACATTATAGGTTAAAAAGGCTTTTGTGGACTAACTTCAGAAGTTAAGTACTACTTAAAATGAACTGTGTAGGAAAGTGCAATTGACTTACAAAAGAACATCAGGAGTGTAATTCAACAAACATGGAATAACTAACTTTACTGTGTACAAATGGTGCTTTGTGCTGAGAATGTCTCCAAGATGAAAGAGACCAGGATCCTAGTGTCAGGAACTTGATCTTTCCTAGGTTAGGGTCTTTCCCATATTATTATCAGTTCAAGTTTTGTTTGCCATGTTTTGGAAATAACCAAAACATAGTGACTTTGAAAAAGATGCTGTTTTCATTCATTTTATGCTGCATTAACAGAATACTACAAACTGGGTAATTTATAAAGGGCAGAAATTTATTCTCTCACAGTTCTGAGTCTGGGGAAGTTCAAGATCAAGGTGCTAGTGGGTTTGGTCTCTGGCTCACAGGTGCCACTTTGGTTCTCTGTCTTTCAGAGAGGAAGAACGTTGTGTCCTCACATGGCAAAAGAGAAGAGAGAGAGAGAGAGAGAGCTCACTGCCCCCGTAACCCCTTTTTAAAGCAGCATTAATCCGTTCATGAGGGTGGAGCCCTCATGCCCTAAACACCTCCCTAAAGGCCCCACCTCCCAATAACTTTGATTGAGGATTAAGTTTCCAGCACATGAATTTTGGGGACATATTTAAACCATAGCAGATGCTCAACATCATTAGCTATCAGGAAAATGCAAATCAAAACCACAGCAAGATACCACTTCATACTCACTGGATTGGCTACGATAAAGAGATAATTACAAGTGTTGACAAGATACAGGGAAATTAGAATCCTCATACACTGCTGGTGGGAAGACAAAATGGTGCCGCTACTTTGGAAAACAGCTTGGCAGTTCCATAACAGGTTGAACAGAATCACCACATGACCCAGCAATTCTACTACTAGGTATCTAGCCGAGAGAAATGAAAACATAAGTCCACAAAAAAGCTTTTGCACAATATTCATGGGAAGATTATTCATACTAGCCAAAAGGTGGAAACGACTAAAATCTTCATCAACTGATGGATAAATAAAATGTAGTATGTTCATACAGTAGAATGTTACTCAGCAATAAAAAGGAATGAAGTATTGGGTGCAGCACGAACGAACTTTGGAAACATTATGCTAAATGAGTCAGTCACAAAAGACCACATATTGCATAATTCTATTTATGTGAACTGTTGCAGAATAGACAAATTTATAGAGACAGAAAATAAATTAGTGGTTGCCTAGGGATAGGGAGAGGGGAGAATGGAGAGTGACTGCTAAAGGGTAAGGGGTTTCCTTTTAGGGTGATCAAAATATTCTAAAATTAATTGTGGTGGTGGTTGGATAACTATGAATTTACTAAAAATAATTAAAATGTACACTTTAAAAGTGTGAATTTTATACTTTGTGAATTACATCTTAATAAAGCTGTTTAAAAAACCTAGTGCCTTTGAAGAAAGCGACAAGAAAACCTAGTTAACAGCAGCATTCAATAAAAAGTGTCCGAGTGGTTAAGAGGTGCTCTGGCGCAGACCACTGGGTTTTCCCGCTAGGTCCGCCGTCGTCTAGCTGTGGGATGTGGGTATGTTATTAAGCCTCTCTGTGCCTCAGTTTTCTCTTTGGAAAATGAAGATACTGGCAGAACCTACTTCATTTATAGGCACATGTACATAGGCTTTATGCATAACTGCATTAGTGAATGAGCCCATGTACATTCATGGGTAGAGTTTAATAAATGTTAGCTATTATTTGTAGAGTGCTCTAACATTTTTAAAGTACTCTTACACACATTTTCTCACTTGATAACACAAGTACTTGGGAAATTTTCATTCCTTCTGCCTCGGTAAAGTTTTGAGCAGCTTGTTTTTGGCCCTCGAAACCCTCCTCGTATTTGTTACTCTCTCTACCTCTCCTCCACTCCATAATACCCAGGGTTTATCATTATTTGATTCTTGCTTTTACCTAATTTCTGCTAAGATGCCAATAAACAACACTTAAAAATGGGACCCAGCCAAGAAAATGTCCATGTTAAAAGAGAAATCTTAAAAACCAAAAGGGTCTGTAGAATCCAAAGGACTGGCAAATCTCCAATCACACCATTCAGGAGACAGCCTGTCCTTCTTACTCCATAGACTAGGTTCTGATTTTTGTGACGAGTAGCCTATGATGTAGCAGGTACATTTTGTTTTTTCTAAAATTAGCTTAAAAGTCCTAAAAATGGGCCCAGTGCGGCGGCTCACGCCTATAATCCCAGCACTTTGGGAGGCTGAGGCAGGCAGATCACGGGGTCAGCAGTTTGTGACCAGCCTGGCCAACATAGTGAAACCCCGTCTCTACTAAAAAATACAAAAATTAGCTGGGCATGGTGGCGCGCACCTGTAGTCCCAGCTACTCAGGAGGCTGAGGCAGGAGAATCACTGGAACCCTGGAGGTGGAAGTTGCAGCAAGCCAAGATTGCGCCATTGCACTCCAGCCTGGGAAAGAAGAGTGAAACTCCACCTCAAAAAAAAAAAAAAAAAAAAAAAAAAAGTCCTAAGAATATAAGAATACTCTCATACACACAATTTATACTTCATTTCTTAGATAAAATCTCTTATGCTAATAAACTGAGATTCTAAAATTTGCTTTAATTTCGATAATTATATTACAAGTGAAACATCTTATTTTTTTTCTTGCTACAAAATGAATAACTGCAACCAAAAGTGTACATAAAACACCCATATTTCTCCCACTTAATGGGAACATCCAGGCTCCTTTGCGTATATATACATATATATATATATATATTCAGACAAATATATACTTAAAATAAGAATTATAACCTGATATGTGCCTCCTTTTTCTTCTAATTAATAGTATTTATGATTCTTTTATGATTTTTATTTCTGAAATATTTTAATGACTTGATTTCATTATATAGACGTGGAGTAATTTATTTAACCAATACCTCGTGGTTGGATATTTAACAAATATGCACTGGATCATTAACTTTCCCTACAATTATTTCAAAAGTGAAGAAAATGCGAGGAAACTAAAGGAAGTAAAGCATTTCTTCCCAAATTCAGCCTTTGGGCATTTATAATGGTGGTACAGTTTTGAGTTCTATAGTCTAAGATAAATATTGAAACCTGAGGATTCAGAGGTGTACAGTAAACAAAGCATTGGGAAATAGGAATTGAAATTACTTAACCTTAAGAAGAGAAAGCTTAAGAATGGCTACATTTATGTTTATTTACATAGAAAGAATATCCTATAGGACCTTGTGTTTTCATGATATCACTCTCACAGTGTGTCAGTGTTAGGGTCATTATTATATATGTCTCCTTTTCCCATCTAGCCTGAGAGTTCCCAGAGGAAGTTATCTAATTGATCTATTTCCCCAGTCGTGTGTGCTGTTTAAAGAAAAAATGTTTTCTGAACTGAAGTTGAATATAATCACGACATTTCAAAAGAGGAGAGAGCAGACCGGGATAGTTTAGTCCTGCCTATAGTCACTATGCTCATTTTTGTAAACTTCTAAAGGAATTACCAGCCATGTGATTCTATCCATTTTACTAGTATGCTACTGTTTGTTTCTTCTTCTTATAAAGAAGAATTTAAGGGCTTTTCCTCACTGACTTACTCTAGTAAATCAGGTCCTTGTGTATCCTATTACTAAAATGTAAACATAATTGTGTTGAAATTATGTCCCACTGGCTAAGTTGAACTGTATGAAATGTTAGCTAAATGCTTCTGTATTTACACAGGTATGTTTGCTTACTAGGTAAGCACAGTTGGAAGTGTTTCATTTAAATATGATGAGCTGACAATTTGGCAGTGCAGCTGATGGGTAAGTTTTCCATAATAGTGATGCGATTGAAGTTTTCTATTTTGTTTTGTTTTGCTTTTTACTCAACATTTAGGCGATAAAATGGTAGAATCTCTATAGGAAAGTTGAGAATGATAACACACTTTTGGCACACACCAAATTCATGTATTCAAATTATGCGGGCTCAACCTTTGAGGGATGTTTAAGATTTTAGCCTATTGAGCAGTAAGGTCACTGCAAACTTTTAGGTTGTTTGAGTCATAACTTCCCACAGTTGATGACACAATATTTTAGTAGGCTTGTGCCTTCCTAAACTAGATGTGATTCTGGTGAGGGTTGGTGGTATGTGTTTGTTAACAAAAAAACAGAAAATGTCCCAATTATATCTTCATTTCTTTCTTTCTTTTCCTTTTCTTCTTTTTCTTCTTCTTCTTCTTCTTTTTTTTTGTAGCAGGTAACAAAATAAAAGCTCTTAGTCAAGTCTCTAGTTAATAAAGACAAACATCATATCTTGTCTCCCTATATGCTGTCCCAGAAAAAAAGCAGAGAAACAAGTTTATAAACTCTAAATTTTCCTAGCAAAATCATGTCAGTTGGAGTTGTGGGAATTAACTACTCTTTTAAAATAGTTCCTGCCTTCATTTTGCCACTGAAGTACAAAAATGCTATAAAGTATTTAAAGTGCTTAGTATTGTGGTTGAAAATAGCATTCAATAAATTTTAGCTGTTGGGTTTTTTTTTTTTAAAGAAAACAACATCTTAATATAAAAACTCACTCAAAAAGTCAATGGGCACAGTTAGTATAGACAATACATTTGATCTCAAAAAGGAAGGAAGAAGAATCAAAATGAAAGGAAAATAGCAATTTAAATTATCAAGGACATCAGAATAACTGAGATGTATATAATTTGTTTTTTTCTTTTTTTTGAGACAGGGTCGTGATCCTCTCACCTCAGCCTCCCAAGTAGCTGGGACTACAGGCATGTACCACTGCACCTGGCTAATTTTTTTATTTAAATTTTTCGTAGACATGATGTCCCACTCTGTTGCCCAGGCTAGTCTTGACTCCTGGCTTCAAAACCTCCTCCTGCCTTGGCCTCTCAAAGTGCTGAGATTACAGATGTGAGCCACTGTGCTTGGCCTATTTTGCATTTTTTTTTCAATCTGATAAAATAGGCCCACAATCCTGGATAATGTGAAGAGAGCTAATTACTTTCCATGTTCACAGTGCCACCTTCAGGAAAGAAAGTGTTCATTTTAATTTAGTGCAAATGCATCTTTATTGGAGAAGGCTGGGCCAAGTACCTAAAGATCAGGTGTGTTAATGACGATGTTTAAGTTTGACTGTCATGAGCATGTTTACTCTGATTTCTGCCTGGTTGTGTTCAAAGCAGAAGACAAACTGCTAGCCTTTAAATTTTGAAATGGGGCATTAAAAATTTGATTAGAAATGAAATACATATAATTTCCTATTTATTCTGTTTTGCAACACCATACTTAGATCATCATATGTAAATTATGGAATTTTTATATATCTCCAAGAGGTTTAACAATCTCCTTTGATAATTGGTTCTTTTAACCAATCTTATAAGAAAATTATCCACTATATTGAATTAAAAATGGGACTAAACAATAAATTCTAGTACTTGAAATAGTACCCAATGGATGAACAACTGGTATAGGAAGTCAGCATGGGTCAGATTAAACAACCTTGGGAAGAGGAGGGGAAGAGCTCCTAGAACTCTCTAGGGCTACATTGTCTTAGGTAGCCACTAGCTACATGTGGCTATTGAGCACTCGAGATGCAGATTAGTACAAATCGGGATTTGGTATAAATGTAGAACACAAAGGATTTTAAAGACCTAATGCCAAAAAATCATAAAATATCTCAATATTTTTTATATTGATTATATGTGGAAATTATAATATTTCATATGTTACATTAAATTAAATATATTATTTAAATTAATTTTACCTATTTATTTTAAATTTTCTTACTGTGGCTACTAGAAAGTTTGAAAGATTACTTACGTGGCTTGCGTTATACTTCTATTGGGCAGTTATGCTCTAGGGCATACAAATTATAGTGGAAGCGGCCCCCATGATAATCATAGATTACTAAGCACATACCACGTGTCTGGTATTGTACTACGTGCTCTTAAGAAAGCTTTATGGCCAGATGCAGTGGCTTAAGCCTGTAATCCCAGCACTTTAGGAGGTAGAGGCTGGAGAATTGCTTGAGCCTAAGAGGTCGAGGCTGTAGTTAGTTATGATTACACCACTGTACTCCAGCTTGGATGACATTAGAGGCCAAGATTTGGGAGGAAGATTCAGTGTGGATAGAAGTTTGAGATGCCTGGGAAGCCTACTGGTCTGGATTAGGTATGGATCACAGACACTATGCACCAGGTTGAGACTGCTTATGGAGTACAGTGTTAGAAGAAGCCCTCTGGCCGGGCGCGGTGGCTCACGCCTGTAATCCCAGCATTTTGGGAGGCCGAGGCGGGCAGATCACAAGGTCAGGAGATCGAGACCATCCTGGCTAACACGGTGAAACCCCCTCTCTACTAAAAATACAAAAAATTAGCCGGGCGCGGTGGTGGGCGCCTGTAGTCCCGGCTACTCGGGAGGCTGAAGCAGGAGAATAGTGTGAACCCGGGAGATGGAGCTTGCAGTGAGCCGAGATCGCGCCACTGCACTCTAGCCTGGGCGACAGAGCGAGACTCCGTCTCAAAAAAAAAAAAAAAAAGAAAGCCCTCTAGTGTTGAGCTGGAGCTGGTTTGTACCGTTCCACGAGCCAATTCGGCTCTTCTCTTCCCGACTCTTTTCAGTGATATAATGTTGGGAGCTTGAAATCAGCTATGGTAGGAGTATTTACACCACAGAAATTGTCAATTGCTTCAAATCAGGTCTTCCTCCTCCCGCCTAACCTGGTGCCCCAAAGCTGTTTTACCAGCATACCACTTAAAACTTAAACATTTCCAAAGCCTAGCAAGAAGGATAAACCAGTAATGATTACTGAGAAGGAGGAAAACTGGGAATGTGTAGTGTTGATTTAAAAAATAGAAAAAATTTTAAGCAGGAAGAAGTGGTGAATTCCTCCTTTGGAGGAAGCAATATTCCTTTTCATCAAGGAAGATGATGAATTCCTTTAATATACTTGTGATGTTTCTCTGGACGAGATTCTTGATATCCATTATGAAGTATGACACTCAAGTGTGATATGTACAGATAGGGTCTGTCTAGTACAAAGGAAGAAAAATCATTTCTCTCCTGAGCAATATTCCTTTTTCATCAAGTAAGATGAAAAATGAGACCTTTTGGAGGAAGCAATGGGGAAATGATGGTGAATAGATTGAGGATGAGCTAAAGTTAGGAAATTGAGATTGTGCATGTAGACAAATCTTTTGAGAATCTTAGCTGTGGAAAGGATAGCCTGGAACAATAGTTGGAGATTTGAAAACATTTAAATGCTTATTGGAAGAATCCAATAAAGAGGGAGAGCTTGCAGATGAGGAGAGATGGAGGGTACTACTACAGCATGGACCATGAGAAAATGGTAAAGTTCTTGGAGAAATTAACCTTAGGAGGAGGGATATCTTCTCTATTGCAGAGGAAGAAGTGCAGATGGATGGTATTACAGGTTTGGTTGCCCAGAAGTCCTACTTGGGTTTATTTTCTTCAGATTTGCTTCCTAGTCTACAGCCATACCACCCTGAATGTGCCCAATCTCATCTGATCTCAGAAGCTAAGCAGGGTTGGGCCTGGTTAGTACTTGGATGAGAGATTTGCTTTCTAGTTAATATGATTTTTTTCCTAGTTAATATAATTTTTTTCTGACATGACCTTTAGATACTTTAATATACTTGTGAGGTTTCTCTGGATGAGATTCTCAATATCCATTATAAAGTATTATACTCAAGTGTGATATCTACAGTTAGGGTCTGTCCAGTACAAAGGAAGAAAAATCATTTCTCTTTTGGGGACATTACATTTCTATTAATAAAGTCTAAAATGTTTATGGTAGTTTTATCAACATCATCCTATTGACTCATACTAGCTTGCAGTAAATTAAAACTCCCAATTCTTTATTTTATGGTGGTCCTTTTTTTTTTGAGAAGGAGTCTAGCTCTGTCGCCATGTTGGAGTGCAGTGGCACAATCTTGGTTCACTGCAACCTTCACCTCCCGGATTCAAGCGATTCTCCTGCCTCAGCCTCCCGAGTAGCTGGGACTACAGGCGTGTGCCACCATGCCCAGCTACTTTTTGTATTTTTAGTAGAGATGGGGTTTCACCCTGTTGGCCAGAATGGTCTCGATCACTTGACCTCGTGATCCACCCGCCTCGGACTCCCAAAGTGCTGGGATTACAGGGGTGAGCCACTGCACCCAGCTGGTGGTCCTTTTTAATCATCACTTTTCACTCTCCGCCATAAGCATCCTTTACTTGGAAGATATGATTTTTGTTAGTTTGTGAGTTTTTGCTTTTAGAATATGTATAGGTTTTACATGTAGTCTAATGAAGTATTATTTTGGTAATTGATGCATTGTTATAAACTGTAGAGGTAATTTTGGATTTTGATACCATGGAATTAATGCTTACAGATATGTTGACTCTTTTTCAAATCTTTTGAGTATTTTAGATGACGGAAAGATATCTTAAAAGCAACCAATACAACTACAAAATACAAATGATAAGCCCATAATAGCTATTGGGCTAGTGAAGAAAGTCTTTAATAAGTGGACTCTATAATAATACTGCCTTTACTTTTTCAAAGGTGAAATTTGAGATATTGATTATCCCAATCACTAATTGTTATTTGTTCAAATAAACTCTTTAAAATTTCATTGTGTCTCAGTTTTCCTTTTAACAAACTGGAGTGTGGGAAGAGAATCATTCACATAAGTCAAAAATTCTTAATTGTACTATATTTCTAGTAGCATTGAAATAAAAGTTACATTAGTGCTATGTTCTGAATGTTTAGATTCTCCCAAAATTCACATGTTGAAATCCTAACCCCCAAGGTGATAGTATTAGGAGGTGGGACCACTGAGAGATGATTAGGTCATGAGGGTGGAGCCCTCATGAATGGGATTAGTACCCTTATAAAAGAGGCCCCTTGTCACTTCCACCACGTGAGGATGCAGCAAGAAGGCACCATCTAAGACCATGAAATGTCCTCACCAGACACTGAATCTGCTGGCAACTTGATCTTGGGCTTTCTGGGCTCCAGACTGTGAGAAAGATATTTCTGTTGTTCATAAACTACCCTGTTTATGGTATTTTGTTATAGTAGCATAAACAGACTAATTAGGCAAAGATTCTTTGAGAGCAAAATAAATGTTAATATTAAACTGCAATAAGCCATTTTGACCCCTATGAATCTCTTTACTCTTATTTTGGTATTTTAGTTATGGATGCAGAAGTGATTAATAAGCACCAAAAGAAGCAGAGTTTTAGTTTAAATTTGTATTTATAGGCATTGCCCAATTTATTTAAATAATAAATTAACTGTCATCTCTTAAAATCAGAGCTAATTCCTAAGGTATCTTGAAAGTCACCCTTTTTATTGTAATATTAACACCAGCAACAGATGTTTATACATATGTGTGTGTATATATATATGTCATATATGCCTCTGTACATATTTACTTATATCATTTTTTAACAGAGTTAAAAACCTGGAATCAACCAAAAAAGCGAAATATTTTCCCTGTAGATATGAACAATACAGTACTTCCAATTTACCTATAAAACCTTATTTCTTCATATTAGTGATACACTGACACAAATACTTTCTACACTATTTGCAAGAAATGATACCACTTTCTTGTATAGAAGCTGCCACTATTATTGTGTACTGGTGTATGGGAACCCCAAATGGTCTAGCATCTTTTCTTTAAAGATTCAATTTGATGAGGATTGAGAAAGGACTAAATAAAATAAAAGGACTAAAATATAATGAAGTAATAGTGGCCTCTTTTGTACCTTAGAAAAATCTGAAGACCACTATTCAACTCTGACTTATTTTAACTCTTGAGATTCATGTTGGAATCCTTGGCTATCCCTCTTTCACGAACCCCTCATATGACAGAGTTAGTCTCAGAACTTCATAACTATATGGGCCATTTAATCCCTGCAGGTGAGGAAACTTGCCTAAAGTCATATAGGAAAAGTTAGGGCTTCAGCTGGCCTACACTTGCTCCATTAAATTGCACTGAGCTGCCTCCTGCTGATGGGTCTAAATGAAAATAAATATAAAAGGTAAAAAATAAAAAAGTCAATAATAAATTGCACTGAGTTGATAAGTCAGAAGTTAGATTATAAAGCTTTTATGTTTGGCACATTACTAAGTACATTGTGGTCATTTAGCAAATATCCAATAATAGAATATGAAGACAGTATGAAGAGTTAAAGAGAGAAAATTCATCCTTGGTCACTAAATTTAAAAATCCTAGGCTTGTGAGAATCTCTTGAGTATGTTTTTCTTTAAACAGTGTCCCATTTAAAAATAACTAAAAGAACATCATGCACTGACTTTTTTGACTTGAGGGGAAATTGCAGAATCATGAGGAAATGAAGGCATCTGTTCAGGGCAGTGCTGAAGCTCGTAAGTCTACTTACTAGTGTAAATTCTTAAGTACCTGTGGGTTTATCTATTGTGGGCTATATACAGATCTGCTTCTCTTTTGATGACTCCTGTCTAGTGTTTTATTGTTTCTTGGTGCATCGAAAAAAATAATGAACAAGATGAACAAGGGAGGAGGTAAAAGCAAAATTATACAAAAGATATCAACTGCATTTGGAATTCTGACAAATGATGGTAGAATGATGACATGGATGAAACTATTGCTTAAATGAGATTTCAGGATTGCTTCTATATAATATCTAAAGCAATTTTCCTCTATTAGCAGATAAGTGGGAACTGATTATATCATGGTATGTTGAATTGAATTTTCTCCCTACAATGTGTAATTTGGGTGTTGATGTGGTAAAAGGAGAGAATTACATAGAGAATAGTCTCTTGAAACATGGAGGGAACATCATCCACTGATGTACTCACGTGGGGCAATGGCCCTCTGTGGTTGCATATAGAGCTCTATAAATAGTCTGTGTGTCTTGGGGCTTTACAACGTAGTTCTGGAATATGGCACCAGTAAGCAGTGTATATGGCAAAGTTAGCATGGGCATTCTTACAGCAATTCAGCTGTTGTTTTCTTCTATCTTGACCCAAATATTTCATTAATTGGTCTTGAATACTGAAATAAAAATCAGAATACAGGACATGTGTGTAGAGTGTAAGAAGTTGCAGAAACACAACAAATTTTGATATGGTTCTTCCTTTTAAAAAACCATTTAAAACTAATGGTACAATTTACATAGAGTAAAATTTACTCGTTTTTAGTGAATAGTTTTATGAGTGTACAGTAATGCCTACAGTCCTATAACCACCCCACAATCAAGATATAGAACAGTTCCATCATTTAAAAAAATTCCCTATGCTCCTTTGTAGTTAGCTCCACCCTGGCAATCATTTATCTATTTCCTGTCCCCATAGTTTTGTCTATTCCAGATTGTCCTATAAGTTGAACCATATAATATGTAGCCTTTTGAGTCTGGTTCTTTCAATGAGCATATTGCATTCCCAATACATCCATGATGTTGCTTGTATGAATAGTTCATTCTTTTGTATTGTTGAATCCATTGTGTGGATTTACTATAGTTTGCTTGTTCATTCAACAGACGAAAGGCATTTTGGTGGATATGGGTTGTTTCCAGTTTTTAGTGATTGCTTCTTGCCTTTTACAAAGTTTTCTCTCAATTTCTTTTTATTTTTTATTTTTTTGAGATGGAGCCTTGCTCTCACCTAGGATGGAGTGCAGTGGCGCAATCTCGGCTTACTGCAACCTCCACCTCCTGGGTTCAAGTGATTCTTGTGCCTCAGCCTCCCGAGTAGCTGGGATTATAGGTGTGCACCACCACACCTGGCTACTTTTTGTATTTTCAGTAGAGAAGGGATTTTGCCATGTTGGCCAGGCTGGTTTCGAATTCCTGACCTCAGGTGATCTGCCGGCCTTGGCCTCCCAAAGTGCTAAGATTACAGGCATAAGCCACCGCTCCTGGCCTCAATTTCTTTTCCATCTGGTCTTCACAGCAACATATGAAATAGATGTTATTAGTATTTTGCAGATGAGGAAGCTGAGGCTCTGGAAGGGAGTGTTAATGACTTGGCTAAGTTCACACAGCTAGTAGATGGAAAAGCCAGGATTCCAACAGGTTCTCTGACTCTAAAGCCTGTGTTCTTCCCACAGCTCTATGCTACAAAGAAGCAAAGGGGCAAGAGGGCGCATATTTTATGTCACTCTGAGGTTAGAGGAGATAAAAATCACTAAAAGTAAAATTCACTAGGGGCAGAAGCCCTAACATTTGTTTTGGAAGACACTACTCCATGGTCTCTCATGTTCCTACATGTCTTGCTGGACATGCTAAGAATGTGAAATCTTGATGACTCTTTATCTGGGCTCAGAATTGGTTTGCAGCATGCCATTTTACAGGTTGAGGTAATCTGGGACAAAGAGCAACCTTGCTTTTGCTTACTATAAAAGCAGAAGATTTATATCTAAAGTATCAGTAATCCCTGGAAAACTTGGAAAAAGAAGGCATAAGAGCAATCATAAAATAAGTTAAAAAAGGACAAGTATTGATCTTTAAATTAGTCAACTTTTTTGTGTATGAGTTTATCTAAACTGTTTCTTCAACATTTCACCCTCTGGAAAGGAGCCCGGGTTTTAGGGCTTAAAACTCCAAATTGCCCCTTGGTGTTGCTCTGCTTCACTGCATGTTAAGCTCTAGAAAACTAACTTCTTATGTGTTCGTGGGTACTCTTTCTGTGGACTTTAGTGTTGCCATGATCAGACATGTTGAGAGGCTGATTGGCTGTGATTCCAGATAGCTTCCCAGTTGGGAAGTTCCATGCTGAGGTCACTCTGGTTGGTAATTCGTGAACTATAATGATATAGAGGTAGAAAGAATATTAGAGCTTCCTCTGTTTAATGTCTTCATTTTATAAGTAACCAGACTTCTGGGGAAGAGTAACTTGACCAAAATTGTACTGCAAGTTAATGGCAGAGCAAGAATATCTGGTCCGGAGGGAACCCCATTGTTTAATTCACCACTCTGGTTCAAATCTACTTCTCCAGAACTATTATCAAGACATAGCAATCATTGGATACTGACTTACATTAACTAAGCTCGAGTCTGGTAGGTAAGTCAGAATCCAATTCACTTACCATTGGAGGTATGTAGCTATCTAGAATCAGGACCCTTCCCTTTCAGAAGCAAGTCTTCCCAGACTTAACCTTAAGTCATAAATCAAGTGGTTGCCTGGTGGGCACAGAATTGGAATACATTTAAATGCAAATGTTTATTCTCTGGTGACAAAACCATCTAACTAGATTAGCCATATGGATTTCTCTTGATTTAGTATATTACTAGTTAAGGAACTGAGTTGGAGGTTTAGAATTCACTCATATTATATTTATTGACCACCTACTATGTGCCACGAACCTAGTATATGGCTCTGGACCTAAGGATAGTGTCTTCTGGAAGTGCTTTATAAAGACATATTTATTATCCAAATACTCATTTTACTTAGTCATCTAAGTTCCACCACTTCATTCTCAAAGAAAGAAATGTATACTTTTAGAAGCTTTGTATTTTCTCTCTTGATCCTCATTATAAATCTGTACAGTAGATAATAATTATCCTATTTTACAGTTGAGGAACCTGAGACTTCAAGGGGTAGAATAACATGCTTCAAGTTATACAATTAGCAGGTGTCAGGCCTAGGACCTGCATACTTTTTAACTCACATATTTCTTAAAGCTGAGTTTATCACATTCCAAATGTGGCATGTGAAAGTCTTTCTTTTGTGATTCTATATTGCCACTTCCATGATTTGGAAAATGTTCTAATCTCACCTAAAAATTGGTTCACTGAACAAATTATTGATCACCAGCCAAGTGCAAAACTTCCTATGCGCAAAGCACTGAGCCGATCTCTGAAGAGGAAATCAAGATGAAAAACACAAGATTCTTGTATTCTTGGAGCTTATAATATACTGGAGAATGTATGTAACACACACACAAAATCTGGAAGTAAGCAGACTAGAAGTACAAACAATATGGTATGGGAACAGAGGGAAGATAAAGAAATTCTAACTAGCACGATTTGATTTGAGAAGGCTCTTTGGAAAAGGTGGCTGAAATTTGAGAGTAAGAATTTGCCAGGAAGAGATAAGAAAAAAGACAATCCAAAAGTAAGGCAGTCTCAACAAAGACCTAAAGGCAAGAGAGTGCTAGTATCAAGTACATCTGAAGATAGGAGGTGTTGGTGGTGGTGTGGGAGATTATGAGAGAAAGGCAGAGAGAAGTTAAGTCCTAAAGGGGTTTTATGTGAATTAGAAACTTAGAACTTAATTCTAAGTGTTGAAAGGCCGGGCGCGGTGGCTCACGCCTGTAATCCCAGCACTTTGGGAGGCCAAGGCGGGTGGATCACGAGGTCAGGAGATCGAGACCATCCTGGCTAACTCGGTGAAACCCCGTCTCTACTAAAAATACAAAAAATTAGCCGGGCGTGGTGGCGGGCGCCTGTAATCCCAGCTACTCTGGAGGCTGAGGCAGGAGAATGGCGTGAACCCGGGAGGCGGAGGTTGCCGTGAGCCAAGATCGCACCACTGCACTCCAGCCTGGGCGACAGAGCAAGACTCCGTCTCAAAAAAAGAAAAGAAAAAAAAAAGAAGGTTTTTCAAGGGACTTGGGGCAGGGGAGAAATATGATCAGCTTAAGATAAAGCTTATTGCCTTTTATGGCTTTATTATTGGATCTCTACTTCTTTGCATAGTGCATGACACTTGTTGGGTGCAAAGACATATGTTAAATGAACGGACTGGAGAAGGAATAGATGGAGGTTATCAGGTTATCGTTACTGTTTAAGAAGAGGGCAGGTGTAATCAACACAGCAGAGGGGAAAATGTATTTGATAGGTGGATTTGGGCATATGGGGGAAGGGAAAGAGTTAAGGAAAGCTGACTTTGCCTCTGCTCCACCAGGAAGATGGTGATACTGGCAACAGGGCACACAGACGGAGGAATAGATAGATGGTCTGGGCAGAATGGGAATAAAGAAAGATTCTCAGTTCTGTTTTGGATTATGTTGCATTTGAAGTTCTGGAAGAATATCTAGTGAAAACAGATTTTTAGGTCTAGAGCATTCATGAACCAGCTTTTCTTTGAGAGGCGATCATTTTCATATGCCTGATTTCATCCATTGTTTTATACAGATTTGAATTAATTTCATTTTAAAATTTTCTTTGCATTGCCTTAAAATGGTAGAGAACTACCTTATTTGGGCAGTTACCCTATGCAAGAACGACCCTAAGGAGGAAGTGAAAGGAAACATGCCTTAAAGGAAATAAGTGGTTGGAGGTGATCTTAAGATTTTCATGCAGTGAAGCTGGGCAAACCTTTCCCTCTATCCTTGTTAATTGGGGTATGAATGGAGAAATAATTTTAAAGGACAGGCCCTGTACTGTACTTAGAAATCAGGCAGTAATAGAAAAATATGCATATACACGAACCACTTGTAATCGAAAAAATAAGTAATAAGCCATGTAACCAGAGGTGATGTGCTACTTTATTGACCACTCTTCTGACTGAGGCTTCTACACTGCTGGAACCTTTGCAATTTACATTTTTGGAGCCCTTTGTAAATTAAATTTTTGGATAGTCTGCATCAAGAGGGCTTCATTCGTCCATCCATGCGCTCGCAGTATATACTGAGCGACGTTACACCGGGGAGCAGAGAGTTTATCAGTCTGGGACGATGTTTTTCCTTCCCTTTCTTTTTCTTCGTGGCTGACTTCCTTGCTCCACCTGAGCGCGGTTATCCTAAGCTCTCCCCTTCTGCAGTCTAACGCCTGCCCCGCACAGGCTGGAGCTGTATCAGCCCCCACTGGCGTGGCGCTTTCCCTCACACTACCAGCTCGCGCTCCCCAACCCCTGCTGGGCGGGGAAGGCGTGCCCCAGGGACAGTTGGAGCAAACTCCCAACCGTCCCTTTGGCCCAGTAGGCGCGCGCAGGTGCTGCAGGGCGGCTCGCAGAAGCTAGGGGCGGGAGCGGGCGCGGGCGTAGCCAGGCGCGAGCGGGCTGAGGGCGCGACACCAGCCTGGAGCCGGGCGGGGAGTAACCGCGGGCCGGAGGGGCGCGCAAACCTGCCGTTGGCGCTGGGAATGGGGAGCTCTCCGGTTTGCACTGCTCGGAAATTAGTTGAATACAGTGAATTAGAGAAAACAAGTTGAAAAATGATAAGTATAATGAGATCTCATTTGTGGGAAAAGATTCACAGGGCCAGACTCTATGTGTGCACGTGCAAATACATTGAAAAGGGTCTGACGAAGCTCGGGGAAGGAGGAGGTTGGGAGAGCGGATTGAAGGGAGTGTACTTGGTATATTGCACGTTCAGTGCATATGCCGCTGAAGCGAGCCCATGTATATGGCATATTTTTGAGATATTTAACATTCTTGATGTTTAGAATGAAAGTGTAATTGAAAAAAAAAAGAGATCGCATTTGGGGAGCTTGAATATCCTCTTGCTTCCCATTGATAGGGACCTACTCAGATTCTCAGAGCACCGGCGACTTTGAGAGTTAAGGGAAGCTTTTCCAAATTCTTTTCTCTCCCTTCCTCCACTAGTCCACCTCCCCTCGCTCCCGTCGCCTTTCTTTCCTCAAAATCCTTCTTATTGGCCTTTGTCCAGGAGTCTTCCTCACAGCCTTTCTCATTGTCACATCCTCCCTGCAAAACCCATTCTCAAAGAGGAAACATTTGAAAGATAGTAAAGCTACTCTCAGGCGCATAAATATTTGAATTGGACATTGTTCCTAAACCATATTTGATAAAAATTAAGATAATATGTTTACAGGATGTTTCTGTTTTCCCCAAACAGTCTTACCAAAGTGCTTTTTAATGGAATGACCACATGATGTTAAATATTTTTCATTTTGAAATAATTTCAGGCTTAGAAAAAAGTTACAAAAATGGTACAAATAATTCCATTATATCCTTCACTCAGCGTTCACAAATCTTAACATTTCACATAGCCATAGTACAATAATCATAACTAGGAAATCAGCATTACTACTACTCTATTAACTAATCTGCAGATATGGATCAATTCAAATTTCTACAGTTATCTAACCAATATCTTCTTTTCTGTGGTCCAGGATTCAATCCAGGACCTCGCAATGCATTTGGTTGGCATGTCTTGTTTCTTTTAATCTGTGACAGTTTCTTACTCTTTCTTTATTGATGACTATGATACTTTTGAAAAGTACTGGCCAATGTTGTGGAAAGTCTTTTAATTTGGGTTTGTCTAGTATTTTCTCACTATTAAGGTTATGCATTTTGTGGGGCAAAAATATCACAGAAGTGATGTGTCCTTCTCATGAGGCACAGTATGTCAACACGTCTCACTAATGGTGATGTTAACTTTGATCACTCGGTTAAGGTGGTCTCTGCCAGTTTTGGCCAGTGAAAAGTCGTGATTTTATTTTTTGTGTTTAATTATAGGGGGAAGTATTCTCATCATATGCAAGGTAATTTTAGTATTCTTGACAGTTATTACTGTAATATTTGCCAAGTGGCGAGTTTCTGTTTCCATCATTCTGAAGTTAAGTTTTAATCTGAATATTCAACTGCATAATTACTTCCTAAAGATATTTGACTAATACTTTCTCTACTTCACACTAGGGGGAAAAAAGACATTTGGAGGCTGTGTATATGTATGCTGTGGAATTAATGGCTGGAATGGAATTTATAAATGTATTTTTTACAGATAATTGCATTCTAAATGAATGATTCACTATTCTTAGTACTTGTAAGAAATTGGATTCTAAAAATCCCAATTTACATGGATTTATGAGCTTATTAGTTGAATTGCTTTTATTCTGTGTTTATACAAAATGGTTAAATGTAAACTATATTTAAAAATAGAACAAAGATAATATGTCCTTCATATTATTTCCAATATACTTTGAGTTTTAGTTGGCATTTGCAAAACTGATCATTTAAATTAACAATGCATCTGACTCTCATCCAATAATAGTTTACTTTTATTTAGTCTTAATGTTTGCTGAAAGGATTTACTGGAATTTGGAATGAGTACTCCACTGCAAGGAAAATAGAATTCTTCTGGGTGAAACTTAGAGATCTTTTAATCCACTAGTTATTTGACTATCAAACATTTTGATATATGTCATTTGAAGATTAAGTTACCCTATGCAGCATTATTATTGTACATAGAAAACTGGTCTAAGATTGGGTCTTAGTTCTAATGCCATTTTTTCTTGCTTTCAGTATGAAGGAAAGCAGGGGAGTGAGTTTTAGGTTTTTTTTTTTTTTTTTTTTTGGATCACTGACCCTTTTGAGTATCTGCTATCTATGAACTGTTTCCCCAGAAAAACACACAAACTCACACTGCCTTAGAGCAAAATACAATCCAATGTCAAAAATGGTTGGGGGTTAGCAAGGGAGGGACAGACAGGCTGCCAGGCTGTCAGAGGCTTCCCAGATGCAGTGTCCCCTCCTGCCATATGGCACAACTCGGCTCTCTTGGCAGCTCAGATGGGCAGCTAAGGCTGCACAGCCCATCTGGTTCCCTGTCATTTCCCGCCAGACCTCTTCCTCAACCCTCAATATCTTCCTCTCCCCCTTTATCACGGAGTCCCCAGTGTGCTCAGCTTTCTGGCCTCCTCTTCACGCCTTATGAGGTCCTGCCTGTCACTGGTTCTTTCACTACCTCTTCACCTCTCTCACCTACCTCCTGCTAAGGAACAGGGCTCAGAAGCCCGAGTGAGAGGAGCTGACTACTTCCCAATGTATAGAGCAGGGAATAATTTATTGCATAAATATGTCCACGCTCTCCCTTTTGATCGGCATAGAAATCTTGCCACGTTTTCTTGCCTGTCTGAAAACGAAGAGCTGACGAACACGCCTCACATCTATAGCTGACACAGCGATTACCAACGGACAGAGGCCAGAGAGCTGTGCACGCTCGGATCCTGCAAAGGCAGGGTGTGGTTGGAGAAAGAGAAGTGGGTGCCGAGGAACAGGGATCAGGGCCGTTATAAGGAAACATTCTTGTTTCTGAAAATGGAAAGATCGTGAACTCCCAGAACCCGCTTCTTCGCCCGCCAAGCCCTCCGCCTCCTGCCGCGGTGGCAGCCCCCGGCGCCAGGCCCAGCCGCAGGCCCGCCACGGCTCGCGGCAAAGCTTGGCGCCCGGGTGCGCGCCTCGGCCGGAGGCGGTGGCGGGGCGGGGCCCAGAGAGGGCCGGCAGGGGCGGGGCCGCGGCGCGCGCCGGGGAATCCCACGCGGGCTCTGACGTCACCGCGGCACCGGCCAATAAGAAGCCGGCGAGGGGGATTCCCGCGCCGACTGCCGCCCCGCCGGCTTTTTAAATGGTACCCTGGGGAACACCTTGCAGCGGCGGTTGGAGGAGTGGGGGACCTGGAGGGAGGTGGTGAAATAGAATGGTCCTGGGGGACGGGACTCCAGGGGTTTGACGATTAGGCGTCAAGACTGACTTAGACCTGGGAAGAAAACCAGAGGCAGTCGAGCAGAGAGGCCAAACGCCAGGCAGGGCGAAGTCAGCCGGAGATGGAGTGGAAACTGGAGCGCACCGCGACTCGGAGGGTCCGCACGGAAGAGGAGATGCTGTGGGTGAGTAACACCCTTTTCTGCATTCTCCCAAACTCTCTAATGCGGGGCCGAAGGCCCCGTTCGTAATATCTGTTTAGGACCAAGAGGTGGTACGAAACTCTAAGCCCTGGTCGTAAATTTGAGTGATGTAATTTAGTTATATTCTGAAGGTGCCTAGCTGCCAAAAAAAAAAAAAAAAAAAAAAAAAAAAGTGTAATCTGACAAGCACAAGATCTAGAAAAATTCCACACCTGAAATTATGATTTTCCTAAATAGTTTCTCTCTCAATATGTTATCTGTGTTTTCAAAGGAAAGTATCATGCGTGTGCTCTCCAAAGACTTGAAGCAGAAGAGAAGTCAAGACTCCGCCAACGTGAGTCCAGGGCTTGTTCTTGTTCTCTGTTTTAATTCTGATCTTGAACAAACGAATTCTTGGTAAATAACGTATTTGTAGGAAGTTTGAGCTGGTCTGAAAATATGAGAATTTAAGTACAGTATCTTATTACATACTAAAACAAATTTCTTTATGAAACTGAAGATCCCAGACAAATAATGCAATCGTTTGCATCTGAATCGTACTTTCTAGTTTCTGCCTCCACAGCAAAGGATAAAGCTGGGATGTGTCAGGTAGGCAGTGTATTGCTAGCGGCTGTTAATAATTTTAACAGTTGCTAGTTGCATTCCTCTCTGTTGCATTCAGAAGCACGCCCCCCAAAGAAATGGAAATGGTGCCATCTTGTGGACAATGTGGAGAAGTGGCATAAACCATGGTTCTTAACGTGAGCAATTTAAAGTTGATCCAATGTAGTACCTGTTCTCCTTGAAAGACCAAACCCAAAGATCTTTAGTGTCTCCTGTAATCAGTGTAAAAGGAAACAAATTTAAATGGTTTTATAAACGTGTTTCATAAACAGCCTTCATCTGCTTTAAATCTCTGTCACCATTTACCATGCTTCTCTCTAGGCTCAATAGTTCATCTTCCTTTGACCTGTACGCAGAGATTCTAGTTCCAAATCCACCACCATTTTAATAGATTTTTCTAGATCTTATATAAATTTTGCAACTAGGCACTGTGGCTCATGCCTGTAATCCCAGCACTTTGGGATGCTGAGGCAGGAGGATCACTTGAGGCCAAGACTTCAAGACCAGCCTGGACAACACAGGGAGACCTTGTCTTTATAAAAAAAACTGCAAAAATTAGCTGGGCATGATGACATGTGCCTGTAGTCCCAGCTACTTGGGAGCCTGAGGCAGGAGGATCGCTTGAGCCCAGGCGTTCGAGGCTGCAGTGAGCTATGATTGCACAACTGCACTCCAGCCTGGAGGACAGAGCCAGACCCTGCCTCTTAAAAAAAAAAATTCGATATTCAAGTGGTAACATCCTATATTGAATACATAATTGCATTTTCAGAACTCGATTACTAATGTCATTTCCAGTAGGAGAAAACTAATTACATTTAAGCCCTTACATTTCTTAAATACTTTAATGTTGATTTTTTCCCCCAAACACTGCTGCAATTTTGTGTCGTGCACAGCTTATGTATTATCACGACTCCTAGATATTTTACTGTCTAATATAGACAAGTAGTCTTTGGATCAGTAAACAGAAGTGATTTGAAAAGCTATAGTTAAGTAACTTTTTATTTACTTTTTTGAGACAGAGTCTCACTTTGTTGCCCAGGTTGGAGTGCAGTGGTGCAATCTCGGCTCACTGCAAACTCCAGCTCCCGGGTTCAAGTGATTCTCGTGTCTCAGCCTCCTGAGTAGCTGGGATTACAGGCAGCACCACCACGCTGGGCTAATTTTTGTATTTTTAATGGAGACGGGTTTCACCATGTTGGCCAGGCTGGTCTTGAACTTGTGACCTTAGGGGATCAGCCAACCTTGGCCTCCCAAAGTGCTGGCATTACAGGCGTAAGCCCCTGCGCCCAGCCTACAGTTAAGTAACTTTTAAAATTCATTTGTACTGTAATAACATATCTTTATCCAAGCATTTAATTTGGAAAACCTAAGTGTAAGTATTCTGAAAGTTTTAAAGTTTTTGTTTAACTTTTATGTTTTTGACTAGATTCAAGCAAATATTGATTTTATTTCTTATAGTCTTGAAGTAATACATTTTGTGTATAAGTTTTCTTTAATGTGACTATTAAGATTAGAGTTCTGCCACTATGTTTCATGTTACAAATTTAGCCTCTGTGACTGCCTGGGCCACGAGAATCGGCAGTGACCTGAATCAGGTAGGCAGTGTATTGTTAGCTGGCTGCTTGGGTCAAGTCAGCAGCCACAACTACCCTGCCACTTGCTTCTGGATAAATTCTTCTTGTCAATGAAGTGCTCTGGATACCTGTGTGTGATGAGCTGGCAGTGTATTGTTAGCTTGTTGAATATGTGAATGGCATCGGCTAACATGCAACTGCTGTCTTATTGCATATACAATGAACATCAGAGTGTAACTGAATCTGTAATTAGTGTGTGTTTATGTGTACTTTCTGCTGTGAAGCAAGCCACTATTTACTATAATATATTATTGCCGTTAGCTTATAATACAGTAATACTTACATTGGACAGCTTTATAATGGTAAGGAAAGTATTACAATTACTTAAATTTTTTCCTTTTAAGAAAAATTTACTTATGCCTGCTTTTCCGTAACTAAAAAATTTTGAGAAATATTTTTGGAGTCTTTGGAGTCTTTTTGAGTAGACAGTGTTTAAGTATTTATGAAATTACATGTTTTTAACTATAAGGTTTAGAATGTAATAACAATGTGGAATGGACCTACAATGTGTCCCCAAATTTTCAGTGAAGTCTTTAGGATTCTTTCTGCATTAGTAGTTTCTTTCTTTTTTTTTTTTTTTTTTTTTTTGAGACGGAGTCTCGCTCTGTCGCCCAGGCTGGAGTACAGTGGCGCGATCTCGGCTCACTGCAAGCTCCGCCTCCCGGGTTCACGCCATTCTCCTGCCTCAGCCTCCGGAGTAGCTGAGACTACAGGCGCCTGCTACCATGCCCGGCTAATTTTTTTGTATTTTTAGTATAGACGGGGTTTCACCGTGTTAGCTGGGATGGTCTCGATCTCCTGACCTCGTGATCCACCCGCCTCGGCCTCCCAAAGTGCTGGGATTACAGGCGTTGAGCCACCGTGCCCGGCCTCTGCATCCTTAGTTTCTAAATACAGCATTAGAATTGGTTTCTATAGCCATGACTGTGTGTGTACCAGCTGAAGGGAAAGTTGAGGTAATTTTCCAGATGAGTCAGTCAACTAAAACATTTTTCACTTGAAATATCAAGAATATTGGGGAATTTTTTTGGGTGGGGGATGGTTTAAATTTTTTTGGAAGATCTACCTCAATCCTTTCACTTCATTTTCTGTAAAATCACAGGTTCATGAAATATTTGGAAGATAGCATGAGATCTAACAACTTGTGAAGTGGGAAGAACTGACCATACAATATGACCTTAAATATATTCTCATTACGTTGGAGGCATTTTGACCCATGAAGCAGCATAGATATGTGCTGGCTTCCAGACATTCAGTATTCTTGTGTGGACATTTGCAGGCAGTTAGTGGAACTGACTTTGGTGGTGCCATCAGTTAGTTAAGCCATAGATGAGATATAAGAAATATTTCGCATTCTCTACTGTACTGGATTATAAGTTATTGGTAAGATAATTTTTATGCTTTCCTTATTTAAACATATTTCTAGAACATGGGTTAAATAGATATCTATAATTTGATTCTTATGCATTTTACTACTTTCAAATCACATCCTCTTTTTGATGTTGCCCAGTGTTATTCACTTTCAGGAGATTTATGTTTAAGTATATCTTCCATGTAAATATTGTTTTCATCTTGTCTTTTTTTAAGGTTAAATTTCAACATGTTATTTTCTATGAAGAATCACTGACCTGGTGATAAAAATAAAACCTACTAAATTTAGAAGCCTTGGCTTTTGTGTTTTAGTTTTTTTAAATTAAAGAGCAAGACATAAAATGCCAACTTTATTTTATTTTAGATCCAGGGGGTACATGTGCAGGTTTGTTACATAAATATAATAGGCGATGCTGGGGTTTGGGCTTCTAGTGAACCTATCACCCAAATAGTGAACATTGTACCCAATAGATAGTTTTTCAGTCCTTGTATTCCTTCCTTCTACCCCTTCTGGAGTCCCCAGTGTCTACTGTTTCCATCTTCGTGTCCATGTGTACCCATTGTTTAGCTCCCACTTAGAAGTGAGGAACATGCCGTAATTGATTTTCTGTTTCTGAAAATGCCAACTTAAATTTTTTTAAGTTTTCTTTTTTAGAACTGTTGATTCTGTAGGGAAACCAACTTTATATTCAATAAACAGAAGACATTTAAAGTTGTGGTTTAGTCTCATATTATTGAGATGATGAGAAAAGAGGGAAGGAATGGAATGAAATAAAAATATGTTAAAGAAATAAAAAAATATGTTAAAGAGATGAATGGGTTAGGAGGAAAGTGAAGATACAAATTAAAAGAGAAAATGTTTCCATAGGTGGGAGAGGGAAAGAAAGGGATACACACTGGGATGTCAAGGGTCAAGCAGAGGGAAAAGGGATGGTAAAAAGAGGAGGGAGGTTCTGCTGATGGCAACGTATTTTCTCCCAGGTGTTTTCTCTTGGGGCAGTCTCTTGGCTGTTCACTGGTGCTGGGAATGTCACTACTTCCCATCGCTGCCCTCTGAACCTGTCACTATTATAGTGATAGCTTCCTAATTTCTCTCTCTCTGCTGCTTTTTATTCCCCTGCACTGCTCTGCAAGAGACAGCCTTAACAGTTCAGCTGGATGAGGGGAAAGGAAGAGTGGGAAGGAGTGTGGTGGATTAGTTTCTAGGCCTAACAATTATTAGAATTTTATTTGATGGGGAGGATAAAATCAAGCAGAGGACTAAATATGGATAGAGTGTCCTCATATCAGCTCCACCCAAACATGTCATTTTTCTTTCAAAGGAACACCACAAATCAATGTGGTGCAATCATGGCTCACTACAGCCTCTACCTCCTGGGCTTAAGCAATCCTCTCACCTCAGCCTCCTGAGTAGCTGGAACCACAGGTGTGTGCTACCGCACCTGGCTAATTTTAAAATTTTTTTTGTAGAGATGGGGTCTCGCTCTGTTGCCCAGCCTGGAGTTCAGTGGAGCCATGTCGGCTCACTGCAGCCTTGACCTCTTTGGGCTCAAGCAGTCCTTCCACCTCAGCCTCCTATGTAGCTGGGACCTGAGGCATGTGCCACTACACCCAGCTAATTTTTTGATTTTTTTTGTGGAGACAGGGTTTTGCCATGTTGCCCCAGGCTGGTCTCTAACTCCTGGGCTCAAGTGATCCTCCCACCTCAGCTGCTTAAAGTGCTGATATTACAGGCCTGAGCCATCATGCCCATCGCCAATTATCACATTTTTAGAAATTTTGCATCCTAGTTACTAAACCAGTGGTAGATTGAAATTGACCATGAGGGAGCATGAGCATTTACATTGAACTGGCAAATGCTGTATGTCAGGATTCCTCCTCCAGAGTCTGCTATTAAACATGTACCAGCCACCATTATATATATGCTAGATACACTGCAGTTGTTAAGAATTATATATATGTACATGTATATATACTAGTGATACAGTGTAATTGTTAAACATTTAAAAAAATGAAATACAACTTTCAGGGCACATTTCAGCCAAATTCATATTTATTCCAGTCTCTAACACTCTGTTGTTATGTCTGCTGTAAGATGATCAGGAGTTAGTATGAAGTATTCTTCTCTATGCACCAAAGAAAACAAACAAAGCAAGCTTCAAGTCAGTGAATTAGTTACCACAGTTAAAATGCATTTGATTTTGTCCTTTTCCTTTTTCACAAGAACAACAGCTGAATACTCTTTCATGTGATGCCTGATATTTTTCTTTTTCTTTTTCTCTCTTTTTTGAGACAGGGTCTTTAAGATGGGGTCTCGCTCTGTTGCCCAGGTTGGAGTGCAGTGGTGCGATCTTGGCTCATTGCAACCTCAGCCTCCTGTTTTCAAGTGATTCTTCTGACTCAGCCTCCCAAGTAGCTGGGATTACAGGCACGTGCCACCGTGCCCGGCTAATTTTTGTATTTTTAGTAGAGATGGGGGTTTCACCATGTTGGCCAGGATGGTCTCGAACTCCTGACCTGAAGTGATCCACCCACCGCGGCCTCCCAAAGTGCTGGGATTACCGGTGTGAGCCACTGTGCCAGGCTCTGATGTTGATATTTTTCTGTTACAGTCCTTAGCCCAGGCATCCTGTAGCACTCTGTGTCCCAGACTTTTTGATGCAGAAACAAGACTGAAGGAAGATTGTCCAATATAGGAAAGATTCAACTTTTCCTCTATGTGTTTGTCCGCTGGTATTCCTATGAGGCATTTGAGTTACAGGTAGCAGCACATCAGCAAATGACTCCACTCCCTCTCTCAGCACACATAGCCTAATTGTTACAGAACCCCGAAGGGACACCTGAATGTCCTTTCTTTCAAGGCAATATGTATGACACGCTTTCAAATCTCCTCCTGCCTACTCTGCTTACCCAAAGGGCAAGGGGAGAAAATCCAGCACGACATAGAGTCTGTAGGTTGAATAAGGCAGCCAAGATTAGAGAGATGTAAGTGAAGAAACCCACTTTATCTGGCTTTGGAGAGAGCTAGTGACTTAAGGCAGGATGTTCATCTGTATCATGTTGACTGGGACAGTCCTGGTTGTTCCCAGTGCAGCTCCATTATCATCCATCTGGCAGTGGGGAGTCTCTGCTGCCCATGTGGTGCTGGCATATGCAGTTCTGCTCATGCCCCTAACGTGAATGCATAAAACACCCCTGCAGTGCCACAGCACTGCTATGAGCTCATGGAAGGCGTAGGTGAGGATACAAGGCAAGAGTGCTCTGGCAGCAACACTTGGAGGGGCCGCCTGAGCAAAAGTTTTCTTAGAGGCTCAGAATTCAAATTGCTAATAGGCTCTTGGGGCAAAATTGCAAAGGACAGATAGGCTTGTTGGTGGCTTCTGTTTTCTTCGCTAACAATCCAGGTTAGTTCTGATTTCCTTCCTGGTCACTTAAAACACCTTAGTAAGTGTGTTAATTGACTTTTAGAGTTGCAAAGGGCTTTTTATTCCATTCAACCGCTGTTCAATTTACAGGTGAGGAAACTGAAATAAGGTACTTAAGTGACTTGCCTAAAGTCACGCAGCTGGCGACAGGTAGGAGCAGGCTTGCTGACACACTCATCTGGCATTCTTGAGGCTATCCCTATAAATCCTCTTGACCTCTGGTAGAAATTCCACCTCCACCAAATATCTTTCTAAATACATTCATAGCTCGGTGGCTGGATATGTACTCTGAAGCAGAAGATGCTTCATGAAATATTTTTGGTTTATCTAATAACTTTGGTCCAAATACGTATACAGAACTATATACTGAGGTAGCATTACTGAATTCGCCATACGAAACATCTTCACTTTCATCCATCAGGTCAGAATTTGGGAGTCAAGTCACAGACTACTTAAATTGGGTCTTTTTCTTCTTAGACAAATTTATATGACTTTTTTTTACATTTTTGGCCATCTTCCTATTTAATTCTTTTATGCGATGAATGTATATTTCATGAGGCAATAATTAACCTTCACCAACTTGGCAGGTTGCTTTGTTAGTCAATTATAAGGCTAACAAAATATAAAGGTCATGACTTTGGGAGAAGAAATGCCTTGTGACTCTAAGAGGTTCAGTGACTGCTGATCTACACTTTAGGACTTGTATGATCACCCCCTTTTTATACTAGAATTTAGGCTGTTTGGAGTTGACTTTTACTATTTCAGCTATCGGAATGATGCAGCTCTGAATTCCTCCCAAGTGGCTAATCTAGTATGAATACATTAGCAACCCCAATCAGCCTATAAGGAATCAAGTTAAATGATCTTATACTCATGTCCTTTTTTCTACACTTGGGATTTTCACGCAAAAATAAAGACTGACTTACTTGGTAATATTATGATTACAGAATTTGAGTTGCTTCTAAAAAATAATGCAGAGAGAAATACTGAAAATGATGAAGACTTTTTCAAATGTTATAATACGGTCATTTATAAATGACTATTTATATATGTCAGTTACATACATAGTGACAGTTATAGTAAAACACTAGGAACCTGTACTTAAAAAGAAAAAACAAAATCCTGTACACAAAACAAGCACACATATATAAGGATTTGAATCTATGTATATATATTTTACATTTTTCAACATTTGTGTTTTATTCCATTAACATAACCATTTACAGTTATTCCAGAAATTTCAGTCATACACAGTGCTCTTGAATCCAAAGAGTGGTCTAGTGTGTTGGCATTTTCATCAAGTACAGTCCTAGAAAATGTCAAGTTGAACAGTAAGATATTGAGGCACATTGCTCACTGTGTATTCTGAATTCTTTAGTATGGTCAGAGGAAGTAGTTAATATATTTCATGTTGATTCTTTGGCTACTCTTGATTTTTGCTTTGGGTAACATCCTCATCCTGGGAACATTCATTACCACTTACTAGCAAGATAACATTAAAAAAAAATCCTTCATTGCCACATTTAATAGCATGTTTAAAAAGGCAGAGGTTGCAATGAGCTGAGAACGCACCACTGCACTCCAGCCTGGGTGACAGAGTGAGACACTGTCTCCAAAAAAAAAAATGTTTAAAATGAGACCAAACCCTCATGGAGACATTTCTCTGTTCTATTAGAAACGCAATGCCATTCTCATAGATCCTCTTTCTTTTTTATGATCACTTGTCTAACCAGAGCTGCTATGTCAGGCCTGATGACTTCAATGGGCTCCTCTGGCCTCCAGAACTTCACAACTTGACCCTCAGGGTTGACCAGATACTTCCAAAAATTCCACCTTGGTTCCTTCTTTGAAGAATCTAAAATATCCAGAACATATTTTCATGAGCATAATTTTATTCTTTGTCAAGATTTTCACTTCTATTAGTATCTGCATAAATGACAACTTTAGTATCAAGTTCTAGGATTGTCATAATATAAAAAAAAAAACACCCAAACAAAGTGAAACTCAAGGTTAGAGTAACCAGATTTCAATATACTTGATGACTTCACCTATGAGTCTACTCATCTAGTATGTGATCTTAGTATCAAGAAATGAAGCAAAGTAGGCCGGGAGCGGTGGCTCAGCCTGTAATCCCAGCACTTTGGGAGGCTGAGGCGGGTGGATCACCTAAGATCAGGAGTTTAAGACCAGCCTCCCCAACACGGTGAAACCCCGTCTCTACTAAAAATACAAAAAATTAGCTGGGTGTGGTGGTGTGCGCCTGTAATCCCAGCTACTCAGGAGGCTGAGACAGTAGAATCATTTGAACCTGGGAGGCGGAGGTTGCAGTGAGCTGAGACCACACCACTGCCCTCCAGCCTGGGGGACAAGAGCGAAACTCTGTGTCAAATAAAATTAAAAGCCAAAAAAAAATGAAGCAAAGTTGTAATCCCAAATTGCTGGGATTACAGGTGTGTGCCACCACACCAGGAAAATTTTTGTATTTTGAGTAGAGATAGGGTTTTGGCCTCCCAAAGTGAATAATCACCTTATTTTGAAAAGCAATAACTTTTTTTTTGTCAGGGTCTCGCTGTGTTGCCCGGGCTGGGCTTGAACTCCTGGGCACTAAAGTGATCCTCCTGTCTTGGCCTTCCAAAGTGCTGGGATTACATGCATGAGCTACCATGCCCAGCCATGATATCCTTTTGATAAATCTTAATTTATGCAAGAAATGTAGATTTTTTTTCTATTTATACCACTCAAGATTTATGTTCATTTTATTGACTAACATGAGAAAAAATATAATTATAACTAAAATTTATGAAGTGCTTACTATGTGCCTAGTAATGTATGCTCCGTGCTTCAAATTGAGCCTCTCATTTAATGTTACAGGGACCCTATGAGGTGGGTATTATTATCATCCCCGTTTTGCAGATGAGATAAATGGAAGCCTAGACACAAGGTCACGTGGCTAATGAGTGGTTGAGCCAGGATTGATATACGGGCCTTTTACTCCAGAGCTCATGCTCTTAACCTTTGGGCTCTATGATCCTCCCTATCTAAGTGGAATGAAACCTTAACTCACTGTTACCTTTTTGATTACACAGGCTAAGAAGGGTTTTAGAAGGTTTGTAGTGATAAAGAGAAATAACCTATGAGCTATTGCACCCACGTATCTGGCTGCTGTAACTGAAGAATGATTAGTTCAATGGCATGTGCTTGGGCTTTTCTTTCCTCAGTGGACCCTCAAAATAAGAGGAATAAAGACCTCACTGTGGTTGCCATTTATGGCGTTAGGCATTATACCAACTTTCCCTAGAAATTAAATATAATGTTTTTAGAAGATTCTGACTTCACATTTATGTGAAATATTATAGATCACTATTTGGTTTGTTGGATTAGAAGCTTGATTGCCTGAGTGAGGTAATAGTTTGATCAAAACTCAACTTATTTACAGTGAAAATAGGACTGAAGATGTCATCAGAATAAGTTAGATGAGAGAACATTAGCTAATGTCCTTTATTTATTTATTTAAGATGCAGGCTTGCTCTGTCACCCAGGCTGGAGTGCAGTGGCGCAATTTCAGCTCACTGCAACCTCTGCCTCTGGGTTCAAGTGATTCTCCTGCCTCGGCCTCCTGAATAGCTGGGATTACAGGTGCCCACCACCACACCTGGCTAATTTTTGTATTATTAATAGAGACGGGGTTTCACCATATTGGCCAGGCTAGTCTCTAACTCCTGACCTCAAGTGATCTGCCTGCCTCGGCCTCCCAAAGTGCTGGGATTACAGGCGTGAGCCACCGCGTCCGGCCTTTTTTTTTTTTTTTTTTTTTGACTAATATGGTTTAGAACAGTGTCTGGCACAGAGCAAGCAGTGTATAAGTACTTTATTTTTACTATTAACAGACTTAATTCCAAACAATTTTAAGAAGTCGGTACTATCGATAGCCCATTTTACAAATGAGAAACAGGCACAGAGAAGTTAAGAAGCCACACAGCAAAAACAAAAGAGCAGGGGTTTGAACCCAGGTAGCTTGAGGCCAAAGCCTATGCTGTCACTATGCCTCATGACCTTTGTGCTAAGTGACCTTGGCAAGTCTTTAAACAGATTTCTGTAGCTAGCTTAATTGGAGAAATAGCCTAACACTACTACCCTCTGAAAAAACCAAGTTATATGTTTTTGGATTTTAGCAAAAATCTGGTAAGCTGACATATTCATCTTTGAGAATATTGTTTCAGATAAGAAAGGCAACATAAAATTAGCCACAAACATATGTTAACTAATAATGCCCAGCACTATTCATGAGAGCTGTGTGGCTATAATGACGGGAAGGGACATTTCTCCAGATGCTAGTTACAAGAGAGGAGAATTAAGATATTTTGTGAAAATAGCCATGGGCACACTTTAAGTAAATTCTTCAGGAAGATGGTAATAAGGAATAAAATATATTGGAATAGAATTCTTTTGCCATCTAAGAAGCTAAAACATTGATTTCAGGGGAGCATAACTCCTAGAAGTTACAAAGGATGAGATTCTGGCTCTTTGATAGTTTCATGAAGCTTTCCCGATACAACGTTTCAAATGAAATAGGAAAGTATTGTCCTGGTAATATTGTTTAAAAATGAAAAGCAATTTAAAACAGTATATGCAAGGCAGATATTTACCAACAAGAAATCTAAATGCAGGTTCTCCTTCAGATCCTAGAATCTTAATCTTGTGGAAGATGGGGAATGTTACTCCGTAGTTTTTTCTTGCAAAAGATTCTACTTCCTTGCTTGGGCGGGGCTCCGATTCTCCAAACTGATTGCAGGGAAAAGCCAACACGCTGAAGTGGGATGGTCCAAACTCTTTGTGCAGTTCCTTCAGCCCTAAGTAATTTCTGTCTGTGAGTTGGCAGTCACTGGCCACGTTTACAACTAGTGAAACCTCCCGGAAAAAGAAAAAAATCCAACCGGAAAGTGAAGCAAAAGATTTTAAAAAATTCTGCAAGTAGTTAAAATCCTAAACAATTTGGGGGGGACTATAACCTCTGACTGATGTTTTTTTCATATTTTTGGACATACACAGTTCTATTGAAAACTGTAACCTAGATGCCTGGGTTAAGGCCCTGAAATAGTACTGCCATTAAAAAAGCACTAGATACTCATGAAAGTTTATTTTTAAATTAAAGATAAAACTATGATCCTTGATAAGTGCTTTTTAGTTATTAGATTATAGAACCAATACTTTTATTAATAAATGTCATCATGTTCACATTACCAACTGTAAGTATTTTCCAAACAACTTTACATATCAATTCAGCACAAAATTAAAGCATTTTAAAGAAAACGAAATAATCGGAATTTATTATTTAGAAGCAAACTATCAGAACTGTAATAACTAAAGTGATGTACTAATACCATTACTCTGAAGACTAAATTCCAACTTATGACCATGTAACAGCAAAAAAATGATTTTAGTAAGAGGAATAAAGAGAGACAAGGAAAAATGATAACAATAAAAATCAGATGATGCAACTTACTTTGCCTTTATACTTTTCCAGAGAAACAGTTCTTCCTTTTGCATCCTTCACTTCAAAGGCATAAAAGCTGTTGATTTTAGGTTTGAGGAATTTTAGCTGTAGAAGAAATAGCGTTACTGTGCATAGAACCATAGACAGCAAAACTGCAAATACCTTTGCTCTGGGCCCGGAACATTTTAGCGGGTAAGCTGCAAGAGGCTCCATGTTGGAGGATTCTAGAGGGAAGTCTCAACAGCCTGGAATTCAAGGAGGAGCTGAAACTTGAAACCGGCTTAGTTTAACGGAAAACCAGGAAGGACAGACTGACTGCTTTCACTGCTAAGGAACAGAAAGACCACTTCTCAGAGGGGAAATGAAGCGAAACTCCTGAATGAAGCAAGGAGCTCTACAGAATTTCAAAGTATTTGTGATGTAATTATAATTTTTGCTAGAAAAATCAGGACGTTTTTGGTAGGTCTTCGACATTCTCCCTACAAAGAAAATATTTCGCCAGAAGATGGTGCTCTTGTAACTTGGAAGCTATGGAGGGCTCATTCCCCATGCTAAGCTGTGTATTTATTGAGCAACTGTTTGGATGCAGAGGATGGAGTACGATGCTCAGCAATAGTTTAGAATGTAGATTAAATGTGACCTACTCATATGATGTATACCCTGAAGGATGTTACTATTACATGTATGGGTTAAACATGCTATATGAGTTCAGGAAATTTGTAGTGGAAAGAGCAGGGAAATACCTGAAAAGGCTATTTACCCTGATTCATCTAGCTAAGGCAATCAAATACCAGGTGAATACAGTCAAAATAAATATGTTAAAAACAGTGAAGGTGTTAAAAGAAACCTTTCTCTATCATAAAGCAAACTATAGTCCAGTGTTTTTCAAATTTCTACTCATGACCCCCAGTCAGCAGTGCACTTTACAATGTAACTGGGTACAAACAACACACAACTGAGAAACAACACTTCTCCTTTGAACTGTGATGCACCCCCACCTGTTGCATTTTTAAACAACCCAGTTCTGACCTATCAAAATGATTTCATCATTCACCGATGCACTACAACCTGTAGATGGAAAAAACTGAGGCTGGGCATGGTGGCTCACGCCTGTAATCCTAGCACTTTGGGAGGCCTAGATGGGAGGATCACTTGAGCCCATGAGTTCAAGACCAACTTGGGCAAGGAAGCGATACGACTGTCTCTAAAAAAGAATTTTAATTAGCTGGTTGTGGTGGTGCATGCCTGTGGTCCCAGTTATACAGGTGGCTAAGGTGGGAGGATCGCTTGATCCCAGGAGGTTGAGGCTGCAGTGAGTTGTGTTTGTAGACTGCAGCCTGGGTGACAGAGTGAGACTGTCTTAAAATCAGAACAAAAGAAGAAGAGAGAAAAAAGCAAAAATTGAACTCGATAATAAACTAGTAATTTAACAGTTAAATAAGGCAATTCTACCAAAAAAAACCCTGAAAACAAACAAACCCTGCAAAACCCACCTCTACTCGGGCACGTCATCTAATTGCTTCGTTTTTTCTCTTTATTTCCCTCCACTGGCTGTTGCCTGGCACAGGGGGCCTAACTTTGCTGTTGCTAACGGTCATGAATTTTAGGGGTGGGTATGGGGAGGCAATTGAGGGCTGTATATCCTAAAAGCCATTCACTTTCAATTCTGCTCTGTTTAAGACTCACAGCAAGATCTGGATGAAGGGGCATTATGCCATTTGATCATGATGTGTTTCCAGAAAGTGCAGGGAATGAGCTGAGATGTTTGTGGAGTGCTCTTCCTGTCACTGTTAGCTTGTGGAGCTTCAGAGAGGGTGCTCAGGGTGCTGCCTGCTCTTCTGGTGCCCGCTCTGTGGCATGTGTGTTTTCGGGTGGCTGAGCAAAGCGCATAGCCTACTGTGTAAAACTTGTGAGAGGAACCACTCGACTCCTACTCTCATGGCCCAGTAAAAATGGATACAGTAGAAAAAGCAATGATTATGCAGAAAGCATTCCCTTTTAAACATAATTCCTAGTAAAGAACAAAAATGTGTGTAAGATGTGTTGTATCACTTCCCGATAATTTTACTTTGGTGTTCTCTGGCTGAATTGTTTAAAAAGTCAAAGTCCCTGTGTTTATATGACATGAACACTGCTATGTTGCTTAAGCTCTCTGGCCTTGCTCTCTAAGTGGGATCTGGGACCTTCCACAGTACCATCACCTGGGCATTTGTTAGAAACACAGCATCTTGGGCCCCACCCCAGACTTCCCGAGTCAGAATCTGTACTTTTACAGGATCTCCTCATGACAACATACACACGTTTAAGTTTGAGAACCTTTAGACCTCAAACTTTTTTTGGTTTCAGAGCAACAGGAGTCTTTGGTTTGTCTTTGTTTTCCATAGTGGATGTGTTTCATGTCTCTATGAATACACGAGATATTTTAACTCCTCAGGCTGTATAAGCAAATGGCTTAGGAACATGCATTTTAAAATTAATTCATAGAATACCTGCTATAATTTCAGCCGTGTAAACCCAAGTCATTATAACTGTGTTTTGAGGTGGAAGGAGAGTGATTTATCTTTGGCAGGGATGTTGACTGACCACCGCTTAGGCAGGGCCCCATAGGGTGATATTATTTTGATAAAATCACTGTGATAGTTTCTAGTCCATTGTATTATAAGTACAGAAACTCTTATCAAGTGATCCAGAGATGAATGGATTTGAAAAGGCCAAAATTATGCTGTTACAAACTTGCATGTGATTGCTGAATAAGCCAGTTTTTACACCAGAAATAAAACATTATGCAGGCCTGATGTTGAGGTTGGTTTGACCACAAAATTCCATATTATATGAATACAACTTTGAAAACTTATGTGTATATCTCCTGTCAAGGATGAAATCAGAGCCAGTTTGTTAATTTAATGTTCCTAAGGCTTAAGAGCTTCAAATAATGAAGGCATGATATATAAATTTTCATACTGGCCCATTAACCAAACATTCAGACGGCACTTTGGAGAACTCGTGCGCTGGACAGCATTGGATGAACACAGATTTTGGCCCTGTCACACCTCTTCTTTGTTGTTTTGGCAGTCTTTCTCTGCACACATTTTGATGTCATCATCTCTCAGCCTTCTGGGGATCTGCCATCATTGTTTCCATGTTCTGTCTATACTAACTCTATTCTCAGACTACACATATATCAAAATGGCACATTTCTCTGCATAAGGGGTAGTATGTTAGAGAAACCACCAGCACTCTTTCAGTACATGAAGGAAGGCTTCTACAGGAGGAGAAGAGATTGATGAGTTCATGATGAAGGCAGGAGGAAGCTACTGGGTCAAGAGGGGATAAAGTAGTTGACTCAGTTATCAACCAACTCAAGCACTGGAAAGGATACAAATAAGGTGCAAGGGAAGGAGCCAGCCTCATGCAACTGTAAAATCAATTTTGGAAATATGAGAACACACATGAAACGGAAGGATTACAAGGCAGTAAATAACTGAGTGCTAAATAAATGACTTATTTATTTATTTATTGTTATTATTTTTTGAGACAGAATCTCACTCTGTTGGCTAGACTGGAGTGCAGTGGTGCAACCTCGGCTCACTGCAACCTCCATCTCCTGGGTTTGAGTGATTCTCTGGCCTCAGCCTCCCGAGTAGCTGGGACTACAGGCACGCGCCAAAATGCCCGGCTAATTTTTGTATTTTTAGTAGTGATGGGGTTTCACCATGTTAGTCATGCTGGTCATGAACTCCTGACCTCGTGAGCTGCCCGCCTCGGCCTCCCAAAGTGCTGGGATTACAGGCATGAGCCACCACGCCTGGCCAGTGACTTATGTTTTTAGAGAGCTTTATACTGCACACAATCTTCTTTAGTAGACACATTACTTTCTTCACAGTAATTCTTTGAAATAGGGAGCAGTTAACTCAGCCAAGATCACAGAATTAGTGAATGGAACAATGAAGAATAGAGTTTTGAACTTTCGACTTCGTAACCAAAATTATTTCAACTTCATGAAACTGTTTCTGTGTAATAGGTGAATAAATTTATTTAGAAGAAAACATTGTAGGTGAGTGAGATGGCTGTAGTACTCTGGTGGAGGGGTCATATTGTTTGGCTGTGTCCCCACCCAAATCTCACCTTGAATTGTAATAATCCCCACATGTGAAGGGTGGGGCCAGATGGAGATAACTAAATCATGGGGGTAGTTTCCCCTATACTGTTCTTGTGGTAGTGAATAAGTCTCACGAGATCTGATGGTTTTGTAAATGGGAGTTCTTCAGCACAAGCTTTTGCCTGCTGCCATGTAAGACATGCCTTTGCTCCTCATTCACCTTCTGCCATGATTGTGAGGACTCCCTAGCCATGTGGAACTGTGAGTCCATTAAATCTCTTTCCTTTATAAATTACCCAGCCTCAGGTATGTCTTTATTAGCAGCATGAGAACAGACTAATACAAGGGGTTTCATTTGTCAGGAGGCATTTTGTTTTATAAGAAATCACTGTATAAGCGCCCAAAAAGGGGAAGGCATGGAGAACACCACCAAAAGGCTTATCTGTGTGTACTGAAGTTATCTGGAAGGGGCCACGGGAGGTCTGCAGAGCAGCAGGTCCAGATGATAGACGAAGAGTCTTAGTGAAGGTAGCCTTGGCCAGCATGATGGAAGGAAGGGGGTGGGTGCTAAAGATGCTCTGTAGACCCTGCGGGCAGCTGCTGGCGATAGAGATAAAGGATGATGTTTACCTGAAAATGACCTTGACAGTGTGTGGGTCATATTGCCTACTAGGATGGGAGGGCATTGAAAGTTCAAACATGAGATGATGAACATTTTGGTCTTCATGACTAATTTGAAATAGTATTGAGACCCTACATTTGAAACATCTTGTGGACAGAATGCTGCTGCATTGGGCTGGTGGTGGGTGGGAGCGGCACACACTCAGAGGTTAAGGAACGGGGTTGGGGTATGCTTCAGAGCTACCTGGGCTGTCTTTGCTACTTTTATCTTTCTCTTGATGTTCTAGCAAGACTAGCATCGCCAGCAGGTCTTTTCTGGGATGTCTAGGTTTTTCCCACCCACTGGATATTTGTGTGTCAAATTATTTGTCAGTAGACATATTTGTTTCTATTTTCTCAGTTGTTTCAGTCTGCTACTTCCTGACCTTATTTTTAACCCCTCTGGGTTCTTTTCTAATTATTTTTGGCACTGGTGCTCTGAATTCCTCCTGGTTTAATGTCACTATGATGTGAACTCTACAGGTAAACAAGCTGAACTGATGTGCTTGGAGTACCGACTCATTCATCCCTTTTCCCTTCTTTGTCTTACTTTTCTTATCTTCCTCTTCCTTTCTATTAATAAATACTTGAGTCATTCAAAACTATGCGACAGGCATTTCCTTGGCAGGAGATAGATCCTGGAACAGAAGTTTAAAAATACTGAAGATGAAATAGCACAATCTGCAGCAGTGTTTCCTTCACTGCAGTCATTGAAGGAATACCACCTCTGTGATTTTGCCATATCTGTATATCGTTTATTTGCTTAACATTTTAATACTCATACTAACAAATGAGTATTTAAATACAATTTATTTTTCTAAAATTAATTTTTATAAGGAAAACTTTACATCAAAACTGAAAAATTGTAAAATGACGTTAAATACATAATTATTAGTGTTCATCTATACCACTATGAACCATATGTCCCTAGTGCAGGGACTGACAGAATTTTACTTTATATTCAAACTGTGCTCTCTTTCAAAGTTCTCTGAATTGAATCTACCCCTTCATGGGTCCTGGTTGTATCACAGGGAGCAATATAAAGTAAGTTTTTCTTTTATTCATAAATTGCATCCCTTTAAATATTTGAAGACAGTTCCTTTTGGGTTTTCCTCTTTTTTCTTTTTTTTTGGGAGACAGGGTCTCACTCTGTCACCCAGGCTGCAGTGCAGTGGCATGATCATGGCTCACTGCAGCGTCGACCTCCCAGGATCAAGCAATCCTCCCACCTTAGCCTCCCAAGTAGCTCGGCCACAGGTGTGTGCCACCATGCCCAGCTAGTTTTTTGATTTTTATTTTAGAGATGGGGTCTCACTTGCCCAGGCTGGTCTGGAACTCCTGGCCTCAAGTGATTCCCCCTCTGCACTGGCCCCCCAAAGTGCTTGGAGTACAGGTGTAAGCCACTGCGCCAGACCCTTTTGAGTCTTCTTTCTCCTAGACTAAGCACCCCAGGTTTCCACCCTTGGATGTGCTGGGGTGTTGTCCCATTATGGTGTTTACCCTGACCCCTGTCACTGTGGTCTCTTTCCTCCAAATGAACTCAGGGTTTGAATCCTGACTTGTCCATCCCCCTTCTTGAAGAACAGTTCTGGGACTGGACGTGGTTCTCCAGATGCGTTCTGAGCGGTGCAGAGACACAGAGTTTAGATTGCTCCTGTTCTGGACACTATTTTTCTGTTAATGGGACCTAAAATCGTACTGATTTTTTTACAATAATTTCACCATACTGTTCGCTCATATTGTAGTGGGGTCTGCCTAACACTGCCAATCTTTTTCACTGCATGTCGATTCTCTTCCATCTTATGCCTGTGCAATGAAGAAAAAAAATCTAAATAAGAATATTGTTCATGCAACTTTATTGAATTAAATTTTGCTGCTTTGGCCCTTGTCCCAGACTTTATTCTGAATTCTATTCTGTCCTTTAGTATTTTAACTATATTTTCAGCTTAGAGTAATCAACAATTTTGATAAATAAATCTCCATTCAAGCTGCTGATAACAAGTTGAATAGCAGAAGGCAAGAGACTAAACTCTTCAGTCCACCATGGGGGGATTTATTCAGGCTAACGTGGATCCGCTGACTTGTGCCATCTAGGACACTGGCAGCAAATTTATTACTAGTTACTTGATCCTCCTATTGGAGAACCATGAAAAATAATACATATATCTATCAGGGGGCGTGTATTTTTCTTATTTGTCATGTTTTGCTCATAGATCACTAACAGGTATTGGTTCTGAAAGTGCTGTCATTACTCTGGGTTTTATTTATTTGGCCCTACAGACTTGAACTTGTTTTAAAAGCCCAGATGCACTTTTATTGTTTCATTTATCTCATTCTCTAATTTCTGCAGAAATGTTTATTTTACTCTGTACAATTTGAAAATTGTTCTTTTTTTTTTTTTTTTTTTTATGAGACAAGGTCTGGCTGTGTTGCCCAGGTTGGAGTGCAGTGGCACGATCTTGGCTCACTGCAACCTCTGCCTCCTGGGCTCAAGCCATCCTCCCACCTCAGCCTCCTGAGCAGCTGGGACTATAGGCATGCACCACCATGCCTGGCTAATTTTTGTATTTTTTGTTCAGATGGGGTTTCGCCACATTGTCGAGGCTGGTCTTGAACTCCTGAGCTCAAGCCATCCACCTGCCTTGGCCTCCCCAAGTGCTGGGATTATAGGCGTGAGCCACCGTGCCTGGCCTGAGAATTGTTCTCCTTAATGGAGAAGGATGAAAACAGCTTATTTCCTTGCCTCTGGATTCTTTCTCAAATCCCTTGTGCCTTTTTAGTACTAACTGCCTCTAGGGGAAGAGATTCATCTATTTATTCATTATGGGGTTCCTAGATACCAATGTCCCGAGGACAGTAAGATAAAAGACAAAGTCCCTGGTCTTAAGGAGTGTATGATATAGCAGGAGAGAAAGTAAAAAAGTGGAATATGAGCAGACCTGCTTTTTAGCATAGGGATTAGACTAGATTGATTTGTCAGAGTTCAAACCGTGGCAAGGTTGCTCTGGTTGGTTGTGAGGGTTGTGCACTGCATATTCCAGAGAGTGCCATTCATAGAGACAATGATCTATACAGCTGTATATAGTATACAGCTGCCTATTAGCTCTATATCCTTGCTAAAATTACCTAACCCCATTAAGGTTTGTCTTCCAACTCTGTATTCTGAAATAATACTAGTACCTATTTCAGAGGGTTGTGATGAAACTAAAATAAACACTCCCTCTAATTCATATATCCCAGGGCTTGGCACGGATTAAGTGTTTGGTAAATGTTATTAGCACAAGGTGGTCATGCTGGAGCACGCACAGTGAGTGTGGAAGCACAGAGCTGAGTATTTGTTCCCTAGGGCTGCTGCAACAAATTACCACAAACTTTGTAACTTAGACACACATATTCTTTTCTAGTTACGGAGGCCAGAGGTCCAAACTCAGTTTCACTGGGCAGAAGCCGGGGTGTCAGCAGGGCCTGGCCTCCTCCAGAGGCTCTAGTGGAGAATCCATTCCTTGCCTCTTCTGGTTTCTGGTGACTGCCAGCATTTCTTGGCCTGTGGCCCTATCACTCCAGTCACTGCCTCTTTGGTCACATTGCTGCTCCTTTTCTGTGTGCAGTCACATCTCCCTCTGCCTTCCTCTTACAGGGATACATGTGATTGCATTTAGGGCTCATCCTGACAATTCACGATAGTCTCCTCACCTCAACTTAACTTCATCCTGAACTTACATCTGCATAGCCCCTTTGCTATATGAAGTAACATTTATAGGTTCCAGGGGTTAGGATCTGGATCTCTCTAGGGACCATTATTTAGCTACCATTGGCTGCCTAATCTAGTTTGGAATCGGGAGGAAGGGAATGTCAGAGACACCTTCCTGAAGGAATTGATGGCTGAACCCAGAAGTGAAGGTGGCTGGGATTTACCCTGGCACAAAACTGGGGATGAACATCCTAAGTGGGAAACATTTGGGGTGGACAGAGTGACGGTAGACGAATCACAGAAACTCAGACCTGCTAAGGCAGTAGGATATTGTCAACGTGCAACTTCTCATGTTGTTTTCGCAGACATAGCTGACATAGCATCAAATTATTATTCTTTAATTTCCTCTTTTAAACCCAGAATTTTAAAAATGTATATTTAAAGTTTAGAATTTCTTTGGAATTTTGCTCTAAGGAAACTTTTGAGCAAGTGTCTCTGTCCTCTGCCATGTTTTCTGCAAACTAAGTTTATCTTCCAATGCGGTGTCTCCTCCCTTTCTTGGTACCTGTGAGGGTAAGGGCTACCTGGACATAGTGGAGCCGTTGCAAACGTAGCCCACTGAATGTGGCCCACAGACATGCTCTGTTCAGTCCTCCAGTGTTTTTGAAAAATTAGAATCAGTTGAACACTTTAAAAAGTGGGCAAATTCATATGAAAAGTCTAAATTTCTAATATCGTTTATGAAATGAGACAATGTGTTTCAATGTGTTCTTGCTGTGGCTAAAACACAAGCATTAAAGTTTGAGAGATTCCCTCAGTTTCTGGGGCTGAGACCCCAAAGCCTCTGAGCTGGTACTGCGGTTTTTTTCTTAGCGGAGAGAAATAAAGTGGGGAAATGAAAGTCCGAGTGGCCCTGTGAGGGGGCTCATTCTTGTAATCCTAGCACTTTTGGGGGCTTAGGTGGGAGGCTTGCTTGAGCCCAGGAGTTAAAGACCAGCCTGGGCAACATGGTGAAACCCCGTCTCTCCAAAAAACACAAAAATTAGCCAGGTGTGGTGGTGCACACCTGTAGTCCCAGCTACTGGTGAGCTTGAGGCAGGAGGATCGCTTGAGCTCTGGGAGGTCGAGACTGCGGTGAGCCATGATTGTGCCGCTGCACTCCAGCCTAGGTGACAGAGTGAGACTGCCTCAAAATAACAAAGCAAAACAAAAAAGAAGGCCAGAGTGGGCCATGCTTCTCATCCAGGCTGGCATTACTCATCACCTTACCTGCTTCCCCCTAGTCAAGGTTTCTGAGATTGAGATGCCTGATTGACATGTACAGCCTCTTTTCATCTTTCCCATTCCTACTCAAAAACCAAGAACTACAAGACAGAAAAACTGACCCCCAACAACACTTTACAACAGCTGTGGCCTCAGCCTTTTGGCTCCTGTCTCCTGCGAAAGAAGTTCTCTTCGGTCAGTTGGTGGGGAGAGCACAGAGCAGCAGTGGAGAGAGAGCCGGCCTCACCCCCTGGGGGCTGCAGGCAGGGTGGGCCAGCACCCTTGCACATGCTTAGTAAAAAACCCAAACTGAACCAATGCTTACTGCTTCAACATTCTAGCATATTCCCTTCCTATCTTTCATTTAGAGCTAGGAAGTGGGACTGTATTGGAATACTCTTTTATAGTCCCTGTTTTACAGCTAGCAATATATTGTAAGCATTTGCATGTTTTATTCACTATTATCCTATGTTACCATTTTTAAAAAGATTTCTTTTATTGAAGTGAAATGCACATATTTAAAAAAACCTTTATTTTTTAATTTTTTATTTATTTTTTTGAGACGGGTTTTCACTCTTGTTGCCCAGGCTGGAGTGCAATGGTGCGATCTCGGCTCACTGCAACCTCTGCCTCCTGGGTTCAAGCGATTCTCTTGTCTCAGCCTCCCAAGTAGCTGGGATTACAGGCACATGCCACCACGGCTGGCTAATTTTTGTATTTTTAGTAGAGATGGGGTTTCATCATATTGGTCAGGCTGGTCTTGAACTCCTGACCTCAGGTGATTAACTCACCTCAGTCTCCCAAAGTATTGGGATTACAGGTGTGAGCCACTGCACCTGGCCAAAAATAACCTTTTAAGTCACCAATTCAGTGGTCTTTAGTGTATTTCCAGTGTTCTGGAACCACCACTTCTCTCTTGTTCCAAAATGTTTTCATCACCTCAAAAGAAAACTCCATACCCATTAAGCAGCTGCTCCCCATTTCCTCCTCCCCTAATCCCTGACAATGACCAATCTGTGTTCTCTGCCTATGGATTTTCCTGTGCTGACTATTTCATATAGATGGAATCACACAATACGTGACCTTTCCTGTCTGGCTTCTTTCACTTAGCATAATGCTTTCAAGGCTTATGCACATTATGACATGTATCAGCAACTCATTCCTCTTGGGAGTGATATGTAGATCACTTGCATATGTAGATACGTCCCATGATTTGTTTATGCATTCATCTGTTGATGAGTGTTTGGGCTGTCTGCACCTTCTTATTGTGATTAGTGCTACTATGAGCATATGTGCACATGAATTTGAGTTTGAGTACATATACCTATGAGTGGACTTGCTTGGTCATGTGGTAATTCTAGGTTTATCTTTTTGAGGGATCACCAAATTAATCTTCCACAATGACTGCATCCTTTCACATTCTGTACACTTGCAATGTACAAAGATTCCAGTTTCTTCGCATCCTTACCAATGCTTATTAGTTTCCATTAAAAAAATTCTAGCCATCCTCGTGGGTGTGAAGTGGTGCTTTGGTGTGGTTCAGTTTACATTTCCCTAATGTATGTCATTTCTGATGGCAGCAGAGCAGTCCCTCTTAGAGATGTCCTGTTAGTTTGCCTAGTCAGTTCTCCACTGGTAAACACTTAGTCTCTGTCTCACATCTTTTTGTACTTACAAACATGTAAAATGCAGTACACACCCTCATGTTCTCAGTTGAGAGCCTGGACTCTGGGGTCAGACAGGTGAGCCTCAGGTGTGGCATCTCCACTTACTGTGTAGTCTTGGACAATTCACTTGACCTCTAAGCCTCAGTTTCTTCACTGATAAAATGGGCGTAAATAAGATCTGCTCCACAGATGTTTCTTAGGATTAAATACAAACATGTGTAAAACCCTGCACATATGGTTTCATACGTAGTAACCACTCAATAAATGCTGGATGTTTTCTCCATCTTGGCTCATATCTTAGATTTCTTTTTTCTTTTTTTGTTTTTATTTTGAGACAGGGTCTTACTTTGTCACCCAGGCTGGAGTGCAGCAGCGCCAATGCGGCTCACTGCAGCAAGCAATCCTCCTGCCTCAGCCCCATCAAGTAGCTAGGACTACAAGTACACACCACCACGCTCGACTCATTCTTGTATTTTTTGTAGAGACAGGGTTTTGTCTTGTTGCCCAGGCTGGTCCTGAACACCTGGGCTCAAGCAATATGCCTGCCTCAGCCTCACAAAGAGCTACGATTTCAAGCATGAGCCGCCACGGCCGGCTGATTTCTTTTTTAAATTCTTAGAGGTGATATTGCTGGGTCAGTAGAAGTTATGCACATATATGAACGCTTTTGACTCACATTGTCCAAAAGTCCTTTCCAGATACTAATTTAACCTCCACAGCAGTGTATGCCAGTGTTTGTTTTTGGCACCTTCAACACCAGGGATTGTCACAAAAAAATTATTGCTAACATCTCATTGCTGTTTTAAATTTGCATTTCTTTGATTGCTAGTGAGATTAAATATCTTTTGGGCATTTATAGGTCTCTTTTATGAATTGCCTTTTTAATGTCCTATGGCCCAGTTTTTCTGTTGAGTTGGTAAACTTGTCAATTTCTATAAGAGCTCTTTATGACTAGGATTTTAATCTAAATTGTCTGTCATTTTATTAAAAGATAATTCCAGTTTGTCACTTGCATTTTAATTTCACATGGCTACATGGGATGGTTCACTACTACAGGCTCTATAAATATCAAACTCCTGGTGTTTCTTAGAGAGGATGGACAGATGTTGAGCAAATCACTTACTTTCTCTAGGCCTCAGCTTCCCCATCTGTGAAATGAAGGGTTTGGACTAGAAAATTGCTGTTTATATCCAGATTTGAAATTTTATCATTTCATGCAAACATCTTGCATGTTCAGTACATAGTGTTATATCATATGTCATATTTTACACTGATATGTAATGGTAATATTTATAAATGTAATTACTCCCTAAACTACATTGGTATACCTACAGACCCTTGAGCAGAGGCTCTAAGTAAGTAGTGGCATTTTGGTGTTTTTTAGATAGAAGAAATATATATCTATTTTACATATAAAATAATATATTTCACATATAAACATAAAAAATAACATTTTACACATAAATACATATACAAATGCTAACAGTTTACACATAAATATATAAAAATACGTAACATTTTTATATATAAATACATATAAATAACATGTTTTATAAATATAAACATAAAATATAACTTTTGTATATAAATATCAATATAAAAATATATAAAATATAACATATTTTATATATAAATATAAATATATAAAACAACATACTTATGTTTATATAATATATAAATATATGAAACATAACGTACTTATGTTTATATAATATATAAATATATAAAACATAACATATTTATGTTTATATAATATATAAATATATAAAACAACATATTTATGTTTATATAATATATATAAAACAACATATTTATGTTTATATAATATATAAATATATAAAACATAACATATTTATGTTTATATAATATGTGACTATAAAATATAACATTTTATGTATAACTATATACAAAAATACATATAAATATATAAAATAACATCCAGGTTACAAAAATTAAAAAAATCTCATTATATATATTTTATTGGTGTTGTACTAGATGAGTCATTTGTAATTCTCTTATAGGGAATTTTTACTTTTGCATCACTGAGGCCAGTGGAGTTACAGCTGTTTTTGTTGTTAAACAGGTACTCGATTCAGTTAATGCTACGTATTCTGACTTTAAGAGCAACTTTGCGAAGAGGCTGTCCGCAGAGGTTCCTGTTGCGAGTAGCCCCATTACCACAAGGTGGCAGCAAAGTCAAACTAGGGCTCTGTCCTCTGATTCCTTTGGGGAAGAGCAGTCAACCACCTACCTCCCAGAAGCTTCCGGATCAGTGCTGAAGACACCGCCTGAGAAAGAGACCTTGACTCTAGGTGAGGTGCCCCAAACGCCACAGCCCCGTTTTGCAACGTGAATAAAAGATATATTCCTGAGAGAATCTTTGTCTTGTAGAACTAAGGAGTGTCACATTGAGTCAACTCTTTTCTCTTTTTCTCCCTTTGAATAAGAAATTTCCAAGGTGGGGAGAAATGACACAAAAACAAAGGAAAGGTACTGTATGTGTTTAAAAACAAAAACAAAAACAAAACTTTAGACAAATTAAATTTTACAAAGTTAATTGTGCAAAGAACCGTTGGCCAATGGGCAACCAGAGAGCCACTCCATGTGGGGGCGGGCAGCATTTATGGATAGGAACTGGAAGTGCGTAGGAGCCGGCCTGATTGGCTACAGCTCAGTTCGCCTTATTTGCACGTGGTCTGATTAGTTGGCCGCCTGTGATTGACTGAAGCTCAGCTTCTGTGATTGGCGGAGACTCAGCTAAGATAGGCTTTCAGTTAGTTTACATCCCAAGTTAGGTTGCAGTTTAAGATGTAGGGACTCATCCTACATCCTCAGGCCAAATTTAGCTTAATTTTAATATGTTTTTGAGACTTGCATTGGTTAGATGATTACTTTTGTAAAGATTGTATGTATGAATGTATATGTATATATGTATATGTACACACACACACACATATATGTGCTTTTGTTTTGCAAAGTATGGAATTTTAATGACTGGTAAGGTTACTGGTATACAGAGTCAGAAAAAATTATGCGTTAGTAATGGAATAATCAGATGTGAAATAGAAGAAAAAGACAGAAGCAGGAGAGAATGAGAGGAAGAGAAAGTAAGAGGAAGGAAGCAAGAGAGAGGGATGAGGGGATGGATGGGGGGAGAGAGACAAAGAGAGAGAAGAGAGGAGAAGGAGACAGAGGAGGAGGAGGAGGAAGAAAGAAGAAAGAAGAACCTCCAAGAGTAGTAGGGAAGAGAAGAGGGAAGGAAAGGAGAGTGAGAGACAGTCTGATGCCTATATTGGGGCAGAGATGGGGGAGTGGGCTCCAAACCACCAGTGTGATGGGCAGGATCCATGATCAACCTGCCAGAGCCCCGAAACACAAACTCGCTTTCTGAAATATGTAATTCTCATTTGGGCACAGACATTTTCATTCCCATCCTTCAGAAGCAAAATTTGCCACCTATCGTCAGCTGATGTAATTCCCATTCTTTCTTTTGAGAATCCTAGACAGCATAATTCTTTTGACTATAAGCATATTTATTAAGACAAATGTTAATAGAAGTGCCAACTCTTTTCAATGACATCGGACACGATGATGCATTGCAGTTCTGCAGATTGAAAGGGAGCCCAGATTTTTTTCAAATCAATGAAATTCCCATGTAACGACAGGCTTTAATACTGAAAGTATTTAATAACCGAGGAGGGAAGCAGTAGGAGATAAGGGGTTGTGAAAAACGTCATTGTTGTGACTATCTTCTGAAAGAAATCTTTTGTATCTCATTGCAATTGAGGGACAGTTTTGATGCTGATTGTTTTTGGAAGAATTTCTGGCTAAAATTAGGGGCTCCCTTTTACTTTCTAGGTTCTTAATTAATTTATTGATTTTTTAAAAAAAGTATGACATTGTGTGAGAAATTCAGAAATCAGATATTAACAAAAAGGATTTTACAAGAAAGACCATTTTATTTTCTACTGAAGTTAATACTAGGGATTAATCAGATCTACTGGTTTCTCAGTGCTTTGCTAGTGGGGTTTCTTTCTTTTTGTTTTAGAAGAGCAGATACTGAAGATCCTCCCATTCCTAAGGGACATTTACAGAGAGGTTCATTTTCAGTCATGCTCTGTGGACAGAACCTGAGAGGTCCCTTCTTTCTTAGGCTGATGGACCTGACCTCTTTGTATATAACTGTGATGATTGTCAGTACTAGCCTCTGACTGCAACTTTTTCTTTCTCATTTGAAGTTCTGAGAGCTGGCTTTTTCTCCCCTGTACACTTTTACAAATAGCACGAGAAAGCAAGCATGCATAATTTCTCAGGACAAAGAGCAAGATCTAAAACTTTGACCAGCATTTCATATTTTTATCCTTCTTCTCCCTAAATTTAATATATATTGCTTAAATTTTGAATGTCCCAGTACTTGAGGTAGTAGGCTCTAGGAACATTAGTGAGAATTTATCAAGCCCATGGTTGTCCAAATGAAGAAGAGATTGTCACATGGCAAAAGGCTAAGATTTTCCAATGGTCCCTTGGCTCCTGTGATGAACAAGTGATATGGCAGATATTTAGTTTTAGAGAATGACTTGATAGGTTTCCAGGGCAGTTGAAAGTCTGGTAAAGGGCTTTCTCAATCTTGAGAAGAGAGTAGATAGGAATAATACTGATGCAAGTAACATTGACCCTTCTATTACTTTAACTTAGAAAGTATTTCACTGATGCCATCTTAAACTATCTTTAAAACATCTTTCTGCAATAGAAAGGGGGAGAGAGGCAAAGTGATTTGCTCATGATTATGTAGTGAATGTCAATGCTGGCAAAGCAAGCATCCCATAATGTTTTCCTTGTAGGATGACCATAGCTCGGGCAAACCAGATACTCTTTCCACTATCATTTAAAACTATGGAACTGTTTCTATCCATTCTTCAAATGTGCAAATCTGGTTTTTTTTTTTTTTTCCATACAGAGATAAAGCATTCACACTGCTGCTGCAGCAAATGAAGTCAGGTCTTTAATCTTGGCACCTCTTCCCCGCTCTAGAGGCCACTGAGACAGCTTTCTCATTGAGTGACAACCTTATGAAGTCAGCAGTCTGGATAGGATTCTGTCCTGCTCTCTGCAATGGACTTTGGAGCGACGAGAGCCTGGGCTTTTTCACTCTGTCCTTCTGTGAAAGATGCCACAGCCAGACCTACAATCAAAGTGATTATCTTGTTTTAAAAACCAAATTCAAAGATAAATGTCTTTCTTGTAGGATCCTGCAAAGAACAACTGAAGACCCCCAGCAAAGGAATTTCTGAAACAAGTAACTCTGCTCCCCATTTTTGCAAGGCACCTCATGCAATGGACAGAGACTGGAAAGAAAGTGTTGCCTCAAAAGGGCAGGTAGGTAAAGAGAAAAAAACTGAAGATCCCACATCTAGAGAAGCTGAGACAACTTAGTTGCAAATGTAAGGGAAGAGTTGCTTAGTTCTCTTACCAATCAATAAGAAAATGATGCATTCCTGATAAAAAATGAATAATTGAAGGATATGAATAGAGCCACTTTGTAAAAGAAAGAAGATATCCCCCAAATATATGAGAAAATGTTGAGTTGGGATTAATTAAAAAAGTGAAAATGAGAATAACTATTTTATCTTTACAAACAGGTAAAGGTTAAAAATATAATGAAATTATACTTATTACGGTATGCTTCCTCTTAGCCTAAGGATCTCTTGCTGTCATCATTCCCAACTATTTGATGATGTGATCTGTCCTTTGGGGTCTCTTAGGAAAAGTTGAATTATTGCTCTATATGATGGTCTTTTAAATATTTCCCTTAAGCCTTTCTTGTTGTTTGTTTTTTTCTTGGTTAAGTACATTTATTACATTTAGGTATCTTTTATTTATTATAGTTTTAAGATCTTAGGAGTCTGACGTAAATCTTTTGGGCACATTAAATATCAACAGCATGTTTTTGAATTTATGAAATCCAATGAAGAGTCTTTGAAGGAATCCATGTTTCAGTTCGAAAGCTTTGAACTAGAAAAGTCATAAATTCTCAATTTAGGCAAAATTACTTATTCAGTGTATGCCTTTTTCTGTGCTTGGCTATTTTGCTAGAAGAATAATAAAATATTGTTCATATAAATTTTAGTTATCTGAACTTATATGCAATTGGAAGTGAATGTTTTAGAGCAGGTATTTTGATGTGTGCTTTATTGTTGGATATGGGTTTGGGAGATAGGGAATGGCTGGGGAGTCCTACTGAGATAATTAGGGTGCACTGGTGGCCTCAAACCTGGGCCAGATTATTAACACTCCTGTGCTTTCCACCCTCTGCTGCTGATTGGAGTTTTTGCTGCCCTACCCCTTGAGACTTCCTTTTCCTTCCTCTTATCCTTTCTGGTAACTGGTGGCAGCAAGGTTAGTGGCTCCATCTGTGGGCTCATGATGGTGTTGGCAAGATACTCCTTAGCAATTGTTATACCAGCTGGAACATCACCCCAGCATCACTGAAGAACCTGGGCAGGGGATAATGGAAGCTGTTCTATGGTGTTAAGGAGAGCATTTTTTGTCATGGTTAGTTAGAAGTCAAATAGCGTCAAGAGTGGTGAAGACACAAAGCGAGGTCTTTCCCCTGTAGAGTAAACGTGTGTCTTCATGTGGTCCTCACTGATCATCTGGAGGGTGTTTCCACAACGAGGGCCTGCATAGCCGTGGAGACTTTCAGAATTCATCTTCCAGGAGCTCCATATTAAGTTGCTGATTAAAGTAGTAAGTCGATCTCATCTAGGAAAGAGCACCCCTGCACCCACAGAACAGAAGCGCCTGCTAAACCTTGCTGTGATCAGCTTTGTGGTAACTGTGGGATTCTAAAGAAGTGAGTCTGTGAAGAGTTCATTGAACTACTGATGAGCAGGCCATTTTAGGAATATTATTTTATACTAACGGTTCTCAACTCAGGGTGATTTTACTCATCAAGGGGCATTTGGCAATATCTAAAGACATTTCATTGTTACAACTCGGGGGAGAGCATCTTGTGGGTGAAGGCCTGGGTTACTGCTAAACATCCTACAATGCACAGAATGGCTCCCACAACAATGAATTGTTGCCCATAGTGCCAAGATTGGGAAACCCTGCTTTCTAGTTAGTTGTTCTACCTTGAGTAACTAAAAACCACGATTCATTGACAGCAATGCCAATTATGTGACATAACATCAAGGAAGAAAAACAAAATACCAAAATGTTGTCTGTCAGAGAGACTTCTGTCTGAACCGTGGGGACCCAGAGTGTAAGGAACATGGCTGTGCTTTGGTCAAGGATAGGCCGAGGTAGGATGTTTACATTCTTCGTGACTCAGTGAGTATAGAGCACAGGCGTATAACTCCACTTGTCATCATAGCCATGTAGACACAACATAGAGAAGCTCACCACTATAGTTATAACACCGGGAAGGCCATCACTTGGCTCTAAGCCACTGTTGTCCGTAAAAGGTATAATTGCCCTGTTGACACTGTGCAGAAGCTGGCACCTGGAGAAAGAGAAAGCCAGAGCTGTCTTTGCAGATGGATGAGGGGAGCCAGGACACAGCTTGGCTTGCTCGTGCCCAGAGAAAGAAAGTGTTAAGCTGCTGACCCTGAAGGCAAGGGAGAGCGAGTCCTGCAGCTGTGTGTGTGGGTCATCAACTAAGCAGCCAAGATAAAGGTGAACAGTGTAGAGAGCTAGTGTAAGAAAGCTGTTGATGAGAGCTGCTGCTGAATAAAATCATTCACCTGCCTACGGCCCCCCAAAGTGTTCTTTCTGCTCATCCACCCACTCCCTCCAGACCTCAACATGACCTTTGGCGTAGTTGTGAACCTGACACGGTGTTTGTCATATTTGGGAGAGCAAATATTTTATTGTGAAGAAGCAAAACAGAATCTTCTCTGCTTTAATCATTTATCACTATGTTTTTAGGAAATTCCAACAGTTATTTTTCTTTCCACTTGTTACTAATTTTCCCAGGTGTTTTTGATTGAAGTTGGATGTAAGAGTGTCAGAAGGGCTCTTTATATATTGGCCCAAAGGGATGGGACCCAGATTTTTGTGCACATGGAATTTTAGTAAAGTTACTTAAGAGCTCTGTGAAGGTGTTAACAAAAAAGGACCTTAAGATGGCCATTCAGCTGTGGCAGGCTTTGCTGATATCACTGGCCTATGGTGATATATAGGCTAAACAGATTTTTAGGCTAGAATAATAAAAAAAGATTTTATTCTAGCCAAAAAATACCTGCTCTATGGAGTTGTTGAACTCCATAGTTGAGAAATAATATATGTAAAATGCTCAGCACTGTTCATAATATATTGTTTAGTTAATAAATAATAGCGATTATTGTGGTGTTGGCTTTGACAATGTGGAATCTTTGAACTCCTTAGTGAATTACCAGTTGTAATTCTATATTATACATTACATTTTAGTTATACATATATGTTTTTAAAGAAATATTCTCCTTATGTGTGTTTATTTTCAGAAATGCCTAAAACAACTCTTTGTAACCCAGAACGTGGTTCAGCAGGCTAATGGAAAAATGCAGCTCTGTGAGCAATCCCAATGTGTTTGGAAAGGTACAGGATCAAGACATTGTCCTTCTTTCCTGCGCTCCTCTCTCTCTGCCTCCTTCATTTCTTCCTAATCTTAAAATATATTATTTTTAATATTTACTAGACTAAATCAACCTAATTGTAAAATATGAATAATTCTCATAATCCTCTGTTCTAACTACCCCTACCTCCAAGTCCCATTCTCTATAGGTGACCACCTTTAGTTCTTCCAGCTGTCCTCCTGGTATTTACATCTGTTTTCTAAATAATATTGGTAAACTGCTATTTCTTGTGATTTTAGACTTGATCATGACTTCTTTATTTTTGGTGTTGCTCAGGCTGGAGTGCAGTGGTGCGATCTCGGCTCACTGCAACCTTTGCCTCCCGGGTTCAAAGGACTCTCATGCCTCAGCTTCCTGAGTAGCTGGGATTATAGGCATGCACCACCATGCCTGGTTAATTTTTTTGTATTTTTGGTAGAGTTGGGTTTCACCATGTTGGCCATGGCTGGTCTCGAACTCCTGGCCACAAGTGACCCTCCTGCCTCAGCCTCCCAAAGTGCTGGGATTACAGGCATAGTAGATAAGAATTTAGTTCTCTTCCTGCCTCATTCAGTTTCATCGGTTTCTCGACATGCTTATATCACACTTTAAAAAAGTAAAATTAGTAGTTAATGTTTACATCATATTACTACACAACTATTATTCACTATCAAGCCAAATAATATAATTATGCTTCTTTTCTAGTATAATTGTTTTGCCGAGTATTAAAAGTTGCCTTATTTTTCGTTTACTAGATAACTATGACACTATTAATATTTCCTCTAAATGCTCCAGTGTTTTATTCCGTAGCTGTCAATAACATTTTCCATGCACTCACTCACTCCAGTTTCTTCTTTTCCTTGATGTCCTCCCTTTCAGAGCCTGCTGAACAGGCTGCTTTCTTGGCCAGTTGCACAGTTGTCTTCTGGGACTTTTCATCAATATTAGATCCACTATTTTTGGGCAGCTATGTTGTGCTCTTTCTGGGTTTGCTGGTCTGAAAATGTCCTTATTCTTCTTTTATGCTTGATTCATAGTTTGGCTGGCTATAAATTCTAGTCTCGCTCAGAATTTTGACAATATTGCTTTATGATTTTCTAGTATCCACTGTTGCTGTTGAGAAGTCATGTGTTAATTTGACTTCAACTTTGCTTTTTCTCTCTTGATGCTCTTAGAAAAGTCTTTTATCACCAGTGTTCTAAGATTTCATGATGATAAAGCTTGGCATTAAAAAAAAACTCATTGTAAATCAAAAGCCCATTGGTGGATATTTTCATTCTTGGAGATCCATATCCTATAGTTCTTGGAAAGTTGCTTGAATTATTTTTTAATAATTTTTTTCATTGTCGTTTATTTTTTCCTTCTTTATGAAATATCCTGGATTGACTCTCCAATTCTCTTATCTTTTATCTTCTATTTTTCATCTCACTTTTTTATTTTTAAACCTTTTGGGTGATTTCCTCAACTCTGTTCACCAACCTCGCTATGAAACTTTTTATTTTGGCTATCCTACTTTTAATTTTTTAAAAGCAATTTCTGTACTCTGTTCCTCTTTTTTTTTTTTACAGCATCCTGTTCATGCTTCATGGATATACTATCTTCTCCTATATCTCTGACAATATGATTTTATAGATTTTTGGAAGTACTTCTGTGCTGTCTGTGTTGTTTTCCTTTGCTTTGGTTTTCTCTCCCTCCAACCCCCCATTTACTTTGGCTTCTCCCTTTCAGAGTGAAAACTTTCCTGAAAGGTGTGCTGTTTTAAAAATAGTACTAGGGTAAAGAGCTTAGTTCTCCTTTCCCAGGTTAAAGAGTACCAGGGTAAATTCAGTATAAAGATATTAGTATAGGCGCGGTGGGTCAAGCCTGCAATTTTAGCACTTTGGGAGGCCGAGGAGGTGGATCACTTGAAACCAGGAGTTCGAGACCAGCCTGGCCAACATGGTGAGACCCCATCTCTACTAAAAACACAAAAATTAGCTGAACATAGTGGCTCACGCCTGTAATCCCAGCTACTTGGGAGATTGAGGCAGGAGAATCACTTGAACCTCGGAGGCGGAGGTTGTAGTGAGCCGAAATCACGCCACTGCACTCCAGCCTGGGCGACAGAGTGAGCTCTGTCTTTTTTTTTTTTTTTTTTAACTCAAAATCTATTTTTTTGTTTCATACATCTCCATGGTGCCTGGTGCTATTGAATTAAAAAATTGTCATTTTTATTTATCCAGAGAATAAACATCTGGTTTCTTCTGGTATATGCATATATGTGTGTCTGTATTTTCTTGGTTGGGCAGGGTGTGTGTGTATGTGTGGGAATTTGACAGTCTTTTAACTAACCCACCTCTCAGTCTTCTCTGTGCCTCGGAGCCCTTGTGGGATTTTGCAAGGCAAATCAGCTTGTTTCTCTTCACTGTCTCCCTCTGCAGGCACTTTAGAGGTAGTTTCTTATGCTCTTCTTGGTCAGTTATTAATCCTTTATCCACTGTCTAGAAAATTATTGGGCTCTCTTGCCCACTGCTATATTCACTCCCATAGTGTTTGTTCTTGTGTCTTCACCCCTTAAAAAAGTCATTTGCTGTACTTAGGTTGAAAATAGGAGGCAGAGGAAATAAACTTACATGGCCATTCCTCCAACTTGACTTGACTTACCTATGTCTCTCCCCTTCCCATAGATCACTTTAGTGGCAGCATGAAGAAACGATTTGAACAGGAGGATGTTGGTGGCAAAGACTAATTGAGAGGCCCTCTGAATACTCTATGCAAGGCTCTGTTGTTGATTCTTTTAAGGGAACTTAAACTATGAAATAGATCCCACATAAGCCAAGTAATTGCTCATCAGTGGATCACGGGGACAAATGTTATCCAGGTGCTGTGTATATAAAGCAATTCTTTATGCTTTGTCCATATCTAATGACTCTGAAACCTTACAGCAGGCAGCCCCTGTAAACTTTCAGGTGTACCTCTTTGCCCAAAGCTGGTAGGAAACTTTGGATGGTGGTGTTATGAGTGTATCAGGGAAGCTCTGTAGCCATGCAGTGGGGAGATAATTGCCTGTGGCAATTTCTAGAAGGTCCTGTTCCATGCTACATTTGGAGCTCTCAGTGCTTTCTTTCTTTCTTTTTTTTTTTGAGACAGAGTCTCGCTCTGTTGCCCAAGCTGGAGTGCAGTGGCGCGATCTCAGTTCACTGCAACCTCTGTCTCCCGGGTTCAAGCGATTCTCCTGTCTCAGCTTGGGATTACAGGCACATACCACCATGCCCAGCTAATTTTTGTATTTTTAGTAGAGAAGGGGTTTCACCATGTTGGCCAGACTGGTCTCCAACTGCTGACCTCAGATGCTCCACCAGCCTCAGCCTTCCAAAATGCTGAGATTATTGGCATGAGCCACTGTGCTTGGCCTCCCGAAGTCTTTTGACCCTGAGCCCCATGTGTTTTCATTCCTACTTTCTGTTGTCATCATGGATGTTTTTGTGTTATTCATGAGATTATTGTCATGGCTGGAAAATAATTGTTTGGGAGCCAGAATTCTGTGTGAGAACCCTCTTGAGAGAACTAGAGTGGTTCATTTCATAAATGCCAAGGAAACTTGCCTGCTACATTTCCCCTCTGGAATAAGTTCTGGTAAGCATATCCATGGGGTGCTTTGGCAAGGTCTCAAATATAAATGTGAACAAGGAGACAGAAATCCTCAATGCTAAAGTAGACTTCTGTTTTTATGGCTTGTCCTAATTTTTTTTTTTTTTTTGAGATGAAGTCTTGCTCTATCGTCCAGGCTGGAGTACAGTAGTGTGATCTTGGCTCATGGCAACCTCCACCTCCCAGGTTGAAGCAATTCTCCTGCCTCAGCTTCCTGAATAGTGGGGATTACAGGCCTGTGCTACCACACCTGGCCAATTTTTGTACTTTTAGTAGAGGCAGGGTTTCACCATGTTGCCCAGGCTGGTCTTGAACTCTGGCCACAAATGATCTGCCCACCTTGGCCTCCCAAAGTGCTGGGATTACAGGTGTGAACCACTGCACCTGTCGTGTCCCAATTTTTTATTAAAAATATTTTTTGGGGCTGGGCACGGTGGTTCACGCCTATAATCCCAGAACTTTGGGAGGCCGAGGCAGGTGGATCACGAGGTCAGGAGTTCGAGACCAGCCTGGCCAACATAGTGAAACCCTGTCTCTACTAAAAATACACACAAAAATTAGCCAGGCGTGGTGGTGGGTGCCTGTAGTCCCAGCTACTCGGGAGGCTGAGGCAGGAGAATTGCTTGAACCCGGGAGGCGGAAATTGCAGTGAGCCGAGACCGTGCCATTGCTCTCTAGCTTGGGTGACAGAGTGAGACTCTGTCTCAAAAAAAAAAAATTTTTTTTTGGAAATTTTCTTTTAAAAATTATGTAGATAACACATAGATACACACTTTTAACTTCTAAATACAGGGGTGTCCAATCTTTTGGCTTCCCTGGGCCACATTGGAAGAAGGATTGTTTTGGGCCACATATAGAATACACTAATACTAAAGATAGCTGATAAGCTAAAAAAAAAAAAAAATCACAAAAAAATCTCAGTGTTTTTACAAAGTTTACAAATTTGTGCTGGGCTACATTCAAAGCCCTCCTGGGCTGCAGATTGGACAAGCTTCTATCTAGAACTTTGTGCATGTTTATTCCTCAAGAGTCTGTTTTCCAGCAGTAAAAAGGGGAAAAAAATTGAGTTAGATGCATAAAAATAGGCACAAAATTTCAGGCCTTCTAAATGTTCTTTTGGGGGTTTGGGAATATATGGTTGGGATGAGAGTGTGAACCTTGTCTTTTCCTTAGAATGATATTTTCTTAAAAGCAAAATAAAATATGTGGGGACATGTCTTTCCTCAGCTCTCTCATCTTCTTTTGTCCTAAACAGCAACAAGTTTTTGTTTCTGTAAGGTGCTGAGTATTTGGCTTAGAATAAAAAATATATGTTCCATGAAGCCGGAGATAATGTACCTATATTATTCTGATATTTTAGGAGTCTCTCTCTGTGTGTGTCTATATATATATATATATATAGACACACACATACACTTTATTATTTAGATTTGTTTTAGGTTCACAGCAAAGTTAGGCAGAAGGTGCAGGTTCACTTATATCCCTTGTCACCACACATGCACAGCCTCCCCCGTTATCAACATCTCCCACCAGAGTATTACATTTGTTACAATCAATGAACCTACATTGGCACATCATGGTCACCAAAAGTCCATAGTTTACATTAGAGTTCATTCTTGATGTTATGTATTCTATGGGTTTGACCAATGTATAATGACATGTATCACTATTATAGTATACAGAATAGTTTCATTTCCCTAAAAATGCTCACTGCTTTGTCTGTTCATCCGTCTCTCCCCTTCCCATGGAAACCTTTTTACTGTATCTATAGTTTTTCCTTTTCCAGAATGTCATATAGTTGGAATCATACAATATTTAGTTTTTTCAGGTTGTCTTCTTTCACTTAGTAATATGCTTTTAAGGTTTCTTCATGTCTTATTTTTTATTTTTTTTAGAGACAGAACCTCACTCTGTCACCCAGGCTGATGTGGAGTGGTGCAGCCATGGTAGCATTGACCTCCTGGCTCAAGTGATCCTCCCACCTAAGCCACCCAAGTAGCTGGGACTACAGGCATGTACCAGCATGCCTGGCTAATTTCTGCATTTTTTGTAGAGACAGGGTTTCGCCGTGTTGCCCAGGTGGGTCTCAAACTCCTGGGCTCAGGCAATCTGCCTGCCTCAGCTCCTAAAGTGCTGAGATTACATGCATGAGCCACCGTGCCCAGCCCCAGGAGTTTTTTTGTTCATTCTTTGGGTATTGATTTTTTTTTTAACCTTGTTGATACTTTATCAGCAAGCCTAAGTATTTTTAGTAATCTTGCAGTTTTGCCGTCAACTAGAGGTTTTCATAGCTAACACGGAAGCAGGAATTTATGAGTAACAATTTGGTTTCTTGGTGTAGCATTGTGAAGCTCTCATGCTTTTATCAGAAGCCATCTGGTCATAGACACCACAAGTCACCTGGGTGGTCTTGGTTTCTTTTGATTTTATCATTCTCAGTTTGATCACAAGCTGAGTGGTTGGAGATGAAAAGACAGTGGCCTGTGGTTTGAACTTAGTATGGTCTTTTGATGAGAACTGAACAAAAGATAGAATACTGACCTTAGATAGTCATGGGTAAAATTAACCAAAAGTAGTAAGTCTGTGTGCTCCGATACTGAAATATTGAGAGAAAGAGCTAAAATCAACGAATCAATAAATATTTATTGATGAAGTCGCAGAGTAGGGCATAGGTGTACCAGATAAGTCTTGGTGTGGAAAAGCAAAATTCACTTTGGTTTTAAAATCCCAAATAACAGAATAAATATTCAAAGCATGATGTAGTATCTCTGTGTACTCCTCACAAGATCTATCTTCTACATTCAGGTCTGTATGCATGTGCTTTTTAGTAGGAAGTGTCATTGAAAAAAATTTTAATCTTGTTTAAATTAATACTGAAGTGCTCTTCATTTCCTTCCTTCCCCGGCTCTTTGTACTGTAGTTTTATCATGATGACTACTTATTTTCCACTTAATTAAGCTTTTCCACTTAATGTTATTTCCTAATTCCCACAAGAATAAATATTATATTTTCAGGATCTTAGAGCTGTGTAGAAGTGTTTGTTTCTTGCAGGCTGCAAAGATGGAGTGAGAGATGAATCCTTCCATCTTAAAAGGTCTGGTGATATAAACGATTCCATACTCCAACCAGAGGTGAAGATTCATATTACTGGTCTTCGAAATGACTACTGTAAGTTATCATTTAGATTGGGAATTAAAAGTTGAAATGACAAAATGCATCCTGTGCTCTGGTATAAACTTGAAATTTGATTAAACCAGATGGCCTTTATGTCTCATATCCAAATAGTGTAGCATCCAAATAGTGTAGCATCCAAATATGGCTAATATACTTGGCTTTTCCTGGTGCAACTTTCATATTCAGGGATGGTATTGTTAATGTTGGCATGGTATGGGAAATATACATTTTATATTACTGTATTAGAAAGAATTGTACTGATGATGGTCTATTCTTATGTATGTATTTTAAATATGGGTAAATCGAATCAGTCAAACAACTGCATTGGGTCTACTTGTTATGTGCCCAGCTTGTAATCTAGTTTGGAGGACAGGACTAACTGACATGGAACTGATACCATATGCCAAGGTGGATTATAAATAATAAATCATGGGATATAAGGAGCTATAAAGACTAGAAGGAGCTTAGTGAGCTTCGGTGTTGTCCAGAAAGACGTTGTGGAGATATTTATACTTAAGCTGGGTCTTGAAAGATCGTCAGAACTTGGAAAGGTATAGAGGAGAAGGACCATTTTTGGTATTGTTAACAGCATGAAGAAGGCAGGATGTTGGTAATTAAGATATTTAATGGCAATGAAGAAGATACATTGGGGACTGGTGAATAGGTGGGTACAGATTATGGAGAAAAATTCAAATTCAGAAATTTAGATTTGTTTTGGGAGTTGTTGACTAAGAGAAACATCAAAGGAAAATTCATGGCAGAGTATGCAGAATGCACTTAGTAGGAAAGAGCTGCCAAAGAGTAAAGGCTTATTTTTCCTCCATGAAGAAAAGAAATGGGATGAGAAATGAATTCATGATTATTCCAAGTTTTTGAAGCAGGAGAAGGGTGGTGTTACTGAGAAGACAGATTGGCAGAGGAGGTGATTTGGAGAGGAAAGACTATGCTTGAATATTATTTTAAAGGAGACAATCAGACATAGAAGCAGCTTGGCAGATTATTTGAAAGAATGCTGGTAGTTGAAAGAGGATGGACTAGCCCGTAGGTCAGATGATTATGATTGAATCCAGGAGCCAGCGTAAGCTCCCTAGATGAGGGAGAGAGGAGCAGAGGGAAGGGGCCTGGGCTCCATGGAATATCTACAAAGAGGCATGAGCTGGAAAAAGAAAAATCCCTGAAGGGAACAGTTCTCCATCTCCCTATTCCTTCAGCTCCTTCTGCAAGAGAATGTATTGTCATGACCAACTAAGAAGGATGCATTTTCAAAAAATGTTAAAAAACTGTTATACTCATATTAAAAAGAAACAATGTTTGTTCCCATTTTTCCTTTAAGCCACAGCCCTTTTCCTTTCTTTCTTTTTTTTGAAACAGAGTCTTGCTTTGTCACCCAGGCTGGAGTGCAGTGGCTCACTGCAGCCTCCGCCTCCTGGGTTTAAGCGATTCTCGTGCCCTCAGCCTCTTGAGTAGCTGGGCGTGTCGCTACAGGCATGTGCACCATGCCTGGCTAATTTTTGTATTTTTAGTAGAGATGGGGTTTCACCATATTGGCCAGGCTAGTCTCGAACTCCTGACCTCAAGTGATCCGCCTGCCTTGGCCTCCCAAACTGCTGGGATTACAGGCATGAGCCACCATGCCCAGACGCACAGCCCTCTTTCTTTCCTCCTTTTGACAGTACAACTTTCAAAAGATCTTTATACTTATAATTTTCTATTTCTCTCCCCATATTGTCTCAAATCCACTCTAGTCAAGTTTTAAGTCTCATCATTCAATTGAAACTACTCTTCCAAACATTACCAAAGAACTCCTCATTGTTAAATCCAACAGTTACTTCTTAGACTTCATACCGAACCCTAACAACTATATTTGAGACAGCTGATCCATCCCTCCTTCTTGATATCCCACTCTTTTGGGTTTTGTCCAAGAGTGTCTTTTTGTTCACTCTTTCTCATCCTTTTTTGCTGATTTGTGTTTCTCTTCCATTTCCCTGACCTCTAAATGTTGGAGTACCCAAGGCCTATTCCTTGGACATCTTTTCTTTTTTTACTTCTGTTCTATTTTAATTGATCTTAGCTTTTTGGCTATATCTCTTTGTATTGTGTTTTGTTGTCATTTTTCTAGGGATTACAACGTAATTTTAACTTTCTTAGTCTACGTAGAGTTACTATTGTACATGTCACACAATATATAAACATCTTGCAATCACATAGGTCTCTCAAACTCCCCACTACTTTTTAGGTTACTGTAGTTGTCATGTGTTTGTTTGTTTGTTATTGTTTTTTGAGGGAGGTTTTGAGGGAGGTTTTCACTCTGTCACCCAGGCTGGAGTGCAGTGGTTCAGGCTGGAGGCTGTAGAGGCTTACTGTAGCCTCTACCTCCTGGCCTCAAGTGATCCCCCTGCCTTAGCCTCCCAAGTAGCTGGGCCCACAGGCACATCTCACCATGCCCAGGTAATTTTTTGATTTTTTGTAGAGATGGGGTCTTACTTTACTCCTCAGGCTGGTCTTGAACTCCTTGGGCTCAAGTGATCCTCCCACCTTGGCCTCCCAAAGTGCTGGGATTACAGGTGTGAGCCACTGTGTCTGGCCTGTCATGCATTTTATATTTACATACACTGAAAACCATCCAATTGTAAACGTTTTAAAATTTAAAAAGTATTTAAATAGCTTAAGAGGGAAAAAATGGCTCCTATGTTCACCCAAATATTTACCAATTTCAGTGTTCTTCATTTCTGAAGATCCAAGTTTCTCTTTCATATAATGTCCCTTTAGCCTGAAGAGCTTCCTTTAGCAGTTCTTGCAGATCAGGTCTGTTGGCACAGACTTCTGTTAGATTTTCCATCTCCCAGTTGATGAGATTTTTGCTGGATATAGAATTCTGGGTTGAAAGATCCACAACTGCCCCCTACCCCCAGCATTTAAAAGATATTGTTCCATTGACTGTGGCCTCCATGGTATCTGGTGAGAACCCCATGGTCATCTTGTTATCCTGCTTCTAAGACCTGACTCTACTTACACATATGTTAGATTTTTGGATATTATTCCACAATTCGCTGAGGCTTCATTCTTTAACAAATTTTTTCTCCACATTCTTTAGATTGAATAATTTCTGTTATCTATATTCAAGTTTACTGTTTCCTCTATCACGTCTATCCTGCTATTCAGTGTATCCAAGGAATTTTTCAGATATTATATTTTTCCATTTTAAAGTTTGTATTTTGTGGTTTTTGTATATTTGATTTCTATTTTAGAGCTTTGTTTTACGGTTTCTATTTTCTTTACTTAGAAAATACTTTTGATTTTTCTGTTTATCTGTTAAAGCTTCATATAAAGTTTCATATGAATTTTCATTCATTTCATGTGTGTTTTTCTTCACTTCATGGAGAATATAATGGCTGCTTTAAAGTCTTTGTTTGATAATTTCTATACCTAGGTCACCTTGGAGTTTTCATCTATTGGTTACGTTTTGCCTTTACATTTATCCAGTAATTTTGAATTGTGTCTGGATATTGTAGATGTTATGTTATAGTCACTGGGTCCTGTGGAGAATGTTGATGTTTTGTTCTGGTTGATGTTTTTGTTCTAGTTAGGTTCACATTTTAAGTTTTGTCTTGCCATTTGTGGGTGGTGTTTCAAATCTTAGATCAGTTTCTTAAACTTTGACCATGCTGGTTTGGGTCTATATCTCATACATGTGGATCAGAGCCTAGGCTGAGACTTGTATGGATGTTTCAAATCTCAGTTCGTTTCTTAAAGCCTTTGCTAAGGTGATTTGAGTCTCTTCTGCATGTAGATGATTTAGGGGTAAGGCTGAGATGTGTGTGAATTAATATACTCACACTCAGAGGATCTCTTTCTTTTGGCTTTCCCATGTCTAGGACTTTCCCCTCATACTGGTATCAGTTCTATGCCTCAGGCTTTTTTCCATGGTTTCTCTGACCAGAAAGATGGTGGCCTTTTTGTCAGAGTCTTCGCTGGCACTCCATGACTGGGGCCTGTCCTCAGGGCAAAGGTGTGAAAGAAGAAAAGTGGGAAACTTACCCCCCACCAGGTTGCTTCTCCAAATTTTGACTCCCTTACGTAGTTTACTGCTTTTCCTTACTTTCCAGGGTCTCCAGGTGTTTGTTTTTTATATTTCATTCAGAGTTTATATTTATCATGGGGACGGAATGTATTGTAGGGGTTTAAACTACTGTAGGGGAACTGGTGTGCTACTTAGTTTTATACTGGTACGTGTCAGTCAGGAGTTTCTGACTGAAAAGAAATAAGATAGGGTATATTTTAATAAATGGTCATACAAATATGTTTTCTCTTAGCAGTCAAAGGTTTCTTATTAGTATAAGCTACAGAATACTGTTGAGAACGTGTAGGTATCATACATGAACCACCACCTCTTCTAGCTGGGTGGTGTTTTTGGTTAGAAACGTTGGTGGCATCTCCCATATAGATATCCTAGGTCCAAGAGTGTCTCCATAAGAATTATATGCTTTTAACTTTTACTGATCTGTTAAACGAAGTCTACATGTACTAATAATGGTAGATGAATCTGCCAAGTTCTTTAAATGGCTCTAAATAAGTATATTTCAGTGTAAATAATAAGCATTATTGCTTATTAGACTGTGAGTGTTGACACTAGATTCTATTCCACTTTTCATTTTTGAACTTTTAAGGATTTTCTTGGTTCCATGTTTCCATTTTCCAGCTAACCATGGGGATGGTATTAGTCTTTTCCCCCTACCTATAAAGTTGTTTATTTGAACATGTTTTCATGTGGCTGTATAATTATACTAATTTGAAGTGCTTTTCTTATAGATCTGAATATCCTAGATTGGAGTTTTCAGAATCTTGTTGCCATAGCCCTGGGCTCTGCTGTATACATCTGGAATGGGGAGAACCACAATGGGATTGAAAACATAGACTTAAGTCTCACTTGTAACTATATCTCTTCTGTGTCCTGGATAAAAGAGGGAACTTGCCTGGCAGTTGGCACCAGCGAGGGAGAAGTGCAAGTACTGGCCAGTTTTTTTTTTCTCATCATGTTCTCTGTGTATTATTACACTATAATTGACTTTTAATAACAAGTTAATGTAAAATAGAGAAACTAGGTGTGGCTCTTGAAGTATGGGGAATAAAAGGAGATGACATTCTGCTTTTTTTTTTTTACTGAATGGTTTTTAATGAAAACGTAAGGATACTCTGGTTAGTTTCCACCACAATCTTTCTGTCATATTTAAAAATATATTTTCTCTGAAACTAAAGTTGGGCTTGTAGAATCTCCAGTTTTGGAGCTTTGGAGAGAAGAAGATACTTTCAGTTCTCCTTTTCACCTGAAGCCGTGATGAAGAGTACAGTTATAGAAAATGAGTGAATTTTTTTTTTCTGATAGGCTCCTTGAGATGGGGATTTATCAGATTTCCATCAATCTATCTGATTTCTCATGTATCATTATTACTGTTTATTACCAATAGAATAAACAATATCACTCATGTGCAAATGACTTAGGAGGGCCACAGATGGCTCTCTCACTGCTTTCTCATCTCTGCAATGATAATGAATGCTGTGAAGTCTATGTCATGATTTCTTCTTACACCAAAGTTGTCATTCCCCATGTGGATCAGAATATTATCTGTAGCTGGCAGGAAGGGAGTCTCTTAGCAGTAAGTGGAATTACTGATTCTAGGAAGTGTCTGGGGACCCACATCTTATTAATACATTTGTTGGTAACTGTGGGTAGATTTCCAGATTTGGAATTCTCACAATTTAGAAGGAGCTAGAAATGTGGTAATAATTCTCAACCCTTGGCTGCACATTGAATTCCCCTGGGGAGCTTTAAAACAACTGCCATATATCCCCAGGCTCTACTCTACCAACTAAATCAGCATCCATAGTGTTATAGACTCCCCAGCTGATCCTAATACACAGTCAGAATTGAGAACTGCTGGCTAGATGTGCTGGGTTTTTACTTAGTACAAAAACTAACAATATCAGCAGTAATTGGCTCTGAGGCCTTTGAGAAGACAGTGGGCTGTGAAAACTCCAATGCTACATAACTCTCCTTGTTCATTTTTTCAGTTATGGGATGTGGTAACTAAAAAGCGGCTGAGAAATATGCTTGGTCATTTGTCAGTAGTTGGGGCTCTGAGTTGGAATCACTTTATCCTCAGCAGGTAAGAAGCGTCTTGTTGGAGACAGTTATGTTTGTATTAACAATTGATTATGGGGCCTGAGTAAACAATTGTAATATTCAAAACCTAAACCAATCAAAAATAAAACAAAATAGGCCATTGGACTTAATATCAGGTATGATCCCACCCTGTCAGGTATTCAGATCTGCTGGTCATGTAAGTGTCTTGGTGGCCACATGTATCATGTGTGCCTTCTGCATGGGATTCACTAAATTGTTCAGATAAAATGTGAAAATCCCTTCAAGCAAAAGTTTTCTCTGTGCTAAGTAATAGGTACTAAAGGGATATTTTGCTGAAATCAAGTATTTATTGCTATCAGTATCTATACTATGGAATATGTTAAGCTCTCTGGGGCACATTTCCAATTCATAGACCCACAGAAATTAGAGCAGAAGGAACCTCATAGATTATCCTGTTCAGTAGTTCTCAAACTCGAACATGCATCAGAATCACCTGGAGGGCTCCTCAAAATGCAGATTGCTGGCTTCACTTGAGGGACTTCAGATTCATTAGGTCTTGAGGGGCTGATAGTTGGCATTTCTCATTTCCCAAGTGATGCTGATGATACATCCCTTTGAGAACTAGTGATTTAGTTTAACTGCTTCTTTTTAACCAGAAAAATTAAGGGACTTTTTCCTATGAGCCTACATAACTGGTCTAAATATATATTGCTTTTAATCATAGCCATTCATTTTCATATTGTAGTTCTTAAGGTTAAGGTAGACTTAAGTTAGATAAATCCCAAAGACTGTTTTTTTTTTTTTTTTTTTTTGACATGGAATCTCGCTCTGTCACCTAGGCTGGAGTTCAGTGGCGTGATCTCAGCTCACTGCAACCTCCACCTCCCGAGTAGCTGGGACTACAGGCGCCCAGCATCATGCCTGGGTAATTTTTGTATTTTTAGTAGAGATGGGGTTTCACTATGGTGGCCAGGATGGTCTTGAACTCCTGACCTTGTGATCCACCTGCCTTGGCCTGCCAAAGTGCTGGGATTACAGGCGTGAGCCACCGCGCCTGGCCATCCCAAAGACTTTTAAAATGTATTTAAGTAATTTGATGTAAACTTGAGACTTAAATATCTTGTGTTTTTGGCCGGTCTTAAAACAACTTAGTTATTGCAGTCAATTATGTACTCAGGCTCCTTTTCTAATCTGCATTGTTAAAATTTAGTTTTATTATCCACGAGGAAAATGAGCAGATCCTTTCTTATAATAATAGCAGCTAACATTTTCAGACTACTCTGTGCCAGGCACTGTGCTATATTTTTTATGTGTGTAATTTCATTTTAATCACTGCAGTAACATGATAAGGTGGTCTCTTATCCTCAATTTTGTTTTTTCAAATTAAACTAAGACACTAGCCTGAAGTCACATGGTTAGTAAGTGATGGAGTTGGAATAACCCAGCTGGTCTGGCTCCAGAGCCCATATTGTTAATCACAATGCTGTTCAGCATTGCATAGTTTTAAACAATGCGACACTGGACTTTGAGAAATGTCTGAAATAATTGTGGAACATCATTTACTTACTCCTTAGAGAAAATTAGATTGATCCAGAAAGCGTTCATTATCTTTGAAAAAGTGGTGTGATCTTTAGTTGTTTAGATACAGATCACTGAGCATGAATGGAGACATTATCCACTGATTAGGAATCATATTGCAGTTTGCTGTGACATTCAATTGGTTTTAAACTTCTTTTACAAAGAAGTTTAGTTCTTTAGCAAAACTAAGAATGGATCTATAGGTTAATAGGACTCTACCTGTTAGATATTTATTTCCTTTTTCTATGTCTAACATTTTACTATAAATATATACTGAAACCATTCTGTTGAGATAATCTGAAATATTCAAAGTTGCAGAAAAGTGTTAATATTTCCTAGGTCCCGTATATAAACTACTATTTGGGAAAATCTGGTAATCTTCTCAGCTTATTTTTCCATCGCTGCTTACATCAGATTAAAGTCATTAGAAACATCTATCAAAGGATATTTTTAAATCTAGACTTCAAACTCTGCCAGACAAATCAATTTCACTTGTGAAAAGAATCCTCCAGGCAGAACACTCCACCCTTATTAACCCAAGGAATCTCCACCTGTGTTTTGAATCTGTCCTAGGGGTCTTTCAGAAGTTTTACTTTGAACTATGCTTTCCTCCATGTTTTCAAATGTTTATGTAGCAACAGGGCTTAATTTTTTTGTTACGTAAACTCGCAGTGGGTCAAGACTGGGGCGTGTTTATCATCACGATGTTCGGGTAGCCCAGCATCATGTTGGAACACTTTGCCACAAGCAAGCTGTGTGTGCTCTGAAGTGGTCACCGGATGGCGGGCTGCTTTCCAGCGGCTGCAGTGATGGACTGCTGACAATATGGCCCCACGATCCAGGTGCCAGTGCACAGGGCCAACCGCTGAAAGTCATACCCCAGCCTACGGCAGTCAAGGTAAGAAACCCAATAGATTTCTAGGTTTCCTGTTACTCAGAGGCCGCTGGGTATCCTTCACATATAAAAAGAAAATCATTAAGCCAATATTTTGAGATTTTTCTTTCTCTAGAATTTGCTTTGGAGTTTGTCATCACTCTCCTGAAAGACAACCCTATTTATACTTTCCACTGGTCAGATTTTTTAGTTGTAGGTGACTGAAACCAAAGTCAAACTTAAGCTTAAGCAAAAAAGTAAATCTATTTTTTTCATGTAACTTTGGAGTCCTGGGTACATACAGCTGGTTTTAAATATCAGCTGGATCTAAGGCTTTGAGTAATGTCATTTGGGCCCATCTTTTTAGCTCTGGTTTCATTCTTCCTTCAGACTTCATTTTCTGGGCAAGATGGCTCTTGGCAGCTTCAGATTCAGATTCTTCCAGATGGGCGCTGGATAAGAAGCCATTTTTCCTTATAACTCTGGTGGAAATGTGCCAGGGAGGACTCTAGTCTGCCTTTGGTCACATTCTCATCTCTCAGTTAATAATTGTGGCCAGAGAGATGGGCACACTGATGGGCCTGGGTCACAAGCTCACACGTAAGAAAAGAGATCAACTGTCAGAAGATGGCAGGGTGCTGTGGAGTTAGATCAATGCTCCAGCATGTTCTGCATAATTATTTATTTCTCTGACTTTTAAATTCTTATTTCTAGTAAAAAAATTCCCCATAGTTTCCTTCTTGAAGACTTGGTGACACAGATGTGTCTTGACCTCAATGTAGTCCCAGAATATATGTCACTTACAGAGCAAAGAAATGGTTCTACCTTATTAACAGTAAGCAAATTTATTACAAGAGGATTTAAAAGTTATTACAGGGCTTCCTAATATAGGATGAAACATATAGTGACTGCTGCCACTACATTGTGCTGTCCCAATATTCCTGGCTTGTAGTTTTTCATGTCTACAGGATATTGAGAATGATGATCGGTCCAAATTCCCAGTATTCATGACTTGAAGAAAAGTAGGCAAAATATATGTAAAATACGCTGTCTGAAAACAACATACAAAAACAAAACAAAAAAATAGTTGAAAACCCAAGCCAAGCAAGACAAGTTACCTTTTTAAATGCCTTGTTGTCAAAAATCTGATGCAGTGAACTACTAAATAGGAGTCCTTTTCACTAAGAGAGAGTCTCCGGAAACCAGAGCAAGCCAAGCCTCCTGGCAGTCAGCACCTGGGGAATCACTGAACAGTCACCAGTCGTGTCTCTTCAGTCACCAGCTAACCAACTGGTGGAGCAGGAGTAGACTTTGCAGGTTGACATGTGCGTGATTCCTCTCATGGTGTAGCTTCTAGTTTTGCCAAAATATTTATTATAAAAGCTATCTGGAAGTCTAGGATATTTAAGAAAATGATTATTAATAAATATAAAAAATTATTATCCATCATATGGTAAAACTAAGGCCCATGGGCTCAGGGGAATTTCTGAGCCTCTTGAAATTGCAAAATTTTGTGTTCTGTGAAATAGCCCTCTTCTCCAGCCTAATCAGAGGTGGAGAATGGTTATTTGAAAAAGACAATTAAAGCAGGGAACTTTAACTTATGATATATATCGTAGATATTTTATTTTGACTGAAAACATTACATTCACCAGATTTATTAAACCGTACATTAATTCTCCATATGAGACCAAGACCTCTACTTTGAGTGTAGGTAGGCTGATGAGAATTCCTCATTGTCTTTCTTGTATGAACTATAACCATATTTCATTGTTCAAGGTTTCTGTTTATAGTATCTGTCTGGTTATCTATTGCTGTGCAACAAATTACTCAAAAACTTAGTGGCTTAAAACAATAATCATTTCATTATCTTTTATGGTTTCCTGGGTAAGGATTCTGGGAAAATGTCATCTGAGCAGTTCTGGCTCAGGATCACTCATGAGGTTGCAGTCAGACAGCATCGGAAGCTAAAAGTGTGGGAGGCTGGACCACTTGTTTGCCAGCTGCCTGGGCATGCTCCTTCTTGTAATTCCAGAGCATCTTCACGTTGTGTGGGCTGATTTGGGTTTCCTCACAACATGGTTGCCTCAAGCCAGTTGGAGTTTGTGCTTCGGGGCAATAGGTCCAGTGCTTCAGAGAGCAAGGTGAAAGCGTTAACACCTTTTATTAATATAACCTAATTTTGCAATTCATGCAGTGTCACTTTTGTCACATTTATTGGTTCCAGGATAGTCACAAGTCCCACATTCAAAGGTAGAGGAATTAGATTGTACCTACTGATGGAGGGAATGGGCGAGGCTTAGAAGGACTTGTTGGATGAAAGACAGTGTTGTAGCTATCTTTGGAAAATACAATCTGCCGCAGAATCTTTAAAATAGAGTGAGGCCAGGTGCAGTGGCTCATGCCTGTAATCCCAGCACTTTGGGAGGCTGAGGTAGGTGGATCGCTTGAGCCCCAGGGAGACTGAGGCTTCATTTACCCTTTGTGGTAACACTGCACTCCATCCTCGGCAACAGAGTGAGACTGTGTCTTAAAAAAAAAAAAAAGAGAAAAGACTTCCAAATTGTTTAATTTAGTTCATAGAAGTAACAATCATCTTTAGTCCAAATAAAGTAGGTGATTTAATTAAACATTTACATGTAATTTGATGAAATAACAGTTATAATAACAAGTTCACCTGTCATAAACAGGTTTGGCAAAACACAGTGGGCTCTATAAACCCACAGCTTAATTAGTGGGAGCAGAAGTGTGGAGCATTATAGAGAACAGAAGACTAGCATGCTATGGGTAGGAGTAAATATGTTTTACAGAAGGAGTGGAGAACTTTGGTAAATTTAGCAAGTTGGTTAAATGAAGAATGAGAGCAACTATTGTATATTCAGATGTATATGTTTTTAAAAAATGGACTCAAACTTGTAAGAAAAGCGTTAAGATGTAGGTGCTTAAATGGCAAAAAATTCACATGGTGGGAAGTGCTAGAGGAACATAAATACACAGAAAAAAGTTCATTCTTGCTAAGAAGAAAATAAATTACCCTTATAATCTGTTTTGTAATTATTTTAATTTCACTAGATGTAAAATAACATTTTTAACTTCATGTAACCTTTAGCCAGGGTGAAATTAGTATACTCATTGGATGCTGGTGCTGTAAAAAGTTATAACTGCTTGGAAAACTTTATGTCAACTCTTTTGAACCTTGGAATTTACTTAAAAAATTTGTCAGAAAAAAAGACATGTAGAATATATTCATTACAATGTATTTTATGAGAGCAAACAACAAATAAAACACACGCACAAAAACAAAAAAAAATACTCCTTTCCAAAAAAAATTAACCCAACCCAATACAAATCAAACCACAATACAACAAAAAACCAAAACAGGTCCAGCATTAGCAGAACAAAAATTAATCAGGATATAACGACATGATGGAATATTATGGGATTGTTAAAAATTATAATTGTGAAAAGTATATTAAAATGTGGAAAACTTTATACAATAGGTGAAAACAACAGAAAATAATCAAATAGTATAAACACGATGTTTGCTACTTTATAAAATATTTTTATGTATAGAAGAGAAGATGCAAAAAATGAGGGTAGTTACCAAGAGGACTGATAAGGATACACAGATACATATAACTGTAGTATTTGTTAAAATGTCCTTTAAAGTGATTATTATTAGTAATTTCAATTATCAATATAAATGTGTGATACTAAATCCTATTTTTTAGAATTAACTATAATTATAAATAAATAGAAGGCAATTTTATTTTCTGAACTGCTTTAAGATTTGAAGTGCTTGAGACTGTTGAGTTGTGAGCAATCACATATAGTTCTCTTTTCTCTTATCTGACCACTACCTGGAACATAAGGACACAGGTAGACAAATCAGAGAAAGCCTGCGTTTTCAGAGCCAATTTGCAAGGGCACATGTGAACTATCCCAGCAGCAGATTTTTGCCCCATAGGATGTATTGCATGTAGTTTTTCAACTGTTATTGCATAGTCTATGTTAAAAAATCCACAATTGTTATCATCATTTGAGTCGTATTAGGTACCTTCCCTTCCAGAAGTGACTGCTAGTCCCTGAGGAATAATCTCTGGAGGGTGCAGTTGCTCCTGCCTTTAGATAGCAGGCCCAGGAGAGCTGTGACAGGTGCAGACGTGGGGACTTGCTGCTTACCTAAGTGCATCACATTCATGAGTGCACCTTCTTTGAAGCTGACCTGTCTGTGCTATTATGTGAAACTTTAAAGGCCATGGATTGGTGTCCCTGGCAGTCTGGGGTCCTTGCCATTGGAGGAGGAATGAAGGATGGACGCTTACACATCTTGGATATAAATGCTGGGAAGAGCATTCAGACCCCAAGCACAAACTCACAGGTTAATATCTCCTCTGGGCTTCATTTTCATTTTGATCTTCTGGAATCTTGTGAAAATAGTTTACGACAGAGCCTATGCCCCCAACAAGCTCTCTTTCTCTATTGAGTCCATAAGGAATTTGAGTTCTCAAGAGTTTCTTTTTATTGTAAAAACCTCTTCATTTGTGAGTTCAAAGTTAATATAATTTCTGTTTTCTTTTTTTCACATTTCCTTTCTTTCCCATCACTGCTTTGACCATGAACTTTGAGAGTAGTCTGGCTCTTCCTGGCCAATGATCACAGTTCACTTAAATTCTTCAATTTACTGCACCTAAGCCTATTTGTGTACTTGGTCCTTTGTTGCCTTGGGATAAACTTTCCTAGAATGGTTGTAATTTCTTTAACATCCTACCCCAGCTGTACTGGAGGCTGGGTCATGGACAGTGCATACTGCCTGTAACCAGTTTAACTATATTCATAAGGAATCAGAAATTGCAAGAATTCTCTATTTTTGATCATTATTACAGATTTGTTCCTTAATCTGGCTACCTAAGACAAAGGAGATCGCAACTGGCCAAGGTACTCCCAAGAATGATGTGACTGTGTGGACCTGTCCCACTGTGTCCAGGTCAGGTGGGTTTTTTGGTAAGCAAATGGGTGAGTAAAATGCCATGCACGTATAGCAAAGTGAGCTGTTGTTGGGGGGAAAAGCCCTGAATGAAAGATTTTCTCCTTCTGGTTTTTCTAAGTACATATTTCATCAGAGGAAAAAGTCCTACATCCACCCTACCTCAGAGAGCGTATAGTTGAATGTTTCTGAATTTGCCTAAGATTGTTCATCACTTTAAATTAAATCATCTCCTCCTTGCATATGTATATGAATGATGGAGTGGTGATCTTGGGCAGTTTTTGAACTCGAGTTAGCATCACAAATCATCTTATTTTGAAGAAAAACCAGCGGTGTAGAATGGGTGGAAGATAAAGCGATCTGAAAGGGCAAGACATTATGTGTCAGGAGGCCACTAATGACCATGAGCTTCTCTGTGAACATCTGCCCTTTCAAGGTAGACCACTACTCTTCTCAGCTTCATTCTACAAACTTTTACTGGGTACTTCTTGAGAGAAAGACCCCATGATGGGGAGCAAGACCCAGGCCCTGTCCTCTGGGCCTTAAATCCTCTTTTGTGCAATCTAGAATGTTAAAGGGGGCTCAAGGGTGAGTAGAATATCTCCTCTACTCAGCCCAGGGAAACAGGAAGACAAAACTGGTGGTCGATGCAAGAACAGGGCACCGGCATCCAATCTCTTGTAGAACTCTGATTATATATCCCGTCTTTTTCCTCTGTTCACTCACCTGGCCTCCTGGCCAATCCCTGAGATTTACTTATTGATTATTTATTTATGAAGCATCTATTATGTGGGAGGTACTTTTTGGGGTGCTGGGGATACACAGGTGAACAAGAGAGACAATGTTCTTGCCCTCAGGGAGCCTACACTTTTGTGAGAGGAGACATGCAGAAAACAAATATATGCAGTGTTAGGTAGTGATAATACCATGACTCTCTTTGGAGATTCTGAGAATATTAATGGGCAACAATGAAACAGCCTTATCAGATAGACTTCCTGCCTCTGATGATGAGCCCGACTGGACCTCAGCCTCAGAATGACCTTTGTATTCTTCAGCTGTCACACTCTGTGGCCTGGATCAGAATACAGGGAACTCTTAGCAGAGCCATTTTGGTGATCAGGTGCAAGTGTAGGAAGAGCGTGAGTCAATCCTCATATTTTTAATCAAAAGACATGCAATTCCCTGGACCTTTTCAGATTAGAGAAGTATTGTAAATCAAGCCTTAAAACCTGGTTGTTTACAAAACTAATTCCAGCAGCTAGGTATGGCCTTCAGCTAGGTGGGGGCATGTGATAGGATATTCAAATCAATTTGCTGATGCTTAGAATAAAGAATGTTCTTACCAGGTGTATTTCCTTGTTTCTCTGGTCCTTACAAGCTATAAGTACTTTAGTTTTAACTCCTTGCGAATTTTTTCATTAATATTAGAATTTCCAAGAGTGCATTTAACCTTTTCTCTTAAAATGCTTATAGTTGGAGATGAGGTTACTTTTGAGCTCTTAGACACTCATTTTCATCTCCAACCCATTAGTTTCTTCTACATACAGTATTTCTCAAAAGTGTTTAGCAGTTATACAAAACATACATACAAAGTTGTTAATACAAAAACATGCCATGTGGTCAGTAAGTTTGGAAATTTGGGGTTAAGCTAGAACAGTTTTTTCTTCTTCTTTTCTTTTTCTTTTTATTTATTTTTTTTGAGACAGAGTCTCACTCTGTTGCCTAGGCTGAAGTTCAGTGGCACCATCTCGGCTCACTGCAACCTCCGCCTCCCAAGTTCAAGCGATTCTCCTGCCTCAGCCTCCCAAGTAGCTGGGACTACAGGCGCCAACTACCACGCCTGGCTAATTTTTGTGTGTATTTTTAGTAGAGATGGGGTTTCTCCATATTGGCCAGGCTGGTCTCGAACTCCTGACCTTAGGTGATCCACCCACCTCGGCCTCCCAAAGTGCTGGGATTATAGGTATGAGCCACCATGCCTGGCCACTGTTTTCTTTCTTAAGGACCTTCCAAAGGCTTGGATAGATTATGTGTGTTGTGCATCACCAAGAGAAGGTGATAGCATTTGTTGTTTCCCAAACACATTTGGGAAATCTGTAGTGGGGGACATCTTGAAGTACTTGTTCCATGAACACACTGAGGGAGCACTGCTGTGTCCCCTGGCCTAGGTATTTAATTTTTATGGCTTTCCTTGTGAGGCTGTGTTTCCATTGTGGGTCAAGAACAGCGCTCTTGACATACACCTGATGACTGAGATCTGGATCAGGGTCTTCAAACTGGGGGTCATGACCATTGGATTATGAATGTAGTGAGTCAAGATCAGCAATAAAAAGTGAAATAGAATAGTATAGGATGGGAAAATGGAAAATTAAGTAGTATTTTATGAAACTTATGTTATAGTTATATAGTACATGTACGTGCCTGTGTATGGGGTTGCTACATAAAATATAGTTTTGGCTGTGGATTGTGGTCACAAAGTTTGGAACAAAACTATTCTAGATTCTGGTCACACCTTTACTAAGCCGTACCCTGTTAACCATAGTCATGATTTTTTTTGGGGGGAAAATTTCAGTTAAAGAGACCTCACCCACCTGACTACAGAAGAAAGGTAACTTATGATTATTCCCACCTACTCAAGAGTTGTAATTTTTAAGCTTTGAAATAGGAGTAGGTAGCTTTTTAGCTTATAGGGTGAGATCTGGCCTTTGGCTTGGTTTCATCATTCCATGTATCAATATGTGGTCTCATTTATGACTATAGTTGCAGAAAGAAGACAACGTTTTCATGCTTTCAGTGTCTGTATTCTTAGAACTTGAGAAAATAAACCCTAAAAAGGACCTTTGTCCGAGATAAAGACGACATTTCCCACTATCTGGTAAATTAACATTGTCACTGATGTGAGAGAAAAACTTCAAGAATGTCTTTGCGTCCAGTCCAAATGCCATTTTCCAAACAAATTCTAGAAGTAGCTTTCCAGTTTTAAAGTCAAGATAGTTTTCAGTACATGCTTTGGAAAAGATTGGGATTTCCCCCCACCGTTATTCCTTTTCCCTTTTTCTCTTCTTCATCATAACACAAAAGAGTGAAGGCATATTTATTACCTATTACATTTGTTGAATAGACTTTTCTTTCTTATTAATTTAAAAGCATTAGCACAGCCTGGGCAACATGGTGAGACTCCATTTCTAGAAAAATTACAAAAATTAGCCCGACATGGTGGCACACTCTATAGTCCCAGCTATTTGAGAGGCTGAGGTGGAAGGATCACTTGAGTCCAGGAGGTTGAGGCTGCAGTGAGCTGTGTTTGCACCACTGCACTCCAGTCTGGGTGACAGAGTGAGACCTAGTCTCAAAATAAATAAATAAATAAATAAAAGCATTAGAGTAATGTTCTATTATATATTTATCCTCTTCTTTTTAAGAGGCTGGATCTTTCTATGTTGCCCAGGCTGGGGTGCAGTGGCTATTCACAGGCTTGATCATAGTGCACTGTAGCCTCAAACGCCTTGCTTCAAGTGACCCTCCTGAGTAGCTGGGACTGCAGGCGTGTGCCACTGTGTCCGTCTCCTATATTTATCCTTTTAAAACAACTAAATCAGGTTGCTTTTCATTTATATGGTTTATTATTTTTTAAATAATAGACAGTGGTCTTCCATAAAAAAAGAGATTCTTTCATCAGGGTTTGGAGTGTGGTCTGAATAGTCACAGCATTGAATTGGATCCTAGTTCTGGCTCTGTCATTAATTAGCTGTGTGACCTTGGGCAGTACATTTGGTATCCCCAAATCTTTTCCCTCACCTGTAAAATAAGGGGCCTGCATTGTCATTATAAATGTAAACTTTTTTATGTCCCAACATACCCAGGGCCAATCCCATGTCCCCTTGGAGGCATCCTTTACTGGTGCGTGTGTGTGTGGTGTGTGTGTGCGTGTGTGTGTGCATGCACATGCACGTGGACAGGCACAAAGGAGAGTGTTGGGAGTGATGTGTGTAGAAGAATAAGCATCTTAAATATGTCTCTCTTGGGAGTGGAATAGTGTTTTCACACTCCTTTCTGCTGAGAACCTTGTATCAGAGTACACGATCATTTCTGAAATTCCAGCTCTCAATTGAGTCGTAGGCAGTACTGGTCCTTTGAGCAGTGAGCACCCATCTAGTTTGATTTCAGCTGTGCCCACAAATACCTACCCACTCAAAACCATATTTGACCTCCTTTCCTCCGTCATTCTCCTAGCCTCAGGCTCCTTTCATAGAGTCAGCTTCACCTATTTTGGCCTAAAGTTTTGATCATTAAAGTCACTGTTGGATTGGGCCAGATTTTGCAAAGCATTTTTCAAGGAGCACTAGTCCCTTGAGATGCTCAAATTAAAAGAACTCTGTGGTCAGATAAGTCTGAGAAGTACTGCCTATTGTAGCCTCATCTCCAAAACATTTGTAATGCTTCTAGTAGTCCTAAAATGAAGAAATCCTGAAATAAGGAAATGTTTAATTTTCTTAACTCAAAGCTTCCAAATTAGTATGAACATTAAACAGTCTTTTCGTTTTTAATACCTATTAACCTCCCATAGGACTACTGTGCCATAGAATGTTCTTTGGCAAATAATAATTTAACAGAAGGAGAAGTATTGTCTCCAGAATTTCCTAAGTGTGGCTCATGCATGCTCTGTGGGAGAGCTTTTTGGGTCCTTTTTCATTAAGCTGCTTCAGTTTATCTGATTAGTTTATTGAAACCTGGGGCCCAGTGGGATACTTCTGGGGGAGGGCTGGGATATGTGGCAGGAGCATAGCACTGTCATTCGTAGGAATGGTTGGATTAGAGAAGACAGAACTAACAACAGTATAGGGCATGAAGGGTGTGGTAGGCTGATAAATGGTCTCCTAAAGAATACCCATGCTAAACCTCTGGAACCTCAGACTGGGACCTATTTAGAAATATTGCATTTGGAGATGTCATTAAGGATCTTGAAATAAAATCATCCTGGATTATCCAGGTGGCCCTAAATCCAATGACAAGTATCCTTGTGAGAGACACACAGAGGAGAAAAGACACACAGAAGAGGAGGAGACATGATCTCAGAGGCAGAGCCTGGAGTGATGTGGCCACAAATCAATGACTGCCAATAGCTGCAAGGCATGGAATCCCCTCGAGAGCCTCCCTAGGGAGCACAGCCCCTGTGACCCCATGATTTCAGACTTCCCATCTCCAGAACTGTGAGAATCAATTTCTGTTGTTTTAAGCCACCCAATGGGTGGTAATTTGTTATGGCAGCCACAGGACACTGATACAGGGGCAAGAGCACTGAGGGAGAAAACTGTCCCAGTTGGCCCTGACTGCTGTCTCCCAGCATGGCTCAGCTGGTGGCAGCTCTGAACCTGGTGGGTGTGGGAAAGCCCTTTATCCTGGGATGGGACTCATGGCCCCAATTTACATTGCCTACAATCCTGAGCAGCAGCCCATGTAACGTGGAAGAGTATGAACTGCCTTTCCTTCTTCCCCCAGGCCACAGGGGCAGAGTGCTGCACCTGGCTTTGAGTCCAGACCAGACCCGGGTGTTTTCTGCTGCAGCTGATGGGACGGCCTCTGTATGGAATTGCTACTAGCACCCAGCCCCTCTAGGTTTCAGTTTCCTTATTTCTAAGTGAAGATGATGATGTTGGCTATGTCTTCTCCATGGGGTTTTTATGAGTATCAAACAAGTTGAAATACTCTTCTTGATGTGAATGCCTGTTCTCCTGTTCTTCTTTTGCAGATTGCTTTACTTGCTCTGCTTCCCGGAGATCCACTTCTTTTCTTCTCTGCTTTCTTCTTTCTGCCCCTCTTCCTCCCCGTCCTCTTCTTCCTCCCATTCTTACCCCTTTCTAGAGATTCATTTTCACTACTTTATTCAGAATAACATCTATAGCAAAGATTTCTCCTTCTTTCCCATATGACTTTTCTCCCCAGCTCCAAACCTCATATTTCTGATTGCCTCAGGATAGTTCCCTTTTGAGATACTTTCCTGTCTTTAGCTCAATCTCAACACATTGAAAACACAACTCATTCACTTGAAAAACACTTATTAAAATATCACTATATGCTAGGCAGTATGTTAAGCATGCATATTGCTCTCTCTAAAAATCAGTTCTGTAGGAATCCCTTTCCCCTCCTGATGGTCTCATCCTTATCCTGGTCTCCTACTCAGGGAACCTCCTGATTATTCTGCTCTGTGCTTCCTCAGTTCACCCTTTGCTCTCTTTTCTTTTGCTTCACCTAGTCACATCCTGTATGCCTGACAGCCAGTCGGCTGTAATTGTCTTAGAACTGATCCTCTTGACTCCACACCACTGCTAGGTTGAACATCTAAAAATCCGATGCTGATCCTCTCAGTCCCCTGCTCATCAACTCTCAAGGACAACCTATTACCAAACACCTTTGACCTCAACCTCTGGAGTCCTCAGCCCAGGACTTGAAGTTAGGAGATCTGTTCTTGCCTTGGCTCTGCCATAAATACACCCTGTAACCTTGGATGTGTTGCAACATCTGCAAGGATAGAAATTTGGATTTGATCACTGCTAAGGTTCCTTCAAACTTGATCAGTTTGCTGTTCTGTCTTTTGAATGTTAATTCCCATTCATCTCCTATATTAAGACTTTGGCTGAGTCTTGTGATTTCTTGCCTTGTTGGAGCTTTTTCTTCTAATCTGAATTCTTGCTTCTCTCTCCTTTTCCTTTACACACCCACACAAGTCCTAACCTCTCCAGGAAGTGTTTTGAAATGATATTACCTGGGTTTGAGTTCTTGGCATTAGCCTGTATCATCTATTTGGTATTATTATACTATTATAGCTGTTTAAAAAAATCTTCTATTACTGTTTGAATCGTTGGTTGTTTTGGTTTTAACATCCTGAGGAGCTTGAATTGAGGGCTTGAGGGAGCATGCGTTATATTTTTTGGTGCTCCTTCGTATGTTCTGCATACCAGATATCAAATATTGGTTGATTATTTTTTTTTGCTTTGACATGAATTTTTTTTACTAATACATACCTATTCCCTGTGCCCCCAAAATCAACACAACAAAACAAAAACTTTAAGAATTCAAAAGTAGAATAGTATATACCAGGGGAGTTTAGGACTCTTCTGTTAAATTAGTGTTAATTTGTCAATATATATTTCTATTTTCCCTGTTTTTTAAATTTAGATCTGTTTGGTAATGTTAGTAATTCTTGCCTTAGAAAATTTTAGGCCACTGAAAGCCACAGATGTGATAGTTTTCTGCAATGCACACTTTTCTTTAATGGTTTTAATTTGATCTTCCTAATACGCCAGGTATTAACTGTAAGAAAATGTTTAGAAGAAAATGAGCAAAATGATTAGACCATTTCCAGTGTCCCCTGCCATTCTGTTCTGGATACTTCTGTTTTAATACTCTCATGACACTATGTCATGACCAAAGGGCACTTCTCTCAGTTAATACTGGCATGTGAACAAGAGGCTCTCATTTAAGAAAAATATTAATATATCTGTTACTACGATTAGTTTTGTTGGGAAGTTTGGAATATGGTTTTCATAAAGAAAAAGGTAAGCTTTCAGATAGCACACAAAAGCCTGGGCTACAATTTATTTTTAAATTTTGTAATTAAAATTTTTTCACAGAATAATAATTCACATATAGTAAAGCACATAAGTCTTTATAGCTTGATGAGTTTTAAATTTATGAATAAATAAGTGTGTAACCAACATCTAGATCAAGATACGAACATCTCTAGTACCCTAAAGGGATCCCTCGTACCCACTCCTAGTTAGCAGCTCTACATTTTTCTGACTGCTATCCCCAAGGATTAGTTTTTCCTTATGCCAACTTTCAGATAAATGGAATCTCACCATGCATATTCTTTTTTATCTCACTTTTCCTCAACATTAAATTTATGTTGCATAAAACTGAAGTTTGTTCTTTTTCATTGCTGTGTAATATTTTATTGTATGCCTGTGTAACGTTGTTTATCCATTTTATTGTGTGTGGATATTTGAGTTATTTCTAGTTTTGACTTCCAAGAATAAAGCTGCTGTGTACATTCCAGAACACATCTTTGGTGGATAAAAGCACTCATGTCTGTTTGGGATCTACCCAGGAGTGGAATTGCTAGGTCATAGGTTTATATATATGTTGAGTTTTAGTAGACACTGCCAATTTTCCTATGAAGTTGTACTAATTTACACTTCTACCAGCAATTAACAAGGGTTCCATACAACCACTTTTTAAACAGAGTTCAAAATCTGTAATACATATTGACAGTAGGGAATATTCCATCCTCTTTTTGCAGTTAAAATCCTAACTAGCAATGAGGGATTGTAGCAAGTATTTAAAATATCATCATAGTTACTCTCTCAGAGCCTCTCTTTTATATAGTAGCACCAGATCTCCTTTTCTAGTATAAGGGTTCTTATCCCTGGCTGCATATTAGAATCACTGGAGAGCTCATACAAAGACTACTACATCCTGGGTCCCACCAAATACCAATTAAATCAGAATCTCTAGAGGTGGGACCTGGGCATTGGTAATTTTAAAGAGCTTGGTGAGTCTAATGAACTACCATGGTTGAAAACCAATGTGCTATTATTTTAGCCAGTCTTTGAGCTATGCTCCTTCCTTTGTTGTTGGTTTTTTTTTTTTTTGCACTTTCTTTTAAGAGCCTGTCTCTTTGTGTTGCTGTATGTTGTTGGTTTGAATATGTATTATCCATGTATATATGTGTGTGTATATGTGTATATATATGTGTGTATGTGTATATACATATATAATATAGGTATATATTGAAATTTGTATTACATAATATATAATGTACATATATAAAATTTATATTACTAAAGGGACTATAGAAATGGAAAGAATCTGTTCACATAATCACATCTTGAAATGACTGCAGGCTGATGACTACCTACTAAATTCACTATGTTGAAAAAATATTATGAGGGTTTTTTCCAAAGAAAACTTTCTGGATACAAGTCAACACTCACTCCCTACTATGGGATGGCAGCCACTGTAACCACCATGTTGATTGGATCTACCCCGTCTCAAGAACAAAGAGAACTGAGAAATCACCTAGGTAATCCAAGGCTTAAATGCAAGGCACTGAGAAAGAAGGCTGACTCTCTATTGTATAATTTTCTTGGCTGCCCAAGCACTTTATTTGTATGCCCTAGAATTTGGAAAATACCGTAAGGCATTGCTTATTTCTTTTTCTCCCATAGACTCAGGTTCTTGTGTATAACATGAAAAGCAGGTGTTAATGTGGAACAATGCCCTATATTTCCTTTTAACACAAATGTTCCAGACTGGCTGTTTCTGTTTCCTGTGGAATTGTGGAGCCCTTTACTGCATTTGTTATTAGACCTGATCTTAGGGTTGTTCTTGCTGGATTTCATGGAGACAGAGAGATGAATAATTCAGGAAGCATTCCCATGTCACTTGACGCACAAATGACTCTGGTGACATTGATCACGTAATCCTTGCATTATCTACAAGGCTGCCATGTAACTCTGCTTCACTTTGCTGGCGCAGATCTGCCCACTAAGGTTACAAGAGAGAAACAGGTACAGTCATGCAAATTGATTTTATTTGTGAAAAGATTAAGAAGCCACAGTAAATGAAAGGAAACGGTTATTTAAACTGCTCCCTTGATAGTCATAATTATCCAGTTGAGGTGTTTCTTTGAGAGAAGAATATAGACACCAGGCCCATGAGGGTCTCCGCATTTATTTTCAAGGCCAAAGGAAGTGACCCCTCGGAAAACACCCTCGCACAACAAAGGGCTTCCAGAATCTCCCTGGAGGAAAACAAGAGGGGTGGGGTGTGGGGTTATTGTTCAGCATTACCACTAGTGAAATGGAAGAAATTCTGCAGCATTTAATATGGAGTTAAGACCAACCTTGACTTAATTGAAGATAGTGCTTAAAAATTAAAATGTTTGGAAATATTTTAATATTTTTGAATTGGTTCAGTTGGTTTATTTATGAGCCAGTGAAAATCAAAGTGAAACTTGTACATGTTATCAGCTAATTTTGAGACTGTTGCTCTGCTTTTGGAAAGGAAAGTCTCCTGTTTATTTGTCATTTTCTCAAAATGCTTAATAACTCAAGGGGCAAAATAGTCAAATGCAGATGGTACATTGAAGCAAAGAATAAACACTATGTTTTCTGGTTCTTCTAGCAGATAATTGCCTTCCAAAAGAAACAAAACCAAATCAGTCCCTTTCAGGCAAAAGTTGGCCTTATAAAGATATGAAATAAAGAACGATATTGGAACCCGGGATCCTCCCTGAACAGGTTTATTTCCCCTGCCTGTTACAGTAACTGGCATTTGCAGAATTAGTCCTTTAGGTTTAATTCATCAATAGCCAGTTCCAGGGTATTGAGAGAACAGGCAAGGATTGCCAAGTTTCGGTGGTGGCGGGTGGCTGGTGGGATGGGGACTAGCGTCTTGGGATGCTGCCGTGGCCTTAGGATGCTGCATGTGGGTTCCAAAAGCATGAAGGTTCTGGGTTCCTGGGAGCCCAGGGTGGTGGACAAGGGAGGGAATGGGGGAACTAGGGCAGAGAAGAGAAAGTGGACAGGTACTAAAGACAAATGTTTTCTTTTCCTGGGATTTGGCTAGCTTTGGCTCTGAAGGCAAGACATAGATCTAGGGAAGGACAGAGACCTTTAGATTTCTCAATCTCTGGTAACTGCCAAACCATGCATACTGCACACCCTTCTTCAGGTAAGGCTCTATAGGGTCTTTGGGACAAATGAGAAATGCAAGGTAGTACTCAGTTTAAAAATCTGTAAAATGTTTCTTCTATTGTCATCTTTAAGCATGGCCCTATCCCACCTCTTCTCAGGGGGTTCTAGGATGGAAGCTTACACATTTTCTGGTATGAGTCATGCTTTGAAGTTTGCTGCAGATTAAACTAAGCTCTAGGAAGCTATGGGGTCTGGCTGGAAATATTCAGCCAGGCTTGACAGACATTTCGGACATGCCGACGTTAAATGGCGGAGGAACATAGTGGGGAAGGAGAGGGAATGTACTGAAATGGGGAAAGAGTACTGAATGGCCTTGAGGAACCCTGACTTCAGCTCTCATAAGTGTTGTATATCTTCAAGTTTAGATCTACGTATGTCAATATGAAAAATGAGACCAAACATTGCTTCTTAGTAATTTTTGTAAAAAATCAAAAATATGTAGTAGGTCACCCCATGCACTAGCAGTGAACTTCTTATTTTTGGTTAATGACTCACTTGAGCTGCAAACATTCATTTATTTGACTGGGGTTTTATTAAACTTATTTCAAAAAGCTCTAGGATCCTGTAGAAGCCAGTGCCATGACAAAACAAAGCATGACATTACATTTTCTCTGTCTGCATGACTTAATTCAATAGCTGAAACGTGGGATCTTATTTTACTTACATTGCACGAGTCTTTTCCACCTCGGAGGCTTCCAGCACAAACCATATTCATTCCAATCACAGGGTTAAAATTATAGTGATTTCGATCATTGCAGACTTTTCTGTCTATGATGGTGATATTGACTTCTCTCAGAGTATCGGACCGAGATGCACTATTGTGAGTCCTCCCCCACCCTGCAACTTGGCACATGGTTCCTGGTTTCACATCATCCCCCTTTTTAGGTAGATGAAGGATAGTCACATATTTGTTAATTTTTGCTTTTTCCGTCAGCTGTTGGAAGAAAAACATAAAGTGTTAATGGGATAAGATAAATGTTTACATTTTAAATTATAGTCCAAAATTTCAGGATCCTCTTTATGTGAGTTTTTACAACAGGGGCACCAAGGAAAGGTTTTCACGTCGGCGGCCAGATTGTAGAAGGTTCTATGACTTTTGAGAAGACAATCAAAGGTACGTACCTGTAAAAGTTTAAGGTCACCTTCGCGTGTGGCTGGGTCATAGCATGGATAGGGAAACTCTTTCTTAACAAGCATTGTCTGTTTTGTTGGCTCTTCCCTGGTTATTGAGTGAGCCCCAAGAATGACCTGGGACCTTTTGTTCCTGAGAACAGACACAACATTATTTACTGGATTTATTCTTTGTATTAGCAGTTGAGCATATATACTGATCAGTTTCATTGTCCCATTTGTAAATATGGAGGTGGGGAGATTTCTTTGTGGCTCAGAAAGAAAATGTGTGCTTTAAAGAATAAAAGAATGTTTATGAATAAAAAAATGTTTATGAATTCATCGTCATCATCATCATCACCAGCTTATTTATAAAAAGCTAAACTAGGTTCATTGGAAAACAAGAGAATTCCATGGCAGCAAAGCCAAGTCTTGTGCTTATCTGCCCCTCTACCCCTGCCTTATTTAGCTGTGATGGAGAATTACTTATTAGCTGTGATGGGAAGCAAAGATCTCAGTAGTCCAGAGACAGAAGCAAAAAGCAGCCAATAGTTGTAAAGTAATGCACTGAAGGGATCTTTTCAAGAAAACAACAAACTCAAATGGGAAAACTTTCAGAAACAGATTGCCCCGTGGAGGACCCTATTTGCTTGGCATTGAGTGTGCTTGGCATTGAGTGTGTTGAAGGGATGGTGGTCTGAAGGAGGGGTCCAGGAGTCTTTTTTTCTCTTAAAGGTTCATTTTGGTTATCAAAATCAAAATGCTTTCTGATGTACTGATGATTGGATTAAGGCTATCATTCATAACCTAGTATAAACTACACCAACCAGATTATGCACACTGCCTCTTTTCCATTACATCAGCTGAGATTAGTCTCACTTAAATGATCACATGTATCCCCAACATATGTGCAACTATTATATGTCAATAAAAAGTAAATAATTAAAAAAAAAAGACCTTAGAACAGTGCTTTCCAGTAGAGCATATTTTTATGATGAAATGTTCTATGAATCTGCACTAGCCACATGTGGCTACTGAGGACTTGAAATGTGGCTAGTGCAACTGAGGAACTAATTTGAGAATTTATTTAACTTTAATTGATTGAAATTTACATAGCTACATGTAGCTAATGCCTATCATATTGAATGGCCTAGGTTTAGAGGCTTGATTTAGAGAGTAGGAAAAGACCAGGCCTGGGAAGAGGTTTGAATGTAGTGGTCGACAGGAGTGAAGAGATGGCCAAAGATGTGAGAGGAATTCACGGAGGCATACAAGAAAGTCATTGGACACAAGCTTTCTGTACTTGATGGTTGCACCCAGGGCTCTGAGGGGGCACTGAAAGTTTCACCCTTCCATGCTGAGGCTAATTCTACCTGGTCACGCAGTCATGACTGAAGCAAAGCTCTGCAGCACCTGTACCCAATGGCTCAGTGGAGATGTACAGAAAGAGCTTGTGGATGCTGCTTCCTCATTACCTGATTCTTTGTGGCAAGTGTGGGCTTAACTTCCTTTTAGGCTCAAGCAAATGCCCAAAGACTTAAGCGATGTGAAGATGCATATGAACCTCTCATGGCTTCAGTGGGATCTACTTTATTTTATTTTATTTATTTTATTTTATTTTATATTTTATTTTATTTTATTTTATTTTGAGATGGAGTCTTACTCTCGTTGCCCAGGCTGGAGTGCAATGGTGCGATCTCGGCTCACTGCAACCTCCACCTCCTAGGTTCAAACAATTCTCCTGCCTCAGCCTCCAAAGTAGCTGGGATTACAGGCATGTGCCACCATGCCTGGCTAATTTTGTATTTTTAGTAGAGATGAGGTTTCACCATGTTGGCCAGCCTAGTCTCAAACTCCTGACCTCATGTGATCCGCCTGCCTTGGCCTCCCAAAGTGCTGGGATTACAGGCGTGAGCCACTGTTCCCGGCCTACTCTTTTTATTAATGTTTCCCCAAATTAGAGTATCTTTACAAACTTTTTTTTAAAAACCCAGGCACTTACAAGTTACAGTGAGCTGCAGTCAACACCCAGTCTTTTGCAATCAAAGCCCCAGCACAGATGGTTTTTCTGTCAAGACTAAGTAGGACCATGTAGGGTCTTGAATGAGGAGTTACTTCATTTCCTCCAATAATTTTTTCACAGACATCTGTTCAATGGAAAAAGCCAAATCAGATTGGTGCTCACCCCCAAAGAGCTCTACACAAAGTCATGTTTCTAAGACCAGCCATGCTTTTTGCACTCAGAGAGGAAGTCTGGATGAGAGCATTTCCCCTGCTTTTACTCTATGTAGACCCGCAGACATCTGATGCAAATCCTATTCCTGTTGGACTCTAGGGTCCTGCTCTTCCACCCACAGAAGCAGGGCCATTGACTGTTCCAGGATCATTAGGCTGGATGTCACAAACCAGCAACCTCAGGCCCCAGGGCAGAAAGCTCTGCCTTGGTCTTCACCATCAACAGTTGCTGCAGGAAATGCCAGTGGTAGTGACAACCTCAAGTGCTCCCACCCTTTTTGGCTAAGTATTAATTTGGGGGAAATAGACAAGACTTTTAGAAGCCTCATAACTTCCCTTTTAACCCCAAGCCATTGCAAAAATATAGCTTATGAACCGATATTAGCATCGTTTAGCTGTGACCCTACCCCTCAGTCCTTTGGTCATTGTGAGACTTTTGGTTATTAAACTGCACTGTTCTCACTCATAAGTTAAGAAAATAACATCGACTGCACCTCCCCTTCAATCTCTAGACCAAACCATGGGGTTTAATCTAAGGTCTTTTCCAATGAGATAGGGAAGAGTAGAGAGAAGATACTATATGCCAAGAATTCTGCCTAAGTGACATTTCCTTGATGATAGTCTAGAAGTAGAGACCCATTGTTAAGGAACAGTGAGAACTAAACACAAGGCAAACCATACATGCTGATAGAGAGAACCTTATGTCTTAGTGATACACTCCGAGCGCTCCACCTCCTGCACCAGATGTTCTTGGATTCTCCCAAAATACTTTTGCTGAGACTCATGGTTTCTTGAATAGGGCACAGTGCCTCTTGTTCCATAATTAGGACTAAGTCATTGCCAAATTCACAGGCAAGTATTAATGACAGCTATAGAAGCCTTTCGTAAGATTTGATGAGGGTAAGAGCAAGGAGGAGAGTGACCACATGAAATGTGGCTAGTGTGATTTGAAAAAGCAGAGGTCTCTGCTTTTAAAAAGGAAACTGGGAGGAAGAAATTCTAGGCTCTAGAAACAAAAGGGTAAAGAGCTTATAGAAACAAAAGACCTTCACCCAATCCCAATTTTCCTAGGGTGATTCATGTACAGATAGATTTCAACTGTGCCTTGCTTTGCTGTCTGTTCCTTATATGGGCCCACACTGCCCTCTCTGAACACAGGAAACAAAGAGGAGCACAGCAGGTTGCTTTTGTTGTTTTCCTTTGAAGAAAAGATATGGCTGGATGTATCTGCCCTGTGTTTTTCTGTTATGGAGGATTTAACATGCCTGAATATAGTCATACTATGCCCTGCTTATAACATAGCCAACCTTTGTCCCAAATGTCCTGCAGCCTTGTTATTTTTATATTTCTTCTCTCTCTCTTTTTTTTTTTTTTTTTTTTAGACAGAGTCTCGCTCTGTCACCAGGCTGGAGTGCAGTGGCACGATCTTAGCTCACTGCAGCCTCCGACTTTCTGGTTCAAGCGATTCTCCTGCCTCAGCCTCCTGCGTAGCTGGGATTACAGGCACGTGCCACCATACCCAGCTAATTTTTGTTTTTTTAGTGGAGACAAGGTTTCACCATGTTGGCCAAGATGGTCTCGATCTCTTGACCTTGTGAAACACCCGCCTCAGCCTCCCAAAGTCTTCTCATATTTAGGTGCATGATAAATCAGAGTTCTTTGGGAATTCCTGGCAAGGCAGGTTATTACATAAGTCCCTGCCTCCAAAAGCTGATGAATCCTGGGAAAAACCGTGGCTGGCTCCGTATTGCCACAGCTTGAGAGTAGTCCTCACTTCTAGCAGGTTCTTCAAGGGAAATCTAGAGCTCCCCAAGAGCTGTCACCCTTTCAGTGGTAATACCATGAATTATACAGCATTTTAACCCATGCATGCGCAACTCACACAAAAGCAGAAATATTGGTTACCATTTGGTAGACAAAAAATTAGCTTAATAAAAAATACTATAGCACTCCCAAAGGGTTAATGAGGGAACTGGCCTCATGTCTTAATTTATTGCCAAAGAGTCTCTAGACCAGAGAAATAAGTATAAAAATTCTAATAATTCCTGATTCACTTTTGTGTCTAGGTCAGATTTGTCTTAATTGTCTTTATCTATGCATTTTCTGCAGCAGGAAAGGCTGAGCTGACTAAGTTGCCACTATTCCTTTCCTGGAAGGTACTATTTGTTTTACTAACAAGAGAGTTTTGTTAACTCATTTTTACATTGTCCTTTTTGGCAATTTTCAAGTTACAAATTGGCAGCAATAAGCATTGGTGGTTCTGCTATCTTTTGCAAAATAATTATGAGAAGAAAAGATTTTTTTTCTAAAATACAGAAATATTTAAAATCCAAGAAAGAATGCTATTTAAAAAAAAAAATAGAGACAGGGTCTCACTATGTCGCCCAGCCTGGACTCAAACTCCTGCGCTCAAGTGATCCTTCCACCTCAGCGTTCCTAGTAGCTGGGACTACAGGCATGTGCCATTGTGCCTGGCTAAACATTATAAGGCTTGGGGGAAAACATCTTCTTTCAGTATAGGAAGGTAATATTGCCAAAAGTTCATTGAAAGTCTGCTCCATTTTGCTTCATGGTCATAATGGAAATGAGAAGAATCAGTCTTACCTTCAGGAATTAGCAGGAGAAAAACGACAACTGAGAGAGAGGATGCCAGAAATCTATAGGAGTTCCTCATTGTGGCTGCTGTCCCACATCAATCAACCTGAAAATCTGTTTTCAGTTCTTAACTGCCTCTATCTATATACTGAGAGTAAAAAGGATGTGGTTTCCTTTCATTTTTTTTTTTCAAGTTTCAAAGTTTAGCATTAGGAAACCAAATCCAAATAAGTGAGAATGGTGGATGATGGCTCACTGCCAGCAGGCAGGCTTTCCTTTGCTAGGACTGCTGAGGGGGGCGCTGGAATTCTACAGGGTGGGAGAGGGGCAAGGGACCTTGTTGCCATCAGAGTACACCAGGGAAGACTGTAAAGTGTCTCAGCTACGATTTTGAAGACGCTTTCATCATCTGCAATATTATCTGTAGTATCCATGACTGGAAACTCTCGAAGACTTAAATTAGAATTTTAATAAAAGTCCTCAAAATTGGTCACCAATCAAAATTCTTTCTAGCTGTCTCCTTGGGTTATATAAGAATTAGTAGGCCAAGTGCAAGCTGAGGACAGGAGGGAGATTTATTTACATAGAGGCTCCTGCCTGGATTTTCCTTCCCCACTTTGTGGTGAGTGTTTATTGTGCTCCTGCCTGGTCTGTGGCAGGTGTGGGAACATGGGCTGGAGGAGGATAGGGGCTCTTGGCTCTTTTCAGCCCTCTGATTGTGCGTTCCTGATTGTCTAGTTTCACAACTTTAGATACTGAAAGTATCTCTGAGTTTCCCTCCCTCCCTGCCCACCCCCCGACCCCTGCTTCCTGCCTTTCTTCCTTACTTTCTTCTGAACAGGTTTAGCTGAGAAAATAAGTGGGAGTCACTTTTGTTCCAATGTTGGGGAATGTCTCACTCTAAGAAGAGTCAACCTCAGTCCCTGGAGGAACAGTATGCAGTGTGCTTTCTATTTGAAATGAGTTCAGCTCTTTTTCTGAGCTGAGGATGTGGTCTCCGATACAATATACATGGTCAGATGTGCTGTCAGGATGTTGGGTACTGAACCAACCATCCCCATAGTTAACATCCTGATGACTTCAAACCTAGTGGTTACTTCTTTAGAAATCAAGTGACCTTAGAAGGGAGCCCTGCTGAGACCCCTGCGTTTCTTTTTCTCAGATATTACAAGTGTATCAAAGGTTAATCATTTTCAGTAATAGCAGTGAGGACCCTGCTATTGGTTTTGGTGAGTAATTTTAGTGCAGACTTAAAAAAGTCAAATTGTAGTTAACTACACCTACTAAAAAATTCTTAAGGAAAACATTGACAATTTTGTTTATTTTTATGTGAATGGTTGCTCTTCCATTTATGTTGACTTCTAACAACTTTATGAGACATAATTCACACACCATAAAGGTCACCCATTTAGAGTGTATGAGTCAATGGATTTTAGTATATTTGCATAGTTGTGCAGCCATTACCAGTACCATGCTGTTTGGGTTACTGTAGCCTTGTAGTATAGTTTGAAGTCAGGTAGCATGATGCTTCCAGCTTTGTTCTTTTGGCTTAGGATTGTCTTGGCAATGTGGGCTCTTGTTTGGTTCCATATGAACTTTAAAGTAGCTTTTTCCAATTCTGTGAAGAAAGTCATTGGAAGCTTGATGGGGATGGCATTGAATCCATAAATAACTTTGGGCAGTATGGCCATTGTCATGATATTGATTCTTCCTATCCATGAGCATGGAATGTTTTTCCATTTGTTTGTGTCTTCTTTTATTTCGTTGAGCAGTGGTTTGTAGCTCTCATTGAAGAGGTCCTTCACATCCCTTGTAAGTTGGATTCCTAGGTATTTTATTCTCTTTGAAGCAATTGTGAATGGGAGTTCACTCATGATTTGGCTCTCTGTTTGTCTGTTATTGGTGTATAGGAATGCTTGTGATTTTTGCACATTGATTTTGTATCCTGAGACTTTGCTGAAGTTGCTCATCAGCTTAAGGAGATTTTGGGCTGAGATGATGGGGTTTTCTAGATATACAATCATGTCATCTGCAGACAGAGACAATTTGACTCCCTGTTTTCCTAATTGAATACACTTTATTTCTGTTTCTTGCCTGATTGCTGTAGCCAGAACTTCCAACACTATGTTGAATAAGAGTGGTGAGAGAGGGCATCCTTGTCTTGTGCCAGTTTTCAAAGGGAATGCTTCCAGTTTTTGTCCATTCAGTATGATATTGGCTGTGGGTTTGTCATAAATAGCTCTTATTATTTTGAGATACGTCCCATCAATACCTAGTTTATTGAGAGTTTTTGGCATGAAGGTTGTTGAATTTTGTTGAAGGCCCTTTCTGCATGTATTGAGATCATCATGTGGTTTTTGTTGTTGGTTCTGTTTATGTGATGGATTATGTTTATTGATTTGCATATGTTGAACCAGCCTTGAATCCCAGGAATGAAGCCAACTTGATCACGGCGAATAAGCTTTTTGATGTACTGCTCGATTTGGTTTGCCAGTATTTTATTGAGGATTTTCGCATCGATATTCATCAGGGATATTGGTCTAAAATTCTCTTTTTTTTGTTGTGTCTCTGCCAGGCTTTGGTATCAGCATGATGCTGGCCTCATAAAATGAGCTAGGGAGGATTCCCTCTTTTTCTAGTGATTGGAATAGTTTCAGAGGGAATGATACCAGCTCCTCTTTATACATATGGTAGAATTTGGCTGTGAATCCATCTGGTTCTGGACTTTTTTTGGTTGGTAGGCTATTAATTATTACCTCAATTTCAGAACCTGTTATTGGTCTATTCAGAGATTCAACTTCTTCCTGGTTTAGTCTTGGGAGGGTGGATGTGTCCAGGAGTTTATCCATTTCTTCTAGATTTTCTAGTTTATTTGCATAGAGGTGTTTATAGTATTTTCTGATGGTAGTTTGTATTTCTGTGGGATCAGTGGTGATATCCCCTTTATCATTTTTTATTGCATTTATTTGATTCTTCTCTCTTTTTTTCTTTATTAGTCTTGCTAGTAGTCTGTCATTTTTGTTGACCTTTTCAAAAAACCACCTCCTGGATTCATTGATGTTTTGAAGCGTTTTTTGTGTCTCTATCTCCTTCAGTTCTGCTCTGATCTTAGTTATTTCTTGCCTTCTGCTAGCTTTTGAATTTGTTTGCTCTTGCTTCTCTAGTTTTTTGCATTGTGATGTTAGGGTGTTGATTTTAGATCTTTCCTGCTTTCTCTTGTGGGCATTTAGTGCTATACATTTCTCTCTACACACTCCTTTAAATGTGTCCCAGAGATTCTGGTACTTGTGTCTTTGTTCTCATTGGTTTCAAAGAACATCTTTATTTCTGACTTCATTTTGTTATTTACCCAGTAGTCATTCAGGAGCAGGTTGTTCAGTTTCCATGTAGTTGTGCGGTTTTCAGTGAGTTTCTTAATCCTGAGTTCTAATTTGGTTGCACTGTGGTCTGAGAGACAGTTTGTTGTGATTTCTGTTCTTTTATATTTGCTGAGGAGTGCTTTACTTCCGATTATGTGGTCAATTTTAGATTAAGTGCGATGTGTTGCTGAGAAGAATGTATATTCTATTGATTTGTGGTGGAGAGTTTTGTAGATGTCTATTAGATCTGCTTGGTGCAGAACTGAGTTCAAGTCCTGGATATCCTTGTTAACCTTCTGTCTCGTTGATCTGTCTAATATTGATAGTGGGGTGTTAAAGTCTTCCATTATTATTGTGTGGGAGTCTAAATCTCTTTGTAGGTCTTCAAGGACTTGCTTTATGAATCTGGGTCCTCCTGAATTGTGTGCATATATATTTAGGATTGTTAGCTCTCCTTGTTGCATTGATCCCTTTACCATTATGTAATGGCCTTCTTTGTCTTTTTTGGTCTTTGTTGGTTTAAAGTCTGTTTTATCAGAGACTAGGATTGCAACCCTTGCTTTTTTTGCTTTCCATTTGTTTGGTAGATCTTCCTCCATCCCTTTATTTTGAGCCTATGTGTGTCTTTGCATGGAGATTGGTCTCCTGAATACAGCACACTGATCGGTCTTGACTCTTTATCCCATTTGCCAGTCTGTGTCTTTTAATTGGGGCATTTAGCCCATTTACACTTAAGATTAATATTGTTATGTGTGAATTTGGTCCTGTCATTATGATGCTAGCTGGTTATTTTGCTTGTTAGTTGATGCAGTTTCTTCCTAGCATTGATGGTCTTTACAATTTGGCATGGTTTTGCAGTGGCTGGTACTGGTTGTTCCTTTCCATGTTTAGTACTTCCCTCAGGAGCTCTTGTAAGACAGGCCTGGTGATGATGAAATTTCTCAGTATTTGCTTTTCTGTAAAGGATTTTATTTCTCCTTCACTTGTGAAGCTTAGTTTGGCTGGATATGAAATTCTGGGTTGAAAATTCTTTTCTTTAAGAATGTTGAATATTGGCCCCCACTCTCTTCTGGCTTGTAGGCTTTCTGCTGAGAGATCTGCTGTTAGTCTGATGGGCTTCCCTTTGTGGGTAACCTGACCTTTCTATCTGGCTGCCCTTAACATTTTTCCCTTCATTTCAACCTTGGTGAATCTGACAATTATGTATCTTGGGGTTGCTCTTCTCAAGGAGTATCTTTGTGGTGTTTTCTGTATTTCCTGAATTTGAATGTTGGCCTACCTTGCTAGGTTGGAGAAATTCTCCTGGATAATATCCTGAAGGTTTCCTAGCTTGGATCCATTCTCCCCATCACTTTCAGGAACACAAATCAAAGTGGTCTTTTCACATAGTCCCATATTTCTTGGAGGCTTTATTCATTTCTTTTCACTCTTTTTTCTCTAATCTTGTCTTCTTGCTTGATTTCATTAATTTGATCTTCAATCACTGATATCCTTTCTTCCACTTGATCGAATTGGCTGTTGAAGCTTGTGCATGTGTCACGAAGTTCTCGTGGTATGGTTTTCAGCTCCTTCAGGTCATTTAAGATCTTCTCTACACTATTTATTCTAGTTAGCCATTCATCTAATCTTTTTTCAAGGTTTTTAGCTTCCTTGCAATGGGTTAGAACATGCTTCCTTAGCCCAGAGAAGTTTGCTATTACTGACCTTCTCATGCCTACTTCTGTCAACTTGTCAAACTCACTCTCTGTCCAGTTTTACTCTGTTGCTGGTGAGGAGCTGTGATCCTTTGGAGGAGAAGAGGCTCTCTGGTTTCTCCCCATCTTTGTGGTTTTATTTACCTTTGGTCTTTGATGTTGGTGACTTACAGATGGGGTTTTGGTATGGATGTGCTTTTTGTTGATGTTGATGCTATTTCTTCTGTTTGTTAGTTTTCGTTCTAACTGTTGGGCCCTCAGCTGCAGGTCTGTTGGAGTTTGCTGGAGGTCCACTCCAGACCCTGTTTGCCTGGGTATCACTAGTGGAGGCTGCAGAACAGCAAATATTGCTGCCTGATCCTTCCTCTGGAAGCTTCATCCTAGAGGGGCCCCCTGCCTGTATGAGGTGTCTGTCAGCCCCTACTGGGAAGTGTCTCCCAGTCAGGCTACATGGGTGTCAGGGACCCACTTGAGGAAGCAGTCTGTCCATTCTCAGAGCTCGAATGTCATGCTGAGAGAACTACTGCTCTCTTTAGAGCTGTCAGACAGGGACATTTAGGTCTGCTGAAGCTGTCTGCTGCCTTTTGTTCTGATATGCCCTGCCCACAGAAGCGGACTCTAGAGAGGTAGTAGGCCTTGCTGAGCTGCAGTGGGCTCCACCCAGTTCGAGTTTCCTGGCCTCTTTGTTTACACTGTGAGCACAAAACCACCTACTCCAGCCTCAGCAATGGCAGACATCCCTCACCCTGCCAAGCTGCAGCATTGCAGATTGATCTCAGACTGCTGCTCTAGCAGTGAGCAAGGCTCCGTGGGTGTGGGACCCACCGAGCCAGGAATGGGAGGGAATTTTCTGGTCTACTGGTTGCGAAGGCCATGGGAAAAGTGCAGTATTTGGGCAGGAGTGTACCATTCCTCCAGGTACAGACTGTCATGGCTTCCCTTGGCTAGGAAAGGGAAATCCCCTGACCCCTTGCACTTCCCCAGTGAGGCAACACCCTGCCCTGCTTCGTCTGACCCTTCCTGGGCTGCCCACCCTGCCCAACTGGTCCCAGTGAGATGAACAAGGTACCTGAGTTGGAAATGCAGAAATCACTTGTCTTCTGCATTGATCTCGCTGGGAGCTGCAGCCTGGAGCTGCAGCTGTTCCTATTTGGCCATCTTGGAAGCCTCCCCACATCTTCACCTTTTCTACCACTAGCACAGATCATGCAGTTTTCAACAACCAGCTTGAAATTATAGTGCTCTGCATCATTGCATGTTTTTTGGTCCATCATAGTGATGTTTGTTCACTTCTCTCAAGGTGTTTTCAAAACTTTGCATGAGTCTCTTTTTGTGCTTCCCCATCCTGCCACATGACACTTGGTGTGAAGTTTTACATCCTGTCCTGTTTTTGGTAGATGAAGTTTCCTACAGCTTGGCTCATGGTTGCTTTAACTTCCAGCTAGAAAACAGACAGGAAATGGAGTTTTGGGCAGGTATGACAGTAACAAAAACAACAAAATAGCCCTGATTGAAATATATACTTGCTTCTGTAGTCTTATGAGGGACATGGCTTAAGACGTGTGCCAACCTGTATTGACAATGGGTAATTGATTTTTAAAAAGTTACAGGACACTTTTTTCAGAAGTGCTTTGCTAGGCTAGTCTAAGTAACCTTCAGTTCAGTTGACCTGTCAGTGATAAAATTATATGGTGGTGGCTGACAGTTCTGTGGTTGAAAACCTGTGCTGAAAATCCCAACGTTTTTATTCAGGCAGTCTTAGATTCATGAACTGACTGGTACTGTGACCAGTGGAAGAAAACTCGGGATCCTGGTGCAGTGGGGCAGGGTGGGAAAGGGACCAGTGTCCTCATTTTCCATTTTGGTAGAAATGTGTCTTCCCTACTTCTGAGCATGAGCAAACCAGCCTGCAGGTTTCACCTGCTTTCGGTTGCTCACCTATACTTTGCCTTTTCTTTCATTCCCTAAGTCCTCTTTGCTCGCCACCTTGATTTCTCTTTTTCCACAAAGTCAAGGCAGGGAGAGTATGGAGTATGATCCAGGTTGAGTAGAGGGTAGAGGGAGGCGATTCTAGTTCTTTTATTTCTTCTTGCCTTAAGCTGAGTTTGAAATTGCAGGGGCTTCTGGTATTGTGGAACTACTAAAAACACAACGGCACCACAGCAATGGTCACTATCACATTCCTATGATTGCATTGCTTTCAGGCGATGCTTCCTGACATTAGAGTGTCCCCACTTCCTCGGTGCTCCTTCTGATTACTGAAGCTCCTGCCCCCCACCTTGCTAACATTGTGAGGTGAAATGGCCACAGATGAGAGCCTTTCTATAGAACAGGACTTGAAATGTGCATGTGCAACTTTCCGACTTCTCACCCACTCATGCTTCCTCACAGCCTGCATGCTTGCTATCTGAGGACAAGGAGGAGGGAGACTTCAAAAGGGACTTTGGGGCTTAATGAGTGTATCAGAGTCTGGGAAGCATATGTTTGTAAGGAGCAGTACCCATTCAAGCTCTCTTATGGTCAACCACATAGGACTACCATGGCCGCACAATTAGGTTTTAGCCCTGGAGAGTTAACTATCCCTGGTGAAGTCTTGACACCTTTGTGGATTCCCTCGCAGCATCACACTATTGGCCATAGTGTCAAAGGTGGGAAGGAGTTTCCCAGCTCTAACAGCATGGGCCCCTCACCTCCTGTACCCACCCCATTCCCTTCTAAAGGTAAGATTTTCAGGTCCTGAAGGAGACCTGACTTCTACTACTTGCTTGAAACCAGAGTCTAGAATCCCTTCTCTGCTTTTGATTACATTTGCCACTGTCTGGCTTAATTCCATCTCTTATTCAAAATTATTCAAGAAATATTTACCGAGGGCCTAATTATGTATCACATACTGTTGTTCTAGGTATTGGAGGTCATAGAAGTAAGTAGACAAAAGTATCTCTTATGTGGAGCTTAGGTTCCAGTGAGGGAGGCAGGCAGACATACACCATCTAAAGTATATCAGGGTGTGTTAGATGCCATGGAGGAAAATGTAGCAGGGTAGTGGGCCAGGGAGTGCCCTGTGAGGGGCAGGGAAGGGAGTGTCTTTCAGGGCCTAGGATGCCCTGTTGGAATCAGGCTGTAAGTGGTGGGGGGCAAGGAGCATGGAGGTTTTGCCAGAAGTGCACAGAACCCTAAAGCCTTTCTTTACTCCCAGTGATGGGAGTGGGCCAACCCCTGGGCTTTCTCTCTGTCTCTCTTTTTTCTTTTTTTGAATTAGGGCCTCACTCTGTCATCTAGGCTGAAGAGTTATAGTGCAATCACAGCTCATCCAGGATGCAGTACAGTGGAACCATCACAGCTCACTGCAGCCTCCAACTCCTGGGCTCCAGCAATCGTCCTACCTCAGCCTCATGAGAAGCTGGGACTAAAGGCATGCACCACCATGCCTGGCTAGTTTTTAAATTTTTTTGTAGAGATGGGAGTCTCACTATGTTGCTCAGGCTGATCTGAGCTCATAGGCTTAAGTGATCCTCCTGCCTTGTCCTCCCAAAGTGCTGGGATTATAGGCATGAGCTACCATGCCAGGATGCCAGGCTTCCTCCTAACTCCTGCTGGTGACCATCATCATCAGCCCTTTAGGGCTAGTGTGAACTGTTTACACTCTTTCTTCCAGACCTGATTTGCCCTACTCCACTTTCAGCATGGCAGCCAGAATGATCATTTAACAACAAGGCTGATAATGTTGCAACCCTACTCAAAACACTTTACCATTTCCTTCCCCATAAAGCTCAAGCTTCTTACCAAGGTTTGCAAGGCCTGGCTTTGTGGTCTGTGTCCTGCCTACTCCTCTTTCTCAAATCTTGTGCTAACTCCCTTTTCTCCCCAATTCCTCCAAATGCATTGTCCAGAAAGACACCTCCAGTACATACTCTTCTTCCTGCTGGTAAGGACCCTCCCTCCCTTCCTCCTGGCTGACTCTGTCCTTCTCCAGGAAGCTTCCCCATGTACTCAAGATAGAGCCCTCTTCTTAGTTATCTCTGTAACTGATGGACAAAATACCATTAGATCAGAGCTGGAGATTTATTTGTCTGGGAGCAAGTCCTGATTTCCGGCAGGCTGGCACTAACAGCTAAGCATTCAAATTTTCTGGCTACTCAAACACTCTCATGGAGCATCAGTGTCAGACCAGGTGATTCTAATAAAGTGAGAAAAAAACAAGTCCTCTCTGGCATCATGTTTGAGTCTTTCCATTCTTTCTGTCTCCTAGATAATTAAGGTTTATTAAGAGACTGAATCACAGAATTATTCCACTTGCTGACAACACCCAATTCACAGCAAACTCATTCTTCCTTGAATCCTACCCCAAACTGCCTGACACAAGCTCCAAGCTTGTGAAAAGCCCCAACCAACACCCTCTTACTGAGCCAGCCCATGGTTTCACATAGTGAGCAGTCTCCCTTGCTAAGCCAGCATCAATGAACATAAATTTGACTTCAAGTGAATTCCCAGTGGTCTTGGATTTACGGGCATCACCACTGTAGATTGCCAAGAGGGACTTTCGTGAACAGCTGTTGACGAACTGAATTCACAAGGGGGAAGGGACATCTGTGGTAGCAGTACTGGGCCTGGCTGTACTTCCTACCCCCAGACTTCAGGCATTAGCCCACTCTGTGCATTAGCACAAGTGCATGTGTGTGTGTGTGTGTGTGTGCATGTGTGTGTGTCTGTGTGTGTGTATGTGTGTATGTAGAACCTACTTTAACATTACACTAGGCCGGGCGCGGTGGCTCACGCCTGTAATCCCAGCACTTTGGGAGGCCGAGGTGGGCGGATCACGAGGTCAGGAGATCGAGACCACGGTGAAACCCCATCTCTACTAAAAATACAAAAAATTAGCCGGGCGCAGTGGCGGGCGCCTGTAGTCCCAGCTACTCGGGAGGCTGAGGCAGGAGAATGGCGTGAACCTGGGAGGCGGAGCTTGCAGTGAGCCGAGATTGCACCACTGCACTCCAGCCTGGGCGACAGAGCGAGACTCCGTCTCAAAAAAAAAAAAAAAAAAAAAAAAGATTACACTATAAAATCAAGGTTGATTTCTTCATTCCAACTTTTAAAAGCTTGACTCTGGCCAACTTTTCTCATCTTTGGAGACTTCAGCAAGGCACACTGTTTCCCAAAGCATGGGAAAGTAAACCTGCTACTTCTGCAGGTTTACTTATATATAGACAAAAATTACATAGGAAAAGTTTCAGGTTGCACTGACCTTTTACTATTTCAAAATAGTTATCAAACCCTCCCCACATATTTATCTGAAGGAGTTAAAGATCCCATATGAATGGCTGTGGATCATAGCATGGATAGGAAATCGCCTTTTTAATGGAAACTTTCTGGTCAAGTTTCTGTTTATGGGATGTAGAGTGGGCCCCAAGAATAATTTGAAGTTTGCCTCTCTTGGAAAGAAACACCACCTAACTTATGTAAGGGAATGGATGAAACTAAACTATTGGCTTAATTTACTCAAGTCTGGTTAGTGTTTTCAAATGCCTTCTGATTTATAAACAAGCACTGCAAGACAGAAGGAACTTAGGGAGCTTTTTTTTCCTCTGGTGTTTTAGCGCCTGTTACCCCAAATTCCCAAGATGTGTGTTATGATACATTGCTTCAACTTCACCACATCTTTTCAAGGAAGAAGCAACAGAAAGGGAGTCCCAGGTGTTTTGGCAGAGGCAAGAGCACTGACTTGTAAAGGCCTGGAGAGGTCTTCTTGGGACCTGGAGTCAGGGCTTCCCTTGGGCCAGTGGTAGCTGGGGCTGCCTGGGTAGAGGAGCTGGGCTCTGCCATTCACCTGCCAAAAGGGGAGCTGCCAATTTCTTCACTTCCTTTGGATTTGTGGAGTAAAGCCCATTCCCTAGTGGCCTTCTCAGTTGTTGATACCTAATGGAAGAGACCAAACCTGAGAACTAGAGAAGTAGCAGGTACTTTCCCATGCTTCTGGGAAACAGTGTGCCTTGCTGAAGTCTCCAAAGATGAGAAAAGTTGACCACAGTTAAGCTTTTAAAAGTTGAAATGAAGAAATGAACCTTGGTTTTATAGTGTAGTCTTAAAGCCAATTCTACATACACACACACGCACACACGTACACACTCACACTCATGCACGTGCAAACAAATGAACTAGGGCTAACCCTGAATCTAGTTTATGCACCTTATGTAGCTATTCTAGGAGAGGAGGGCAAAATATTTTCTGATTTGTTGGGCAGACTGCATTGAGCTGTTCCATTAATTAATCATCCCAGTGGCTAGCTTTATTTTCACTGCAAATTGTGCTGAAGTTCTTATTTGACAAATTCTTACTTCATATAACAGTATAATGTAAATATGTTCAAATATTTGTGAGAAGCTATTTTTAAGCCTGTTCTTTTGTTCATGCAATCTGTGTTAAAGTGAACACAGAAATAATAGGTACTGGTTGCTAACAACAGGTACTGATAAAGAAAACAGCAGCATATCCATGTGATAAACATTATTCTGCCTTTTGAATAATAACTAGGAAAACCACTAGTTTGAATCATGAGAAATTGCTATTTTTAAAGTGAAATAGTAGTAATTTCCTATGGATCAACCAAATATGTAATAATGAGACTTCCTGGGTTGAGTGGGGACTTGGAGAACTTTTCTGTCTAGCTAGAGATATTGTAAATGCACCAATCAGTGCTCTGTGTCTACCTGAAAGATTGTAAATGCACCAATCCACACTCTGTAAAAGTGCACCAGTCAGTGCTCTGTGTCTAGCTAAAGGTTTGTAAACCCACCAATCAGCAGTCTGTAAAATGGACCAATCAGCACTCTGTAAAATGGACCAATCAGCACTCTGTAAAATGGACCAATCAGCAGGATGTGGGTGGGGCCAAATAAGAGAATAAAAGCTGGCCACCCCAGCCCACAGCAGTAACCCACTCGCGTCCCCTTCCATGATGTGGAAGCTTTGTTCTTTTGCTCTTCACAATAAATCTTGCTGCTGCTCACTCTTTGGGTCCACACTACCTTTATGAGCTGTGACACTCACTGTGAAGGTCTGCAGCTTCACTCTTGAAGTCAGCAAGATTACAAACCCACCAAAAGGAGCAAACAACTCCGATCACACCACCTTTAAGAGCTGTAACACTCACTGCAAAGGTCTGCGGCTTCACTCTTGAAGTCAGCGAGACCAAGAACCCACCCGAAGGAACCAATTCTGGACACATTTTGGCGACCACAAAGGGACCATTGCCTATCGATGCTTGGCAAAGTGGTGAGTACCATTGGACCCCTTTCGCTTGCTATTCTATCCTATTTTTCCTTAGAATTTGGGGGCTAAATGCCCGGCATCTGTCAGCCAGTTAAAAGCGACTAGTGCATCTGCCAGACTAAAGACACGGGTGTCAGGCTTTCTGGGAAAGGGCTCTCTAACAACCCCCGACTCTTCGGAGTTGGGAGCATTGGTTTGCCTGGAACCAGCTTCCACTTTTCCTGTCCTTCTGGGCTGAGCCGAGGGTCAACAGAGAGGAAAGCCATTCAGCTCTGGGGTCCTGACAACAAGTTGGTTGACCCTGCGGCCATGAGTGGAACTCTCAAAGTCATTTCGCCCAAGTGAGACTTGCCTATCTATCCTATCTATCCTGACCCTTGCCTCCTGGGTCCTAGCACCTGTCAGACAAACTTCCTCTTGCCTCTTTTCTCTGAGGCTAGTCCTGCTTCTAAAAACCACTCCCTGTCTCTGGTGCTTTTCTAGTTTCTCCTATAAGAATGATTTCTAGTATAAACTTCAGGACTCTGTTACCTTCTTTATGCACCCAGGCTCACCAATCAGAAAGACATAATTTTTGCCCAAAGCCCTGCTGGGGCGGGGGACTATCTGGAATTTTAGGATCCCTTTTCAGACTAGCAGGCCTAACAAAAACTATTCCTGAAGCTAGGATATGGGGAGCTTCAGAAATGATATCCTTCCTATTCAAGTGAGGACAAAAGGTGTCACTCTTCCAACCCTGGAGATCCCTTCCCTCCCTCAGGGTATGGCCCTCCACTTCATTTTTGGGGCATAACATCTTTATAGGACACAAGTAAAGTCCCAATACTAACAGGAGAATGCTTAGGACTCTAACAGGTTTTCAAGAATGTGTCGGTTAGGGCCACTAAATCCAATTTTTCTTGGTCCTCTTTGTGGTCTAGGAGGACAGGCAAGGGTGCAGGTTTTCAAGAATGTGTCAGTAAGGGCCACTAAATCTGACATTCCTTGGTCCTCCTTGTGGTCTAGGAGGAAAACTAGTGTTTCTGCTGTTGTGTTGGTGAGCACAACTATTCCAATCAGCAGGGTCCAGGGACCATTGCAGGTTCTTGGGCAAGAGGAGTTTCTGCTGTTGTGTCAGTGAGCACAACTATTCTGATCAGCAGGGTCCAGGGACCATTGCAGGTTCTTGGGCAAGAGGTGTTTCTGCTGCTGCATCAGTGAGCTCAACTATTCCGATTGGCAGGGTCCAGGGACTGTTGTGGGTTCTTGGGCAAGAGGTGTTTCTGCTGCTGCATCAGTGAGTGCAACTATTCTGATCAGCAGGGTCCAGGGATCCTTGTGGGTTCTTGGGCTGGGGGAGAAACAAACAAACCAAAACCGCAGGCGGTTTTGTCTTTCAGATGGGAAACACCCAGGTATCAACAGGCTCACCCTTGAAATGCATCCTAAGCCACTGGGACCAATTTGACCCACAAACCCTGAAAAAGAAGTGTCTTATTTTTTTCTGCACTACAGCTTGGCCCCAGTATTCTCTCTTTGATGGGGAAAAATGGCCACCTGAGGGAAGTTTAAATTACAATACTATCCTGCAGCTTGACCTTTTTTGTAAGAGGGAAGGCAGATGGAGTGAAATACCTTATGTCCAAGCTTTCTTTTCATTGAAGGGGAATACACAACTATGCAAAGTTTGCAATTTACATCCCACAGGAGGACCTCTCAGCTTGCTGCCATATCCTAGCCTCCCTGTAGCTCCCCTTCCTATTAATGATAAGCCTCCTCTAATCTCCCCCACCCAGAAGGAAATAAGCAAAGAAATCTCCAAAGGACCACAAAACCCCCCAGGCTATCAGTTATGTCCCCTTCAAGCTGTAGGGGGAGGGGAATTTGGCCCAACCTGGGTACATGTCCCCTTCTCCCTCTCTGACTTAAAGCAGATCAAGGTAGACCTGGGGAAGTTTTCAGATGATCCTGATAGGTACATAGATGTCCTACAGGGTCTAGGGCAAACCTTTGATCTCACTTGGAGAGATGTCATGCTATTGTTAGATCAAACCCTGGCCTTTAATGAAAAGAATATGGCTTTAGCTGCAGCCCGAGAGTTTGGAGATACCTGGTGTCTTAGTCAAGTCAATGATAGAATGACAGCCAAAGAAAGGGACACATTCCCTACCAGTCAGCAAGCCATCCCCAGTATGGATCCCCACTGGGACCTCGACTCAGATCATGAGGACTGGAGTTGCAAACATCTGTTGGCCTGTGTTCTAGAAGGACTAAGAAGAATTAGGAAAAAGCCCATGAAATTATTTAATGATGTCCACCATAACTGAGGGAAAGGAAGAAAATGCTTCTGCCTTCCTCGAGTGGCTATGGGAGGCCTTAAGGAAATATAATCCCCTGTGACCTGACTCCCTCAAGGGTCAATTGATCCTAAAAGATAAGTTTATTACCCAGTCAGTCACAGACATCAGGAGAAAGCTCCAAAAGTGAGCCCTGGGCCCTGAACAAAATCTGGAGGCATTATTAAACCTGGCAACCTTGGTGTTCTATAATAGGGACCAAGAGGAACAGGCCAAAAAGGAAAAGCAAGATCAGAGAAAGGCTGCAGCCTTAGTCATGGCCCTCAGACAAACAAATCTTGGTGGTTTGGAGAGGACAGAAAATGGAGCAGGCCAATTACCTGATAGGGCTTGTTACCAGTGTGGTTTGCAAGGACATCTTAAAAAAGATTGTCCAACAAGAAATAAGCCGCCCCTTCACCCATGTCCACTATGCTGAGGCAATCACTGGAAGGTACACTGCCCCAGAGGACAAAGGTTCTCTGGGCCAGAAGCCCCCAACCAGATGATCCAACAACAGGACTGAGGGTGCCTGGGGCAAGCACCAGCTCATGTCATCACCCTCACTGAGCCCCAGGTACGTTTAACCATTGAGGGCCAGGAAATTGACTTCCTCCTGGACACTGTCATGGCCTTCTCAGTGTTAATCTCCTGTCCTGGACGACAGTCCTCAAGGTCTGTTACCATCTGAGGAATCCTGGGACAGCCTGTAACCAGGTATTTCTCCCACCTCCTCAGTTGTAATTGGGAGACTTTGCTCTTTTCACATGCTTTTCTTGTTATGTCTGAAAGTCCCACATCCTTATTAGGGAGGGACATATTAGCCAAACCTGGAGTTATTATCTACATGAATATGGGGAACAAGTTACCCATTTGTTGTCCCCTGCTTGAGGAGGGAATCAACCCTGAAGTCTGGGCATTGGAAGAAACAAACTCAAGCTCCAGCCTTAAGCCTTCCCACAGGACAAAACTTCTCTTTATATGTCACAGGGAGAGCAGGAATAGCTCTTGGAATCCTTACTCAGACTCATGGGACAACTCCATACCAGTGGCATACCTAAGTAAGGAAATTCATGTAGTAACAAAAGGCTGGCCTCACTGTTTACAGGTAGTTGCAGCAGTGGCTGTCTTAGTGCCAGAGGCTATCAAAATAATTCAAGGAAAGGATCTAACTGTCTGGACTACTCATGATGTAAATGGCTTACTAGGTGCCAATGGAAGTTTACGGCTATCAGACAATAACCTACTTAGATACCAGGCACTACTCCTTGAGGGACTGGTGCTTCAAATATGCACATGTGCAGCCCTCAACCCTGCCACTTTTCTCCCAGAGGATGGGGAACCAATTGAGCATGACTGCCAACAAATCATAGTCCAAACTTACGCTGCCCGAGAGGATCTCTTAGAAGTCCCCTTAGTTAATCCTGACCTTAACCTATATACCAATGAAAGTTTGTGGAGACTGGGATACGAAGGGCAGGTTATGCTGTAGTTAGTAACAATACTTGAAAGTAAGCCTCTTCCTCCAGGGACCAGTGCCCAATTAGCAGAACTAATGGCACTTACCCGAGCCTTAGAACTGGGAAAGGGAAGAAGAATAAATGTGTATACAGATAGCAAGTATGCTTATCTAATCCTACATGCCCATTCTGCAATACGAAAAGAAAGGGAGTTCCTAACCTCTGGGGGAACCTCCATTAAATACCACAAGGAAATCATGGAGTTATTGCACGCAGTGCAAAAACCCAAGGAGGTGGCAGTCTTACACTGCCAAAGCCATCAAAAAGGGGAAGAAGAGGGGAGAACAGCAGCATAAGAGGCTAGCAGAGGCAGGGAAAGACCAGCAGAAAGGGAAGAGAGAGGAAGAGACAGAGACAAAGAAGGAGTCAAAGAGAGAGACAGAGAGAGGAAGAGACAGAGAGACAGAAAGTCAAAGGAAAGAGAGGAAGAGATAAAGAGGGAGACAGAGAAAGAGAGAGAGAGAGACAGACAAAGTAGAAGTCAAAGAGAGAGAAAGAGAGAGATAGAAGTAGTAAAGAAAAAACAGTGTACCCTAGTCCTTTAAAAGCCAGGGTAAATTTAAAACCTATAATTGATAATTGAAGGTATTCTCTATAACACTAAAACACTCCAATACCACCTTGTTGTCAGTGTAAACAAGGGTGTAGCCTGAAAGCACTGAGGCCACTGACAACCCATAGCCTTCCTATCAAAAATCCTTAACCCAGCAGGTTTCCTAACAGGGGATCTAAATCTTAATTAATTACCATACAAAGGTCCGACCAGATCTAGGAGGAACTCCCTTCAGGACAGGAAGATAGATGGTTCCTCCCAGGTGATTAAGGGAAAAAGACACAATGGGTATTCAGTAAGTGATAAGGAAACTCTTGTAGAAGCAGAGTTAGGAAAATTGCCTAATAATTGATCTGCTCAAATGTGGTAGCTGTTTGCACTCAGCCAAATCTTTTTTTTTTTTATTATACTTTAAGTTTTAGGGTACATGTGCACAATGTGCAGGTTTGTTACATATGTATACATGTGCCATGTTGGTGTACTGCACCCATTAACTCGTCATGTAGCATTAGGTATGTCTCGTAATGCTATCCCTCCCCCCTCCCCCCACCCCACAACAGTCCCCGGAGTGTGATGTTCCCCTTCCTGTGTCCATGTGTTCTCATTGTTCAATTCCCACATATGAGTGAGAACATGTGGTGTTTGGTTTTTTGTCCTTGCAATAGTTTGCAGCACTCAGCCAAATCTTAAAGTACTTACAGAATCAGGAAGGAGCCATCTATACCAATTCTAAGTTAGTATGGACTGAATGAGGTTTTATTAATAGAAAAGAAAAATTAAAATCCCCAACTTACAAAGTTTTCAACAAAAGTAAATTTCACTCACATCCGCGTGAAGAGACCACCAAACAGGCTTTATGTGAGCAACAAGGCTGTTTATTTCACCTGGGTGCAGGTGGGCTGAGTCTGAAAAGAGAGTCAGTGAAGGGAGATAGGGGTGGGGCTGTTTTATAGGATTTGGGTGGGTAAAGGAAAATTAGTCAAAGGAGGTTGTTCTTTGGCGGGAGGGGTGGGGGTCACAAGGTGCTCAGTGGGGGAGCTTTTGAGCCAGGATGAGCCAGGTAAAGGAATTTCACAAGGTAATGTCATCAGTTAAGTCAGGAACATGCCATTTTCACTTCTTCTGTGATTCTTCAGTTACTTCAGGCCATCTGGATGTATATGTGCAGGTCACAGGAGATATGATGGCTTAGTTTGGGCTCAGAGGCCTGATAGTAAAGTTTGCTAAAAGTTAACAGTGTAACATATACTATTCTACTACCACACACTCTCAAAGGATTTCTCAGACAGTTTGCAAAAAATAATGAAATCTATCCTTACTCTACAATCCCAAATAGACTCTTTGGCAGCAGTGACTCTCCAAAACCGCCAAGGCTTAGAACTCCTTACTGCTGAGAAAGGAGGACTCAGCACCTTCTTAGGGGAAGAGCATTGTTTTTACACTAAGCAGTCAGGGATAGTACAAGATGTCACCTGGCATTTACAGGAAAAGACTTCTGAAATCACACAATGCCTTTCAAACTCTTATACCAACCTCTGGAATTGGGCGACATGGCTTCTCCTCTTTCTAGGTCCTGTGACAGCCATCTTGCTATTACTTTCCTTCAGGCCCTGTATTTTTAACCTCCCTGTCAAATTTGTTTCCTCTGGGATCGAGGCCATCAAGCTACAGATGGTCTTACAAATGGAACCCCAAATGAGCTCAACAACTTCTACCGAGGACCCCTGGACTGACCTGCTGGCCCTTTCACTGGCCTAAAGAGTTCCCCTCTGGAGGACACTACAATTGCAGGGCCTTTTCTTCACCCCTGTCCAGCAGGAAGTAGCTAGAGCAGTCATCACCCAATTCCCAACAGCAGTTGGAGTGTCCTGTTTAGAGGGGGGATTGAGAGGTGAAGCCAGATGGACTTCCTGGGTTGAGTGGTGACATGGAGAACTTTTCTGTCTAGCTAGAGGATTGTAAATGCACCAATCAGTGCCTAGCTAAAGGATTGTAAATGCACCAATCCGCACTCTGTAAAAATGCACCAATCAGCACTCTGTAAAATGGACCAATCAGGGCTCTGTAAAATGGACCAGTCAGCAGGATGCAGGTGGGGCCAAATAAGAGAATAAAAGTTGGCCACCCCAGCCCACAGCAGTAACCCACTCAGGTCCCCTTCCATGCTGTGGAAGCTTTGTTCTTTTGCTCCTCACAGTAAATCTTGCTGCTGCTCACTGTTTGGGTCCGCACTACCTTTATGAGCTGTAACACTCCCTGTGAAGGTCTTCAGCTTCACTCCTGAAGTCAGCAAGACCACAAACCCACCGGGAGGAATAAACAACTCCAGTCATGCCACCTTTAAGAGCTGTAACAGTCACTGCGAAGGTCTGCGGCTTCACTCCTGAAGTCAGTGAGACCCCGAACCCACTGGAAGGAAGAAACTCTGCAGACATCTAAACATCTGAAGGAACAAACTCCAGACACACCATCTTTAAGAACTGTAACACTCACTGTGAGGGTCTGCGGCTTCATTCTTGAAGTCAGCGAGACCAAGAACCTACCAGAAGGAACCAATTCCGGACACAATTTAACATGTAACAATACTGCTGATAAAATAATACATAAACCAGTGGTAATCACAGAGGATGCTCAAATGATTGATTTTGTAAAATATGCTGATGAAAGAAGTCTGGAACAAAATGTACCAAAATACTAACAGTGATTGTGAGGCATTGATGATATTGTGAGTGTTTTTTGTTTTTAACCTTTCCTGTTCTTAAAAATGTTAACAATGTTGCTATTTATAGTGAAAAAGATTTTTAAATTTTATGAGAAAATGATCATGCATTTTAATCTTATTCTATAGGATCTGGTCTTTGCTTATAAGGTGAATATCATATTAGAACATAGCATGGAATGTGCTTTTTTTGCTCTCTTTTCCATGCTTACCTAGTTTTGGTTTTGGACTTGGTAGTCATTTTTACCTCCCTGAAATAATCTTGAGAATGAGAGGAGCTGAGAATGACTTACAGGTCACAGTGAGCAGCTGTTAACACCCAGTTTTATTTCATCAAAAGCCCTTGCACAGATTTCCAGCCCTTTGGGTAGAGTCCTGCAGCATCTTGCATGAGGTAGCACTTCATTTCCTCTACAAGATTCTGGAAAAATTAAAAGAGTGATACAGAGTGAAATCCTATCTTACCTAGTCATGCTTTACACTGAGAAAGTTTGGCTATAATGAAAAGAGTCAGCATGAGTTCACAGACATGTGCTCCATGCAAGGGAGAGTAGCTTGAAGCAGTCCAGATGGTGCAGGGTTTGTGCCTCGTTCTGCAGCATTCTCATCTACAATTATGTTCCCTGAAACACTTATATGCTTGATGGTGTTTTCTCATGATGAGTTTAGTACTCAGTTTTTGGGTAAGTTTTGTTTTAAGCAAACATTACTATTATGTTAGATTTTGAATGATTTTTTTTTTTTTGGCCACATGTCTAAATGAATTTCTCCTCTCTTTGAAATTGTTAGGGTAAACAATGATAAATTTGTAGGAATGCTCCTTTTATTGAGCAATGGTTCTTAAACTTTAGTGTCATAATAATAACCCAGAGTGCTTACTTAAAATGCAGATACCCTAGACCCTTCTCCAGAGAGTCTGGTTCAGAACCTGGAGACCTGCATTTCAAATAAGCACCCCAGGTGATTTTGATACAGGTGGTCTCCAGAACATCTGTGGGATTTGTAAGACAGTGACCAAGTCTAGGAAAGCAGTGATTTGTCCTATTTTTGCCCCTTTGTGCAGGCATTACAAACTAGAAGTAACTTATTTGGTAAGAGGTATGAATAGGTAGCCAGGAGGACAAAGTGATCAAAGGTTCGAGGGCTGCAGTGAAATGAGGTGGGTTGGGGCTGCAACATTCTTGGCAGGACACACATGACTTGGCTCTTGTTCCCAAATATAACTCTTTTTCTCCTCAGTTTGCATGGGTACTAATTCTCTACCCTCTGATTCAGAGGACAGGACATTGAGAGTCTGTTTGCACTGTCATAGATGAAAAAATTCCCTATTAGTAAAACATGTATTGTGTAAGTAAAGGCACCTTTGCATCTTAACACCTGAAAAAGAGAAAGAGTCCTTTGGGGCAATCAGTGTATAAAGAAACCAACCCATTTTCTTGATTTTATGAAGCCAGTGTTAGTCTAGCTTCCTGAGCTATCTAGAGCTGCACTGAATACAATGGTCCACCTTATAAATACTAAAGTTGTAGGTATTTAATGGCTTTTACTTATTTCTATCTTGTTTTATTTTTTGTTGTTACTTACGCATAAAGTGAGGCAAAGTAGATGAGTTTTAAAAAGGGGTGAGAAGGCCGAGGTGGGTGGATCACGAGGTCAGGAGATTGAGACCACAGTGAAACCCCGTCTCTACTAAAAATACAAAAAATTAGCCAGGCGTGGTGGCGGGTGCCTGTAGTCCCAGCTACTCAGAGAGGCTGAGGCAGGAGAATGGCGTGAACCCGGGAGGCAGAGCTTGCAGTGAGCCAAAAAAAAAAAAAAAAAAGGGGTGAGACTATAAAGTATATGTTGTAGCTAAAGAACAAATGTTGATGAGTGTCTCCAACAGGGAAAGAGAATTAGCAAATTCATTAACTGCACTTCTGCTTACACTTCTAATTCCAGGCTGAAATTACTATAGAATCTCTTTCCTAAAAAACTTATATATTCATTCAATTTTTTTCCATGCAATTATCCCACAACTAGTTTTGAATAACTGCTGTTAAAATGGATGCACAGATGAATGAAACATTGTTCTTGCTGTCAAAGAGCTTTAGTAGTAGAAAGATAGAAAGAACAAAGCTGTGGACAGATATACAAATGATAACAATGGCCAACAGTGTGCTAAGCGCCTTGAGAGGGTATAAATAAGGAACTGTAGGAATTCAGAGACATGAGAAAATGCTGCTGGCAGGGAGGTCATGAAATCTCATGAAGAAGGCATTTCTTTTTTTCCTGAAAAAGATTGAAGGATGTGTAAGATTTCAACAGGTGGGGCTAGAGGAGATTTCAAGTTTAGGTATAAGTAAAAGGCAATATGTTTGGGCGGGTGGAGCCAAGATGGCCAAATAGGAACAGCTCCAGTCTACAGCTCCCAGTGTGAATGACACAGAAGACGGTTGATTTCTGCATTTCCAACTGAGGTACCAGGTTCGTCTCACTGGGGAGTGCTGGACAGTGGGTGCGGGACAGTGGGTGCAGCTCACCGTGCATGAACCAAAGCAGAGCGAGGCATCGCCTCACCCAGGAAGTGCAAGGGGTCAGGGAATTCCCTTTCCTAGTCAAAGAAAAGGGTGACAGACAGCACCTGGAAAATCGGGTCACTCCCACCCTAATACTGCACTTTTCCAATGGGCTTAACAAACGGCACACCAGGAGATTATATCCCGCACATGGCTTGGAGGGTCCTATGCCCATGGAGCCTCGCTCATTGCTAGCACAGCCATCTGAGATCAAACTGCAAGGCAGCTGCGAGGATGGGGGAGGGGCGCCCGCCATTGCCCAGGCTTGAGTAGGTAAACAAAGTGGCCTGCAAGCTTGAACTGGGTGGATCCCACCACAGCTCAAGGAGGCCTGCCTGCCTCTGTAGGCTCCACCTCTGGGGGCAGGGCACAGACAAACAAAAGACAGCAATAACCTCTGCAGACTTAAATGTCCCTGTCTGACAGCTTTGAAGAGAGTAGTGGTTCTCCCAGCACTCAGCTTGAGATCTGAGAATGGGCAGACTGCCTCCTCAAGTGGGTCCCTGACCCCCGAGTAGCCTAACTGGGAGGCACCCCCCAGTAGGGGTGGACTGACACCTCACATGGCCGGGTACTCCTCTGAGACAAAACTTCCAGAGGAACGATCAGGCAGCAGCATTTGCGGTTCACCAATATCCGCTGTTCTGCAGCCACCGCTGCTGATACCCAGGCGAACAGGGTCTGGAGTGGACTTCCAGTAAACTCCAACAGACCTGCAGCTGAGGGTCCTGATTATTAGAAGGAAAACTAACAAACAGAAAGGACATCCACACCATCTGTATGTTACCATCTGTACGTCACCATCATCAAAGACCAAAGGTAGATAAAACCACAAAGATGGAGAAAAAACAGAGCAGAAAAACTGGAAACTCTAAAAATCAGAGCACCTCTCCTCCTCCAAAGGAACACAGCTCCTCACCAGCAACAGAAAAAAGCTGGACAGAGAATGACTTTGACGAGTTGAGAGAAGAAGGCTTCAGAAGATCAAACTACTCCTAGCTAAAGGAGGAAGTTTGAACCAATGGCAAAGAAGTTAAAAACTTTGAAAAAAAATTAGATGAATGGATAACTAGAATAACAAATGCAGAGAAGTCCTTAAAGGACCTGATGGAGCTGAAAACCACGGCATGAGAACTACGTGATGAATGCACAAGCCTCAGTAACCGATGCGATCAACTGGAAGAAAGGGTATCAGCGATGGAAGAAGAAATGAATGAAATGAAGTGTGAAGAGAAGTTTAGAGAAAAAATAATAAAAAGAAACAAACAAAGCCTCCAAGAAATATGGGACTATGTGAAAAGACCAAATCTACGTCTAATTGGTGTACCTGAAAGTGACAGGGAGAATGGAACCAAGTTGGAAAACACTCTGCAAGATATTATCCAGGAGAGCTTCCCCAATCTAGCAAGGCAGGCCAACATTCAAATTCAGGAAATATAAAGAACGCCACAAAGATACTCCTTGAGAAGAGCAACTCCAAGACACGTAATTGACAGATTCACCAAAGTCGAAATGAAGGAAAAAATGTTAAGGGCAGCCAGAGAGAAAGGTCGGGTTACCCACAAAGGGAAGCCCATCAGACTAACAGCAGATCTCTCAGCAGAAAGCCTACAAGCCAGAAGAGAGTGGGGGCCAATATTCAACATTCTTAAAGAAAAGAATTTTCAACCCAGAATTTCATATCCAGCCAAACTAAGCTTCATAAGTGAAGAAGAAATAAAATACTTTACAGACAAGCAAGTGCTGAGAGATTTTGTCACCACCAGGCCTGCCCTAAAAGAGCTCCTGAAGGAAGCACTAAACATGGAAAGGAACACTAAACATGGAAAGGTACCAGCCACTGCAAAAACATGCCAAATTGTAAAGACCATCAAGGCTAGGAAGAAACTGCATCAACTAATGAGCAAAATAACCAGCTAACATCATAATGACAGGATCAAATTCACACATAACAATACTAACCTTAAATGTAAATGGGCTAAATGCTCTAATTAAAAGGCACAGACTGGCAAATTGGATAAAGAGTCAAGACCATCAGTGTGCTGTATTCAGGAAACCCATCTCATGTGCAGAGTCACACATAGGCTCAAAATAAAGGGATGGAGGAAGATCTACCAAGCAAATGGAAAACAAAAAAAGGCAGGGGTTGCAATCCTAGTCTCTGATAAAACAGACTTTAAACCAACAAAGATCAAAAGAGACAAAGAAGATCATTACATAATGGTAAAGGGATCAATTCAACAAGAAGAACTAACTATCCTAAATATATATGCACCCAATACAGGAGCACCCAGATTCATAAAGCAAGTCCTGAGTGAACTACAAAGAGACTTAGACTCCCACACAATAATAATGGGAGACTTTAACAACCCACTGTCAACATTAGACAGATCAACAAGACAGAAAGTTAACAAGGATATCCAGGAATTGAACTCAGCTCTGCACCAAGCGGACCTAATAGACATCTACAGAACTCTCCACCCCAAATCAACAGGATATACATTCTTTTCAGCACCACACCACACCTATTCCAAAATTGACCAATAGTTGGAAGTAAAGCACTCCTCAGCAAATGTAAAAGAACAGAAATTATAACAAATTGTCTCTCAGACCACAGTGCAATCAAACTAGAACTCAGGATTAAGAAACTCACTCAAAACTGCTCAACTACATGGAAACTGAACAACCTGCTCCTGAATGACTACTGGGTACATAACGAAATGAAGGCAGAAATAAAGATGTTCTTTGAAACCAATGAGAACAAAGACACAACATACCAGAATCTCTGGGACACATTCAAAGCAGTGTGTAGAGGGAAATTTATAGCACTAAATGCCCACAAGAGAAAGCAGGAAAGATCTAAAATTGACACCCTAAAATTACAATTAAAAGAAAAAGAGAAGCAAGAGCAAACACACTCAAAAGCTAGCAGAAGGCAAGAAATAACTAAGATCAGAGCAGAACTGAAGGAAATAGAGACACAAAAAACCCCTTCAAAAAATCAATGAATCCATGAGCTGGTTTTTTGAAAAAATCAGCAAAATAGATAGAGCGCTAGCAAGACTAATAAAGAAAAGAGGGAAGAATCAAATAGATGCAATAAAAAATGACAAAGGGGATATCACCACCGATCCCACAGAAATACATACTACCATCAGAGAATAGTATAAACACCTCTACATAAATAAACTAGAAAATCTGGAAGAAGTGGATAAATTCCTTGACACATACACTCTCCCAAGACTAAACAAGGAAGAAGTTGAATCTCTGAATAGACCAATAACAGGCTCTGAAACTGAGGCAATTAATAGCTTACCAACCAAAAAAAGTCCAGAACCAGATGGATTCACAGAGGATTTTACCAGAGGTAAAAGGAGGTGCTGGTACCATTCCTTCTGAAACTATTCCAATCACTAGATAAAGAGGGAATCCCCCCTAACTCATTTTATGAGGCCAGCATCATCCTGATACCAAAGCCTGGCAGAGACAAAACAAAAAAAGAGAATTTTAGACCAATATCCTTGATGAACATTGATGCAAAAATCTTCAATAAAATACTGGCAAACCGAATCCAGCAACACATCAAAAAGCTTATCCACCATGATCAAGTGGGCTTCATCCCTGGGATGCAAGTCTGGTTCAACATACGAAAATCAATAAACATAATCCAGCATATAAACAGAACCAAAGACAAAAACCACATGATTATCTCAATAGATGCAGAAAAGGCCTTTGACAAAATTCAACAGCCCTTCATGCTAAAAACTCTCAATAAATTAGGTACTGATGGGATGTATCTCAAAATAATAAGAGCTATCTATGACAAACCCACAGCCAATATCATACTGAATGGACAAAAACTGGAAGCATTCCCTTTGAAAACTGGCACAAGACAGGGATGCCCTCTCTCACAACTCATATTCAACATAGTGTTGGAAGTTCTGGCCAGGGCAATCAGGCAGGAGAAAGAAATAAAGGGTATTCAATTAGGAAAATAGGAAGTCAAATTGTCCCTGTTTGCAGATGACATGATTGTATATCTAGAAAACCCCATTGTCTCAGCCCAAAATCTCCTTAAGCTGATAGGCAACGTCAGCAAAGTCTCAGGATACAAAATCAATGTGCAAAAATCATACCATTCTTATACACCAATAACAGATAGACAGCCAAATCGTGAGCGAACTCCCATTCACAATTGCTTCAAAGAGAATAAAATACCTAGGAATCCAACTTACAAGGGATGTGAGGGACCTCTTCAAGGAGAACTACAAACCACTGCTCAACGAAATAAAAGAGGATACAAACAAATGGAAGAACATTCCATGCTCATGGGTAGGAAGAATCAATATCGTGAAAATGGCCATACTGCCCAAGGTAATTTATAGATCCAATGCCATCCCCATCAAGCTACCAATGACTTTCTTCACAGAATTGGAAAAAACTACTTTAAACTTCACATGGAACCAAAAAAGAGCCCACATTGCCAAGTCAATCCTAAGCTGAAGGAACAAAGCTGGAGGCATCATGCTACCCCACTTCAAACTATACTACAAGGCTACAGTAACCAAATCAGCATGGTACTGGTACCAAAACAGAGATATAGACCAATGGAACAGAACAGAGCCCTCAGAAATAATGCCGCATATCTACAACTATCTGATCTTTGACAAACCTGACAAAAACAAGCAATGGGGAAAGGATTCCCTATTTAATAAATGGTGCTGGGAAAACTGGCTAGCCATATGTAGAAAGCTGAAACTGGATCCCTTCCTTACACCTTATACAAAAATTAATTCAAGATGGATTAAAGACTTACATGTTAGACCTAAAACCATAAAAGCCCTAGAAGAAAACCTAGGCAATACCATTCAGGACATAGGCATGGGCAAAGACTTCATGTCTAAAACACCAAAAGCAATGGCAACAAAAGCCAAAATTGACAAATGGGATCTAATTTAACTCAAGAGCTTCAGCACAGCAAAAGAAACCACCATCAGAGTGAACAGGCAGCCTACAGAATGGGAGAAAATTTTTGCAACCTACTCATCTGACAAGGGGCTAATATCCAGAATCCACAATGAACTCAAACAAATTTACAAGAAAAAAACAAACAACCCCATCAAAAAGTGGGCGTAGGATATGAACAGACACTTCTCAAAAGAAGACATTTATGCAGGCAAAAAACACACGAAAAAATGCTCATCATCACTAGCTATCAGAGAAATGCAAATCAAAACCACAATGAGATGCCATCTCATACCAGTTAGAATGGTGATCATTAAAAAGTTGGGAAACAACAGGTGCTGGAGAGGATGTGGAGAAATAGGAACACTTTTGCACTGTTGGTGGGACTGTAAACTAGTTCAACCATTGTGGAAGTCAGTGTGGCGATTCCTCAGGGATCTAGAACTAGAAATACCATTTGACCCAGCCATCCCATTACTGTATATATACCCAAAGGACTATAAATCATGCTGCTAGAAAGACACATGCACGTGTATGTTTATTGCGGCACTATTCACAATAGCAAAGACTTGGAACCAACCCAAATGTCCAACAATGATAGACTGGATGAAGAAAATATGGCACATATACACCATGGAATACTATGCAGCCATAAAAAATGATGAGTTCATGTCCTTTGTAGGGACATGGATGAAGCTGGAAACTATAATTCTCAGCAAACTATGGCAAGGACAAAAAACCAAACACCGCATGTTCTCACTCATAGGTGGGAATTGAACAATGGGAACACATGGACACAGGAAGGGGAACATCACACACCGGGGACTGTGTGGGGTGGGGGGAGGGGGAGGGATAGCATTAGGAGATATACCTAATGCTAAATGACGAGTTAATGGTGCAGCACACCAGCATGGCACATGTATACATATGTAACAAAGTTGCACATTGTGCACATGTACCCTAAAACTTAAAGTATAATAATAATAAAAAGGCAATATAGTCAAGGGTTATGAGAATGAAACGGATCACCCACAGAGGAATATTAAATTGAGCTTAATGATTCATTATGTTTAAAGCTTTCGAAGTGCAGAGTTGACATGTATCTTACAGCCAGTCCATAAAATTTAACTGTTAGCAAAGTGATTTTTTTAAGCTCCAACTTGATTTGCTGTCGTTCTTTAATTGTTCAGGTTAAGTTTATTCGAGCTTCTACAATTTTCCATAATCTCTCTGGATAATAGTATCTTGAATTTAAACAGTACTTCTCTGCCCTAAGAGTTCAAAGCACCTTTAACGTGATGTATATCTCTAATATATGTCTCCTTCTTATGCTTGGGAATTAGGGAATGTCAGGAAATTTCTTAAAGCTCAAGAAAGAAAAAGATTAGAGACCCACCATCACAGGGTAGAGTGGGAAGGGACCCCTCCTCCTAACTCCTTGCTGTTCACTTCCTACTTTAGACTGGATTTTCTCAGTCTCAGTTGGACACTATGTTATGGGCCTTAAAAATCTTATAATATTTGTATTTTTAGTTGAGACGGGCATGGTGGTGCATACCTGTAATCCCAGGTACTTGGGAAGCTGAGGCAGGAGAATTGCTCAAACCTGGGAGGCGGAGGTTGCAGTGAGCCGAGAGTGTGCCACTACACTCCACCCTGGGTGACAGACTGAGCTCCGTCTGAAAAAAAAAATCTCATAATATTTCATGGCAAGAGTATTACGTGGGATGATAGTTTAGTAAGCTATATTAAAATCAAAGGAAAAAATCAACAACTACAGAAACAACACTAATGAAAGCAGCTATGACTTACCAGGCACCTGTTAGTGTCAGACACTGGCTCTAATTATTACAATGCAAGATAGGTGTTATTATTTCCATGTAGAGATAAGGAAGATGAAGTTTAGACAGGGCAATTAACTTGTCGTAGTTCACACAGCTAATAAATGGCAAAGTGGTGTTCTAACCAGTTTCATATCAGGCAAAACCCCTACTGTTTCCATTATGAAGCACTGACTCCTAAAGTAGTAGCTCTTTACATTTTTTTTTAAATTACAGAGCCTTTTGAGAATCTGATGAAGTATAGATATACATGTGCATGTAAATATTTACATACAGTTTTGGGAGATTCACAGACTTCCTGATGCCCACCCATGGCTGTGAATTAGCTCGTGGATCTCATGTGAACAACCCTGGCTCTGAAGGTATCATTGAATTATATCACAGTGTGTGGTTAAGAATATGAGCTCTGGGCTCAGATACCAATCCTGCTACTTACCAGATGATAAACCTTATTACATTTACTTAACCTCTCTGTGTCTTAGTTTCCTCACATGTGAAATGGGGCTGATAACAACAATACTTAAGAAGATTAAATGAATTAATATATATGAAGTACTTAGAATACTTCTATTTTAAAGTTTTATTAAGTGTTGGCAAATATATATAGGTATATAGTACATATAGTTCATTGTTTTATTATTATTAGTACTATACTTTAAGTTTTAGGGTACATGTGCACATTGATGTTATTTTCTTTATCATCTTCACCACTGGAAATAGTCAAAAACAAATTCTGAAACCAAAAGTTTTTTTTTTTTAGACAGAATCTCTGTCGCCCAGGTTGGAGTGCAGTGGTGTGATCTTGGTTCACTGCAACCTCTGCCTGGCTAACTTTTGTATTTTTAGTAGAGATGGGGTTTCACCATGTTGGCCATGCTGGTCTTGAACTCCTGATCTCAAGCCATCCACCCTCCTCAGCCTCCCAAAGTACTGGGATTACAGGTGTGAGCCACCGCACCCAGCCATGAAACCAAAAGTTAAGAGATTTATAGAGGACTATGACCATTCAGTTGGATTTGTATAACTGGAAGATCCAGTTAGTGAGTAATTTATACATCCCTGATTTAATGGCTTTGTCAGTTTTCCACTTACAGGTTTTGCTCTGTAGATCTGACATGAATTTATGAGAGCCACCAGATATAGTCGATGCTTTCATATTTTTGCTGTAGACACATAGGGCATATTTTCTTCTTAAAAAGCCAATGCTCCTTTTAGAAAGACAAATGGTAACATTAAAAATGATTGGAAATTAAGTTATGATTACTTTTGCCTTTTTACATGATGTGAAACACTATTTAAGCCAATATAGGATTCTACTTTCTCATGAGCAATACTGAAGAGCTATGAAAACATGTCTTATCTCCAGGAATTAGAAGGAGAAGCATGGTAGTAGGGAAAGAGAAGGGAAAAAATATTTTTCTGGCTTCTGTGATCCACATATGGAGATCTTTCAGTTTCAGGTATGACATTAGTAATATACAATGAAACACAGAGGATGTGGGATTTTTTCTTTCTCTGCTGTGCTGCTGAAGATTTGGGTGTTTTATTACTGGAAAATATAACCCTATTTTGTCTGTGGTGTGATTACTTGTTTCACAAGTGAGATCATTTCCTCAGGGGTTAGAGGTCTGCTACGTAAATGTAAATGTGAAGTTGTGAGACTGAGAATCTAAAACATTAAAACAAATCGCTCTTCTTTGACAACTTTTTCACTTTCAAGTAGGAGTTTATTTAAAAGCTGAGAATTCAAGTCTGTATCAATTTGTTTTGAAATATCATCTTCAAATCTATTATAGTAGAGAAAGGATAGACATTTGATGCATTCTTTATTGAGACTGGTAATCATTGAGGAAAAACTGAAGTTAGATTCTTAACTCACAGCATTCAACCATAAAAGCACTAAATGAAGATATGGATGAATATTTATACAAATGTAGAAATGAGAAAGGTACTTCTAAATGTGATATTAAATGCAGAAATTATAAAGGAAAATATTGATAGATTTGATTATAAAAAGTTAAAACTTCTGTATCTTAAAGTGTCAAACATTAAAATCAAATTGAAGCTATTTTCAATATGTGTGACATAAATGGATATTTTTACAAAGCCGTAAGAAAAGATGAACACCTGAAAAGAAAATGAATGTAGGATTTGAAATAATTTACAAAAGAAGAAATTAAAATGGCTGCTATGTGCCTGTTCCATAGAAGACTGCTTAAACATATAGCACAAGCTTATCAGTAATGAAAATGCAATTTAAAACACTTAGGTACTATTTTTGCCTTTCAAATTGCTAAGAAAAAAAACCAAAAAGAAGGACACTTTCTGTTGTTGGAAATTTTCAAGTGCCGATGGTATTTCAGACTACTATTGTCTTTCTGGAAGGCAATACATATAAAGGGCTATTAAATTTTATAGAGTCTTTGACCCAACAAGTTATATCTATGAACTAAGAAAAATTGTGGACATGTGAAAGAATTAAGCTATAAGAAGTTTCACTGTATTATTGTTTATAATAAGAAAAAAGTTGAAAAATAATCAAAATGCCTCCAAACAAGGAATTAGTTAAGAGTATTAGTTTCCTATGGCTGCCGTTGTTGATCGCCACAAACTTAGTGGCTTAAAAAACACAAATTTATTATTTTACAGTTCAGTAGGTCAGGAATCTGACATGGGTGTCACTGGGCTAAAATGAAGGTCGTGGCAAGGTTGTGTTCCTTCCTAGGGGCTCTGGGGAGAATCCATTTCCTTGCCCTTTCCAGATCCCAGAGGCTGTATGCATTCCTTGGCTTGGAGACAATGCAGTGCATGCATCTGCAGAAGGAGGAGTTTTCTTTTTGAAAGGCTCTGCCCTTGCCACCCCTATTGACTCCAGACTGACAACTGGAGTCAAATCTCAGCAAAACCTGAGTGGAGAACTATGGTTGTTGCTCTGGGAGAAAGTAGCTTATATGCCAAAGGAATTACAGGACCTGATGGGTTTGTACCAGCCCAAACTGAGAGAACACATGTGCAGTTGCGTCGTGAGGGTGCTAGCCTTGAGACCAAGGTGATCCAACCTCCCTCAGCCACTCATTCCTGTGGTCATACCCCAGACCTTGATAGCTCCAGCATTTGCACCCCCTCCCTCATCTCACTTTCATGGATCCTTCTCTATTACTGTCCCTATTTCCAGCTCACTCTCTTTAGTAGCCTCAACTACTGATCCTTTGATCCCACCAGGACACCAAAAACATTGCTCATATCTCCCTTTCACTCTTTCTCACTCTCTCCTCTCTCCTCTATTTACACAATTTAAAACTCCACTGTCCAATGTATGAATAGAGAAACTCATAAAGTGGGTATCATTCAGGCTTTCCTTGCCATTCTGGTGCTGACACAATGAGCCATGACCAAAGTGGCCATGTAGTAGGGCTGGAGGCTTCGAGAGAGGGATTGATCTATTGAAATGATATTTACACAACCTGTCCTCAGGCCAAGGTGCCTGGTGGTAGGGGCTCCTTATCACCAAGGCAATCCAGCTACCACCACTGCTGAGTGCCCCCTTGCCGGCAGCAGAGACTCATGCTCAGCTCTTAGTATGGCACCATTTCAATTACACCCTGACAGGGGCAACAACTATTTTTTTCTAAAATTAAAAATCGTATATATATATTTTAGAGATGGGATCTTGCTCTGTAGCTCAGGCTGAGCTCCAGTGGTGTGATGATAGCTCACTGCAGCCTTCAACTCCTGGGGTCCAGCGATCCTCCCACCTCAGCCTCCGGAGTTGCTGGTACTACAGGCACATGTCACTGTGCCCAGCTAATTTTTAAAAAATTTATTTTTTGTAGAGATGGAGACTTGCTATGTTGCCCTATCTGGTCTCTAGCTCCTGGCCACAAGTGATCCTCCTGCCTCGGCCTCCCAAAGGGCTAAGATTACAGGCGTGAGCCACCACACCAGGCCTCATTTCTTATAATTGATTCCTACTCCAGATGTGGGCTTACCTTCCTTGCTAGCAGTGCATCTAGGAACACATTGATTGACACATTGACATGATGTTTACACAACATAGCTTCAGACCAAGGGACATATTTTATCCCAGAGGAAGTGAAACCAAGGATAATGACCACTGGGTCCCATGTAATCCATTATCCGAAAAAACAGGCAACCTAATGGAAGGGCAGAGTAGCCTAACAGAGGCGTAGGAAAGGTGGCAGTTGAGAAAAAACTTCTGGTGGTTTGAGATGTTGAAGCAATGGCCAATATTATGGGGCTGTGTCTCCCGAAACCAGATTATGCAAATCTACAGGGGCAAAGGAGCAGGAATGGTCCCTCTTACGAAGATTCCCTGTGACTTTTTTGTACAATTTGTCCTTTTCATCTCTGTAATGTTAGGTTCTGATGGGTACAGAGTCCTCGGTTCAGGATCAGGGAGGGTGGGGAACTGCTTCTTCCCAGGACAAAGTAAGACAGTAAGAGCTCCATCCAACTGGAAGATTGGACTAATATGGCCAATTTAGGTCCCTCATGTCAGTGGACCAGAAAGCAAAGAACAGACTTATTATACTGGGATGGGGTGATTATAATTGACCCTGTTTACCAAAAGGAAAGCAGAGGATAGCTAGGGGTGTTGTCACACACTGTGAACAGGGAGGAGTATATATGGAACCCAGAGGATTCACTGGGTATCACCTGGACTTTCTGTGCCCAAGGACAATGGTAAATGAGCAGTTGCAGCGATCATGACCTGATAAAGGCAAGGCAATGAAGGGCTTGGGCTCCCTGGGGATGAAAGTGTGGGTGATTATACCAGGAGAGAATCCAAGAGCAGTCAGATTCCTGGCCAAAGTTGAGAAAATTCTGGAATGAGTGGCAGAGAAAGGAGATGACATATTTCAATGTGGGAATAACTGTGGTAGAAGAGACTGTAGCTTTTTTTCATTAACACTCTTGCCTTAAGCTTTTTTAGAAATTGTGGCTGGCCACCAACTTGGAGGGGACGCTGACTCCACCCCCAACCTAACCTCTGTGGGGAAGAAGTGAGGACAAGGCTGTTCTCATGAAAATGGAGATGTCATATTTTACTATAGAGGTCAGTTGTAATGGGACAGCACTAATGAATCTATGTCCCACATCTTTAAGTAGACACCAGACGATCTCTGCCTCATCTGTTCTTAGGCCACTTAATCCTTGGGCTGCATGGGCTACAACCAACTTCACATAGACACCACCCAATGTCACCTTAGCTTATGCCCTAACAACGTATCTCTCATATTCCACCTCTTTTCCTCATGGCCACTGGAGTGTCAGATGCCAAAGGTCTTCCTAGTGCCCACACATAATTCACAAGTGGAGATGGGACAGTAAATGCCCTTCAGGGTAAAAGCTGACCAACGAGAGACAGAAGCTAGTGTAAACATTCCCCTTTGCCTGCCTGGGTGGACTAGACTGAGACAAGGCAGCTCAGTTCAGAGGGTGGTTCCATGAGTTCAGGCATCCGCTGCACCTCACACCAGAGGTGGCCATAATGGCAGTGCACCCTGTAGAGACTTCTTCCCTGCCTCTCTCCTTTGCCCTGCTTCTCTGGTATCATAGTGCTTAATAAAATAGTAGCATCTCAGCTTGTTCTTCAGGCTTTGCTTTTCAGAAACAATTGCTAAAAAAAGCGGGTTATATAATATTCTCATTTTGTTTATATTATGTACATGCACATATACATTTAAACACACAGGAAGAAGAATACTAGAACATATTTATTTTCTTTTTTAAAAAAATCTATTTTATTTTAAATTCTGGGATACATGTGCAACGTGCAGGACGCGCAGGACGCGCAGGTTTGTTACATAGGTAAAAGTGTATTATGGTGGTTTGCTACACCTATCAACCCATCACCTAGGTACTAAGCCCAGCATGCATTAGCTACTTATCCTGATGCTCTCCCTCCCCTTGCCCCCGCTGACAGGCCCCAGTGTGTTTTTTTCCCTTCCCTGTGTCCATGCCAGAACATATTTTAATACCAAATGTTAACAAGAGTTATCCCTGGTGATTATGGGTGATTGTTTATTTTCTTCCTTTTATTTAATTATTGTTCTATAGCTTTAACATTTTACAATGAATGTGTTAAAGGACAAAAATTGTTAATAAAATAATAGAACTTTGTTTTTAAGAAATATTAATCATGAAATTTTTTCCTACATATGATCTACTATATATTTTATTTTACCCTTTTTTTAGAGTATTGATACCCCTAAAGATAGGTGACAGTAGCAGTTATAATATTTACATGTTGTTTCAGATGTGAAGATTTATTTTAATGTTCGAAATTTTTTTCTAGTTAGTAGAAATTTCTATATTTGGACTTTTTATATCTGAAACATGATTTCACATAAGATAGTTAATGGAACACTATATCTGTTAAATCAAGGTTTACAATTGAAATAATATGTATATAATTCATGTAATTTCACATTCATTTATTCTTCTCATATTTGTTAATAACTTTTTGTGTTAGACTGTATTTTGAGCATTGAAAATGCAAAGAATTAAGACATGTTCTCTGTACTCAAGAACTCACCATTGAGAGGGGAAGTTCTCCTAATGTTACTTATCTTCTCTCACAGTTCTCCATCCATCCAACCATCCATCCATCCATCCATCTACCCACTCGCTCAGTCTTTAATGATGGTCTATTGTGTTCCAAACTGCAAAAGGCATGAAAAGTAAATGTTGCCTTATCACAATGAATCTTGGGCACTTGAAGCTGATGTGGAATAATTTTCCTAACATATGGAATTGGTATAGAATATGATTTCAATAAGTGTATTCACTCAGCAAGTGTTTGCTCAGGTGCTTCTTATGTGCTGGTATGGTGCTGGATGAATAGATAAATCTGGGCCTAAGGACCTGGATTATATACAGGACCTGAGAACTATACCTAGCTCAGTGTTTCAGGAGCCTACATGTGGAAGAAGTAAGAGATGAGGTTAGAGAGAGAGGAACATTATGGAGAACTTTCAGTACCATGGCAAATAAGGTAGATAGACTCTCACAGGACAATGGGGATCCAGTGAAGAGTTTGAAGCAGGCATAGGATTCTGTCTTCATTAGAGAGACCACTCTGACACCAATGTGGAGGCAGTGGCAGCTCTGGAATGTCTGTATCTAGGAGGTTTAAGGAGCAGCAATCTGTTGGAAGAGGGAATTTGGAAATTATCTTGGAGCAGTGTTTTCATAGCAATACCCAATTTTAACCTAGAGTGAATGCTTACTAAGGATGGAAGTGTTTAATGGGAGGGAATGACAGAAACTCATATTAGCAGGGGGAGGCTGAAAGTTTTCAGTGATGGAGGAGGAAGTGAGGCTAGAGCAGGGTAATTAGTTAGGAAATTATAGAACAGATCTGTACTAACAGAGGCTGTGGGGATGGAAGGGAAGGAACAGATAAGAGGGGTTAAAATTAGTTTGTTCAGTGATAATGAGTTTCCACAAAGAGACAAGAGGAATATGGGGGCAGGGCCAGGAAAGAGTGGGCTGGATTGGAGTGTGGGGCTGGCAATGGGCTTCTCTACCTGTCTTGCCTCATGGTGCAGGAAGTAATTGGGAAGAAAAGTGAGGCCAAGGGAGGCTTTTTTTTTTCTTTGAGATGGAGTCTCGCTCTGTCACCCAGGCTGGAGTGCAAGGGGAGGCTATTTTTAAGGTGAGAGGAATAACAGTGTATTTGATGCTAGAGGGACTGATTCTGTAGAAAGGGAAATTTGACAGGGGTAGGTTTACAAAAAGGAAGAATTGGTGGTATAATGTCCAAGTAAGTGAGGGGGATGGGTCCTGTGCAAAGTGGAGGAGCGGGTCCTCGATGGGAGCGCAGAGAGTCTGTCTGCAGCTATAGATGGGAAGTGGAGCGTGCAAGTGCAGACATGGTAGGTGGGTGGATGTGGTGGAAGGAGTCTGCAAAAGTCCCATTCTGACTACTTCAATTTCCTCAGTGCATAGGGAGCCAGGTCATCAGCTCAGAGTAAGAATGCGGAGTGGATATTGCAGGTTTGTGGAGAGAGGAGAAAGTATGAAACAGTCATTTAGAAGAACAGGGAAAATGAAAGAACTAAGGAAATGTAATACTGATTGCCAGGAGGCATTCAAGACCCATTTAAGGTTCATGGTCATTAATTAAGATAAGGCCAAGGAGTCGTGTGATTTTTCTTAGATGCCTATGATGAGTTACAGGTGAAGAGTTTATTTTAACCAGGGTGGTAGTTTTCTAAGCAAACACAACCAAGTGATAAAAGGACCCTGGAATTGAAAGTGTAGGCACAGCAGTGATTGAAAATAAGTGATTATGTACAAAAATTAGCTCGGCGTGGTGGCAGGCGCCTGTAATCCCAGCTACTTGGGAGGCTGAGGCAGGAGAATTGCTTGAACCTGGAAGGTGGAGGTTGCCGTGAGCCAAGATTGCGCCACTACACTCCAGCCTGGGTGACAGAACAAGGCTCCATCTCTAAATAAATAAATAAATAAATAAATAAAGAAGAAAATAAGTGATTATGGAATTCAAGCTTGGTGAGTGGGGGGAAGTTAAGACATGAAAAGACCAAGGAAGTGTGAAAAGGTGGTAGGGTCAAAGAATTGGAGTTCCTGCAGAGTTGAAGGATTTGCACTACATGGTACTGGAGAGACGACTGAAATGGAGATTCCGGAGATGCCCTTAGTGCTGATGACAGGTCTAGGGAATGACCACAGTGGGTGGAGGGGAGTAGGAGATAAGTGAAATAGTGTGAAGGACAAGCTATTGAGGTGAAGGAGAAGAGTTTAAGGAATTGAAAGGCCAGGTGCTGAAAGGATATTGAAATCACCAATTATTAAGACAAAAATAGTGATAGAAAAAGTAGCAATAAGCTAGGGTTTAAATTATCAAAAAATGAGAGGGTTCCTCAAAAAGCTAAGCGTAGAATTACCATATGACCCAGCAATTTCACTCCTAGGAACATACTCAAAGAGACTGAAAGCCAGGACTAGAACAGACTCTTGTACAACATTATTCTCAATAACCAAAAGGTGGATATAACCCAAATGTCCTTCAACAGATGAGTGGATAAACAATGGAATATTACCCAGTCATAGGAAAGGATGAAGATTTGATCCATGCTACAATGTGATAAACCTTGAAGACATTGTGCTAAGTGAAATAAGCCAGATCAAGGGACAAATATTGTATGATTCTAGTTACATAATATACCTAGAATAGGCAAATCCATGGACACAGAAAGCAGATTAGAAGCTATCAGGGGCTAGAGAGAGAGGGGAATGAGGAGTTGTTGTTTAATGATTACAGAGTTTCTGTTTAGGGTGATGAAAAAGTTTTAGAAATACATAGTAGTGATGGTTGCATAACATTGTGAATATAATTAATGCCACTGAATTATACAATTAAAAATGATTAAAATGGCAAAGTTCGCTACCTACATTTACAACAATTTTTCAAATTAATAATGTAATATACCCCAAATCATTGAACTGTACATTTTAAATGGTAAATTCTATGGTATGGAAATTATATCTCAATAAAGTGGTTAATAAAAAAGAAATGAGGGGACTGTGCAAGTGATCACGAGAGGTGCAGAATAGTGAGAGGCAGTGAGTGGCCTCGTGGGATGACATGAGATGCAGACCTTCCATTGGGCTGGGGAGCAGGGGTGGGCAGAATGGTCTAGCAGCTTCGTTACGTAGAAAACCCACCACATAGAAACCTCCAGTCCTAGACCACATCTAACTGACCAAATTGCAACCAGAAAGATTTGGTGGGAACCCCATAAAAGTCTGTTCTCATGACAAAGTTCATTCTAAGTCCACAGGTCAGAAAATCAAGCAAGTTGCAATTACCTTTCTCCCATCCACCCCACTTCAGGGAAATCCTGTTCCTACACATCCTTCACCAGATGCAGGGGGTAGGGCTGCCCCTGTCCTGCACCAAAAGAATCAGACTCAGATATGACTCTGATGTTAGAATTATCAGAAAGAAAATTTAAGTAGTAATGATTAATATATTAAAGTGTCCAGTGGAAAAGGGGGATAGCATGGATGAACATAAAAGGGTATTGACAGAGAGATGGAGACCATAAAAAGGGACCAAATGGAAATGCTGGAGATGAAAAACACAGTGAAAGACTAATAACTTTGTTATTCTCAATAGTAGATGTGACTGTGCTGAGGAAGTAGGGTACTTGAAGACAAGTCAGTAGAAATTGCCCCAACTGAAGCACAAAGGAAAAAAAGTGAAAACCAAGACAAAACAAAAATAAACTCAGAGCAGACTATCCAAGAGCTGTGGGACAATATCAAACTAACAGTAATGTAATTGGAATCCCAGTCAGAAAACAGGCAAGGAGACTGAAGAATATTTGAAGAGATGATGAATAGAGTGAACATTTTATCCACAGTGAAGGAATGAAAGGTTTTGCACTCTTCTTTGTTAACCTGGGCCTACATTTGCAGTCTGATTCTTTGTTTCATTAATCTGATCTACTTGGACAAACTTACCTTTCTAATTCAAGTTTTAGAACATGATATATTCATTTATTCCATTTAAAATACATATGAAGTATCTAGTTACTTTCTGAATTGATTTTATGGTCTAAATGAGGACCAGACTAGCTAGTCTCTAGTGCTGTGGTCAGGGAAAAGAGTAGGACTTTAGAAAGAAGATAGCCATGGCTCTAAATTCTGGCCCTGCTGTTTAATGTCTATGTCATATCTGAGCACAGCAGTACCTAGTTTATGAGGCTGTTGAGAGGATTACAGTAAAGTAATTGTTCTGACTGTGAAATACTTGTTTGGAGTGGTCCCAGGCCTTCCCACGTTTCCTTCCTGTTTTCCAGGTGATGATGAACTGGTTGTCAGGGTAGAGAGGTACTAAGGTAAAGTGTTGCATGGCACATAGTTGGCACTCAGCAAACGTCAGTGCACCTCCTATACCCTAACTAAACCTGGACTCACCCCCAAATCATAATTGTTGCCAGATGCATCCCCGAGGGCAAAGCTGATTTCCTCTTTGTTGCGATTGACGTGGGGGATGGATGGAGCCAGAAGAGAGAAGGTCTCCAAGTGAGTCAGAGCCTGGATGGGCTATGCTGCCTGTCTCATTTCCCAGGAATTACAGACTTTGTCATCCTTCCTTCTAGTTTCTCTCAGCACCTAGAGACCCAGGGTTTTAGCCCAAAGCAACATATGAGGCAGTACCTGCCCCGTCAGAGGGGATAGTGCTCTCTTCTAATTTCTCTGCCCCCAAACAGCCACGTGCCTGTTTGATTTTCTGTGAACACACATACAAAAGATTATAGTATAAGACATTTATAAATTGACCTTTCAAAAGTAGTTGAATTGGCAAAATTTGATAGCTAACTGGTGATAGGGGCTGACAGATATGGAAAGGTTTCTGCATTATTCTCTGTACTTTTGGAGTCCTTGGTGGCTTACCTGTGCTGTCTATATTAATTGTACCTTTGACAGGAGAGTGACCTTATAATATATTAATATATTCTTGCCGTTCATTTTAGAGAGATGATTAAACTTGACCAGTTCACCAAATATCCTGTATCAACATTCTGACAGGATTTGACTAATTACAGTGAATTACAATGTAAAAAGATATCCAGCCTAGAGTATTTTAAATGTTTATTCTGTATTTATTTGGACTTTTTGGAGTTATTTTATTGATAGTATATGGGACAGGTGAGTTTTTTTTGGTCTGAGTGAACTTGAGAAGCATATAGGCATATTTGACTTTTTATAGTGTTTACAGAGAGCAATACAGCCACAGTGTTTGTGGTTATGTACTGAACCACTTGAAAGCACAGCTGTTGGGCAGAGTGGTAGCTCCCTAGCTGTTTGAGTTAGATACACCACATCTTACTATAATAAATAGTAAATATTTAGAGGCTAAAAACCATATCTTACATTATGGGAGAATAGAATAGAACTAATTATTGGGACTTCTGGGGGCACTTGGCAATTTGGATTACAGTTTTTGCTTTGTCCACCAGATCACTTCATTAAAAATGATGTAAGTACTTCTCAAGGAAGGTATTTAAGGGTAAGTGGATAATAAGAACTATTTATTTTCTTAATTGGCATCTAAAGAGGGATGCAGGGGAGTCCCAGGGTGCCCTGGGCGGCAGGTTGGGATGCGGGGTGTGGTGGGATGTGGGTTGCGGTGTTGGGGAATGGAGCGGGTGAGAGCGTGTGCATATGCATGTGTGCAGGATGCTGACCGAATGTGAAAGTGAAGGCTCGATTCAGATGTCTTCAGCTAAAATAAAACATTTCAACTAAGCTGATAAAATCATGAATGAGGTATTCATGAGGAGATGTTAGTGTAGAAAAATCTCCAGAGTGGCACTATTTTAAAGAGTAAAGATGGAACAGTATTTATCATGTAGCTTGCCCAGCTGGTTTATGTTGGAGCTGGGATTAGGACCCAGGTAATTGGCACTTCTTGCCTGATGCCCCAAGACACTTCCCGATGAAGTTCATGGCATTGTACCAGGTATTAGGGGATGGTGGTACAATTCCAGTCTCTTGCCCTCTGGGAGATTATAGTCATGTAACATGTGGCTAGACCAGTGTTTTCTTTCTTTTCTTTTCTTTTTGAGAGGAAACTTGTCCCCTCATTGAATCTTCTGTGGAAAACTAAAATGTAAAATAGACGAAAGTCAGAGCTGCTCTGACTGAGTATGTGTGTATACATGTGGGGGTCCCAAGTCTTACCACCCCAGCCTCCTCCTTATAGCTCCTTCTCCTTCTTGGGTGATAGGGCTCTAGGGAACAGCTGGGAAGTTTGTGATCTATCCTCAGGCTCCTATGTTGGAAGGGACTGTGAGGCACAGGGATGGGAATGTGCAGAGAGAGGGCTCTGTGGGGCTTATTGCCTGCCTGGTGTTTCCACCGGGCAGGGGTCTGATGAAGATGACATGTCCTCCCAGTGCAGCATCTATTTCCTTCAGTGACGGGGGAGCAGGGGTATTAGAATAACTAATGGTGGCACAGCTTTTTTCCAGGCTTGCTGGACTTTTCTTGTAGAATTTCATTTATTTATTCATTGGTTTAATTATTTATTCATTAATTTGTGAGATATTTACTGAGTTCTTGTTCTGAGAAAGATGCTGAACTAACATACTCTGGGGGAGGGGACCAATAGGCTAGCCTGAAAACTGCCTTCCTTGAGGGCTTCCTGAACAGATTTTGACAACCATTCTGAAGAGGGCAGGTGAACCAGCTCTCAACATAGACACCACTGGCCAACCCGTGTTGCCAACTCTTTCTGGACATTGAAGGCTCCTGGCTTTTCTTCACCAACACTAGAAACACACAACTGCAAGTGAACTGTATCTTGGCGGAAGAGCTCAGGTCAAACTCTTGTATTTTTGGATTGAATGCTGGCTTTATTCTAGCACGAGGAAGACTTTGGGTGTGAATGAATTTAGAGTAAGGATGGCAAGAACATCAGAGAGCCCCAAAATGTCTCTTGCTATTTTCACAGGCTCTAGATGCTATTTCAAAAAGCTAAGTATGTACAGCATGGCAGATATTGAGGAAATTAATGTACATCTTCTTTTTTGCTTAAAAAACTTCATGTTGTGGCCTGTAATAGTTCATTTGCTTATTTTTATTTTTAAATTTTTTGCAGGATTCTTTTTATTAAAGTAAGACTTATACAAGTGGAATTTACCATTTTAACCATTTTTAAGTGTACAGTTTGATGGCATTAAGTCCATTTACATTGTTGGGCAACTGTTGCTACCAGCCATCTCCAGAGCTTTTTTCATTTTCCAAAATTGTAACTGTATACTCATTAAACAATAACTCTCCATTCCCCACTCTCTCAGCCCCTGGAAACTATCCTTCTTCTTTCTGTCTCTGTAAATTTGACTACTCTAGGTACCTCATATAAGTAGAATTATACAGACAGTATTTGTTCTTTTGAGACTGGCTTATTTCACTTAGCATAATATCCTCAAGGCTCACCTATGTAATAGAATATGCCATATTTCCTTTTTATGGCTGAATAATATTCCATTATATGTACATACCACACTTTATCCATTCACGCATTGATAGACATTTGGGTTGCTTCCATCTTTTGTTTACTGTGCATAAAGCTACTCTTAGCAGGGGAATACGAATATTTATCTGTTTAAGTCCCTGCTTTTAATTCTCTTGAGTATATACCCAGGAGGGGAATTGCTGGATCATATGCTAATTCAATTTAAATTTTTTGCTGAACTACCATACTGTTTTCCACAGTGGCTGCACAATTTACATTCCCACTCAACAGTGGGCAAGGGTTCTGATCTGTCTACATCTTCCCCAATACTTGTCACTTTCTTTCTTTTAATTATAGTCATCTTAATGAGTGTAGAGTGAATGAACAACTTTTGAACAAAAACAATGCATTCATCTTTCTACAATGTTAATTATAAAACAATTTAATACAACTCTTAGGTACCTATTCTAAGTTTCACATGAGTGTTATACTAACTGACTTCTTTCTAAAACTTGGACAATTAAAGTCTGTTCTCAAAGCAAATAGAAAAATGGTAGTATAGTAATATGATGAAATATTATAGTTATTTCACCTGATTCTCTTGTGCCATGACCACACAACCTCAGGACTTCCCATTCATATGCTTGCTATCCAGTCACTTCCAACTGTAAGCACCTGCAAATCTTTGCCAATGAGCTTTCTCTGAGTGCCAAAGCCCTCTGAGCCCCTTAGCAGAGCAGCCTTAAAATGCTGAGGATTAACACCCCCTGGAACCATCTCTCAGCCATTTGCCAATGGGAGTTAGTGAATAAATACCCCAGCTGCTTCACCCCTTGATTGGGTTAACTCTAAGGTGTGTTCCACACTGTCTCCCAGGGGTCCCCAGTGGGGATTGAGCCCTGGTGACTCACAGTGGTAACTTGCCCAATAACATATCCTTCACTGGTTTCCTCATTTTCCCAGTTTTCTGCAACTATTTCTTGGGATTACCTCCTAAAAGAACTATTTGTACTCACATCCATGTCTCAGCACCTGCTTTTTGAGGGACCCAACCCAAGACAGTTGTTATGATGATGACTATGTGGACTTTTTTGTTACATGGTAAAGAGTTTATAAAAGAATGCTAAATTTAAAAAAGACTACATCTAGATTAAAATTACGTTTATGTGAAAATAAGCTTCAGAACTGACTATACATTTATATAAACTGGTTTTATTTTCAATGGAGGCATTTTATGTGTGTTTTCCTGGTGAAGTTATTTACGTATTATAACAGAAATGAGTTTCCTCGAGCATTTCAAGGCTTTGATCATCGTTGTATATACATTTGAAAATGTCATGTCTCTGTTATCCTTAGAGTACAACCCATGTCCTTCCCAGATGGTTCAAGTTACATGGCATGTTTCTGGTTCATACAGTGCCTTACTGTGGAAAGATGGCTTCCTGCTTGCTCCTGGGTATATTATTATTTCCAGCTATGCTTAATTTTAAAAGGTAAATAGGGTTTAAAGTCCTACTCTCTTAGCTTTACAAATGTAGACAAATATTTATTTCCTTTTCCTTTTGTGCCAATAGATCTCATTTGCAAAACTTCAGGAAATCTCACCCAATCAAATCTATGCCATTGTAACAGGAAATATTTTTAGTTTTCTTGTGATGGATCATTCTTTTGTATTTCCTGTTCCCAAATGTTACTTTCACTAGTGTCTGAAAGGAAGATAGTTTAATGATCCTATTCAAGTTACTTCTGGTTATTTGAGAACAGGACTCACCATATGTTGTATACTCTGTATCTCTTAAGTGAGGATTTATGTGGAATATGAAAAGTATGTGGGCAAGGAGTTGTTTTTGAGTTTTTAGTGTTGTTGGCAGTCTAAATGTTTCACAGAAGATTCAGTACAAACATTTATGTCAGATGAAATGTATAGCCAGGAGTTTAGGGAAAGAGGTCTTACTGAGGGAGAAATGTTAGACCCTAAAGAGGTAACTTCTGTTGGGAAAACACAATTTCCCTCAAAGCTTTGGGGGCAGGCACTGGGCAGCCTCAGTTGGTGGCCAACAATCCTACAAACCAACATGAAAGTTTCCTCAGAGAAACTAAACCCATCATAGGTGACACCATTATTATTC